>NC_053491.1:23355384-24000384 GCF_905171775.1 Rana temporaria | reverse complement strand
ACGAAAAAGGTTCTCTGGGACTCCGAGGTCATAGAACAAAGGGCATGGGAGTGATAAAGACACAGAGTTGACTTTATCTATGCCCCATTTACCATACTGCCGTTCCTGGAACACGACGTCTCTGGCGGCCGCGTGTAAAAATATCCCTTATCATTCCTTTAAGGATTTGAAAGATTTTCATTTCTTAATTAAAATTATTTTTATTTTGCCAAAGAATCTTAAAGGAACACTAAAGGCAAAAATGTTTTAAAAAAAAAATAACAAACATGTTGGGCCAGATTCAGAAAGAATTACGTTGCGCAGCGGCAGCGCAACGTATCCCATTTACGTTACACCGCCGCAGGTTTACAGCGTAAGTGCCTGATTCACAAAGCACTTACCTGTAAACTTGCGGCGGTGTAACGTAAATCCGCTCGGTGCAAGCCCGCCTAATTCAAATGGGACGGGCACCATTTAAATTAGGCGCGTTCCCGCGCCGAGCGTACTGCGCATGCTCCGTCCGTCAAATTACCCGACGTGCATTGCGCTAAATGACGTCGCAAGGACGTCATTGGTTTGACGTTGACGTAAACGGCGTCCAGCGCCATTCACAGACGACTTACGCAAATGACGTGAAATTAAAAATTTTGACGCGGGAACGATGGCCATACTTAACATTGCTTAGAACACCTAGGAGGCAGCCCTAACTTTACGACGCGTATCGATATGAAAACAACGTAAATTTAGATCGACGGGCATCGCGGACGTTCATGAATCGCCGTAACTAGTCATTTGCATATTCTACGCTGACCGCAATGGCCTCGCCACCTAGCGGCCGGCCTAGAATTGCATCCTAAGATCCGACGGTGTAAGTCAATTACATCTGTCGGATCTTAGGGATATCTATGCGTAACTGATTCTATGAATCAGCCGCATAGTTAGGACGGGCGGATCACAGAGATACGACGGCGTATCAGGAGATACGCCGTCGTATCTCTTTTGTGAATCTGGCTCATTATACTTACCTCCACTGTGCAGCTCGTTTTGCACAGAGTGTCCCCTAACCCTGTCTTCTGGGGTCCCTCGGCGACTGTCTCGAGTCCTCCTCGCAAAAGCTTTCCACCTTCATGCGAGCCCAACTGTATCACTCGGCCCCGCCCCCCGGCGCGCCAAGTCATCGGATGTGATTGACACCAGCGCCAGCCAATGGTGTCTTATTGGTATTAATTTATTTTTTATTCAACCAAAGACATGTAGCAGAATGCATTTTGTCAAAATGTATTAAGAATTTTTTTTTTTTTTTATTTCAGCAGAAAGTAAAAAAAATGTTTTGGTTTATATTATAAAAAAAACTGTGGTGATCAAATACAATCAAATGAAAGCTCTATTTGGTGGTATTTGATCACCTCTGCGGTTTTTATTTTTTGCGCTATAAACAGATTTTTTTTGAAAAAAAAAAACAATATTTTTTACTTTTGCTTTAATAAATATCCCCAAAATATATATATATATAAATATATAAAAAAAATTTCCTCAGTTTAGGCCGATATGTATCCATCTACATATTTTTAGTTAAAAAAATTGCAATAAGTGTACAGTATATTGATTGGTTTGCGAAAAAGTTATAGTGTCTACAACATAGGGGATAGTTTTATGGCATTTTTATTATTATTATTATTTTTTTACTAGTAATAGCGGCGAGCTGTGATTTTTATCATAACTGCAACATTATGGCGGACATATCAGACACATTTGGTGCTATTTTGGGACCATTGTCATTTATACAGAGATCAGTGCTATAAAAATGCACTGATTACTGTTTAAATGACACTGGCAGGGAAAGGGCCAACCACTAGGGGGCGAGGAAGGGATTAAGTGTGTCCTAGGGAGTGATTCTAACTGTGTGGGGGCTGGGCTAACTGTGACATGACAGTGACCACTGCTCCCAATGACAGGGAACAGTAGATCAGTGACCTGTCACTAGGCAGAAGAGAGAAATGCCTTGTTTACACAGGCATCCCCCTATTCTGCAGCTCCATGACACTATCCCGGCCCGCCGGCGAACATTGAGTGTGGCGGATGCGCGGGCTCACCGCATGGCTTCTTAAAAGCGACGTACAGGTACGTCCATTTGCCTACCGCTGCCATTCTGCCGACGTATAATGGCGTGCAGCGGTTGGCAAGTGATTGAGTTTAGTTCCAAAAGTTTTTTTTTCTTATATTAATCTTGAATAGTGCCAAAATGTATCTGATACTAGAATCTCATGAAATCATGTCCCCATTTAAATAAAATTTTTTAATTTAAAATGTAATTTTAATTTAACATTTGTTTATAATTACCGTATTTATCGCGGTATAACGTGCTCCCGCGTATACCGCGCACCCCTAAAGTTGCCCCGAATCCTGTGGGAAAAAAGTTTTTTTTTGTACTTACAGTTTTGGTGTCTTGCGCGGCGTCCATCGGCGGCCTCGTCGGGTCCGGCGTCCGTCTGCGGCTTCGGGTGTCCTCTTCGTCGGGTCCGGCGTCCTTCTGCGGCATCCTCGCATCCTCCCCGCTCGTTTCCCGTGCCAAGTTTGAATACTGCGCCGACATATACCGAGCGCAGTACACTCGTGTATCGTCGGGCAGGCTCGGCAACTCTCGCGCTGACGTCCTGTGCGCTCAGGACGTCAGCGCGAGAGGCGCAGAGACTGCCCGAAGATACACGAGTGTACTGCGCACGGTATATGCCGGCGCAGTATTCAAACTCGTGGCGGGAAAGCGGGTATCGGCGTATACCGCGCACCCACGATTTTGCGCTGATTTTCAGGGCAAAATAGTGCGCGGTATACGCCGATAAATACGGTACTTCTTTTCTTTATTATGACAGCTTACAACATATACAAAAATAAAATGAACAACATAAAAAACATATAAATACATCCAAAACCATATAATACACAACCCCCCTCCTCGAGAGCACCCTCAATTTGTTTCCTTTGCTTCCCTTCCTTCCTCTCTTCCCCCTTTTCTCCCCCTAAATAAAAAAAAAAAATATCAAAAATGTAATTATTCCTCCCTGTAAAAAAAAACAAAAAAAAAACGTAATTTAACATTTAATATTATTATTATTATTATTATTATTAATATACAGGATTTATATTTAGCGCCAACAGTTTGCGCAGCGCTGGTGTATTCAATAGGCATATAAAAAAAGAAGATTTATTTTTCCTTTTTTTTTTTACGATTTTAACTTCCATCTGCAAGTATTGGCTGATTCCGCTGTACAAAATTGTATGCATGCACTTTGTTTTTAATGCAGTTAACTGATGAACCAGCACAAATCTTGGTTTCACCTCCGAGCTGTGGGCTTTTTTTTTCCCCCTAATTTAATTTAAACCATTTCGACTGTATACAGTCCTGATTTAGTGGGAACTAAGACTTGCTGTCAAGACCTTCAGGGGGTAAGGCAAGAAAAATGTTTTAGTTTATTTAGTTAACTACAAAGCTAAAGATCTTTAGTTCCCTTACATATTTTCAAACACAAGATAGTTCATCTGTCTTCCTTTAAGATGTGTACATAAGTAAGCAGAGGAAGCAGAATTATTGTTACTGGTTACATCTATGCTAACTTTTCAGGGTTCTACTTAAAGGGGATGTATATTGTCTTTGTATATTTATTTATTTTAACCTCCCTGGCGGTATGATTCTTTCAGAAAAAACATGCTGAAAGCGGTACCATTATTTGCAAGGAAATTTGGCGTTTTATATTGTAGGTCTGTCATTTTTAGAAATAACTCACTTAAATCTGACCAAACAAGCTTCTAATAGGCATCCCGGGTATGACATTTTTTTAAAAACAAAATTATAAATTATAATATAATAAATAATTATAAATAATTATAACAAATAATAATATAATTATAATAAAAAATATTCAATAATGTAATCAAATCAAAATCACTGAAATTTGCTAAGTTGCAGAATTGTCGCTGTCATTATTTTTTTTTTTTTATGACGAATTTCCCCACAAATCGCTATCACACAATTCTGCAAGTGATTATAATTTATTATCGCTGTTTTTTAGCTGATCTAAAACTATTTTTGACATAAAGGGACACTTTTGGTTGCTATGGACAATCTACAGTTTGCAGGGAGAAAGAAACGTTTTTATTATATATAATGACATGCATGACACAGGACAGACCACTAGGGACAAGGGGGTGTGTATTTTTTACATACAGTACTGTAATCTATAAGATTACAGTATACTGTATGTATAGTGTTTGTTTACTTTTTTGAATTTGGCGCCGTTCTCCGTCCCCGTGCGTCGTAACGTCGCAGGGAACGGAGATCGGCGGCACAGGAGGACACTGTGTGAATCGAGCGAGGTCCTGCTCGCTCACACAGCGCGGTGGCATTGCTGGATCCAGGGACAAGGTAAGTAACTTTGCCTGTGGATCTAGCGAGGCAAGCCCGAGTCTGACTCGGGGTTACCGCTCGCAGCAGGAAAATCTAACCCCGAGTCAGACTCGGGAACACCGCCAGGCAGGTTAATCAAAACGGAAAAAAAAACAATGTACGTATATACTCGAGTATAAGCCGACCCGAATACAAGCCGAGGCACCTAATTTTACCACAATAAACTGGGAAAACGTATTGACTTGAGTATAAGCCTAGGGTGTCCATCTGTATGCCTCACTGTGCCCATGCCTCACTGTGCCCATGCCTCACTGTGTCCATGACTAGACTTACATTTAACATGGGAGTATATAGAAGGGGTGCCCGGGTTTGAAAAATCGATGCTCCCCGGCCATAGGTCCCCCACACAGCAAACTTGTAGAGGAGAACTGGGGCTACATGTGTGCCAAGTTTGGGGTCCAAAGGACCTATGGGCGGCCGGTACCGGGTCCCCAAAGTCCGGGAGGTCAGGCGCAAAAAGGTGACTTGAGTATAAGCCGAGGGGGGCATTTTCAGCACAAAAAAATGTGCTGAAAAACTCAGCTTATACGCGAGTATATACAGTACATTTGAAATGTTTACCTTTCTTGGTTTTAGTCGGGTAATTATGAAATATTCCTTGCAAATGGGAAGAAATTCTGGACAGCCGCACTTATAAAAAAGTTTTTGGCCCAGATTCACGTAGGGAGCGCGTATTTGTGAGCAGGTGTAACGTATCCTATTTACGCTACGCCTCCGCAACTTTGACAGGCAAGTGCAGAATTCAGAAAGCAAAGTTGCGGCGGCGTAGCGTAAATAGGCCGGCGTAAGCCCGCCTAATTCAAATGTGGAACATGTGGGCGTGTTAATTTATTGTGACCCCAAGTAAATGACGCTTTTTACCAACGGCGCATGCGCCGTCCGTGAAAGTATCCCAGTGCGCATGCTCCAAATTAACACGCAAAAAGCCAATGCTTTCGACGTGAACGTAAATGACGCAAAGCCCTATTCGCGAACGTTTTACGCAAATGATGTACACGACGGAAAATTCTACGCTGGTCCGACGTCCATACTTAACATTGCGTACGCCTCATAGAGCAGGGGTAACGTTATGCCGAAAAAGGCCTTACGTAAACGACATAAAAAAATGCGTTGGGCGGACTTACGTTTGTGGATTGGCGTATCTAGCTAATTTGCATACTCGATGTGGAAATCAATGGAAGCGCCACCTAGCGGCCAGCGTAAATATGCACCTTAGATCCGACGGCGTTCTAAGACGTACGTCAGTCGGATCTAGCCCAGCTTCAGGCGTATCTTGTTTTGTGGATACAAAACAAAGATACGCCGGAGCAGCCTAGAAGTTACGCGGCGTATCAATAGATACGCTGACGTAACTTCTTTGTGGATCTGGGCCGAAATGTTTACCTTTCTTGGTTTTAGTTGGGTAATTATGAAATATTTCTTACAAATGGAAAGAAATTCTGGGCAGCCACACTTATAAAAAAGTTTTTGCCTTTATTTAAAAAAATGGATTAAAAAAATACATGCCGCAGCAGACTTGACTAAGTATTGTTTGTTTGTGTGAAACGCGTCAACTCTTCTGTCCGTTCTGATCTGCTGTGGGCTGTATTTTTTAATCCATTTTTTAAATAAAGGCAAAAACTTTTTTTTTAAGTGCGGCTGTCCAAAAATGTTTCCCATTTGCATTGTTAGGCTGAGTACTCAAGAGCAGACATGTCTGATGAAACCGGTCCGCGGACCGTTTTCATCGGACATGTCTGCCCAGGGACTTCTGTTCGATGGCTGTACACACCATCGAACAGAGGTCCGCGCGTAAACAATACGCGGGGCGTGTCCGCGGTGTCGCCGCGTCGATGACGCGGTGTCGCCGCGACAATGACGCGGCGACGTGGGCGGCCTGCCTTTAAAATGCTTCCACGCATGCGTCGAAGTCATTTGACGCATGCGAGGGATGGCGGGCAGCCGGACATGTACGGTAGGTCTGTACAGACGACCGTACATGTCGGGGGGACAGGTTTCCGATCCGCCCGAAAATGGTCCGCTCGGGCCTACACACGGCCAAACATGTCTGCTGAAACTGGTCTGCGGACCAGTTTCAGCAGACATGTTTGGTCGTGAGTACGGGGCCTTACATGTATTGGCAGCACCTGGGGCTTCTAATCTGGAGGAGAGGCTTTTACCTTTGTTTGACCTGCCTGGAGCGGTGATATCCCTTTCTCTTTTTTTGTTTTCAAAAGGGTTTTATTTGGAAGACAAGAAATAAAACATTACAGTTCAGTACAGTGTGTTATGGAACAGGAGTTTAGGGTATCACAAGAGGGAGACAATGATCAAGGGGATAAGGCATAAGGAACATATTAGGTGGAATGATGAATATTAGTATACAGAATTATAGTATAGATCCAATATACAAAATTGAAAAACAAGGCAAATCAGTACAATATACTCTAAACCGGTGTATCGAAGAGTGAGGGCGGATATACCTATTTTGGTTATGATATATGGGAATGAGACGTTTAAGGGTGATCATACGGGATGCATAGACCAATAGAGCCATTTGTTAGAAAAAATGTGCATACTGTCAAATAATGTGTGGTGGATTCGTTCAGAGAGTTTGATAGATTCCATTCTAGAAATGACTTGGGGCCATGGGAGAGTCTGTGATTTCCAGTTGCATGCAATCATCCATTGTACGGCACTGATAAGGGAGTGGATCAATCTATTACAAGGGGGGGGTACATCAGGGACCGTGGCAAATAATAGACATATCTGAGGGGTGAGGGTGATTCTTTTCTTAAGGGTGATCTCTAGCCTATCTAGAACTGCAAACCAAATAGGTTGCAATTTATCGCATTCCCAGAAAATGTGAAAGTAGTTGCCAGCATCCGGGCAGCCTCTAAAGCAGTTCGGGGAGACATTGGGGTAGAAGGAGTGTATTTTAGCAGGGGTCATGTACCACCTGGTGAATATCTTTAAGGGAGTCTCCCTGAAGGCGGCAGCCCTGTTACTTTTTCTCAGGTTGTCAATCATGACCGACCACTGGTCCGCCCGGAAGGAACAGTTAAGTTCAAGTTCCCAGCGTTCCATGGGGCCAGATTTATCTGGTGGAAAGCAACTGCGCTATGTAAATAGATGTGTGTATGGATTAATAAGCTGCAGTTATTACGTCAAACAAACATAAGAAACTATTAGAAAAAATATAACTGCGCTAAACCAAATTGTAGTGATCTCTGTCAGAGAAAACTAAAACGCTACAGTGGGCATAGGCCCAAGTGTATAAGAATATATAAATGTCAAATACACAATGCATGCAAATCAAAATAAATTTCAATGAGTGACCATTTACATAGTGTTTGGGCTCCAAAACCCTGGACGCCCAAAATAAATTAGTGATACAAAAACACCTCTGGGGTTTCGCCAGAAGTGACAATGGAATGTTGTGAAAAACACACAAAAAGAAAATAAAGAAAAAAATTAAAACATGAGAAAGTTCATATTCCCAATGAAAAAGGAAGGGAAGAAAGTCCGTGTTCGTGTCGGTTAATAACACCCGTGCACTTTCAACCATGCAGCTTTCGTGGTCTAGAATAGCCTTAAGTGAGTCCACCACCAGTATTCGCAAACCGTTTACCAGATTTGGAGGTCCCTACGGACCAAGCTCAGCATGGGTATTAGTATCCGGATACAGCAAACTCCAAGTTAGTATACAAACTCCATGTTAGTATTCATTAAGCCAATCGGAAAAAAGGAAAAGAGATGCTTCCATAGCATAAAACCACAGGTAACTTTTATTCACATGAATTTACACAGGTACAACACTCACATTTCAGAAGAATCATAAAAGCATTTCTGCCATGCAGCTCCGGCCGGACGCTTGCAGGCAACAGGACCGCTCGTGGAGAGGTACGATGAGGGGGGATGACACCAGTGTATCGCTCGCTCCGCCCGACGCGTTTGGTGAAAGAATCACTTTGTCTCGGGGCTGGCTGGTGTACTGAGTTGAGGAAGTTGTAGAAACTAGATATTAGGCCTTTGTCTCTGGGGTTAGATAGGCAAACATGTTCAAATAAGGTGCTAGGGGGGGGAAATGTGCGTGGAGAAGTGTGTCGCATAGAAATCATGGATTTGGGTGTATTGAGATATGGCAGAAGGAGAGAAACCATGTTTGGCCTGTATTGCAGAGAAAGGGAGGAAAGAGGAATTGGAGGAGAGTGATTTAAGGGTGTTGAGTCCTCTAGCAGACCATTCCTTGAATAAGGAAATGTCTGTGATGGAGGATAGAAATCTGGGGTCACCTAGGTAAGATGCAAGGGGAGGGGTGGGGGAAGAGAGGGGTAGTTTCTTCCCAATTTTTCTCCATATCTGTAGCATCTGAGCGACAATTATGTTTTTTTTGGAAAGAGTATGGTATTGTATTACGCTAGACCATAGGATCCCTTTAAGATAAAGGGGTTGCACTGAGGATGATTCAAAACGGAGCCATGGGGTATTTGCGTCAGGGGAAAACCATTGGGCCAGTTGTACCAGTTTAGCTGCTAGGTAATAGTACCATAAGTTTGGTAGACCGAGGCCGCCTCTAGTTTGAGAACGATGCATAAGAGAGTAGCTGCATCTCGGCTTTTTATTGCACCATATGAATTTATTGATTTCCCTTTGCAGCGCTTCCAAGCAAGTTTTGGGGACATTAATTGGCAATGCTCTAAAAAAGTATAAAAGCTTGGGAAGAATCGTCATCTTAAAAGCACATATCCTACCTAGATAAGAAATGTGATAAGAGGACCAAACTTTAAGTAAAGCACTGATCTGGGAAAACAAGGAGAGATAGTTGGATTTGTAAAGTTGATTGTGTGATATCCCTTTCTCTATGACATATTCCTCATTGTTGTGTAATATTCAAATGCCATGTTTACTAGAGCTGGTTCTAGGGGGCTGCTGGGCTAAACAACCCTTCCCCAAATTTTTGTAGTGCCCCCCCCCCCCCTAGGTCTGTATGACCAGTGCATTCTGTTGAGTCATGAGCTAAAACCCAGTGCCTGATTGTCAATGCAGGTTGCCCCCCTCTTCTGCAGTGGCTGATTGTGGTCTAACAACCAAAGAAATGCCACAAGGATGCCCCCTGGCTTCATTGTGCTGAATGGTAAGGGGAGTTTTATTGTAAGAGGACACTCTGATGGGGGCAATTGAGGTAAGGGGCTACTCTGATGTGGACGGTTGATGTAAGGGGCTACCCTAATGCAGACAGTTCATGTATCAGGGCACTCTTATGAGGGCAATTGATGTAAAAGGACATTCTCATGTAGACAGTAGGACACTCTGATTGGAGCAATTGTTGTAAAGGGGGAATTCTGATGAGGGCAATTGATGTAAGAGGACATTCTGATGTAGACAGTTGATGTAAGGATATGGAATGTTAATGGAATAGTTCACTCTAAAGGGGGGGAGGCACTTAATGTGAGGGGGCTCTCTGATACGGAACGTTAATGCTCACCCTGATGGGGGGAATTGATGTAGGGGGACACTCTGATGGGGACAATTAATGTAAGGAGGCACTCTGATGGGGACAATAAACCACTTGCCCACCGTTGCATGCAATATAAGTCAGCAGAATGGCAGCGGTGGGCAAATGGACGTACCTGTACGTCCCCTTTAAAAAGCCGTGCGGCAGCCGGTCAATCAATTAGGAACGCCCAGTCCCGCAGATTATACCCGGAAGCCGCGGTGAACATATATATATAAAACGGTATGTACGGCAAGGATTTAAAAAAAAAAACAGCCTAATGTCATTATCATAACTCGCCTGAATGTAATGTTAAAAAAATCTTTTGGGTGAGCCCCCGCTTTAAGCAGCTTAAAGGGGTTGTAAAGGTTTTTTTTTTTTTTTTTTCTAAATAGGTTCCTTTAAGCTAGTGCATTGTTGGTTCACTTACCTTTTCCTTCGATTTCCCTTCTAAATGTTTTTTTTTCTTTTTCTGAATTCCTATTTCTCCTCAGTAAGCTTGCCCCCATCATACGAGCTATTCTGGCTTGGGGTTAGTCAGCGTGCTCGCCCCCTCCCTTGGGACTACATCCCTGCGGGGAGACGCTGTGTTCGGGAAGAGGCGAGCACGCTGACTAACCCCCAGCCAGAACGCCTCGGATGATGGGGGAAAGCTTACTGAGTAGAAACAGGAAGTGAGTGTCAGGTCACCTGTGGCCAGGTGACAAGTGCACCCCAAGAGTGAGGGCGGATATACCTATTTTGGTTATGATATATGGGAATGAGACGTTTAAGGGTGATCATACGGGATGCATAGACCAATAGAGCCATTTGTTAGAAAAAATGTGCATACTGTCAAATAATGTGTGGTGGATTCGTTCAGAGAGTTTGATAGATTCCATTCTAGAAATGACTTGGGGCCATGGGAGAGTCTGTGATTTCCAGTTGCATGCAATCATCCATTGTACGGCACTGATAAGGGAGTGGATCAATCTATTACAAGGGGGGGGTACATCAGGGACCGTGGCAAATAATAGACATATCTGAGGGGTGAGGGTGATTCTTTTCTTAAGGGTGATCTCTAGCCTATCTAGAACTGCAAACCAAATAGGTTGCAATTTATCGCATTCCCAGAAAATGTGAAAGTAGTTGCCAGCATCCGGGCAGCCTCTAAAGCAGTTCGGGGAGACATTGGGGTAGAAGGAGTGTATTTTAGCAGGGGTCATGTACCACCTGGTGAATATCTTTAAGGGAGTCTCCCTGAAGGCGGCAGCCCTGTTACTTTTTCTCAGGTTGTCAATCATGACCGACCACTGGTCCGCCCGGAAGGAACAGTTAAGTTCAAGTTCCCAGCGTTCCATGGGGCCAGATTTATCTGGTGGAAAGCAACTGCGCTATGTAAATAGATGTGTGTATGGATTAATAAGCTGCAGTTATTACGTCAAACAAACATAAGAAACTATTAGAAAAAATATAACTGCGCTAAACCAAATTGTAGTGATCTCTGTCAGAGAAAACTAAAACGCTACAGTGGGCATAGGCCCAAGTGTATAAGAATATATAAATGTCAAATACACAATGCATGCAAATCAAAATAAATTTCAATGAGTGACCATTTACATAGTGTTTGGGCTCCAAAACCCTGGACGCCCAAAATAAATTAGTGATACAAAAACACCTCTGGGGTTTCGCCAGAAGTGACAATGGAATGTTGTGAAAAACACACAAAAAGAAAATAAAGAAAAAAATTAAAACATGAGAAAGTTCATATTCCCAATGAAAAAGGAAGGGAAGAAAGTCCGTGTTCGTGTCGGTTAATAACACCCGTGCACTTTCAACCATGCAGCTTTCGTGGTCTAGAATAGCCTTAAGTGAGTCCACCACCAGTATTCGCAAACCGTTTACCAGATTTGGAGGTCCCTACGGACCAAGCTCAGCATGGGTATTAGTATCCGGATACAGCAAACTCCAAGTTAGTATACAAACTCCATGTTAGTATTCATTAAGCCAATCGGAAAAAAGGAAAAGAGATGCTTCCATAGCATAAAACCACAGGTAACTTTTATTCACATGAATTTACACAGGTACAACACTCACATTTCAGAAGAATCATAAAAGCATTTCTGCCATGCAGCTCCGGCCGGACGCTTGCAGGCAACAGGACCGCTCGTGGAGAGGTACGATGAGGGGGGATGACACCAGCGTATCGCTCGCTCCGCCCGACGCGTTTGGTGAAAGAATCACTTTGTCTCGGGGCTGGCTGGTGTACTGAGTTGAGGAAGTTGTAGAAACTAGATATTAGGCCTTTGTCTCTGGGGTTAGATAGGCAAACATGTTCAAATAAGGTGCTAGGGGGGGGAAATGTGCGTGGAGAAGTGTGTCGCATAGAAATCATGGATTTGGGTGTATTGAGATATGGCAGAAGGAGAGAAACCATGTTTGGCCTGTATTGCAGAGAAAGGGAGGAAAGAGGAATTGGAGGAGAGTGATTTAAGGGTGTTGAGTCCTCTAGCAGACCATTCCTTGAATAAGGAAATGTCTGTGATGGAGGATAGAAATCTGGGGTCACCTAGGTAAGATGCAAGGGGAGGGGTGGGGGAAGAGAGGGGTAGTTTCTTCCCAATTTTTCTCCATATCTGTAGCATCTGAGCGACAATTATGTTTTTTTTGGAAAGAGTATGGTATTGTATTACGCTAGACCATAGGATCCCTTTAAGATAAAGGGGTTGCACTGAGGATGATTCAAAACGGAGCCATGGGGTATTTGCGTCAGGGGAAAACCATTGGGCCAGTTGTACCAGTTTAGCTGCTAGGTAATAGTACCATAAGTTTGGTAGACCGAGGCCGCCTCTAGTTTGAGAACGATGCATAAGAGAGTAGCTGCATCTCGGCTTTTTATTGCACCATATGAATTTATTGATTTCCCTTTGCAGCGCTTCCAAGCAAGTTTTGGGGACATTAATTGGCAATGCTCTAAAAAAGTATAAAAGCTTGGGAAGAATCGTCATCTTAAAAGCACATATCCTACCTAGATAAGAAATGTGATAAGAGGACCAAACTTTAAGTAAAGCACTGATCTGGGAAAACAAGGAGAGATAGTTGGATTTGTAAAGTTGATTGTGTGATATCCCTT
The DNA here is from genome assembly GCF_905171775.1 of Rana temporaria. Lineage (NCBI taxonomy): Eukaryota > Metazoa > Chordata > Amphibia > Anura > Ranidae > Rana > Rana temporaria. The sequence goes on along the minus strand of NC_053491.1, from coordinate 23,987,355 downwards.
TCTCTATGACATATTCCTCATTGTTGTGTAATATTCAAATGCCATGTTTACTAGAGCTGGTTCTAGGGGGCTGCTGGGCTAAACAACCCTTCCCCAAATTTTTGTAGTGCCCCCCCCCCCCCTAGGTCTGTATGACCAGTGCATTCTGTTGAGTCATGAGCTAAAACCCAGTGCCTGATTGTCAATGCAGGTTGCCCCCCTCTTCTGCAGTGGCTGATTGTGGTCTAACAACCAAAGAAATGCCACAAGGATGCCCCCTGGCTTCATTGTGCTGAATGGTAAGGGGAGTTTTATTGTAAGAGGACACTCTGATGGGGGCAATTGAGGTAAGTGGCTACTCTGATGTGGACGGTTGATGTAAGGGGCTACCCTAATGCAGACAGTTCATGTATCAGGGCACTCTTATGAGGGCAATTGATGTAAGAGGACATTCTCATGTAGACAGTAGGACACTCTGATTGGAGCAATTGTTGTAAAGGGGGAATTCTGATGAGGGCAATTGATGTAAGAGGACATTCTGATGTAGACAGTTGATGTAAGGATATGGAATGTTAATGGAATAGTTCACTCTAAAGGGGGGGAGGCACTTAATGTGAGGGGGCTCTCTGATACGGAACGTTAATGCTCACCCTGATGGGGGGAATTGATGTAGGGGGACACTCTGATGGGGACAATTAATGTAAGGAGGCACTCTGATGGGGACAATAAACCACTTGCCCACCGTTGCATGCAATATAAGTCAGCAGAATGGCAGCGGTGGGCAAATGGACGTACCTGTACGTCCCCTTTAAAAAGCCGTGCGGCAGCCGGTCAATCAATTAGGAACGCCCAGTCCCGCAGATTATACCCGGAAGCCGCGGTGAACATATATATATAAAACGGTATGTACGGCAAGGATTTAAAAAAAAAAACAGCCTAATGTCATTATCATAACTCGCCTGAATGTAATGTTAAAAAAATCTTTTGGGTGAGCCCCCGCTTTAAGCAGCTTAAAGGGGTTGTAAAGGTTTTTTTTTTTTTTTTTTCTAAATAGGTTCCTTTAAGCTAGTGCATTGTTGGTTCACTTACCTTTTCCTTCGATTTCCCTTCTAAATGTTTTTTTTTCTTTTTCTGAATTCCTATTTCTCCTCAGTAAGCTTGCCCCCATCATACGAGCTATTCTGGCTTGGGGTTAGTCAGCGTGCTCGCCCCCTCCCTTGGGACTACATCCCTGCGGGGAGACGCTGTGTTCGGGAAGAGGCGAGCACGCTGACTAACCCCCAGCCAGAACGCCTCGGATGATGGGGGAAAGCTTACTGAGTAGAAACAGGAAGTGAGTGTCAGGTCACCTGTGGCCAGGTGACAAGTGCACCCCGTGGAGGTCAGGGATGCACCACAGGGTAGTGAACCTTATAGCCGACTGCTGCGATTAAAGAGGAAGCGTGAACCCAAGATCGCCCAGGGCGCGGAGTCTAAGACCCAGCTTTGTGTTCACCAGAGCCTCTAGTGGTGAGGATGGCCTTCGCCGCAGCTGTATCCAGGTCGCAACCCCTGGGATCCCCTAGGTCACGCTCCGCAGAGAGAGAGGGGAAGCAGCAGGCAGGACAAACGGTAGTGATGGATAAGCCAAGGTCGGGGCAACAGGCAGACTAGGGTAACCGAGGGACAGGCAAAAGGTCAAGGGCACAGGCAAACAGGAGAAGTCAGGGACGAGCCAAAAACGGTACACAGGAAGGTAATCGTAGCACACTGCAGACAGGAACTTATGCAAACAACACTGTTAAACAGCACTGCAGCCCTGTAGTGCACAGTTAATATAGACTTCCTGGGATGGCCTGGGTGGGGCCATACAGGAAGGAGAGGAAATAAGAAGGTAACCAGAAGAGTCAGGGCTCTAATGGACAGATGGAAACAGGTAAGCTGCCAGACTATTGCATATCCATGACAGTGAGAAATTCAGAAAGAAAACATGTAGAAGGGGAATCTTAGGAAAAAGTAAGTGAATCAACAATGTACTAGCTTAAAGGAACCTATTTAGAAAATAAAAAACGATGATCTATGATCTTAGAGGACCAAAGCGATGCCATGATGTCACATCCGGACTAGGGTGGAAGTAAACATTTTGGCCCAGATTCTCGTATCTCGGCGTAATACAGCGGTGGCGTAACGTATCTCATTTACGTTACGCAGAGGAAGAGAGTGAGGACAGAAATTCCCCCCACCCTTTCTCTGCAGCCAGGCAGCATAGGGAATCGGCACAGCACAGGTTGATTAGGGTGTGCCCAGGCACAGGGCCGCTGATAGGGGGACCACCAGTCCTCCTGTAGGGGGCCCCCCCCGGAACACAGGCGGGCCAAAATAGCAGGGGGAATTAGTGTTGTTTGGCTATGGGGCAGTTACAGAAGGATGCCCTGTGCCCTGATGCCCTCTGCAGCAGCTGAAACCAGTTTTCCCCCTCCTTCCGGCTTTCAGCTGCTGCAGGGAGAAACACAGACACAGGGCATCATTCCTGTAATTGATTATCTCACACTGATCATTGATTCTCCTCCCTGTTCTGTGTGCTTCGGATCCCCCTGTCACTGTGAATTACATTTTTTTAATGTAAAACACAAATTAAAAAGGGCAGACAGGTTCTCTGTTATGTTTGTTATGTTTTTTTTTTTTTTCTAAATAGGTTCCTTTAAGCTAGTGCATTGCGTTGGTTCGCTTACCTTTTCCTTCGATTTCCCTTCTGATTTTAGTGTATTTTTTTGTGAAAATATGGTCTTGATATATTTGGGGGGGGCTGCCAGGTAGGCTGTACTGGGCCCCGTGATTTCTAACAGCAGCCCTGCCCAGGCACACCTGGTGAACACACCTAGGCCCAGATTCTTAAAGGACTTACGACGGCGCAGCGCCATGTACGCCGTTGTAAGTCCTAATCCGACCCGTCGTATCTATGCGTCTGATTCTTAGAATCAGTTATGCATAGATATCCATTAGATCCAACAGGCATAAGTCTCTTACGCCGTCGGATCTAAACTGCATTTTTTTTTAACTCTAGGTGGCGCTTCCGTCGAATTCTGCATCGAGTATGCAAATTAGCTAGATACGCGAATTCCCAAACGTACGCGCGGCCGACGCAGTAAAGTTACAACGTTTACGTTAGGCTTTTCCCAGCGTATAGTTGCCCCTGCTATATGAGGCGCAGCCAATGTTAAGTATGGCCGTCGTTTCCGCGTCGAAATTTGAAAAAGTTACGTCGTTTGCGTAAGTCGTCCGTGAATGGGGCTGGACGTCATTTACGTTCACGTCGAAACCAATGACGTCCTTGCGGCATACTTTGGAGCAATGCACACTGGGAAATTCCACGGACGGCGCATGTGCCGTTCCGCAAAAACGTCAATCACGTCGGGTCACAGTAGTTTAACATAAAACACGCCCCCCTTCCACATTTGAATTAGGCGGGCTTAAGCCGGCCGATTTACACTACGCCGCCGCAACTTACGGAGCAAGTGCTTTGAGAATACAGCACTTGCCCGTGTAAGTTGCGGCGGCGCAGCGTAAATCGGATACGTTACGCCGCCGCAGAGATACGCCGATGTACAAGAATATGGGCACTAGAGTTGAGTAATAGGTGGTTTATACACAGGGATAGCACGGAAAGTTTTTTCTAATTTATGTTAGGTATCTACTCCGCGTAACATCACCTTTAATATTTTACTAAAAAAATTGAGTTATATATTGTGTTTTTTTTTTCTTATTTGTATTTTTTTCCCCAAAAAATGCATTTGAAAATCGCTACACAGATACCGTGTGATATAAAAAATTGCAAACGATCGCTATTTTTATTCTCTAGGGTCTCTGCTAAAAAAAAAAGGTTGGGGATTCTAAGTAATTTTCTAGCAAAAAATACTGATATATACTTGTAAACAAAAAGCACCAGATAAGGCCCTGCCTTCGAGATGCCAAGGGCTGACTCAGCACACGAGGCTCCAAATAGAAATAAATATTACTTTTGGATGGATTTAACCTCTAAGCAGTAATACAAACACTCTATTGTGTTGGTTATAACAATGAAAGGCATAAACGATTTTTCTTCCTCTAAATAATATTTTTTTTTTTTTCCAACCAGGATTTTTACACCTTTTGGTGTTAGAATATAATGATTATATTGTGTGTATTCTTTATTTGTAGGCATAATATTGATAAATGGGGTAATGTACCTATTGTCCGATCGTATTATGTAGTATCACAGGTCACTAAGTTCTGTGAAGCCGTAAAAGTTCAATGCCACATTGACACATTGTCCCTTTGTAACTGTAATAAATTGTCTCAGCTTTAGAATTTAACAAAGCCGCAATCGTTTTAGTAGAACCCAGGAAAATGTTATACACAAAAATAACATTAGAGAACTCTGCTCTTTTGTTTTAATAGCTAGAATAATGTGTTATCTGCTTGTCTGCTTGTTTTTTTTTTTACAAGGCTTATATGTTATGCTCTGGTTATTATACACCGATTGGCTATAACATGACCATCCACCTAATAATATGTAGGTCCCCTTTTTGCCACCAAAACAACCCTGACCTGTCGAGGCATGGACTCTACTAGTCCTCTGAAAGTATGCTGCGGTATCTGGCACCAGGCCATCAATAGCAGTTCACTGCCTCTTCGCCTGGCGCCATCTTTTCCCCAGGTAAGTGATGCACCAAAGCAACCACATGATGTAAAATAAAATATGATTCATCAGACCAATGCTGTATCCTGGCCTAGGCCAACAAGGCCCGGGCCTAGGGCAGCACTTTGCAGGGGGGCAGAAGGGACAGTGTCCCCGCCGGCTTGCGCTAGCACCCCCATAAATTGCCCACACTGCTTCCAGTATGTGGGTGGTTGGCATTCGCTTCTAATTTTTTACCATCCCTGTCCCATGCAGAGATTTCACTTCACTTCATGTCCCATAGCCAAACAGTAAGTGAGAGGAAATCTATGCAAATTACGGGAATCCATTGTCCCCCCCCCCCCCCAGGCCATCAGAGCTAGTGTCCCCACTTTAAAATTTCAGGGTGGGTCTTAAACCACAAGGGGTGTGGCCTTGACAGGAAGGGGTGGGTCATATTCAAATTAGGGGGTGCACAAGTTTAGTCAGGCCTAGGGCAGCACAAAACCTAAATACACCACTGCATCAGACCAAGACACCTTCTTCCATTGCTCCATGCAGAGCCGTCTTTAATGTTGATTGGACCCTGGGCAAAAATTTGTATTTTTTTATTTTAGATATACAGTACAGACCAAAAGTTTGGACACACCTTCTCATTCAAAGAGTTTTCTTTATTTTCATGACTATGACAATTGTAGATTCACACTGAAGGCATCAAAACTATGAATTAACACATGTGGAATTATACATAACAAAAAAGTGTGAGACAAATGAAAATATATTTCATATTCTAGGTTCTTCAAAGTAGCCACCTTTTGCTTTGATTACTGCTTGGCACACTCTTGGCATTCTCTTGATGAACTTCAAGAGGTAGTCACCTGGCGCAGCACCCCATCACTCTCCTTCTTGGTCAAATAGCCCTTACACAGCCTGGAGGTGTGTTTGGGGTCATTGTCCTGTTGAAAAATAAATGATGGTCCAACTAAACACAAATCGGATGGAATAGCATGCCGCTGCAAGATGCTGTGGTAGCCATGCTGGTTCAGTATGCCTTCAATTTTGATTAAATCCCCAACAGTGTCACCAGCAAAGCACCCCCACACCATCACACCCCCTCCTCCATGCTTCACGGTGGGAACCAGGCATGTAGAGTCCATCCGTTCACCTTTTCTGCGTCGCACAAAGACACGGGGGTTGGAACCAAAGATCTCAAGTTTGGACTCATCAGACCAAAGCACAGATTTCCACTGGTCTAATGTCCATTCCTTGTGTTCTTTAGCCCAAACAAGTCTCTTCTGCTTGTTGCCTTTCTTTAGCAGTGGTTTCCTAGCAGATATTCTACCATGAAGGCCTGATTCACACAGTCTCCTTTTACCAGTTCTAGAGATGTGTCTGCTGCAAAAGGTGGCTACTTTGAAGAACCTAGAATATGAAATATATTTTCAGTTGTTTCACACTTTTTTGTTATGTATAATTCCACATGTGTTCATTCATAGTTTTGAAGCCTTCAGTGTGAATGTACAATTTTCATAGTCATGAAAATAAAGAAAACTCTTTGAATGAGAAGGTGTGTCCAAACTTTTGGTCTGTACTGTATATGTATATATATATATATATATATATATATATATATATATATATATATATATATATATATAGATAGATAGATAGATAGATAGATAGATAGATAGATAGATAGATACAGTAAAACCTTGGATTGCAAGCATAATTTGTTCCAGAAACATGCTTGTAATGCAAAGCACTTGTATATCAAAGCGAAGTTGTACCTTCATTAAATGTAACCACATTGCTCTCTTCTCTCTTCTACTCAGTTGTGACATGACACTACTCTTATATCAAAACATCGCTTGAATATCAAGTCAAAATGTATTAAAAATGTTTGCTCGTCTTGCAAAGCACTCTCAAACCAAGTTACTCTCAAACCAAGGTTTTACTGTATCTGTATCTATATATCTATATGTATATATATTCTTTTTTTCATATCACTAGTTTTTATTTAGATTTGATTGGATATATTAACATATTTTTATTTTATTTAGAAATTATTTTATTTTTATAGAGATCCTGTATTTTTTTTATTTTAGATATATATTTTATAAAAATTCGATTAAAATGTAAGATTGTAAAACAAATATGTTATTTTTTTATATATATCTGATGTAGTAGATGTGTAAATTCATTGAGCAACCGAAGAACATACTGTATATACAAAGCTCTAAAATCCCATCTACGTTGATCCCTTGATATAGGCGATAAACATTCATATTGGGTATATAAATTGTCCTTAGACGAGGCCTCATCCTAATCCACTAATCTTCACATTTTTCTAAGGAGGCTTATTCAACACCTGCGTATTGGATAGGTTCTTTCCTCTGAAGTTATTTTATTGCATAAAGCAGTATCTAATAATAAAATATAACAACATCTCTCTTCTCGTACACTTTGCACCTGTGCCGTAGACCCGTAAAAAAGAATCCTCCGCGAAAGCTAATTTAAGAACAGCGTATTAAAGTTGTTATGTCTTTATCAAAATATTTGTCACTGCCAGAATTTACTGCTGTCCTCATTTACAATGACGAGTGGGAGCAATACGCTGGAATGCAGAAGGCGCTCTATTTCCTCTAAACAAAACTTAGGTTAATCACTTTAAGGCTAAACCATCGTGGCTGGAAGAGTCAATGCTGGAAGGCAAAAACTCTGTGATTTAATTGACTAGAAGAATGACTGATTTAGCCTACTGAAAACAAATCCTGCCTCATTTGAAGTTTTATCAAATAAGGTCACGGCGACTCTACGAGTTTGTTGGAAACATGTTCTATATGTGCAGTCAGGTTGCTCTTTCCTCCATTAAGGAAGGACCCTAAAAACCAAAACGCAACCCTTTCCAAGGCCTATCCTCGACCAAATTGAATTACGGGGCTGAATATCTAAATAGATTTAGCAGCTCCGAAAGTCCAAACATGGGACTTCCACTGAGGAACACGGTGTGCATTTCATACACAGACTGCCTTAATAACTTTAAATGATAAATGAGAACGCATAGATACATGAATATAATGAACCGAGCTTGAAATGAAAACCAGCTGGGTTCAGTCACAAATGTTTTTGGGTAGGCAAAATAAATATGAATATTGTTCATTTTCCCTGAGGGGGAATCGAACTCATGAGTGAAGTATTACAGCTCACACTCACAGCACACAAAGTCACATATCAAAACCTGTAGGAAAAGCAGCCTTTCAACATGACAAATTACAACAGGTTTAATTTCTTCACATGACAAATTACCCCGACTTCCCTCTTTTACATAAAAAAAAAAACTGATCCATTACGCACACCAGGAGCGTCTAAAGTGCTGAAATGTAATTTTCTGTATTGCAAAATGCGAGGCTGACACATATCTGTAAATATCACAGCTATCCCTAATTAACATTTACTGACCAAAGCCAATGTCCAATTTAGATGAAAGAACGTTCGGTCTACCTGTTAAAATAAATCTAAAAACAGACTTATCAAAACAACGTGTAGGTGGAAAGATGTAGCCAAAGTTTATGATGTATTCCACTTAAAATTTTGTTTTTGCACACAGTCGTATTTTAAAGTTGAATTTTAGAAATTATTTTGCATATATACAAATATACGTATACATACACTATATTGTCAAAAGTATTGGGACTCTTGCCTTTACACGCACATGTGAGGCCAGGCACTGATTAACGTTGTTATGTCTTTATCAAAATATTTGTCACTGCCAAAAATGTACTGCCGTCGTCATATACAATGACGAGAGAGAGCAATATGCTGGAATGCAGAAGGCGCTCTATTTCCTCGAAACAAAACTTAGGTTAATCACTTTAAGGCTAAACCATTGTGGCTGGAAGAGTCGAGAAGGCCTGGCTTGCAGTCTCCGCTCTAATTCATCCCAAAGGTGTTCTATCGGGTTGAAGTCAGGACTGTGCAGGCCAGTCAAGTTCCTCCACCCCAAACTTGCTCATCCATGTCTTGGTGGACCTGGTCTTGTGCACTGGTGCACAGTCATGTTGGAACAGGAAGGGGCCATTCCCAAACATTTCCCTCAAATTTGGGAGCATGCAATTGTCTAAAATGTGTTGGTATGCTAACGCCTTAAGAGTTCCCTTCACTGGAACTAAGGGGCCAAGACCAAACCTGAAGAATAACTCCACACCATAATCCCCCCTCCACCAAATGATTTGGACCAGTGCACAAACCAATGTCCATAAAGACATGCAAGAGCGATGTGCAGGCCAGTCAAGTTCCTCCAGTCCAAACTCATTACATTGTCTTCATGGACCTTGCTTTGTGCACTGGTCACTAGGGTTGCCACCTCATCCCTTTAAAACAGAACACATATGAATTACACAGGTTCTGTGGCTAATTAAGGTGGTAATTAGACTCATTTGGTGCCTTACCTGCATTAAATCAGCCACAGAACCTGTGTAATTCATATGTGTTCTGTTTTAAAGGGATGAGGTGGCAACCCTACTGGTCACCCACCCAGGGTTATTAGTACTTACTGGATTGGGCTCTCTCTAGACACCTCCTTCATTGATACAATTCTCCTGGTACCCTGCCACTCAATGCCTGAGGTTTGCACACGTCATTCCCATTTGTTGACCTATGACTCATTTTTGTTCTCTTTAGACAGTATACACGGCCGGAATTACCGACTGAAGCTCTCATTTCATCCCGAGGGGAAAACCAGCCGTGTGTAGGGGGAAAAGTTACCGAGCAGGTTATTGGCTTCCCCCCGGGATTTCTGACGGGAACATTTCCCGTCTGAAATCCTGCACGTGTGTATGGGACATTACTGTATGTACTTGATCCTCTCTTCTGCTTTTGATACGGTGGACCACCCCCCCTCAATGAGCGCACCTCCTACCTCCAGCATGGATTCCTCCAGTAGCCATAAGGAGCTCCTCTGCAAACTGCTGGAGAAGGCGGAGAGCAGAGGAGGGGAGGACTGGCTGAGGCGGTGCCTAGCTTAAGAGGGCGCAGCTTCACCAGCACCAATCCCTGAGGTGAAGGTGGTCGGGGGAGGCACCAGGAAACAACCTGGAAGAAAAAACAAAAAACAAAAGACTTGTGCTCCTCCGCAGCCTGTAAGCCAGGAGGGAGCTGTCACACAAGGTGCCTCTTGTCAGCAAGGGGGCAGCGCTACTCCCCCTCCTGCGGGGGCCGCGAGTGGGCTCATGGCGAGTGTTGGTGAGAATATTAATTTACCTAATGTGTCTAAGTTTTCAATGTTGGTTGATTCCCTGTCTGAAGTTTTGAATCAATTTAAAAGTGCACATGGTAATGGTGCTGATATGGGTGTTATTACACAAGGGGCACGGGTGTCCGGTGCCAGAGGTAATGTTACAAGGAACGAGGCTGAGGTCCCATGTTCCCAGTCTGCTGCTGCTTCTCAGAGAATGCAAGAATTATGGTATGAAGCGCAGAGGTCAAATATGTCTGCTAATGAAGTTAAGTTAAATAATATGGAGGATGATATCTGTGCAGTGTGGCAGGAGTCAAGTGACCCCGTAATGCAGGTAAATGACACATATCTGGCTCCAAGTGTATTTCAGCATGGGTCGGTTAACCCTTTGTTACCCATTAGACCTTCTGCAGTAACTGTCAGTGAGTCCTCTTTCAAAGAACCCCTCCCATGCGCTTTCATTTATCAAAAACGGTGAAAGAGAAAATTTGGAGGGGTGAGTACCTTGACATTTTGTCATTGTTGCCAGCTTCCAAGGAATTTCTGGCAAAATCAGACAAACAATCGGGAGATAGAGCGGAGGAGGATAGGAGAAGGGCGATCCCCAAGACCTTTCAAAATTGGTTACAGGCCTTCTGTATATATGCAGCGGTCATGGGGGAGCGTTTTCCTGGTAAATGTTCAGGGTTATTTCAACACCTGGACATAATCGCTGAGGCTTTCCGCCATTTCGGCGGCTCGGCATGGTTTACTTATGACGAGAACTTCCGTCAGAAGTTAGCGGTCCACCCTTCTCTGCACTGGGGGTCCAAAGATGTGGGCTTATGGCTTAACTTGATGTTGCCGAAGCCACAGTTTACCCCCCGGCCTCAACCTACCGTGCAGGGCACATTTCGGAAAGGGTTTTGCTTCGCCTTTAACAAGGGTCAATGTAAATTTCTGTCAAACTGCAGATTCAAGCATGAATGCTCTTACTGCAGTGGTACCCATGCGGCGAGCAGATGGTTTCGCAAAGCTGCCGCAGGCGCGTTTCAACCACCCAGCACACTGGGAAAAGGCCCCGACGCCGGTGAGATTGGGAAAAATGCGCCCATGGCTAGAGCGTTATCCCGACCGCAGGATGGCAGCTCTGCTAACTGAGGGTTTTGCGTACGGTTTTTTGGTACCCGCTTTCAGAGGCCCGGGTTGTACAAGAGTAAAAAATTGGTTATCGGCAACCCAACATTCTGATGTAGTCCAAGAGAAAATTGCTAGAGAGCTGTTCCTTTTCCTCCGTTTTTAGATTTCAGATTTCAGATCTCCTCTAGGCATTGTGCCCAAGAAGGAAGTCGGCAGTTTTAGAATGATCCATCATCTCTCGTATCCACCGGATTTTTCTTTGAATGACGAGGTCGCTAACGTCGACGCACCGGTATGTTATTCCTCCTTTGACAAAGCTCTGGCACTGCTAAGACAGGCAGGCCAGGAGTCTCTTCTCGCCAAGGCCGACATTAAGTCGGCTTTTCGCCTCCTCCCAGTGCACCCACAAGGGTTCAACTCACTTGGTTTTCATTTCATGGGGCAGTTTTATTTCGATAAGTGCATGCCAATGGGCTTTTCCCTCTCGTGTTATTATTTTGAAGCCTTTTCGTCTTTTTTGCATTGGGTGGTGTCAAAGGTTTTACCCCAGGGCTTCATCCTGCACTACTTGGATGATTTCCTATTTATTGGCCCAGCGGGTTTGTCAGTATGCATGGAATCCCTCCAGGCGTTTTCGGATATCTGTAAGGAGTTCGGTGTTCCGCTTGCACATGAGAAAACGGTTTTACCCACAACCTCCATCGAATTCCTGGGTATGACCATTGACGCTCAGAGGATGGAATTTAGGTTGCCTGAGCATTAGGTGCAGAGGATGTCCTTACTAATTACAGATTTCCTGGCCAGGAAGAAAGTTTTGCTGAAAGAAGCCCAGTCCCTGCTGGGGCTTTTCGCTTTCGCGGCTAGGATCATCCCCATGGCTAGGGTTTTTTCGCGTAGATTCTCGCTGTCTCTGCAAGGTTTCAAGAGCCCCTATTCGCATGTGCGAATATCCAAAGGTGTTAAGGAGGATTTAAAGATATGGGATTCTTTTTTGAGTAATTTCAACGGGGCATCAGCTTGGCAGGCGGATTTTGTAGATAGCGTGCAATTAGAATTTTTCACGGACGCGTCAGGTTCATTTGGTTTCGGGGCTTTCCTGAATGGTCATTGGTGTTCTAGCAGATGGCATACGGATTGGCAACAGAAGGAAATCCTTCAGAACCTGGTCCTTCTGGAACTTTTTCCTGTCATTGTTGCTGTTGTGATATGGAAGGACGCCTTTGTGAACCGGAGGATTTTAGTCCACACGGATAATAAAGGGGTCCTCTTTGCCATTAACACTCTGTCCTCTAAATCTGAACCTGTCATTAGACTGTTACGTTTTTTAGTGTTGCATTGCATGCGGTTTAACATCTGGCTTAAAGCTGAACACATAGCGGGTAAAGTGAATAATCTAGCTGATGCTTTATCTCGTTCGCAGCTTGAGAGGTTCCGGGATTTGGCCCCGTCGGCGGATCTTCATGGCACCCCTTGCCTAGATTTCCTCTGGGGCTTAATTTGGGAGTGATCTTCAGCAACCTCAAGGCCTCGGTGTCAGAGAAGACGTGGATGGACTATAGGCATTCTTGGAGCAGGTGGTGTTGTTTCTGTCAGGAGAGGGGTTTAGATTCTCTTTTCGTCAATTCCTACGTTGCATTATCTTTTCTGTCTTACCTTATTCAATCCCAACTCAGCCCGTCTTCTATTAGTAGAATTCTCGCAGGGGTCTCTTTCTTTTTAAAATTTGCGGGCCTTCCCGCTTTGACTTCATTTTTTCAGGTCTTCCAGGTCCTTAAAGGTCTTAAGAGAGCTAATCCGGTGTTGGACAACAGGCGTCCGATATCTATTGCTTTGCTAGGTGACCTTCTGGTAGTCTTACAGGAGGTTTGTTTCTCCAAATTTGAGTTTCTTCTTTTCAGAGCCGCATTCTCGGTAGCATTTTTTGGTGCCCTTAGGCTGGGTGAATTCACTGCAGCAAATAAGAGGTCTCTGTCCTTTTTACGCACCTCACACGTTCGGATAGAAGGAGGTTTTCTCCATCTGTTTATGAGTAGATCCAAAACATCTCAGAATGGTCTCGGTCATTGGTTTCGTTTGGCTAGCTCGCCAAATAAGGCTATCTACCCTGTTTTTCACGTGTCAAATTATGTTTCGTCCAGGCCATCGGCGGGCGAGTCATGCTTTATACACGAAGATTTATCCTCCCTGACAAGATATCAGTTTTCAGCTGTTTTGGCCGCCTGTCTGAAACGTTTGAATTTATCCGGTTTCTGTTTCTCATCACATTCGTTCAGAATCGGGGCGGCCACCACTGCTGACGCTCTGGGGTTTTCTTTTAATAGAGTGAAAAGTATAGGTCGGTGGGGTAGTGATAGGTATAAATTATATGTCCACCCGAGTCTCTTGACCCATTAAATTTTCTTTTTCAGATCACAGCAGGACAGTCGTGTGGATTGTAGGCCACTCCTACATCTTCTGGGCTGCCAGGCATGCTGGATCCAGAACCTACTTTACTGCTTTAGGTCTGAGCACAGATTTATTTATGATTTTCTGGTCTGGTGTCAGAGGCATGCGGTGGAGCAATATGATAGAGCACCTATCCTATTTATCCAGTATTTGGCCTTCACCTCAAGTGTTGGTTATTCACTCCGGGGCTAACGACCTGGGGAAATTCAGAACTTGGAATTTATTGTGCGAGATGAAAAGAGACTTGCACGCTATATCCCTGATGTATCCCGGGGTAGTATTGGCTTATTCTGAAATGGTCCCCAGGCTTTTGTGGTCTCCTCAGGGTAGTCTTTTTTATGTGGATAAGATCCGCAGGCGCCTGAACAGAACGCTACATAGTTTTGTTTCCTCCATGGGCGGGGTTTCCTTTCGCCATTCTGAGTTGGAGGTTTTTTTGCCAGGTTTATTTAGGAGAGATAAGGTTCATTTATCTTCAATAGGTTTGGACATCTTTAACATGGGCCTCCAGAGTCTAATTGAATCAGCCACAGTGGTGGGGGGGCCACAGCCGGTAGCTCCGCTGCCTGCTGGGGCCGGTGGGGAGTAGTCGTCCAGCTTCGGCTGGATGGACAGCATTAAATTTATTATAGTTTAGCCATGATGGCTTATTTAATTATTTATTTGTAACCCCCCCATCCTGGTGGATGACACTGTGTCCAATTTTATACCAATCTAATAAAGGTGTTGGATTATATTTGGTGTGTTGTCTTTATTAGGTTTTGTACCTTTGTGCTAGCCCATGAAAGGTCACAGCGTTACGCTGGACCGACATGGGATGGCGCAAAGGGGAGATGCTTGTCTCCCCTTCTCTCTTCACAGGTTGCCGCGTTACCGGGGCGGGACCAGCCCGGATTGGTCGAAGCAGCGGGGCAGCTGATTGATTGGCTTGTGTGAGCAGGAGCCGCGCGAGCGAATCCATAAATAGGACCGCGTGAGGCGGCGCTTGCCCCTTTCCTTTACGACACGCGGCAATGCCCACCCCCCTTTTTTGTTTTCGTTTACCTAAGTCATGATGTCATCCGAAGTGGGGAGTAGTCGTCCAGCTTCGGCTGTATGGACAGCATTTAATTTATTATAGTTTAGCCATGATGGCTTATTTAATTATTTATTTATTTATTTGTAACCCCCCCATCCTGGTGGATGACACAGTGGCCAATTTTATACCAATCTAATAAAGGTGTTGGATTATATTTGGTGTGTTGTCTTTATTAGGTTTTGTACCTTTGTGCTAGCCCATGAATGAAAGTAAAAATACTAAACAACAACTACATCACCCCCAGCTACATCACTAACCTACTCTCATAATACCAACCTAATCATTCTCTTCACTCTTCCCAAGACCTCCTGCTCTCTAGATCCCTTGTCACCTCCTCATATGCTTGTCTCCAGGACTTTCCCGAGCCACTCCCATCCTATGGAACTCCCTACCCCAATATGCTCGGCTAACTCCTACTCTGTCCACTTTTAGACAATCCCTGAAAACTCTCCTCTTTAGAGAAGCCTCATCTGCCCCCACCTAACAACTGTGCTTTTATTTTCTCCAGCAGCTCATCCCCCACAGCTATTACCTTTTGTATTACTTGACCCTCCTTCCTAGATTGTAGGAGCAGGGCCTTCTGATTCCTCCTGTATTACATTTTATTGTAACTGTACTGTCTGCCCTCATGTTGTAAAGCACTGTGAAAACTGTTGGCGCCATATGAATCCTGTATAATGACCTGGCCTTTCAGCCCCAAGTTCAATCACTGTGAAAGCTTGTAGACTTCACCTCTGTAACATCTATAAAATTTGCCGCTTTTTAACCAATGAAACCACAAAGCTACTCATTCACTCCATTGTACTCTCTCGCCTTGACTATTGCAACTCCCTTCTCATAGGCATACCTCTCCATAGGCTCCTCCCCTCTTCAGTCTATAATGAATGCTGCTGCCAGACTTCTCTATCTTACCAACCTCTCAGTGTCTGCTATCCCTCTACGTTCATACCTACACTGGCTTCCGATTGCCCAGCAAATTAAATTCAAAATACTAACAACTACATACAGTACAAAGCCATCCACAACTCTGCCCCGAGCTACATCACCAAACTTGTTTCCAAATATCACCCAAACCGTAATCCCAAGACCTCCTGCTCCCAAGCTCCCCTGTCTCCTCCTCCCATGCTCGTCTCCAGGACTTCTTCAGAGCCTCTCCCATCCTCTGGAACTCTCTACCTCAATCTGTCCAGCTATCTCCTAGCTGCCTTTAGGCTATCCCTGAAAGCTCACCTATTCAGGGAAATCTATCACGCCTCCAACCATTCTTTTATCACTTCCATCAGCTCATTCCCCACAATTATAACCTGTTGTACCACTTGCCACACCCTCTTAGATTGTAAACTCTTATGAGCAGGGCCCTCTTAGCCCTCTTGTTTGTTATTGTATTATAACTGTACTGTCTTTTTATTATATTGTAAAGCACTGCATAAACTGTTGGTGCTATATAAACCCTGTATAATAATAGTAATCTGTGTATTTAGCTGTTTGTCTGTAGTTCCGCTTTAACTTCACTGACACAACCTTTTTTCTTTAACTTATGCTTTAATATTGAGGCAAACTGGGTGTCTTTGATCTGAGCTGTGAGTTTATGTAAAATTCTCAGGTTTTGTCCTTGCAATTAATATTGATTTATTGCATTCAATTCATTTCTTCTGGGTGTCAGTCTCATTATCTGGTCTTCTCCGGCATAATAGAAGATTTACTGAAGGACAGCCATCTGACAGGGCAAAGTGAGTCATACTTCATAAATATTTGGTCCCAGACCAGCTTTTTATAGTTAAAGTATATTTGCTGTTACTCTCAGGTCTTGAAGTGCAAGTAGTAAGTGTAAAGCCTCGTACACACGATTGGACATCAAACAAACTTTCCCTTGGATTTTTTGTCTGAAGGGAGTTGTCCGGTCAGTTGTCCGTTACAGTAGGTGACTCTAAATTGGAATATCAAGCGTGATGGGATCGCGCTGGATATCGCCGCTGGAGGCTGCGCTTCTCGCTGCCCCCACGAGATGCCGCGTATCCATAGGAATCCATTGGGGGCGGTGAGGGGGAGCAGCGACATAGCTCGGCGCTGGCTCCCGCGACGGGGATCGCGGTTGGTCAATCTCGCGGCTAGCAGAGGCGAGATTGACACAAAATCGGCAGCACCTACTGTACATAGGCATCTCTCTGTTCTGCAGCTCCGTGACATGATCGCAGGACACCAGCGGACATTGGGGTAGATTCATGAAGAAGTTACGCTGGCGTATCTATTGATACGCCGCGTAACTTCTAGGTTACTCCGGCGTATATTTTTTCTGTATTCAGAAAACAAGATACGCTGGAATTTGGCTAAGATCTGACTGGCGTAAGTCTCTTACGCCATCGTATCTTAGATGCATATTTACGCTGGCCGCTAGGTGGCGTTTCCGTTGATTTACGCAAGGAATATGCAAATTAGGTAGATACGCCGATTCAGAAACGTACGTCCGCCCGGCGCATTTTTTTACGTCGTTTACGTTAGGCTTTTTCCGGCGTAAAGTTACCCCTGCTATATGAGCCGTATCCTATGTTAAGTATGGACGTCGTTCCCGCATCGAATTTTGAAATTTTGCCGTTGTTTGCATAAGTCGTCCGTGAATGGGGATGGACGTAATTTACGTTCACGTCAAAACCAATACATCCTTGCGGCGTACTTTGGAGCAATGCACACTGGGATATGTCCACGGACGGCGCATGCGCCGTTCGTGAAAAACGTCAATCACGTCGGGTCACGATTCATTAACATAAAACACGCCCCCTGTTCCTCATTTGAATTAGGCGCGCTTACGCCGGCCCATTTACGCTACGCCAACGTAACTTAGGGGGCAAGTGCTTTGTGAATACAGTACTTGCCTCACTATCTTTTGTCGGCGTAGTGCAAATAGGATGCGCTACGCCGGAAGAAAGATATGCCGCCGTACGTGAATCTAGCCCATTGAGTATATGGGTCCCGCTGGCAGGGTCATGGAGCTCGCGGCGGGGACATTTATTTGTGCAGTCATTCCATTCTGCCAACGTATAAGTACAGGAGGCGGCCATCAAGCGGTTAATGCGGGGCAAAAGCAGACAAACTTTTCTGAGCATTTAGATTAGATAATTAGGTAATTTTCAGTCTAGCGACTCACTCTACTTTAAAAACTACAACACACATGTTAATCGGTTATATTTAGAAATATAAACACCTTTTCTATTCAGAACTCTCCAGACTGGCGCGCTACCCACGATGATGATAATTTGAAAACGGAAAACAGAAACAAAGTAGGATTGCCTGCATTTGCGGTCGCCTTTGATTACACATGTGTTTCTCAAAGTTACTTTTCTAGTGCATCAAGTTACCAAAAGCATTATAATCTAGTAAACAAATCGCTCATGTGGTGGGAATGTTAAAAAGGAAGCGTCAACTTATTCAGGGAAATAAAGTTGCTGATCTTAGTGGTTTCCCACAGAGTGAAGCAGGTTCACAATCTAAATGAGTCAGGTGCCCATAAAGGCAGGGTAAGTTTCCCTTGAATGTAAAAACCTAGATATATAGGGAAAGTAATTGGTTTTGGGTGTGTGTGTGTGCAAATTTAAAATGCAGGTGCTTTGAAAGGGAACATAAACATTTTTTTTCTTAAATGAGGCGTTGAGGGCTAAAAAAAAAGGGTTGTAAAATTAGTGGAATTACTGGCTGATTTTAACCAGATGATTTCTACAGTTGGACACCACTGTGTTCTCATAACAGGGCTTTAATTTACTAGCAATACTCTGCATTCCACTTAAACCCAGCTGTTCCCACAGGTCCTAAGGCCTGCCACTTTCCCCTTCATCGGGACAGAGCTAAACGGTAGCAGCTGAAAAATAAAAACGATGCTTATGTAGCGCACCCATAGGATTTTTCTTTGATAAGTCCAGGGCCGATCCTGGACAGGGTGCACAGGGTGCATTGCACCCAGGCGCCTGCAGAGGTGGGGGAGCCGAACATCTAACAGACTCTAACCGAAGCCCTCTCTGTGTCCATCACAGAGGCCCCCCTCCAGGTCCCAATAAAGTACTCTGCTTCTCTTCCTGTATTTTGTTTATTGTTAAGAGATCATGTAAGGATCCCAGGTTAACCACTTAACCCCCGGACCATATTGCTGGTCAAAGACCAGAGTACTTTTTGCAATTCGGCACTGCGTCGCTTTAACTGACAATTGCGCGGTCGTGCGACGTGGCTCCCAAACAAAATTGGCGTCCTTTTTTTCCCACAAATAGAGCTTTTTTTTGGTGGTATTTGATCACCTCTGCGGTTTTTAGTTTTTGCGCTATAAACAAAAATAGAGCGACAATTTTGAAAAAAAATAATATTTTTTTACTTTTTTCTGTAATAAATATCCCCCAAAAATATATAAAAAAACTATTTTTTTCCTCAGTTTAGGCCGATACGTATTCTTCTACATAGTTTTCGTTATAAAAACGCAATAAGCGTTTATTGATTGGTTTGCGCAATAGTTATAGCGTTTACAAAAGGGGGTATTTTTATGGCATTTTTATTAATATTTTTTTTTACTAGTAATGGTGGCGATCAGTGATTTTTTTCGGTACTGCGACATTATGGCACACATTTCGGACACTTTTGACACATTTTTGGGACCATTGGCATTTTTATAGCGATCAGTGCTATAAAAATGCATTGGATTACTATAAAAATGCCACTGGCAGTGAAGGGGTTAACACTAGGGGCGGGGAAGGGGTTAAGTATGTCCCTGGGTGTGTTCTTACTGTGGGGGGGTGGCCTCCCTAGGGGAAATCACTGATCTTCTGTTTTATACATTGTATGAACAGAAGATCAGCATTCCCCCCCCTGACAGGACCGGGAGCTGTGTGTTTACACACACAGCTCCCGGTCCCCGCTCTGTAACGAGCGATCGCGTGTGCCCGGCGGCGATCGCGCCCACCAGGCACGTGCACGGAAGTCGGGGGCGAGCGGGCCCCTGGTAGCCTGCGAGAGAGCCGACGTAGTATGACGGGCTCTCGAGCAGGAGAGCCAACCTGCCGCCATAGAATGACGGCGGCAGGTCGGCAAGCAGTTAATAAAGACTTTGTGGGGGAGCATCTCTGTGGTTGAGTCATTGCCATAGAAATATTTCTAAAGGGGAGGAGTTAGTAAAATGACGACGCCCATGTGGGGGGCGCCAGAAATATTTCTGAACCCATGCGCTTGTGACCCTAGGATCGGCCCTGGATAAGTCTGCAGGTGCACCCACCTGAATCTGGTGACGCCCTCGAAATCTCGTCACACAGCGAAATATGAAACATTATTCGGCGACAGCTTCACAGAGAATGTAAGAAAAATGGTTAACCACTTGCCGACCGCCTCCTGCACATATACATCGGCAGAGCTATGACTAAGCACTAGTTAATAGTGCGAAACGCGTCAGCTGCTCATGCCTGTATTTTTTGCTGTGATTTGTAGTGCATTCATCCTTTTAAATAAAGACAACCATCAAGGTTTTTTGGAGTGCGGCTGTCCATATTCTCTGTTCTACTATACATCGGCAGAATTGCACGACTGCGCAAAGTAACATATATTTACGTTACTTTGAATTCGCCCCTGCCGCAAGCTCCGCGACCGTGCCTGTGGGACCCGCGGCCTCGATGTCCGCTGGTGTCCCTCAATCGTGTCACGGAGCTACAGAACGGGGAGAGGCCAGTGTAAACAAGGTATCTCCCTCTTCTGCCTAGTGACAGGACACTGATCGTCTGTTCCCTGTCATCGGGAGCAGTGATCAGTGTCGTGTCACAGTAAGCCCCACCCCCACACAGTTAGAATCACTCCCTAGGACACACTTAACCCCTTCCTAGCCACCTAGTGGTTAACCCCTTTCCTGCCAGTCACATTTATACAGTGATCAGTGCATTTTTATAGCACTGATCGCTGTATAAATGTGAATGGTCTTAAAATACCGTCAAAAGTGTCCAATGTGTCCGCCATAATGTCACGCTATAACTTTTGCGCAAACCAATCAATAAATGATTATTGTGATTTTTTTAACAAAAATATGTAGAAGAATACATATCGGCCTAAACTGAGGAAAAAAATACCAGTTTTTTATATATTTTTGGGGGATATTTATTATAGCAAAAAGTAAAAAATATTGCCTTTTTTTTCAAAATTGTCGCGCTATTTTTGTTCATAGCGCAAAAATAAATAGATGCAGAAGTAATCAAATCCCACCAAAAGAAAACTATATTTGTAGAAAAAAAGGATGTCAATTTTGTTTGGGAGCCACGTCGCACCATTTGTCAGTTGTGACGCAGTGCCAAATCGCAAAAAGTGGCCCGGTCATTTGGCAGCCAAATCCTCCGGGACTGAAGTTCAGCATAACACTAAAGTCGATACTAGGGCTGTCCCGATAGCACTTTTTTAAGCACTTGCCGATACCGTATACTGATACTTTTTTATGTCATGTGAGAGTGGCACATGTGTCAGTAATTTTTTTTTTTACTATTTTTTTTTTTACAATGCTTTCTTGTGGGAGGGGGGGGTGGATGGTGTCAGTGTGTTTTTTATTAACATTTTTATTATTTAAAAAAAAATTAAAAATGTATTATTTATTGCAATTATTATTTTTTTTAGCCCTGTTGGGGGCTTTGGTGAGATATCAGGGGTCTTAACAGACCTCTGACATCTCCCCTTTGAGACAGAAAAAGGGACTAAGGACACAGATTTCCCAGTCCCTTTCTCAGCTGCACTAAAAATGAATGGGCAGGAGACAGCGGCTCCTCTCCATTCATAAACTGAAGCATCGTAAACACAGGTTGCGGTGTTTCAGTTATATGAATGGACAGTCAGTGATCACTGACACTGTTCATTCAGAAAAGGTAGGAGCCGGGTTTAGCGGCTCCTACCGCCGCTCTCCATCCTGACAGGGGGGGCAGAGGAGGATATGGAGGGGACATAGAGCTCAAAGGGGGACATGGAGGGTGACACAGAGCTCAAAGGGGGACATGGAAGATGTCACCGAGCGTGGAGGGGGAGAGCAGCAGCACGGAGGGGGGACACAGAGAGCGGAGGGGGTAAAGCAGAAAGAACGCAGAGGACAGCAGTAGCATGGAGGGGGGACACGGAGTGTGGTGGGGGAGTGCAGAACAATGGAGGAGGACAGCAGCAGCACGGAGGGGGGGGACACGGAGAGCGGAGGGGTAAAACAGAAGAACGGAGAAGGACAGCAGCAGCACGGAGGGGGGACACTGAGCGTGGAGGGGGAGAACAGAATAATGGAGGAGGACAGCAGCACGGAGGGGGGACACTGAGCGTGGAGGGGCAGAACAGAATAATGGAAGAGGACAGCAGCACGGAGGTGGGACACTGAGCACGGAGGGGGAGAACAGAATAATGGAGGAGGACAGCAGCACGGAGGGGGGGGGGGACACTGAGCACGGAGGGGGAGAACAGAATAATGGAGGAGGACAGCAGCACGGAGGGGGGGGGGGGGGACACTGAGCACGGAGGGGGAGAACAGAATAATGGAGGAGGACAGCAGCACGCAGGGGGGACACTGAGCGCGGAGGGGGAGAACAGAATAATGGAGGAGGACAGCAGCACGGAGGGGGGACACTGAGCGCGGAGGGGGAGAACAGAATAATGGAGGAGGACAGCAGCACGGAGGGGGGACACTGAGCGCGGAGGGGGAGAACAGAATAATGGAGGAGGACAGCAGCACGGAGGGGGGACACTGAGTGTGGAGGGGGAGAACAGAATAATGGAGAAGGACAGCAGCAGCACGGAGGGGGGACACGGAGTGCGGAGGGGGAGAGCAGCACAGAGGGGGGGACACTGAGCGCGGAGGGGGAGAACAGAATAATGGAGGAGGACAGCAGCACGGAGGGGGGGGACACTGAGCGCGGTGGGGGAGAACAGAATAATGGAGGAGGACAGCAGCACGGAGGGGGAACACTGAGCGCGGAGGGGGAGAACTGAATAATGGAGGACAGCAGCACGGAGGGGGGACACTGAGCGCGGAGGGGGAGAACAGAGTAATGGAGGAGGACAGCAGCACGGAGGGAGGGGGACACTGAGCGCGGTGGGGGAGAACAGAATAATGGAGGAGGACAGCAGCACGGAGGGGGGACACTGAGTGCGGAGGGGGAGAACAGAATAATGGAGAAGGACAGCAGCAGCACGGAGGGGGGGGGACACTGAGCGCGGAGGGGGAGAACAGAATAATGGAGGAGGACAGCAGCACGCAGGGGGGACACTGAGCGCGGAGGGGGAGAACAGAATAATGGAGGAGGACAGCAGCACGGAGGGGGGACACTGAGCGCGGAGGGGGAGAACAGAATAATGGAGGAGGACAGCAGCACGGAGGGGGGACACTGAGCGCGGAGGGGGAGAACAGAATAATGGAGGAGGACAGCAGCACGGAGGGGGGACACTGAGTGTGGAGGGGGAGAACAGAATAATGGAGAAGGACAGCAGCAGCACGGAGGGGGGACACGGAGCGCGGAGGGGGAGAGCAGCACAGAGGGGGGGGACACTGAGCGCGGAGGGGGAGAACAGAATAATGGAGGAGGACAGCAGCACGGAGGGGGGGGACACTGAGCGCGGTGGGGGAGAACAGAATAATGGAGGAGGACAGCAGCACGGAGGGGGGACACTGAGCGCGGAGGGGGAGAACTGAATAATGGAGGACAGCAGCACGGAGGGGGGACACTGAGCGCGGAGGGGGAGAACAGAATAATGGAGGAGGACAGCAGCACGGAGGGAGGGGGACACTGAGCGCGGTGGGGGAGAACAGAATAATGGAGGAGGACAGCAGCATGGAGGGGGGACACTGAGTGCGGAGGGGGAGAACAGAATAATGGAGAAGGACAGCAGCAGCACGGAGGGGGGACACGGAGCGCGGAGGGGGAGAGCAGCACGGAGGGGGGAACTGGAGGAGAATACAGAGACAGTCAGGTATCGGGTGAAGCATCGGAGCATTTTCCCCGAGTACAAGTACTCGGGGAAATGCTTGGTATCGGTACCGATACCGATACTAGTATCGGTATTGGGACAACCCTAGTCGATACATCTATAGACATCCATGATCCAACACTAACCCATCTAGCCCTGCAAAGAAGAAATCAGTATACATATCTTTTCTGAAGCTCCTCTGGTGCGGTCCCACACTTCGCTGTCAGCGGCGGCTTCGCTGTGGAGGCATGTGCAGAGGAGGCAGCCGATAATGGACTTAGGGCCAGATTCACAGCGGAGATACGACGGAGTATCTCAGATACTCCGTCGTATCTCTCAGAGTATCTATGCGACTGATTCATAGAATCAGTTACGCATAGATATCCCTTAGATCCGACATGTGTAATTGTTTTACACTGTCAGATCTTAGGATGCAATACCGTGGCCGCCGCTGGGTGGAGTTCGCGTCGTAAACCAGCGTCGGGTATGCAAATTAGTAGTTACGGCGATCCACAATGGTTTTTCGCGTTCGCTACGTCGCTGCTAGTCTAGTTTCCCGTCGCAAAGTTAGTCGTCATTTGACCTGCCCTAACTTTAGACAGCACACGTATGTGCGGTTTAAAGTATGGCCGTCGTTCCCGCGTCGAAATTAAAAAAAAAAATTGTCTTGCGTAAAACGTCCGGGAATACGAAAGTATGCTACGCACATCGCACGTCGTCGAGGTTCGAAAAATTGACGTCACTTCGCGCAAAGCACGGCGGGAAATTCAAAAGGGAGCATGCGCAGTAGGTCCGGCGCGGGAGCGCGCCTAATTTAAATGGCACACGCCCCTTTGAATTACGCGGGCTTACGCCGGAGGCTGCCAGCGTAAGTTTTCACGCAAGTGCTTGGTGAATCAGGCACTTGCGCTGAAAACTTGCGGCGGTGTAACGTATCTACGATACGTTACGCTGCCGCAATTCTACGTGAATCTGGCCCTTAGTACGTTTCTGCTCCAGAACAAGCATATTCATGGTAAATGTACAAATGGAAAGGTCACCTTGTTTTCATATTTTAAATGAATTTTACAATACACGGTTTAACTATAATTGAACAATAGCACTATACAACAGTATCTAAAAGATTAACATTCCTAGATCTGGCTACAGGAATTTGCTTGGATGGTTTAAGTCTCTGCCGTACATTACATCTTTAGTCCGAATTGTCACCCATATGGCTCTGAGGGCTTCACAGAACAGCTGTATTTATACTGAGATTAAATTACACACAGGTGGACTCTATTTACTAATTAGGTGACTTCTGAAGGCAATTGGTTCCGCTAGATTTTAGTTGGGGGTATCAAAGTAAAGGGGACTGAATACAAATGTACACCACACTTTCCACATATTTATTTGTAAAAAAAAATTAAAACCATTTATCATTTTTCCTCCACTTCACAATTATGTGCCATTTTGTGTTGGTCTCTCAAATAAAATCCCAATAAAATACATTTAAGTTTTTGGTTGTAATGTAGGAAAATTTGCAAAATTTCAAGGGGTATGAATACTTTTTTAAAGCACTGTATAATTGAAAGGAACTTAGCTTATTATATATTTTAGTGGACTAGTGTGATGGGTAATCAGCAAAATTGGCATGAACTAAGATTTGGCATGGACTGCCCAGCCTATGATGACACATGATCCACCAGTAAATCAGAGCTTTTCCTGTGTTTCAAATCTAACTAAAAGTAGAATATTAACGCTTAAAGCTTCCACTTGAGGTTGTTTTACAGACAGTGAAAATGCACAACTTATTGTCTATTGGTCATATAAGAATGTTAAGTGGATGTAAACCCAAATTTGTTTTATTTATTTTTTTGCTGTCACAATGTAGAGTATAAGATTTCCTATCATCTGTGCCCAGTCTTGCCACACCGAGTTAATCCAGCTCTGAGCAATCCTCTTTTATTGTTCAGTGAGATAAAACGGACTTACAGAGAAAAACCTTAGTCCGTTCCGCCCCCTTGCTGTGAGTGACAGGTTATTTACATATCTCATGCACTAGCCTGGAGACAGGCATTATTTTTTAATTCCCACCCCCACTCCTTTTCTGAAGTCATGTGGTTACTTTTCTGGATTTTGACTGGATGTTAGGGATCATAGCAGAATTTAGTGTAAGGAATACATAGAAAAAAATGCATGTTGACAAGGGGAGTGTAGAGGAGGGAGGGGAGTCTACTGACATCACGACTCCACCCACCGAGCTCCAGACAACAGACCCACCCACAGAATCTGCAGTTTTTCAGTTCTTTTAACAGACAGAGGGGAAACATTTGACAGGTGAGGATACATGCAGGAGGCATCTATATCCTTATAGATCAGCACTATGGCAGGAGTTTAGAAAGGATGAGAGTGGCTTTACATCCACTTTAAGTTTATTTATCTACATTGCAATATATTGAAAAGTGGATCTGTGTCACATTCAATTAACACTTGCCTGTTGGTAAAAATGTGCTAGCGGGGTATACAACCGCTTTAACCACCTGCCGACCGTATAACTTGGATATACAGTGGCAAAGTGGCACATCTGCATTGGATCACGTACCAGGTACGTGATCTGACACTTCTGGGTCTGGAGTGCGAATGCACGCCACCGGCAGCCTGTTTTGATTAGACACAGCAGGAGCTGATCGGTGGGTACCACAAACTCTGTGTCCACCACCACCTGCCGATCCTTTGATACAGAGGAAGAATGGTGGTCTGCCTATGTAAACAAGGCAGATCACCGTTCTGTCAGTACAGAAGGCATGGATTCTGTGTTCCTGCAAAGGGACATGGATCCATGCCTTCCCTTAGTACAAGCACCTCCCCCACAGTAATAAAACATCAGATAGGCACATAGTTAACCCTTTGCTCGCCCCTGATGTTAACCCATTTCCAGCCAGTGTCATAGTACAGTGACAGTGCATATTTGTAGCACTGATCACTGTATTTGTGTCACTGGTCCCCAGAAATTGTCAAAAGTGTCAGTTATTGTCCCGACTGTCCGACGCAATATCGCAGTCCCGCTACAGGTCGCTGATTGCCGCCATTACTAGAAAATAAATAAATATCCCATAGTTTGTAGACGCCATCATTTTTGAACAAACCAATCAACATACACTTATTGGGATTTTTTACCAAGCATGTAGCAGAATACATGTTGGCTTCTGTCTAAAAAAATAAATAAAAAATGTCCCTGGTATATGAATGTGAGTTAGGAACCTTAGATTGTAAGCTCCTTGAGGGTAGGGACTGATGTGAATGTACAATGTATATGTAAAGCGCTGCGTAATTTGACGGCGCTTTATAAGTACCGTATATACTTGAGTATAAGTTGAGTTTTTCAGCACATTTTTTTTGTGCTGAAAATGCCCCCCTCAGCTTATTCTCAAGTCACCTTTTTGCGCCCGATCTCCTGGACTTCGGGGACCCGGTACCGGCCGGCACACATATAGCCCACTCTTCCTCTACAAGTGTGCAAAGTTTGCTGTCCGGGGGACCTACGGCTGGGGAGCACCGATTTTTCAAAGTCGGGCACCCCTTCCATAGACTCCCATGTTAAACGGTAATTTCTCCGGTAACTTTGAGGACCTGGTATCCTGGCACACACGTAGCCCCAGTTCTTCTCTATAAGTGTGAAAAGTTTGCTGTCTAGGAGGTTTATGGTAGGGGAGCACCGATTTTTCAAATCCAGGCACCCCTTCTATATACTCCCATGTTAAATGTAAGTCTAGTCATGGACACAGTGAGGCATGAGCACAGTAAGGCATGGGCACAGTGAGGCATGGGCACAGTGAGGCATGGGCACAGTGAGGCATGGACACAGTGAGGCATGGGCACAGTGAGCTATGGGCAGAGTGAAGCATGGGCACAGTGAGGCATGGACACAGTAATGCCCTCTACACATGATCGGTTCATCTGATGAAAACGGACCGATGGACCGTTATCATCGGACGAACCGATCGTGTGTGGACCCCATCAGTTTTTTTTTTCCCATCGGTGAAAAAAAATAGAACCTGTTTTAAAATGTTCGTATGGTTAAAAAACCGATAGAAAAAAAAGATCGTCTGTGGGGAAATCCATCGGTCAAAAATCCACGCATGCTCAGAATCAAGTCGACGCATGCCCCGAAGCATTGAACTTCATTTTCCTCTCCACGTCGTTGTGTTTTACGTCACCGCGTTTGACACGATCGGATTTTTAACCGATGGTATGTAGGCAAGACTGATGAAAGTCAGCTTCATCGGATATCTGATGAAAAAATCCATTGGTTCGTTTTCATCAGACGAACCGATCGGGTGTACAGGGCATTAGGCATGCACATGGACACAGTGAGGCAAAGTGAGGCACAGTGAGGCATGCAGATGGACACCCTTGGCTTATACTCGAGTCAATACATTTTCCCAGTTTTTTGTGGTAAAATTAGGTGCCTCTGCTTATTTTCGGGTCGGCTTATACTCGAGTATATACGGTACCTGAAATAATAATAATAATAATAATAATAATTGGCCTAAACTGATGTAGAAATTCAATTTTTTTACATTTTTTTATTGGAAATGCTTTATAGCAGAAAGGAAAAAACGTTATACATTTTTTTCAGTTGTCAGTATTTTTTTGTTTAGAGCGCAAAAAATAAAAACCGCAGAGGTGATCAAATACCACCAAAAGAAAGCTCTATGGCCCAGATTCACAGAGAGCAAGGCGCACATTACGCCGCCGTAGAGCAAACACCGTACGCCACGCCAACATAGCACGGAGAGGCAAGCATTGCATTAAGCAAGCCAGTGCACCCAACGCTGCGCCAGCGTGGCGTAGGTTTCGAAGGCGCACGTCGGCGTAGGTGGAAGTGGGCGTGAAACCATGCAAATGATGGGCCGAGCGCCAGACAGGTACGTATCACAAACTGCGCATGCGCCGTGACGTGGACGCATACACAGCACCCCCCTGCGCCTGCTCACAACCACGCCGGAACAACTGCCTAAGCTACGTCGGATCACCGTGTACGCCGTGAACATAACGTACGCCCAGCCAGACACACATCCAATGCACAATACGCCGGCTTGTGTTCCCTGGTGCAGACCTGTGCATGTCTGTTGCCGGGTTGCACCTCATTTATGGGGAAAAACTTTACGCCAGACGCACAACTTACGCGCATCTCGCGTAGCATGCGCCGGGCACACGCACGTTCGTGAATCGGCGTATTTCCCTCATTTGCATGTTTTAATGGCTAATCAATGGGAGCAGCCCCATGCGTCCAGCCCATATGTGCGCCCACCCTACGCCGGCGTGTGCAAGCTACGTCGGCGGGGTGTAGCCTGTTTTTAGGCGCATGTTGGTTCGTGGGTCTGCCGCACACATACGCCGGCGCACATTTGCACTTACGTCGGCGTAGCGTGCTATATGTCGGTGTAAGTGCTTTGTGAATCTGGGCCTATTTGTGGTAAAAAAGGGCATACATTGTACTTGTGTACAGCGTCGTATGACCGCACAATTGTCAGTTAAAATATCGCAGTGCCATATCTCAAAAAATTTAGTTAAATGGTGAAATCTGTATGGGTGTTACAAGTTACATCATCATTGCTCTTTGTAGTACGTTATTAACCACTTAACGCCCGCCGCACGCCTATTTATGTCCACAGAATGGCACGTACAGGCAGATGGGCGTATATATATGTCCTTGCCTTCTAGCGGGTGGGGGGTCCGATCGGGACCCCCCCCCGCTACGTGCGACGGGCGGCTTACCTCGGGGAGCGATCCGTGACGACGGCGCGGCTATTCGTTTATAGCCGCTCCGTCGCGATCGCTCCCCGGAGCTGAAGAACGAGGAGAGCCGTATGTAAACACGGCTTCCCCGTGCTTCACTGTGGCGGCTGCATCGATCGAGTGATCCCTTTTATAGGGAGACTCGATCGATGACGTCAGTCCTACAGCCACACCCCCCTACATTTGTAAACACACACTAGGTGAACCCTAACTCCTACAGCGCCCCCTGTGGTTAACTCCCAAACTGCAACTGTCATTTTCACAATAAACAATGCAATTTAAATGCATTTTTTGCTGTGAAAATGACAATGGTCCCAAAAATGTGTCAAAATTGTCCGAAGTGTCCGCCATAATGTCGCAGTCATGAAAAAAATCGCCGCCAATAGTAGTAAATAAAAAAAATTAATAAAAATGCAATAAAACTATCCCCTATTTTGTAAACGCTATAAATTTTGCGCAAACCAATCGATAAACACTAATTGCGATTTTTTTTACCAAAAATAGGTAGAAGAATACGTATCGGCCTAAACTGAGGAAAAAAAGAATTTTATATATGTTTTTGGGGGATATTTATTATAGCAAAAAGTAAAAAATATTGCATTTTTTTCAAAATTGTCGCTATATTTTTGTTTAAAGCGCAAATAATAAAAAACGCAGAGGTGATCAAATGCCACCAAAAGAAAGCTCTATTTGTGGGAAAAAAAGGACGCCAATTTTGTTTGGGAGCCACGTCGCACGACCGCGCAATTGTCTGTTAAAGCGACGCAGTGCCGAATTGTAAAAACCCCTTGGGTCATTTAGCAGCATATTGGTCCGGTCCTTAAGTGGTTAAATAGGCCTAGTAGTTTATTTCCTAAATGATAACATTCAGACCACCCAGCCAATTTAGATGTTAGAGGACACAGCAGTCATAAGCACTTCATGGAATAGATGTTTCAGGGACACGTTCCCTAGTATTCAAGGGTGATTGCATGCCAGTTACTGTTAATGAAAAAGGGGCATCAGTATACACAAAAGACAAATGGCATACAATTTACATCATTTCTGTGTTAATTACAGAATAAGGAAAAATAGCCATATCTTAATGGTCTTCTCATTTGGCATTAGCTTCCACCCTGTTTAATTGGCTAATTAATACCACTGTGCGTAATGGAGTGAACTGGAGGTTGGATGTCTTCCCTTAGTACTTCAGAATATAGAGGACACTTTTTTCCATCAAGACAAATTTCAACCATAGTGACACCTACATTAGAAAAAAATAAAAAAATAAGACCGTTTTTAATAAAGAAGTGCAAATTGTAGTAAGATAACTTAGAAAACCCCATTAAAAATAATCTTCTCTTGTTCTTATCGCTTTAAACTAAGGTACAACCCTATTGGCTGGTTTGAGTTATAAGTCTAATTTTTCTTTTAATTTGAAGAAGTTGCATGAAATTGCTTTTACTTTTAAGCCTCATACACACGATCAAACTTCCATGGGACAAATCAGTGGATTTTGGTCCGAAGGGAGTTGGCCGTGAACAGACGGCAGAACTTTTTCAGCCAACATTCACAAAAACAAAGTGTTTTTTCAGCTCTTTAGCGCCACCTTTTGGGCAACTTCTGTTAATGCTAAATATGAAAACAAAAAAGTGTAGCGCTAATTAAGTTAAAGTGGATGTACTTTTGATGTCACAATGTAGAGTATAAGATTTCCTATCATCTGTGCCCAGTCTTGCCACACAGAGTTAATCCAACTCTGAGCAATCCTCTTTTATTGTTCAGTGAAAATTAACAGACTTCCAGATAAAGGGCCAGATCCACAAAGAAGTCACGCTGGCGTATCTATTGATACGCCGCGTAACTTCTAGTTTGCTACGGCGTATCTTTGTTTTGTATCCACAAAACAAGATACGCCTGAAGCTGGGCTAGATCCGACTGGTATACGTCTTAGTACGCCGTCGGATCTAAGGTGCATATTTACGCTGGCCGCTAGGTGGCGTTTCCATCGATTTCCGCGTCGAGTATGCAAATTAGCTAGATATGGCGATCCACGAACGTACGTCTGGCTGGCCCATTTTTTTACGTCGTTTCTGTAAGGCTTTTTTCGGCGTATAGTTACCCCTGCTATATGAGGGGTATCATATGTTAAGTATGGACGTCGTTCCCGTGTTGAATTTTGTAAATTTTACGTTGTTTGCGTAAGCCGTTCGCAAATATGGCTTTGCGTAGAATGACGTTCACGTCGTAAGCATTGGCTTGTTGCGTGTTAATTTCGAGCATGCGCACTGGGATACCCCCACGGACGGCGCATGCGCCGATTAGAAAAAATGTCATTTACGTCGGGTCAAGACGTATTGCCATAAAACACGCCCCCATCTCATCCATTTGAATTGCGCGCCCTTACGCCGACACAGTTACACTACGCCGCCGTAACTTACGGCGCAAATTCTTTGAGAATACGGGAAATACGCTGTAAGTTACAGCCAACATTTGTTGTCGAAAATTCCGACAACAGTTGTCCGATGGAGCATACAGACGGACGGATTATCCAACAAAACACATCCATCGGACAATTGTTGTCGGAATATCCAATCGCGTGAAAGGCGTGGGCTTTTAGTGGCCTTTAAAAAGCAAAAGTTTAAAAAAAAAAGTATTTAGTACTGAATGTTCAACCGTAAATATTTAAAATTGAATTCCAAGTATGGCAACTTTTACATAATTACATTGGTCCACCAAGGAAGCTGATAATCACTGTAGTAGGCACCGCAACTACAGTGATTGTTGCTGACTTACCTGGAGTACCAGGAAATTTATTTTTAAGAAGGCTTCATTTTGATTTTTAAAGTGATTGTAAAGTCTTGTTTAAAAAAATAAAATAGCAAATATGTTATACTTACCTCCTCTGTGCAGTTGACTTTGCACAGAGCAGCCTGGATCCTCCTCTTCTCAGGGTCCCTCTTTGCTGCTCCTGGCCCCTCCCTCCTGTCGAGTGCCCCCTTAGCCAGCAGCTCTCTATGGGGGCACCCGAACCGAGTCAGATCTGTGTGTCCATTCAGACACAGAACCCCGACCTGGCCCTGCCCCTCTCTCCCCTGATTGGCTGACTGACTTGGGAGCCAATGGCGCCGCTGCTGTGTCTCAGCCAATCAGCAGGAGTGTCCCGGATGGCTTAGACATTCTTGGATATCGCTGGAGAGAGATGGGGCTCAGGTCATTATTAGGGGGTGCTGGGAAGGCTGCTACACACAGAAAGTTTTTTTTATCTTAAAGCAGAGTCCGTCGATTTCTTTTTTTTTTAAGTCAGCAGCTACAAATACTGTAGCTGCTGACTTTTAAAATAAGGACGCTTTCCTGTCCAGGACCCCCGCGATGTCAGCACCTGAAGCCGATCTGTTCCTCGGCTCTTGGGTGGAGGCGCCACCATCTTTGGTAAGGGAATCAGGAAGTTAAGTCTTGCAGCTTCACTTCTTTGTTCCCTACTGTGCATGCGCAACCCGCGCTGCGCAATCCCACTGGTCCCTGCTGTCTTCTGGGACCTGTGTGTCTCCCAGAAGACAGCGGGGGGACGAAGAAGGCACCAGAAGTGGTGTAGATAGCCAAGGGTGGCTCGGGTATCTATGCCCCGAAGTGGGAGCAAAATACCAGTATTAGACAGAAATCTTCTCCCGCCTCCCCCCTGAAAGGTGCCAAATGTGACTCCGGAGGGGGGGAGGATTCCGAAAAGCGGAAATTAAATTTTTGGGTGAAACTCGGCTTTAATGCATAGAATGCAATAAGATAAAAAGCCTTTACAACTCCTTTAAAGGGGTTGTAAAGGATATTTTTTTTCATAATAAGCATCCTTTACCTGCAGACATTCCTCTTTTCACTTCCTTGTTCATTTATGCTCAGAAGTTGCTCTATTTCTTCTCTGTTCTGTTCACTTCCTGCTTGTCTGATTGTTACTCACCACTGTGACGGGAGGGTTTACTGCGGTGGTCAGTGACGTGCTCACCCCCTCCTGGGAACTACATCTGTGCGGCAGGACGCTCTCTACGTGTTAGAAACTTCAAGGAGGTGTGAATTACTGGGCGTGCCGCAATGCATACTGGGAAATGTAGTTCTTACATGAACGAACGATGCAAACCAGGAAGTGAATGAGAGAACAGAAACTAGAATGTCGGAGGTGATATAGATGAAGGAATTTAATAGGTATTTACTCGTTTTTTAACAGAATCATTACACTATTCTGTCTACCTTCCAGACATTCATTTTAGGCATTTGTTTTCCCTTTACAACTCCTTTAAGCCTAATTGAAGGCATTAAAGTAGACAGATAGACATGGAGCTAACAAACAACCTCCATTTTTATAGTCCTACCTTTAGTCTCTTTTACAGCAGTTTTTTAGGGCGTCTAAATATAACTACGTAGCCTAGTAGGCATCAGAAAACATCAACTGCTTTTAGTAAGAACTTAACTAAGGTTAAGACTAGTGGCGGGGGGGGCATTTAAAAATGTGAGGTTGAGACACATTTTTAGTGCCCCCCCTTAACCACTTGCCGACTGGCCCATAGTAAAAATACGTCATTACTTTGACATTTAATACCGGGGTTATGGCAACAGATAGCTGCCATAACCCAGGTATAATTTTTTACTATGGCCTAGGTCTGATTTACTTATTTTACTATTATTTATTTGGTTTGACGAAGGAGCAAATTGTGCATGCTCCGAAACGCGTTACCGCCCTCTTGACGTCAGCTCCGGCCTATACGTTCCAGCGTTGTTTCGGAAGTCCATCGGCCATCTTGCTTCCTCGCTTCTCCCTTTTCTGTCACAGCTGCGGGCCAGCTCTCCTTCCCTCTAGAGGCGAAGGACTTTACAGGATGTCTATTATTCTGTCTGATATGCTCATTTCATCAACTACATTGTAAGTGTTTTTAACAGCTTTTTATGAATCAATAATTTTTAATACTCCACTTAGAAGCTCGTCCTGTTTTTTTTTTCCTTTTTCTTTTCTTTCATTTTTTACTATGGCTGGTTCTGCATTCTACTGGAGGAGTCACCTTGGGACAACTTTTAGAATTGGTGGGAGGGGACCATTGTCATTTTTACAGCGATCAGTGCTATAAAAATATAAAAAATATTGCTTTTTTTTTTTCAAAATTGTCGCTCTTTTTTTGTTTATAGTGCAAAAAATAAAATCACAGAGGTGATCAAATACAACCAAAGGAAAGCTCTATTTGTGGGGAAAAAAGGACGTTGATTTTGTTTGGGAGCCACGTCGCACGACCGCGCAATTGTCAGTTAAAACGACGCAGTGCCGAATCGCAAAAAGGGGCCTGGTCTTTAACCACCAAAATGGTCCGGGGCTAGAATCTATCAGCATTCTCTTATTTTCTATTTTATTATTTTCTATTCTATTTGAATCTTTTATATTCCAATTTGAATTCATTCTATTTCGAAAATTCGAATTTGCGATTTCATATATTTTCCAATGCAATAAAAAAATTAACTAATGCGTCAAATCTTTCGTATTTGAACATGAAACAAAACAAATTCTGAAAACGAAAGTAACGAATTGAAATGAAACAAAGATTTTTTTTTTCGTTCTGCACACGTCTAAAAAGTGCCTGAAATAAATAAATAAAAAGAGAAATAAAGAAATATTTTTGTTTATTAGTTACACATGTAACTTTATTCTTTTTTTTTTTTTCTTCCTTTTCTTCAAGAATTATTTGTTAGCATGTTGACAGTAGTTGCTCTCGTATTTTTGTGATGTTATTTTTCTCAAACTATTTTCAAAATAAAAACTGATCAAGAAACAAAAATCTACTACACTATATACATTTCTCCCAGGGTATTTTTGTAGGAAACTTTGAAAAGTGAGATAGGAATCCCAACATGTCTTTCCTTGTAAAGTCTCTTTACATAAATAAATAGCCAGGATGGATGTTATCTTGCTTAAAGAAAATATTGTATACAGTGGAATGGTATGGGAGTGTTACAGTCAGCTCTCTGTCTATCTGATGTAGACTAATATTTATTATGGTTCATACTAATTGCTCCGCTATGTACTGTAATCCCACAGTTTACTTCTGCCATGTTAATATTAACCACTTGCTTACTGGGCACACATACCCCCCTTCCTGCCCAGGCAAAATTTCAGCTTTGAATACTGTCACGCTTTGAATGACAATTGCGCGGTCATGCGACGTGGCTCCCAAACAAAATTTACATCCTTTTTTTCCCCCACAAATAGAGATTTCTTTTGGTGGTATTTGATTATCTCTGCGGTTTTTATTTTTTCGCGCTATAAACAAAAAAAGTTCGACAAATTTGAAAAAAACACAGTGGCCCAGATTCACGTAGGAGATACGATGGCGTATCTCCAGATACGCCATCGTATCTCTGAGTCTGAGGCGTCGTATCTATGCGCCTGATTCAAAGAATCAGATACGCCATAATTTGTATAAGATACGACCAGCGTAAGTCTCCTACGCCGTCGTATCTTAACTGCATATTTACGCTGGCCGCTAGGGGCGTGTACGCTGATTTACGCCTAGAAATATGTAAATCAGATAGATACGCCAATTCACGAACGTACGCCCGGCCGTCGCATTACAGATACGCCGTTTACGTTAGTCTTTTTCCGGCGTAAAGTTACCCCTGCTATATGAGGCGTAGATGAGGCGTACCAATGTTAAGTATGGATGTCGGGCCAGCGTCAAATTTTCCATCGATCACGTCGTTTGCGTAAGTCGTTCGCGAATAGGGCTGTGCGTAATTTATGTTCACGTCGAAAGCATTGGCTTTTTGCAGGTTAATTTGGAGCATGCGCACTGGGATACTTTCACAGACGGCGGCATGCGCCATTCGAAGAAAGCGTCATTTACGTGGGGTCACAATACATTTACATAATACACCCCCACATCTTCCACATTTGAATTAGGGAGGCTTACGCCAGCCTATTTACGCTACGCCGCCGCAACTTTGCTTTGAGAATACTGCACTTGCCTGTCAAAGTTGCGGAGGCTGGACAACTCCCGCCCCCCCCCACCCCTGGCCACCCAAGCCCCCTCTCTCCCCCTTCACTAGCCACTAGCCGTTTTACTTTATTAGAGTAGAACGGCTGGTACTGGTACTCTTAGGCCCCGTACACACGACCGAACATGTCCGCTGAAACTGGTCCGACGGACCAGTTTCAGCAGACATGTTCGGTTGTGTGTACGGCCGACCGGACAATTGTCCGGCGGATCGGACAGTTTTCAGCGGACAAATGTTTCTTAGCATGCTAGGAAACATGTCCGCTGGAAGCCTGTCCGTCGGACATGTTTGGTCGTCTGTACAGACTCACCGGACATGTCCGATCGGCCGAAAGCCCTCGCATGCGTCGAAGTGATTCGACGCATGCGTGGAAGCATTGACCTTCCAGGGCCGCGCACGTCGCCGCGGCATCGTCGTGGCGACGGCGCGGCCACGTCCCCGCTTTTGCTGTCCGCGGGAAATTTGGTCTGATGGTGTGTACAGCCATCGGACCAAAATCCGCCAGCGGACATGTCCGATGAAAACGGTCCGTGGCCTGTTTTCATCGGACATGTCCCGTCGTGTGTACAAGGCCTTATAGGCAGTACCAGTTGGGAAGCTAGACATTATTTCTCCCGGGGCAAAGAATCAGTTTGGTGCCCCCCCTTATGGGACAAGATAAGGCAGAAGTGAGAAACTCCCAGGCCGCTGTCACTGAAGCCGGCCCACTGAGCCATCGGCCCACCGAGAAACTCCCTGTAGTCCCAATGGCCAGTCCATCCCTGCCCCTGCGGATAACACACAGGCACAGTTTAGCCTCTATTTTCAGGGTAAAAAAGTGAGTGTTATACGCCAATAAATACAGTAAGTATAAAGTGCTTTGAAATATGTTAGCCCAATAAAAATATGAGAAGTAATAATAACAAAAAGTTCCCTATCCCTAGAACAGCTTCCATGGAAAACGCATGTTGCTGATAAAGGACATGTGATGTCACACACGTGTCCTCATATGGGTCATTACCGTACATAATAAAGTCTAAATATTTAAAGCAATCAAATGTAGGTCTTTCCTACTATTGTTCGCTGTTGCTAGACAAAGCAAACAGAGGATTCCATTAATGTGCATGTAAGTTTTGTTGGTATGAGCAATCGCACAATGGAACTCTAGGCTATAATTTAGAAGACCAAATACCTCCCTTC
The DNA here is from genome assembly GCF_905171775.1 of Rana temporaria. NCBI lineage: Eukaryota > Metazoa > Chordata > Amphibia > Anura > Ranidae > Rana > Rana temporaria. Next base: position 23,949,957 of record NC_053491.1, on the reverse strand, counting down.
ATGTTTCAAAGACTTTGGAGAATGTATGAACAAAACTCCCTGGAAGGCTTTCTCTCTAAACTCCATCCCAAGTGGCTGCTTTGCCAGATGGAGTTTGTGAAGATTATTAGGATACAATTTTTAGATAAACAACAAACCTGGATGAACTCATGTTGCTCCAGATGTACTATCTGCTAATCTTTATTTAGGGGAAATTTATTAAGGTTTTACAATCTTCTCTACAAGCAGCTCCCACTTCATTTTAATGTGCAGATAATTTGTTGGCTCAGCTTTTCATTAGGGATTGCATTTTACTCATCACTTCTGAGGTTTTTCATAACAAAGTATTCTATGAAAAATATAGGTATGACTTGTGATGTTATTTTTTCAGAAAGAGCAGCAAAAAAAAAAAATCAAAAGAAAAAAAAACAGTGAGGTTTTACTTTAAAAAATATCTTCCGTCTTTTCAGTTCAGGTTCACCCTAAAAACATGTATATAACATTACATTCTGCATAATTCCAACATTTACACTATGCCGTTTTTTTTTTTAACCACTTAGGCCCCGGACCAATATGCAGCTAAAGGCCCAGGCCAGGTTTTGCGATTCTGCACTGCGTCACTTTAACAGACAATTGTGCGACGTGGCTCCCAAACAAAATTTACATCCTTTTTTTCCCACAAATAGAGCTTTCTTTTGGTGGTATTTGATCACCTCTGCGGTTTATATTTTTTGCGCTGTAAACAAAAATAGAGCGACAGTTTTGAAAAAAATTAAATATTTTTGACTTTTTCTATAATAAATATCCCCCAAAAATATATAAAACATTTTTTTCCCTCAGTTTAGGCCGATACGTATTCTTCTACATATTTTTGGTAAAAAAAATCCCAATAAGCGTTTATCGGTTGGTTTGTGCACAATTTATAGCGTTTACAAAATAGGGGATAGTTTTATTGCATTTTTATTATTTTTTTAATGGCGGCGATCAGCGATTTTTTTTCGTGCCTGCAACATTATGTCGGACTCTTCGGAGAAATTTTGACACATTTTTGGGACCATTGTCATTTTCACAGCAAAAAAATGCATTTAAACTGCATTGTTTATTGTGAAAATTACAGTTGCAGTTTGGGAGTTAACCACAGGGGGCGCTGTAGGATTTAGTGTTCACCTAGTGTGTGTTTACAACTGTAGGGGGGTGTGGCTGTAGGTCTGATGTCATCGATTGTGTCTCCCTATAAAAGGGATGACACGATCGATGCAGCCGCCACAGTGAAGCACGGGGAAGCCGTGTTTACATACGGCTCTCCCCGTTCTTCAGCTCCGGGAAGTGATCGCGAGGCGGCGGCTAGAAACGAATAGTCGCCGCCTCATCCCGGATCGCTCCCACGGAAGAACCGACCGCCGCATGTACCGGGGGGGGTCCCGATCGGACCCCCGACCCGCGGTAAGGCAGGGATGTACATGTACACCCATATGCCTGTACGTGCCATTCTGTGGACATATATATACATGCGGCGGTCGTTAAATGGTTAAGGTGCGTCACCAGTTTTCCGAAAGTAGCCGAACTGCTAGTCGGCTCTATACGGTGCTATACGGCGCCTGCGCCTGCCGTGAAGAGCTGACTGCGCAGGCACCGTATAGAGCCGGCTACTTTCGGAAAACTGGTGACGCGCCTTATCCGCCAGGGGGAAGTTTTTCACAAGGCGTCAATCATCTAGCCTCTGCATAGGAACGCCTACTCCCGCGGGAGTGAGAACCCGGAAGCCGGGTGGAAAATAACAAAAAGACGGTATGTACAGCAAAAAAAAAAAAAAGCATAGTGTAAATGTTGGAATTATGCTGAATGGAATGTTAAATACATGTTTTTAGGGTGAACCTCCGCTTTAAGCCCCGGACCATTTTGTTGTTAAAGGTCCAGGCCCCGTTTTGCGATTCGGCACTGCGTCGCTTTAACTGACAATTTGCGCGGTCATGCGACGTGGTTCCCAAACAAAAATTGACGTCCTTTTTTTCCCACAAATGGAGCTTTCTTTTGGTGATATTTGATCACCTCTGCAGTTTTTTTTTTTGCGCTATAAACAAAAATAGAGTGACAATTTTGAAATATTTTTTACTTTTTGAAATAATAAATATCCCCAAAAAATATATATAAAAAGTTACGTATTCTTCTACATATATTTGGTAAACAAAATCGCAATAATCGTTTATTGATTGGTTTGCACAAAAGTTATAGCGTTTACAAAATAGGGGATAGTTTTATGGCATTTTTATTAATAATATTTTTTTTTACTAATAATTTCGGCGATCAGCGTTTTTTATCGTGACTGCGACATTATGGCGGACACTTCGGACACTTTTGACACTATTTTGGGACCATTGTCATTTTTACAGCGAAAAGTGACACTGGCAGTGAAGGGGTTAACCTGTAGGGGGTGGTGAAAGGGTTAAGTGTGACCTAAATAGTGATTCTTACTGTTAGGGGGCGTGGCTTGGTGTGTCACGTCACTGATCGTTGTTCCCTGTGACAGGGAACAGACGATCACTGCCACTAGGAAGAACGGGGAAAGGTTTGTTTACACTTACCTCTCCCAGTTCTTCAGCTCTGTGACCCGATCGCCACTGAAGTCCCGCGGTCACGGAGTTCTCGACAGGGTCGCAACCCACGTCTCGCACATTAAAGGGGACATACCTGTACGCCAATGTGTGCAGCCGTGCCATTCTGCTGACGTACATCGGCGTGCTGCGGTCAGCAAGTGGTTAAAACCACCCAAAAATGGAACTTCCACTTTTTGGGTTCCTCCCCCCCTCCGGTGTCACATTTGGCACCTTTCAGGGGGGAGGGGGGAGCAGATACCTGTCTAATACAGGTATTTTGCTCCTACTTCCAGCCATAGATAGCCGAACCACCCGTGGCTATCTACGCCACTTCCGGCCCTCCTCCACCCCCCCGCTGACTTATTTGATACAGTACTGTAATCTGTAAGATTGCAGTATACTGTATGTGTATTGTGTTTTTCACTTTTTGAATTTGGCGCCAAACTCCGTCCCTGTGCGTCGTAACGTCGCAGGGAACAGAGCTCGGCGGCACTGTGAATCGACAAAGGAAACACAGCGGAGGAGCCCGCACACACAGCGGGGACACATCACAGGATCTAGGGACAAGGTAAGTAACTTCCCCCTGTATCCTGCAATGCGATCCCAAGTCTGGCTCAGGGATACCGCTTTTGGGATAAAAAATTCACCCCGAGCCAGACTCAGGATTACCGCTAAGGAGGTTAAGGGGGCAAATCTTCCGGTCCTTAAGTGGTTAATCATTGCAAAATGTAAAAAAAAAATGATATATAGCATTTCTTGGAAAATGGCTCCATATGTATAAGACACAATCATACGTCTGATATTTTTTTTTTAGTTTGTTTGTTTTCAATTTTAAACTACTCTCTTGGTTTGTTACGTTATATTTATCATAGGTTGTGATTCAAAATGCTACACTTATGATAACTATAATTTTGCACATTATATTTCAAGAGGACTTGAAACAATTTATTGTAGCAGCTTGGATTTTTCCACATATATTTGATTGATTTAAGTGTTTAGAAGCACAGATAGTTGTATATTATTATGGTTTGTTACATTGCTAAAGACAGCCTCTCTCCATCTCTACGTTCAACTTACATTGCTTTATAAAAGTTTAAGGTCTACGTTTTTCAAGTAACAATAACCATTTAAAATTTGCCTTTATCATCCATAGTAAGAACATTACTTTTTCTTGTTGGCCAGTGAGGTAGGCCATGAGAGTGATGGGCCAATATGAATATATGGGAGGCAGAAGAAAGAGGGTAATTTTTTACCCTAAATACTAATTCCAAACTTCTCAACAGTAACATCACAATTTGTACCATTTTTCTTTTTCCTTCATCCAGTACTCAACTATTGGGGTCTCTTTCTCCATTGAGTATACAATTAATTGATCCCATCATACTAATAGGATTAAGGACTGTCATGGATATGCAATAATGTCTGGGAGCTTACCTGTCTCACCATGTGTTCATTAGAGGCCAGACTCTCTTATCTGGCTGCCTTTATCATCTCTCCTCCCTGTATGGTTTCACCCGGGCCATCCCAGGAACTCTATATTAACCTGCCTGGCGGTATCCCCGAGCGTGACTCGGGGTGGGTTTTTCATGTTGCGATCGGTATCCCCGAGTCAGTACAGAGCCTGCAGCGTGCGCTGGCTTACCTTGTCCTGGATCCAGCGATGTCACCGCGCTGTGTGAGCGAGCGGGACCTCGCTCGATTCACACAGCGTCCTCCTGTGCCGCCGATCTCCGTTCCCTGCGACTTACGACGCACGGGAGAGGAGAATGGCGCCAAATTCAAAAACGTAAACAAACACTATACATACAGTATACTGTAATCTTATAGATTACAGTACTGTATGTAAAAAAAACACACCCCCCTTGTCCCTAGTGGTCTGCCCAGTGCCCTACATGTACTTTTATATAATAAAAACCTTTCTTTCTCCCTGCAAACTGCAGATTGTCCATAGCAACCAAAAGTGTTCCTTTATGTCAAAAATGGTTTTAGATCAGCTAAAAAACAGCGATAATAAATTATAATCACTTGCAGAATTGTGCGATAGCGATTTGTGGGGAAATTCGTAAAAAAAATAATGACAGCGACAATTTTGCAACTGAGAAAATTTCAGTGATTTTGATTTGATTACATTATTGAATAATTTTTATTAGAATTATATTATTATTTGTTATAATTATTTATAATTATTTATTATATTATAATTTATAATTTTGTTTTTTAAAAAATGTCATACCCGGGATGCCTATTAGATTCTTGTTTGGTCAGATTTAAGTGAGTTATTCCTAAGAATTACAGGCCTACAGTATAAAACGCCAAATTTCCTTGCAAATAATTGTACCGCTTTTGGTCCTTATTTCCAGACAGTATCATACCGCCAGGGAGGTTAACCACTGCACTGCTGGTCTGCTTTGCTGATAAACGTTGTTTGTTAGTATTGTGGTCCTGCTTGCCGTGTGCTACGTTATCTCTGTGTACCGACTTTGGCTTGTCTCTGACTACTCCTGTTTGCCTGTGACCCTGACCATTGGCCTGTCCCTTGGTTATTCTCGTCTGCTTGTTGCCCCGACCTCGGCTTACCCTTCACTATCCCTTGTGTCCTGAGTGGCTGCTTCCCCTCTCTCCCTACGGAGCGTGACCTAGGGGACTCCGGGGGCCACGACCTGGATCCAGTTGCAGCGAAGGCCATCCTCACCACTTGAGGCTCTGGTGAATACTAACTAATTTATAACTTTTTTGAAATGCGTTTTTCTGGATATTTTTGTTGTTATTCTGTCTCTCACTGTTAAAATAAACCTACCATTAAAATTATAGACCGATCATTTATTTGTCAGTGGGAAAGTGTACAAACTCAGCAGGGGATCAAACACTTTTTCCCTCACTGTACATATACTCTCATCTACTTACCAAAGTGGGTCAATAATAGACCCCCCCTCCCAATGATCTCCCCGCTGTGTTTCACGTGCCTAATATTTCCATAGATCTAACTAATGTTTTCATCGTTGATGTAAGAGTAAAAAGCTTGCACAGTAAAAAAATGACATTTTTATACTCTATTTTATTTTCCAAATCTTCACAAGTCTGTCTATTGAATATATGATCTGGCTCTAATAGGACTATTCCTTCCCCAGCCGCTGGTGATATAGTCTAGTCTCAGCTCATAAATTGAAAATGTTATGTCCATAAATCAGAGTAGATCATTTCCAGGGACATCCTAAATTCCCGGTCAAATCTCACGGATTATTCTAAATATTTTATTTTAATGTCACATTTAGGTTATCCTTTCGTTGAAGTGACTATATTGAGGTCTTAGTTAGTTATTCATCATCAGTGACCTTCTAAAGATACTAGAGAAACAATCTGTCTAGTAATGGACAGAGTGCTGTAGTAAAGCCAGATGTATTATTCAGGCTTCCTATAGTCTTTAAAGCCTCACACAGAGGTTGTAGTGAAGGCACCGTGCTGTCATCACAAGTGTGACATATTTTTCCCCTTTGATGTGCCACGCAGGACCCTAATCAACTGTAATGTACTCTGCAACCGAAGTGCGTCTTCAGAGAAAATTGCTTTAAATAGTGGTTACATGTTATAGGTATGTATGTCGCAATAGTCTTGGTCAGGTGATATTAAAAAATCAATGGACTTACTGTTTGAAATTATTTATATTTTATTTCTTCTTTTGCAGTCACATTTGGGAAAACCTCACTATGCCCCGGATTCACAAAGCACTTGCGCCAACGTATCTCGAGATACGCCGTCGTAAGTACAAATGTGCGCCGTCGTATCTATGCGCCGAACCAGAAACCAAGATACGCCTAAAAATAGGCTTTATCCGACCGACGTAACTTGCCTACGCCGGCGTATCGTGGGCGCATATTTACGCTGGACGCATGTGGCGCTCCCATTGATTTTCGAATTCAAATATGCAAATGAGGGAAATACAGCGATTCACGAACGTACTTGTGCCCGGCGCATAATATACACGGTTTGCGTAAGTCGTACGTCCGGCGTAAAGTTATTCCTCATATATGAGGCGCAATCCATGCAAAGGTATGGACCAGGGAACATAAGCCGTCGTATTTTACGTAGTTTACGTTGGACGTGAATATGGCTGGGCGTAGGTTACGTTCACGCCGTAGGCAGTGTTTCAACGTATCTTAGGCAGTGGTTTCGACGTGATTCTGAGCATGCGCACTGGGATGAGGCTACGGGACGGTGCATGAGCCGTTCATTATATGTATCTGTCTGGCGCTACGGCGGCATAAATATGCGCCGATGTCTGTGAATCCGGCCCAGAATGTTTGTAATGTTCTCCCATTCACATACCGAACATGTGTCAAACACAAGGGCTGAGGGCCGAATCCATTCTGCCAAGCTATTTTACGAAGGATGTACTGGAAATAGAGAGAGTACAAAAAAGGGCAACAAAGCTAATAAAGGGTCTGGAGGATATTAGTTATGAGGAAAGGTTGGAGCACTGAACTTATTCTCTCTGGAGAAGAGACGCTTGAGAGGGGATATGATTTCAATTCATAAATACCGTACTGGTGACCCCACAATAGGGATAAATATTTTTTGCGGAAGGGAGTTTAACAAGACACATGGCCACTCATTAAATGAGAAGAAAAGAGGTTTAACCTTAAACTACGTAGAGGGTTATTTACTGTAAGAGTGGCAAAGATGTGGAATTCCCTTCCACAGGCAGTGGTCTCAGCGGGGGGCATTGATAGTTTCAAAAAACTATTAGATAAGCACCTGAACGCCCACAACATACAGGGATATACAATGTAATACTGACATATAATCACACACATAGGTTGGACTTGACAGACTTGTGTCTTTTTTTCACTTTTCAACTCTTGACTTCTGATGGTGGGAGGGGGGGGCTCTTGACATCTGATGTAAGGGGGAGGTGGGGTGTTCTGGACTTCTGCTTATAATTATTATGAGAATAATAAGATTCTAGACCAGTTGAGAAGAAGGATCACACACCACTGGTATCATCCACAAGAAACTTTATTGGAGACTGCTCAAACAGGAAGCCATGGCAGAACCATATTCTGTCTGTGCAGTCCCCAAGAGAGTTTATTGTGAATGATACCCGAAGTGTGTGACCCTCCTTTTCAGACTTGAATCATCTGCTACAGGAGTGTGACTCAGGTCTGCACCTGCCCTTCACAGCTAAGGCCCCTTTCACACGACAAGCCCACCCGGATGCACCTGTCTGTTTTTCAGGCGGATCCGAGCGGGCCACTCATTGACACCTATGGGCAGGCGGATGTCAGTGGAGATGTGTCCGCTGACACCCACCTGCCATTCGATTAGCTTAAGACAGACGTATAGCGATATGTCTGCCATCCATCTTGGGGGATCGGATTGGATGAGATCTGATGAAAACAGACATGGTGTCCATTTTCGTCCGATCTCCCCATAGGAATCAGAGAGGCTCTGACAGGCCCCTCCCCGCTCAGTGATCAGAGACGACGGAGAGATCTCCTGCTGAGCTGGCGGACTCCGCTAAACGGATCAGCCCCGTGTGGAAGGGACCTAAGTCTTAAGTTTTTACTAAAACCAATAATAATCAAATACAGAGGCAATTGTTTAATATGATAAAGACTAGATATATTTATATAGTCTTAGGCCTCATACACACGATAGGATAGCCAGAGGACAACGGTCTGAATGACCGTTTACATCGGTCAAAACCGATCGTGTGTGGGCCTCATAGGTTATTTAACCTTCGGTTAAAAAAATAGGAACTTGCTTTAAAATTGAACCGATGGACGCCTAACCGATAGGTCAAAACCGATCGTTAGTATGCAAAAGCATTGGTTAAAAACCTGCGCATGCTCAGAATCATGTCGACGCATGCTTAAAAGCATTGAACTTCGCTTTTTTCAGCACGTCGTTGTGTTTTACGTCACCGCGTTCTGACACGATCGGTTATTTAACCTATGGTGTGTAGGCGTGACTGACCATCAGTCAGCTTCATCGGTTAACCTAAGACAACGGTCCTCTGGCTATCCTATCGTGTGTACGAGGCCTTACGGATACAACCAGCCCCTGATGTGTCTCGCAATGATATTGAGTTTAACAACTGTAGCATAATGTTTTTAAATTTTTTTTCACATTTTAGATGTTTCTCAGGAGAAGATATCATGGTTGACTGCAAGATTTTTGGAACAATGTTGAACCTGCTCCAAGTCTGCATACAATGCAAGAAACCCAGCCACTACAGCTTTCAACCCTTTGTTAGGACAAACAGATTTCCAATCTAGTTACAATATCCGATTGCTTCTTGGGGGAACAGGAGGGACGTTTTTTCCCCACTTTAGATCAAATTGGACCATGCTTTATTGCCTTCCTCTGGATCAACTGTGAGTATAGGATTTTCTGTTTGTTTGTTTTCTTCTATTGGTTGAACTAGATGAGCTTGTGTCTTTTTTCCACCATGACTTTTTTGATAATGAAGATCTTCCAGCACAGTGCAGATAGACTAAATTATGAAAAATGCAGATGCCCAGCGCCTCTAACAAGCAAAGAGAACTATTAAGCATTTTCCCTTGCTGGAGGGTCCAAAATAGAGCATCTACATTTTTATTTATTTTTTGCTTTTGCTTTTTGGTTAGAAAGGGGCATATTTTGGAGATGTTGCGGAGGTTGAGGCGGAAAGATAAGGACAGTGATTGGACGGGGGGCTTAAAGTAGAGTTCAGAGTCCAGGACTGCACCTAGAACCTTGGCATGCGGGGATGGGCTTATAGTTGTGCCATCGATTTTGACAGAGAGATCAGGGGAAGGGGCACATGGGGAGGCAGGATTATAAATTTGGTTTGGATAGATTGAGTTTGAGGAAGTGGTGTGACATCCAGACTGATATGTCTGTTAGTAAATTAGTGATACGTGGGGAGACAGAGGAGTGAAATAAGAGGTAGAGAAATAGATATGCACATGCCTTACACTCTCTGGGATGCCAACCTCATGGTGTGCCTTGGATGGAACCAGCGCATGCACCATGAGGAGTAGGATGCCAGTGCTATGATGTGCTCAGGAGGACAGGGGAGGCCTGACTAGCAATACAATAGGAAGTGACCCTCAGTTCCTCTGTTGGGGACTGCAAATTATGTTATGTGGTCAATCTAGTAGGGACACAAGAGTATTTAAATAAGTATTCCCTTCTTGCCCTGGCGAAATTGCTACTTCCAGTTTGGTGGTGAGTGCATACGCTTTCGAAACAAGACTGTATTGTTGACCATTGGATAAATGATTAGCAATAAATAAAAAAATTGATTTAAAAAAAACATTACTAGCACATTCTGAAAAAAAAGGTCAGTGACCCCAGAAATGAGTCAGCCTTTACTGTTAGGCATGAGACATTGATGGCAGGAAGGTCCATGCAGAAATATATATTTGTCACTCATTATCTCCCCTTTGATGTGCTGGATAACCCTTTTTGTTCGTGAGTTTATTTGTTTAAGCTTATTTCAATAATTAGTGAATTTTCATCATGAGGCCATTGTGCTCTGTTTTTTTTTGTTCTATGTACATATGTAGATTGTCCCACTCTACGCAAGAGCAACCAGGCCATGGAAATATGTTCTGCACAATCAAAGCATGTTCTAAAGTTAGGAGGGATAGAATAGGCCCTCTTGTATCAGGCCTGGGTCCCATCAGTTTAACAGGGGCCCTGGGGCAGAGAGGGCACTTTTTTTAAACTTTGGACACATACACAGTAATCCCATGGGCCGTGGCTCTTAACAATTAACAAAAAGGGGACTACTTGCTCATTTTTGGGAGCGTGCTTCCAACAATTCTGGCTTCTTCTACCGCCGCAATTTTTCATCGCAAGTGCCTGATTCACCAAGCACTTGCGATGAAAACCTACGCCTGCGGCCTCCGGCGCAAGGCGGGCCAATTCAAATGGGCGTTTAAATTAGGCGCGCTCCCGCGCCGGACCTACCGCGCATGCTCCGTTTCCGAACTCCCGCCGTGCTTTGCGCGAAGTGACGTCATTTTTTCGAACGGCGACGCGCATAGCGTTATTTCCGTATTCCCGGACGGCTTACGCAAACGACGTTATTTTTTAAATTTCGACGCGGGAACGACGGCCATACTTTATACAGCAATACGATTGCTGTGTAAAGTTAAGGCACCAAAAAAAACGGGAAACTTTGCGACGGGAAACTAGACTAGCGGCGACGTAGCGAATGTGAAAAACCATCGGGAATCGCCGTAACTCCTAATTTGCATAACCGACGCTGGTTTACGACGCGAACTCTCCCCAGCGGCGGCCGCGGTATTGCATCTTAAGATCCGACAGTGTAAATCAATTACACCTGTCGGATCTTATGGCTATCTATGCGTAACTAATTCTATGAATCAGTCCCATAGATAGAACAACAGATACGACGGAGTATCAGGAGATACACCGTTGTATCTGCTCTGTGAATCTGGCCCATAGTCCATATCATGCAAAATAGACCCAGAGTGCTATAGCCATCTTAGAACAAGAAAAAAAACAGATTAAAGAAAATAGGGCATAAAAAAACAAAAAAAAACATAAGCAAAAAAAAAACCCTCTCGTGTGCCGTGTGCCGCTGTCCCTCCAATCCCCACAGTCATCTCCACAAAAAGTGCACATTAAGTTTCACACAATACAGTCAAGAACAACATTCCCTTACGTCTCTCCAGGGTTGCAACTCCCCCACACACGATCACCGCTGACTGTACTGTGTCCTCCTCCAGCCCCCTCCGTTTTGCTGCAATCTCCCTCCCTCCATGTCCCCCGCCGTGTTTCTCTCTCCCTCCGCGTCCCCCCGTGTTTCTCTCTCCCTCCGTGTATCCCTCTGTGTCCCCCGCCGTGTTTCTCGCTCCCTCCATGTCCCCCCGTGTTTCTCTCTCCCTCCGTGTATCCCTCCGTGTATCCCTTTGTGTCCCCCGCCGTGTTTCTCTCTCCCTCCGTGTCCCCCCCGTGTTTCTCTCTCCCTCTGTATATCCTTCCGTGTCCCCCGCCGTGTTTCTCTCTCCCTCTGTATATCCTTCCGTGTCCCCCGCCGTGTTTCTCTCTCCCTACGTGTCCCCCCTGTGTTTCTCTCTCCCTCCGTGTATCCCTCTGTGTCCCCCCCGTGTTTCTCTCTCCCTCCGTGCTCCTCCTCCACCCCCTGGAACTGTCAGGATGGAGAGCGGAGGTAGGAGCCGGTAAATCCGGACTGCTCCGAATGGACAGAGTCAGTGATCACTGACTCTGTCTATTCACATAACTGAAACATTGTAAACTGTGATTACAATGTTTCAGTTTATGAATGAAGAGAAGACGCTGTCTTCACTCCATTCATTTTTAGCGCAGCTGATGCTGCTGAGAAAGGGACTGGGGAATGTGTCCCTAGTCCCTTTCTCTGTCTCAATCAAAGGGGAGATGTCAGAGGTCTGTTAAGACCCCTGATATCTCACCAAAGCCTCCCAACAGGGCTGAAAAAAAAAAAAAAAAAGAAGAATAAAAAAAATGATTGTAGAAAATAATACAAAAATAAAAGAAAAAACACACTGACACGGTCCACCCCCCCCCCCCCTTAAAAAAAAGAAAGCATTATAAATAAAAAACAAAAATTGTAAAAAATAAAAAACAAATTATTAAAGATAAAAAAAAAAACTACTGACACATGTGCCGCTGTCACATGAGATTAAAAAAAAAGTATCGGTATTCGGTATCGGTGAGTATTTGAAAAAAAGTATCGGTACTTGTACTCAGTCTTAAAAAAGTGGTATCAGGACAACCCCTACTTAAGACTAAAGCTAAAATTGAAATTTGCTGCCAAAATTAACACTGGTTGCCCTGTATACAGGCATTGGCTGTAAGAGGCTGCAAGGAATCAGCACTACTGAGATGCAAAAAAAAGGATGAAAAAAAGTTTAAAATACATTGTAATTACCGTAAAAAGAATGCCAATACACAGTAAATGTAATATCGTTCAGGTGTAAATCTACTTTAATTTAAACTTTTGCCGCTTTTTTTTTTACCTCTAGCGTTCCGTTTGTGCCCTAATTCCTCTTCAAGCATGGCTGTAGTTTTGTCGGCAGCCGTTACCATAAGCTCCATCCCTCAATTGCATTAGTTTTCAGTCACCGTGGTGTGTTTATGTGTGTGAAAATTGTACATCTCTAAATGTTTCCCATCAACAGCGCAAAGCAATTTGCCGAGTTCTTTCTAGTAAGATGATGTATCATTAATGTAAGAAGGAACATGTGGTTTCCTGGGCCTGAAAAATACCATTTAGAACTCATCAGCACCTGGGCTTAATTTATTATTTATGTCAACTTTGCATATTTGTGAAGTTCAAGGGTTTATTGCCCTGGCCTGACCCAGCTAAGTCAGAACTCACATGTGGTTCTCTAGTAGCAATTTCTTTCTAATAAACCTTGCTTTAAACATAAAACGGCATATGCAATTGATTTTGCTAGTGATTAAAAAAAAATGGCATCGTGGTCATTGTTCGTATTTGAAGTTCAAAATGAAATATGTCATTTTATTGCTATTTAATTGCACTGTAGGTCAGCGGTATGCTGTGCGTTGTTTTGTAGCCATAACAGGCAGTTTAGGAGAAGACGTTTGTGAGTCATCAGGAGAGAAAGCTATGGACATGTCATCATTATCAGTGTAGGGAGAGGAAAGCAAGTTCCATCTGGAGGTCAAGAAGTCCAACAAACAGCAAAAGCCATGACTAATGACCGCCGCATATCTCCTCGCCTCTGTTTACAGTATTTGCCAATTTTTGATTATTGCTTTCAACTGATACATTCTGCAGAGCTTTCATTACTGAAGGAGAAGAAAGTGTAATCTTGGTGTGGTTGCCATCCCCTTTAAAAGGAACATCCTGTCTATGCAAGAGTAATTCCAGATTACAGAATTAAACACGTACATGCGTATGTGTAAGATACTAAATATGGCTCTGAAAAACATTGGTATCCTTAAAATGACAGCTAACAGAAACAGAGGCTTTTCGAAGTAAAAGACCAAGTGTGAGATTTTTCTTGTAGCAACGATTTTCGGCACAGACCCCTATCAGACCTATTACGTATTTATCGGCGTATACCGCGCACTTTTTGCCCCTGAAAATAGGGGGAAAATCACGCGTGCGCGCTATACGCCGATAGTGTACCTTGGGCTCGGAGGGGAAGGAGGGGGACGAGCGCTGCCGAGTGCCGCCGAACGCCGCCGGAATTCACGAGCCGTCTCTCCTGTTTACTCGGCTCTAATGTCACACACACAGTCCCGCTTCTGCCACTGGCATTGGGCCAGTGTTCTATCAATCACAGGAGCTGGTCCAATGCCGGTTTGGCGGAGGCGGGACTGTGTATGTGACTGCCGCCGAATGAACAGGATGACCAGAGATGACGGCTCGGTGACTCCACGAGAGAAGGTGAGGGGACAGGACGACCAGAGATGGCGGCTTGGTGACTCCACGAGAGAAGGTGAGGCTGCAAATGGGCACATAGGCTGCATCTATGAAAAAAAAACTTATGGGCACATAGACTGGAGCTGGGCACATAGGCTGCATTTAGGCTGGAGCTGGGCACATAGGCTGCATTTAGGCTGGAGATGGGGCACATAGGCTGCATTTATGGACACTGACCACAAAATGTAAAAAAACTTTTTTTTCCTGAAACTTCCCTCTGAAATTGGGGTGCGCGTTATACACCTGTGCGTGTTATATGCCGATAAATGCGGTATTTGCCCTTGCCTCCACCACAGATTATTAATTAATATTAATAAAAAAAATAAGCCAAATCCCCTCAATGGTGTGATGTTGGGATTAAATAAAAAGGAATGGCTTAAAGGGTTAGTAAAAGTTAGTTTAAAAAAAACAAAAAAAACATGTCATACTTACCTCCACTGTGCAGTTTGTTTTGCACAGAGTGGCCCCGATCCTCGTCTTCTGGGGTCCCTCGGTGGCTGTCTCAGCTCCTCCCCGCAAAAGCTAACTATCTTCTGGGAAGCGCTCTCCCAAGGGGGTTAGCTTGCGGGTGCGCTCCTGTGTGATACAGTGACGGCCGTAATCGCCAAGTGTATTACTCGGCCCCACCCCCCAGCATGCCGTGTCGTTGATTTTATTGACAGCAGCGTGAGCCAATGGCTGAGCTGCTTTCAATCATCCAATGAAGAGCCAAGAACAGCTGAGACGACTGGGCCGAGAGGCCAGCACGTTCAGAAAGCAGCACTTTTCTAGGAGTCAGGTAGGTAAACGGGGGGGTGGGGGGCTGGGAGGCTTGTAAGCATCGAATGTTTTTTTCACCTTAATGCATCCTATGACGGGAAGCTTTACAACCCATTTAAAGAATTAGTTGGCTCACAAAGTGAGCCATACACTTTAGACAGCATCATACAACACATAGTGAAAGATACTGTTGGACAAGGTACTCATAGCAAAAATAAAACTGTAAATGAGAATAACATGAATCCAATTTGGGCACTGGATTCCAAAGCTGTCTCAGTTACATACGAGGTGTGTCTAAAAAGTGTGGTGAATGGTCCAATATCCCAACAGCAACATGGGCCAGGTGCACTCATGCACATGGCTATCCAGAGAAATGACAAGTGCCACCTAGCATGGGGAGTGCACGTGATCATCTGGGTAAACCCGCTGAGGGCAGTCGAATGTAGTCAGTGTGAGAGG
Organism: Rana temporaria; assembly: GCF_905171775.1. Classification (NCBI taxonomy): domain Eukaryota; kingdom Metazoa; phylum Chordata; class Amphibia; order Anura; family Ranidae; genus Rana; species Rana temporaria. The sequence goes on along the minus strand of NC_053491.1, from coordinate 23,934,717 downwards.
TAGGGTCAAAATGCAATGGACCAAGGAGTGAACACCAGGTTCTGCTACAAATTGGGAAAAATGTTGATGTAGATGCATGAAATGTTGGTACAAGTGTACAGGATGAAAGCCATGAGCAGAAAATGTGTTTACGCCTAGACATGTGCATTCGTAGAATGCATTTTCGTCCGAAAATCTGTTTTTTTCATTATCGTTTTAACAAACGATAACAAAAGCGCAAGAAACGAAAACCGAAAAGATCCGACATAAAAAATGCTTTATTTTCGTTTTTGTTGCGGTAAAAATTCGATATAGAGAGATTCGACATTATAGAGAAAAGATTTGACATCATAGAGAAAAGATTCGACATCATAGAGAAAAGATTCGACATCATAGAGAAAAGTTTCGACACTATAGAAATAATAGATTCGACGTTACAGAGAATAGATTTCGATTTATGAGAAAATAGATTTGACATTATAGAGAATAGATTCAACATTATTACTAGTCATACAACATTAGAATTCTTGTAGGCGGAATATTTGAACGGAAATGTACGATTCAACGTAAAGTTTCGACGTTCCGTCGAATATTCTTTTGACCATTCGACAGAAACCAAGTATTATTGGATTTTCGGACGAAAGCTATTCCCCAACGAAAAACAAAATAAATCAAAACGATTTTCGGGAGTAACTAAATAAATTTATTTTCCAAACAAAAACGAAAAAACGAAACAAAATATTCCAGTCTGCACATGTCTATTTACGCCTGGTTAAAGCGCTTTCACAATGGGAAGAAAACGACTGATGATGAGCTATTTTCGGGTGAGCCATCGACAGGCAGAAACCCAGACATGTTCGAGCGAGTGTGATAAATGCTGGCATGAGATTGGCGACCGACTCTACGATTGATGGCAGAGGAATTGGGCATTAGCAAGGACACAGTATGCACCATAGTCTGCAAAGATTTGGGTGAACGGAAAATATGTTCCCAGTTTGAGCTGTACAATCTCACAGACAAACAGAAAGCAAAATGGTTGGAAAGATCTGGAGATTTCATTACCATGTGTGACCAGGATCCATCCTTCTGCAAACCAACATCACAGAGGATGAGACTTGGTGCTACCAGTTTGATCTGAAATTCAAGCAGTAATCAATGGAATGGCGTTCACCATCTTCCCCATGCCCAAAATTCCCCACCTGAAGAGTGTCATTAAAGGCGCAAGTTTTGCGGATGTGTCAGCAATTCAAAAATGTGTGACGGCGGTTCTGCAATCGATTCCTAAAGAGGCCTTTGCTGACAGTTTCCAGAAGATTTATACATTTATTGCCAAAAGTGTGTTGTGTGTTGGCCAATAAAGATAATTTGTTTGTATCTTCTGTTTTTTTTTCTGATCTGAATCACCAAACTTTTTTAGACACACCTCATATAGCATTGTTTTGTTTTTATCTCTTTTTGTTTTAATTACACAGAAACTACACAAAACTGTTTTACTGTATCAGCTAAAACAAAGTAAAAAAATAAAACAAACCATGGTGAATTATTGCCCATCTCAGTCCTTAAACCAGCCACATCACCTCTGGTACACCCAAGTTACCACCTTTTGAAAATCTAACTAAAAAAAAACTATCAGCATCATTTTTTAGAGGCTCTCAACCACAGTTTCATATGAATTGACCCATCTGGACCATTTTTTTGAAAAAAAAAAAATTGGGTGTCCCCTAGTCTCATACGTCATCCTATATAAAAGGATATCTCAATGAACCATTTTTTTTCCAAGCGGACAATCCAAGGAGGTCTGTACGAGTCCAGTTACAAAGTTATATTTTAGTTATAGGCAGGCAGCACTGTGTAGGTTGACTCAGGCCTGGCTTATTAAATGTCTCAGATACTTCAGCAGCAAGATCTTCATGCCATAATTCTTTATTCCCATTCATGACCACTTGGGAGTTTTGAGCATTCCTACAAACCATTGCAGCTAAAAAGTAAGTAAAGTAACTAAAAAGTCATCAAGGTTCACATTCTTCTTGAAAGTGAAAATGAAATTGACGCATTCTTCATTTGTAAAAAATCGAGTAGTATTCTCACAAATACATAAGACAAATTCCTCAAGAATTGGGATCCATGGATCACATGCTGTGAATGAATGAATGAATGAAAAACGTATAAAGCGCGGCGCATGCGAACTGAATCGCTTCTGGGCGCTAGTTGTTCGTGTCTCATGACATCAAAAGAGCAGAGTTTTGATCTGTCTTCTGAAAGTCAGGTGGTTTTCTTCCAACCGAATGCTGGTTGGTAAAGCGTTCCATAGTCTAGGACCTTGAAAAGCAAACCTTCTTTCTCCTTTGGACTTGTATTTGGTTTTTGGAATCTTGACCAGATTTTGGTCGGTGGATCGCAGAACGCGATTAGAATTGTGAGGTTGTATCTTGTCGCAAAGATATTGCGGAGCCTTCCCATGGATGCACTTATGTGTCAGGCAGAGTGCTTTAAATGCAATTCTGTCTTTTACTGGCAACCAGTGAAGGGTTCTCAGCGAAGGTGAGATTGATTCCCATGTTTTTTCCCAGTCACCAGTCTGGCGGCCGTATTCTGAACGACTTGCAGACGAGCGATTTGGTACTTTGGGAGCCCGAGGTAAAGGGCATTCGCATAGTCCAGTCTGGAATTCACGATTGTTCCCACCACGACTGCTACGTCTTCTTTGGGGATAAATGGAATAAGTCTGCGTAGTAGGCGCAACAAATGGTGCGATCCGCTGACTACTGACCCTATTTGTGCGTCCATTGTCATGGTGGTGTCAAAAATGACTCCTAGACTTTTGACTTTGGAGCTAGGGGCGATGATTTGGCCCAGAATGGGCGGCGGTGTCCAGGTAGTTGCCAGTTGACTCTTTCGGCTGGCGTGAAACATAAGAAGTTCTGTTTTGGAACTGTTGAGTTTAAGATAACTCTTAGTCATCCAGTTTTCTATCGAAGAGAGACATTTCTCTAAACTGAGATGATGATCCTTTTTGTTGCAGATGCGAAAATACAGTTGCGTATCGTCTGCATAAGAGTGATAAAGTAGTTCTTGGCTACTGATAATATCAAAGAGAGGGCGAAGATAGATGTTGAACAGCACCGGTGACAGGGGGGATCCTTGGGGGACTCCACATGACACCGTGCGCTTTTCCAACGTGAAAGAACCCAATTTAACTGTTTGTGATCGGTTTTCAAGAAAGGAAGAAAACCATGGTAAATCACCTTCTGCGACTCTGGCTACCTCGGCCAGTCGCATCAGTAACATTTTGTGGTCTACTGTGTCAAAGGCTGCGCTAAGGTCCAGCAGAACCAGGAGACAGGATTCTCCCTCGTCTGCGGCCTCGAGGGCATCGTCCCATATTTTGAGTAAGGCCGTTTCTGTCCCGTGTCCGGGACGGAAACCTGATTGAAATGGATCGAGTAGATTGTGGGTATCCAGATGCTGTTGCAGCTGTTGTACCACTATTTTCTCCATTATCTTGGAGAGAACATTTAGGCCTGTTATGGGGCGGCGGTGAGTTGGGTCCTTGGGATCCAAGTTAGGTTTTTTCAAGATGGGCTGGATTGTGCCCTCTTTCAGCAGGGATGGCACTATGCCTTCCTTAAATGATTGGTTTATAAGCTGTGTGATGGGAGGCGCCATCTACTTCCATGAGGAGCTTGACAGCCTTATGATGTGCCTACTGTACTGACTGGCAGGGCCGATCCGCCCTATAGGCTCACTATGCAAGCCTCTTAGGGCCCCGCAAAGCTGCGGAGGGCCCCCCAAATCACTAGAGGCCCCGTCTGGTGAGAAGTCATTTTCGGTGCTCCACCCCGCTTCTCAACTTGTTGACTGCATGGGAGAAGAGGTAAGAAGGCAGCACCCCCTCGCTTCTTACTTTAATGTAAGATGTCATTTCTGACAGCAGAACACTGTCGGCAATGTCACTGTCAGCAATGCCCCCCCCCCCCCGATTCTCAACTTTAGTGTGACATGTCATTTTCGGCAGCCCCCCCCCCGCTTCTCAACTTCAATGTGACATGTCATTTTGCTTAGGGCCCCAGGGAGGTCAGGATCAGCACTGCTGACTGGGAACTTCCTGTTTCACACTTTCCTCCCATTACTCCTACACGTTAGCAATCTTTTTCTTAACTGTACACTTTTCATCCTTTTCTACTCTATTTTATACCCATATCCACTCAACCACAAATTCCAGTAACACTACGCTGTTTTCTTTGGCCCATTAAGCAATGCCATTTGTATCTTCAAGACCAAGCAAACAACCACATAAAACTTTCTCTTCTCTTCATTCTGTTTATTGTTGTTTCACGCTTTATAAAATTGGTTACAAATCTTTTGTATTTGAAACAGTGCTAGTAAAATTAATAGAAACTATTGAAATGAAAAAGCCATCAAGGAGAATAGAAACCCTTCATATACTGACATAATTCCCAACTCCCGTTCATGACCACTCCAGAATTTGGAGCGTTCCTACCAACCTTTGCATGCTATGGCACCTTCTATTGTATTCTCTATATATAAAATCCATCAAGGAGAATAGAACCCATTCATATAGATGGCAGCAAGTCCACAGACCCAGAGGTTTCAAAAGTCCTTGAGAGCTAAAACAAAATGTTAGAGGATAATGCTAGCCACACACTATTCGATTTTTAGAGGTATGAAAATTCTAACAAAACATTCATTACTCGCATCCAATTTGCAATAACAGAAGATTTTGACCGTCTCTCTATGGAGCCAGTTTACATATCTCTGCTGCGGCTCCGGTGAGAATTTGCACGTCTTTTGGTCCGTTTCAGGTCCGAATTCAACAAAAATTCAGGCTGAAATCAGACCTGAAACGGTGAATGGGGACAAATCCGGAATCCCTGCAACATGCAAAGATAATGTAATCCCAGCCGAAAACATTCTTTCTTGCATCATTGAGTCATCTAATTTCCTTAAAACCCTAATATTTCATCCAGACCTGTTTTTTGAATGAAATCCTAGATGTATTAAATATGATTCATGACAATTTACAATTTTTCCCTAACAAAAAATTAATTCACAGCTAAAATGTTGTTCATTCGAACTTTCCATCCTGCTCCTTCAAATTTTCTCTTTACTGCAGTAGAAAATGAACATCAATTTGACCCTACTATTAGAAAATCAAACTAATTTTCAGGAAACAAATATTTTCAAAGGAATTTGTACTGGTGTACGGCCTCTTTAACTCTTTAACATTTACCAAAAACTGAAATATCTACCTTGGAACTGATTGACCTGTTAATTACCGTGACTTACTGATCCATGCAGGATTTACTAGGGATTTCCACACATATGCTAGAAACTGTGAAAAAAAACTGTAGGATTCTGATTCGTTCGTTTTAAAAAAAATTGGAAATAATAAGGATTGGAATTCACATATGAGCCTTTTGAAGTCATTTTGATTGTGTTGACCATGATGGTCATTGAACTTTGTGGATACACAGTTTCATGCACCTTAAATGGTAAGTGTTCTTGGTAAATTTATATTTATTTTAATATTATTATTATTATACAGGATTTATATAGCACCAACAGTTCGCGCAGCACTTTACAACATCAGGCAAGACAGTACAGTTACAATACAATTCAATACAGGAGGGATCAGAGGGCCCTGCTCATTAGAGCTTACAGTCTAGAAGGGAGGGTTAAGTGGAACAAAGGGTAGTAGCTCTGGAAAAGTCCTGGAGACAAGCGTGGGAGGAGGTGAAGAGAGAGCTAGAGAGCAGGAGATCTTGAGAAGAACGAAGAGAACGATTAGGTTGGTATTTAGAGACTAGGTCATTGATGTAGCAGGGGGCAGAGTTGTGGATGGCTTTGTAGGTAGTTGTTAGTATTTTGAATTTCATTTGTTGGGCGAGCGGAAGCCAGTGGAGGGATTGACAGAGAGGAGTAGCAGAGACAGAGCGGTTGGTAAGGTGGATGAGTCTGGCAGCAGCATTCATGATGGACTGAAGGGGTGATAGAGTATGCCGAGGTAAGCCAATGAGGAGGGAGTTGCAGTAATCGAGGCGAGAGATGACCAGGGAGTGAATTAGGAGTTTTGTTGTGTCATTGGTTAGAAGGGGGTGTAATATTATTAACACCTAATATTTTTCCTCCGAAAGACCCTTGTGTGCTAAAACAAATGAAAAAATGGCGAAAACAATGGCAGTCTTCTTTGGTCCTAATATCTGGCTGGTCAAGGTGATGGCTTATGTTTCCAAAATCTGGGCCAGCATATAGTATGGTAATGTCCCATTAGCCTAATGCCTCGTACACACGATCAGAAATTCCGACAACAAAACCGTGGATTTTTTTTTTTTGATGGAATGTTGGCTCAAACTTGTCTTGCATACACACGGTCACACAAATGTTGTTGGAAATTCTGAACGTCAAGAACACGGTCACGTACAACACTACAACGAGCCAAGAAAAATGAAGTTCAAAGATTCCGAGCATGCGTCAAATTGATTCCGAGCGTGCGTAGGATTTTTGTGCATCGGAATTGCATACAGACGATCGGAATTTCCGACAAGAACTTTTGTTGTTGGAAAATTTGAGAACCAGCTCTCAAATTTTTGTTGTCAGAAATTCCGACAGCAAATGTCCGATGGAGCCGGTCAGAGCTGATGGGAAGATACAGGGCAATCTTAGAAGAAAACCTGTTATGCCGCGTACACACGATCGGATAATCCGACAACAAAACTGCAGATTTTTTTCCGACGGAATGTTGGCTCAAACTTGCGTCAAGAACGTAGTGACATACAACACTACAACGAGCCGAGAAAAATTAAGTTTAATGATTCCGAGCATGTGTCAAATTTGATTCAGAGCATGCATGGTTTTTGGTGCTTCAGAATTGCATACAGACGATCGGAATTTCCGCCAAGAACTCTTGTTGTTGGAAAATCTGAGAACCAGATCTCAAATTCCGACAGCAAATGAGCCTACACACGGTCAGAATTTCCGACAAAAAGCTCACATCGAACATTTGTTGTCAGAAATTCCGACCGTGTGTACGCGGCATAAGAGCCTAGCATTGTTTGTTGGGTGTTTCGGTCATCACAACACGTGGCTTGTATGTGAAGATTTTCCTTTTGTATATTGTGTATTGACCAAACAGTTTCCCAATATTGAATCAGTTTCCCTCTTGTATGTGGGGGGAGGGGTGAGATTATTTAGTGCTGTGTCGCCCTTTCTCCTGATAACATGCACCATGTGCAAGTTTTGTAACCATATTCTGTTACGATATATTTATGTCAAATTTTTTATTATTTTTTAGAGCTATCATTGCTACTTTGGTCACGTCATATTCCCCTGAGGAAGCCATAGTCTTGGCGAAACATGTAGGGAAGACCTAATCTGCACGATTCTTTGGCTAATACCACCTTGGCCAGTAGTATATACAATTTTCTCCCTTTCTTTAATTTTGTTTTCAATACGAATTGTCTCTTTGTACTATTTTTAAAATATTTTGTAATTAAATTTGTTAAATTTTAAACTACTTGTCATTGAATTGTTCTGGTACTGCAATAATCCCTACCCTCCCTGTTCCATTTGTTTCTTTATATTTTTGGACATATTAGCCACTTTCTTCACTTTCTTCATTTCTCTTTCTCAATATAGAAGCTGCAGTGCACAGTGTCTGGTCATCATGCTTTGAGTTGCTCTGCCTAATGCAATTTGGACATATTATTGGGTGCTCAGCAAGTGCATGCACTACCAGATGCTTCTTTCAACCGCTCTTATGTTTACTGCTTGTCTGTTTAGCAGAAAAATAGAGATCTTTATCAAAATGCCAAAGTACTAAATGGTTTATCAATGAAACATGTGCTCATAGCCATTAATCTATAAAGCTAGGAAGTCACATTCCAATACAATGTAGAATTTACTAAATATGATGTGAATGTATAATACATATGTAAAACGCTGCGCAAAATGACTATATAAGTACCTGTAATAAATTAAATATACATGTTCTGCTAACTTAGAAAGATAGTATTCCCTTACATTCAATTCTATACCTGCAGCCAATCAGCAACATGTGAAATAGTAGGACTAGAAAGATTGGCAAGTGTGTCTTTTATTGATGATGGCAAAAAATGGAGAGGGGATTGGACTGTATGTGAACAAATTTGGTCTGTCTGACCCAAAATCAGCACAAATTACAAAACACCTGGTACCAAAAGGCACAATTGAAAAAACGATTTCCGACAAGAAAAGTCAGATGTGGGCTTCTGGGCAGAAATTCCGACCGTGTGTAGGCCCCAGCGTACTTTTTCTGTCGGAATTTCCAACAGCAAAAATTTGAGAGTTGGTTCTCAAATTTTCAGACAGGAAAAGTTCTTGTCGGAAATTCCGAACGTCTGCATGCAATTCCGATGCGCAAAAAAACATGCATGCTCGGAATCAATTCAATCATTGAACTTCATTTTTCTCAGCTCGTTGTAGTGTTGTACGTCACCGCGTTCTTGACGGTCTGAATTTTGTGCGACCGTGTGTATGCAACTCAAGTTTGAGCCAAAATTCCATCTGAAAAAAATCCACGGTTTTCTTGTCGGAATTTCCGATCGTGTGTACGCGGCTTTAGGGTCTTTAATAGACAGAGCAAAGCATGAGGTCTGTCTATGCTTTGGTCTGTCTATTAATGACTCTAAGGCCGCATACACATGGTCGGACAAAACCGATGAGAATGGACCGTGTGTATAGCCCATCGGTCTGTTGTCCTTCGGTCCAAAATTTTAAAACTTTCAAAATCGAACCGATGGCCCGCTGCTAGATCGGTCCAAACCGATGGTTAGTACAGAAAGCATCGGTTCAAAACCCACGCATGCTCAGAATCAAGTCGACGCATGCTTGGAAGCATTGAACTTCGTTTTATTCAGCACGTCGTGTGTTTGACGTCACCGCGTTCTGACCCAATCGGTTTTTGGAACGATGGTGTGTACACATATCAGGCCGTACGGCCACTTCAGAGGTGAACCGATGAAAACGGTCCATCGGACCATTCTCATCGGTTTTGTCCGACCGTGTGTAAGGGGCCTAAGGCTCAGTTGACACTGCTGTGACCCCAAAGTCATGTGCCTTGATTGAGATTTCCTTGCGACTTGTAAAATTACAAAGGTGGTGATGTAAAACAATCGATCATACGACCAGCCAACACCTGATAAGATGGTATGGAGGGCCCAAGTTGCGGGCAACGATCAGGCGGAGGGGGTCATATGTATCAAGCTCTCAACTAGTTTCGCTACTACAGGGGTAGCTTCGTCAGGAGATTTTGGGTCTAAAAAATGACGACAATACATTATTAATATTACAGTCTGTGTGCATATAGGTATACATGCATAAGTAATGCTGTAAGCTTTTAATGCTCCTTTTTTGGCCTACATGCATATTTCCCTTCACTAACCTCTCCAGCATGCTATCCTAGGCCCAAACACACCTAGCCTAGTCTGTTTATAACTTGTTTTTTGCCTGCTCCATTGTAGTTCTGCCCCCCCCCCCCCCTAAAATGTGTCCCAATGTCTTGTTTCTCATTCCATTTTGGCAGAGTGCTTTCTTTTGTGTTTGTCGCGGATGAAGCTTTCTGGCTTAGACCACACCTCATGAGGCCCCAGGTTTCCCCAGAGGACCCTCACTCTGGAGAGGAGGGTTTTTAATTACCGGCTGGCCAGAGCCCGGAGGGTTGTCGAGAATGCCTTTGGGATAATGGCCAGCCGGTTCCGCCTGTTCCTGACAGCCATCCACATGGCGGAATATAAACTGAACACTATAGTATTTTGCTGCTGCATACTACACAATTATTTGTGCAGGCATTCTCATACCTACCTTTGGAACCTTGGGCCTGAGGCCAGACATTCAGAAATCCTGACTGGCCTGGACACTGGCCATACTTTCTTGGCCCCCCGAACTGCTCGAGATGTACGAGAAAGATATGTGGAGTACTTCACGGGTAGGGGGGTCATCGCTATGCCAGGGCATATTTAATTTTTTACAAAAAAAAATCATAAAATAAACATCAAATTTGATCTTTGAAAAAAACAGTTTTGTCATTCTTGCTTGTGTTTCTTTTATCTGTCTCCTTGGTTCTCCTAGTGCACTTGTAGTGCCAAATATATTTCTCTGTTTTAGTAAATAACCACAATTGTCACAGTAATCACTCACTTTAAATGTACAAACTGCTATTGAGCATAGAAAGACGAAGCCACACATTTTTTTTTCCGGGGGGTTTTATTCTGCGCACAAGCGTTTTTTAAATTTCCTGGTAGAAAAATACCTTTATTTTGGGGCCCCCCCCTAAAACCAGGCATTTTTAAAACAAGCAAATATCTACAAACAATGGAACTTACTAAGTTCAACCTTATTAGAAACACACGTGATGGGGTGATGTCACCCCGGAACAAGCCAAAATTTGAAGATGCACACAGTTTGTGCGGCAAAATGGGGATTTCTATCCTGATCCCATGCCAAATGTCAACATGTGCTATCTGTCATCATGGGGGATCAATGGATGTGTTTTGGGGGTGCAAACCCTTCCTCTCACCTACTTGAGTAGCGAGGAAGGGGTTGCACCCACAAAGCCATAGACATAGATATCCTGTGATGGCTTGTGGATTATCCAATGCAAAATTTGGCGCAAAACACAACATAGAAAAATATTGGGGGGGGGGGGGGTCAGTCGACTATTCGCCCCATCATGTCAATGATGTTTTTATATTTTTGTTCAATGACATTTATCCTATTCCTCATAATGTCCATTTCACTACTGCATTCCATTATTTCTTGTATCACAATTGAGAAAGGAGTACTAGTAGATGCTGTGACACCACCATGTTCATCCGGGTTTCCATCTCTTCAAGTGACATATTTGTTGCTTTGTATCGTCTGGGCCTGGATCGGGACGTTCCCACCTCCGGGCTTTCCTTGTCGGTACGGAGTACACCACGCACATGTGACACCGCCATATTGTCGTTTCACACCGAGAAGGGGCGTGGAAAAGAGGAAAAAGTTCATTATAGGCGGGCGAGGAGGGCAGCGTTTCACGCATGCGCTGGATATATAAGGAGAATGACGTGACTACGTTGGTTGCGCGGAGTAAGGATGAGCGGAAGTGCCGACCGACTGAAACAAAGGTAAAAATGAAAATGGGGCCAGCAGTGGCCTATATATACTTGAGTCATGATATCAAGGCAGGGATGGCGGGTTTATGTTGATTGGACCCTTGACCAATATAATCTTGGGGCCCCCCATGCAATTTTGCTCTCCATCTGCTCTGAGACATTTACAATATATATATGCGAGACTCAAAAACAGATTATTTTACTGTGTATCAGATCAGGCAATGATTGTGATTCTTGGACAAAGGTCATTAAGCAGTGTATCATCTCATCAATGCAGAGGGGCATGATATATACACATGAATGGTGCCTTGATGAATGCTCTCATTACTTTTGCATATGAATGCCGCTTATTTATTTAGATGTAAACACAGGGTCTGCAGGTAAATCATCATTACACAACAATGGGGCAGAGCTGGGCAGCATTTAGTGGCAGCAGTAGACAGAGGGCCAGATCCACGTACCTTGGCGCATCTCTACGTCCGGCGTAGCGTATCTCAGATACACTACGCCACCGGAACTTACAGCATATTTTCCGTATCCACAAAGAATTTGCGCCGTAAGTTACGGCGGCGTAGTGTAACTGTGTCGGCGTAAGGCCGCGCAATTCAAATGGATGAGATGGGGCGTGTTTTATGGTAATTCCTATTGACCCCACGTAATTGACGTTTTTTTTAACGGCGCATGCGCCGTCTGTGGGGGTGTCCCAGTGCGCATGCTCCAAATTAACCCGCAACAAGCCAATGCTTTCGACGTGAACGTAATTCTACGCAAAGCCCTAATCGCGAACGTTTTACGCAAATGACGTACACAACGGAAAATTCAATGCTGGCCCGACGTCCATACTTAACATTGCGTACACCTCATAGAGCAGGGGTAACGTTACGCCGAAAAAAACCTTACGTAAATGACGTAGCAAAAAGCGCCGGGCGGACGTACGTTTGTGGATTGGCGTATCTAGCTAAATTGCATACTCGACGTGGAAATCGACGGAAGCGCCACCTAGCGGCCAGCGTAAATATGCACCTAAGATCTGACGGCATACTAAGACGTACGTCAGTCGGATCTAGCCCACATTCAGTCGTATCTTGTTTTGTGGATACAAAACAAAGATATGGCGGGGCATCTTAGAAATTACGCGGCGTATCAATAGATACGCCGGCGTAATTTCTTTGTGGATCTGGGCCACTGTGTTTAAAGGTCTAAATTGTGATAAGATTAGGACAATTTAAGCTAACAATTAATATTGTTAGTAAAATATATATATATATATATATATGTGTGTATGTATGTGTGTATGTATGTATGTGTATATATATATATATATATATATATATATATATATATAGGATTTAAAACCACTTGATTTAAAATCTATTTTTTTATTAATTTTTCTTTGTTTAAACATTGCTCCACTATGTTTATTTTTATTTGTTTTTGTTTTTATTCCCATTTAAACTTTTTTTTGTTGTGTTTTTAATTCCCATTTAAGCTCTAAATTAAAATTATAAACTTGAAATGAATACCTGTAATAAATAAATAAGTAAATACATAATAATAAATAAAGTGACAGATGAAATCCTTCTTAAAGTTGTTTGCAAATGGCTAAATTCAGCCAATTAATTACTGTCTTTCTGCTTTCTTCAATAATAAGCCTAGGGTGAAAAAAAAAAACAAAAAAACAATTGGAAGGTATAGTTTATGGTTTGTTCACAACGTGTTTGACGTCTTTCCCTCTTGGCTCAAGTATCTTTATATGAGAAGGGATAAATACATAAGACGCCACTTAGGAAATGCACACAGTCAAGTGGTAACTCCAGTGTTTGCGTCCGTTGGAGAGGAGATCTTTGTTTTTCTTGTTCTATCTGTGTTTAAAATATGCTGGCCACGCCGTGACCTCTTGTAACCTAGCGGTTGAAAATTACAACCATCCATACAAACAAGCAGATGGAGGTCACGGAGAGCAGGGTCTGCTAAAAGTTAGGGATCATACATTAATTCCTGGACATAATTCATCACAATAAGACACCTTTATCTTGCAGGAACCTTTTCACCTATTACAACAGGGTCAATTTGCAAACCACTTGAGTATTGGAGTTTGGTACAAATAGCATGCTCTCTTCATCTGGGATGGCCTAACTTGGAAAAAATGCCTTTGAAGTTTAAAATCTTACCAGATTTAGATATAATTTAATCAATCAAGTTAAAAGTCTGCCTCTACTCCCGAAAGGATTTCGTGTAGATCTGTCATCTACTTCTTTTCAAGGGGTGACTGAAAATCCATTTGTCAGGCTGCTTTTGTCAGGCTGAAGCGGTATGCAGTTGGCTTTACCTGTCAAACAGCTAGAAGGGAAAAAAAAAAGAGAGTGAAGCAATGTATACAGAAACCTGTTTCTGCCAATAAGATAGAGCAGTAAATTATGTCTTTGTTATGCCAGTTAGTTAATGATGGCCCAGTTTATTTAGGTTGCAGTTTATTGTGTTTTGAGGGAGTACAGAATAAAATGTCTCTATAGCCCTGTACACACGGGCCAGAATCTCGTCAGGAAAAAAACGTAGTTTTTCCCGACAAAATTTTTGGCAAGAATCTCTTGCCGCCCGAGTGTACACACTAACCTTTTAAAAAAAAAACGCGGTTCTCTTGAAAGGCAAGAACGCAGTGACGTTATCGCGTACGACGTCACATTCAATGCCGTCGCCGCCATCTTGCTTCACCCTACCTTTGCCATGGAAGCCATCGCGCTTGCGTCAAAGTCATTTCGAGCATGCGCGGGTTTCCACGGTGACAGGTAAGTATACACACTCTCGGGTTTCTCGTCGGGGAAACAGGCCGACAAGAAACTCAATGAGAAAATAGAGCGCAGGTTCTCTATTTTTCTCGTTGAGATTCTGGCCAGATTTCCTGATGAGAAACCTGAAAGCCTTGTACACGCGACCGAGGAACTCGACGGGCGAAACACATCATTTTTCTCGTCGAGTTCCTTGTTAGGCTGTCGAGGAACTCGACAAGGCAAGTTTCTCTAATCTCATCGAGGAAAAAGAAGACATGCTCTCTTTTTGGCACGACGGGATCCTCAACAGTTTCCTCGTCGAAAAATGTACACACGACCGGTTTCCTCTGCAAAAAAAAATTCCTCTATTTGGCTCGACGAGTTCCTCGTCGGTTTCCTCAGCCAAAAGTGTACACACGACCGGGTTTCTCGGCAGAATACGGCTTCGATAGAGTTTCCTGCTGGTTTTTGCCGAGAAACTCAGTCGTGTGTACGAGGCCTGAAAGCCTTGTACACACAAACAGTTTTCTCGGCAAGAAAGCTCTGCCAGCAGTTTTCTTGCTGGTTTTTGCCGAGAAAATCGGTCGGGTGTACGAGGCCTATGAATGGGATACTGTAGAAACTAAAATGCCGCATACACACGCTCGGAATTTCCGTCAACAAATGTTCGATGTGAGCTTTTGGTCGAAAATTCCGACCGTGTGTAGGCTCCATCGGACATTTTCTGTCGGGCATAGGTATGCGCACAGGGTTTACTAGGTGTGCCTGGACACACCCTAATCACCTTGTGTGGCGTAGATTTAGACTCCTGATATTTCACCAAAGCCCTAATGGGCTCCTAAAAAAAATAGTAAAGAAAAAATATTTAAAAAATGTAATTGTAAACAATTAAATAATAAAAATAAAAACTACTAACACCATCCATTAGCCTACTGACACCAGTCTCTGCTCGAATGACACCGTCGGCTGCTCTTATGACATTTTCAGTACACATGCAACACACATATGTGTTTGAGCTTTGGGGTGCACACCCTAATTCAATAGGCTGTGCACACCTATGCTGTCGGGATTTCCGTCCAAAAAAAATTGAGAGCTGGTTCTCACATTTTCCGACAATAAAATCCGTTCTCGTAAATTTCCGAGCATGTTTACACAATTCCGAAGCACAAAATTCCATGCATGCCCTAAATCAAGTACGAGACGGAAGCGCTTGGTCTGGTAAAACTAGCGTTTATAATGGGGATAGCACATTTGTCACGCTGTAATGGACTGAAAAGCACAGGGCTGAAAAGCGCGAATCGTCTCTCACCAAACTTCTACTAACACGAGATTAGCAGGAGGAGCACAAAGGGTGGCGCAATTGGTATGGAACTTCCGTTCTATTGTGCCGTTGTACGTGCTGTACGTGACCGCGTTCTTGACGTTCGCAAATTTCCGACAACATTTGTGCAACCGTGTGTATGCAAGACAAGTTTGAGCCAACACCCGTCGGAACATTATCCACGGTTTTGTTGTCGGAATGTCCGATCGTGTGTACGCGGCATAATAGTTTATGGATGATGGTAGGATTGTTTAATAAGCGGTTTTTATATTAACCAATTAAAATCCTTATTTTGGGATCTCTGCAACAACGTCCACCATCTCGGAAATTAAGAGAGACCTTAAAACACTTGTAGCTATATCAAATGCTTTGAATTCAGATGGCGCTCCTTCGTTGATAAGAGTTTAACGTCATCTGAGAAATCATTACTTGGAGTTAGGACACATACAGTCAATTCCCCAAAATCAATCAATTGATCAACAAGTTTTATCTATCAGGTGACTTGATCATCAATTCAAATATCGGTTCACCATTAAATGTACTGACCATCCTTTGAACTCCTGGCCACCAGCAAGCTCGGGAGGCTATTGGTATCCTCTCTTTATTTCTCCTTCTTTCTCTTCTGATCTATACTTTCTTTTATCCCCATATACTCTATGTTCTAAAATGTGTAACAACATTCCAACAGGTACTTGATTTTGCCAATATTTAGGGGCCTGAGGCCCCCTGTTTCTTTAACCACTTGCCACCTGCCTAACGTAGATATACTTTGCCAGAATGGCGTGGGCAGGCAAAGCAAAGGACAGGTTGCGCCCGCCGCAAGCTCCGTGTCCGTGCCCACGGGACCCGTGGACCTGATAATCTGCCGGTTACCCACGATCGTGTCATGGAGTGGCAGAATGGGGGGAGATGCCTATGTAAACAAGGCATTTCCGTCAGAAACCATGAATCAGACCGAGACAGAAATCTCACTTATTTAATAATAAAAATATAAAGGAAAACAGAGTAAGCGTAGTCAAAACATAGCCAAAGTTCAGTAACCAGATCGTGTAGTCGGCCAAGCCAATGTCCATAAGCCAGCGATAAGGTAGTAGTATAGCAAGCAGGATCTGTAGCCAGAGGGAACGTGAGTCAAGCAGGTCTTCAACAGGAATGCAGGAGAAAGTCTCTTGTGATGTTAACACAGGCGAAGGCAAAGAGCAAATGAACTGGAAGGCTTCAGGTAGGCAGAGCTGATGAGCAGTATCATCAACAGGTGGATCACTGTGGAGAGATGGGAGCTGGCAATTAGCTGACAGCTGAGCTGCCAGCACAGAGAAGCCCAGCCCTGACAATTTCCCAGTTCTGCCTAGTGACAGGAGTCCAGGACACTGATCTACTGCTCCCTGTCATCGGGAGTAGTGATCACTGTCGTGTCACTTGTAGCCCAGCCCCCACACAGTTAGAATCACTCCCTAGGACCCACTTAACCCCTTCCTAGCCCCCTAGTGGTTAACCTCTTCCCTGCCAGTGTCATTTACTCAGTAATCAGTGCATTTTTATAGCACTGATCGCTGTATAAATGACAAAGGTCCCAAAATAGTGTCTGATGTGTCCGTCGCAATATCACAGTCACGATAAAAATCGAGGATCGTTGCCATTACCAAGCAAAATATTTTTTTTTTATATATTTTTGGGGGATATTTATTATAGCAAAAAGTAGAAAAATATTGCTTCTTTTGCTTATAGCGCAAAAATAAAAACCGCAGAGTTGATCAAATACCACCAAAATAAATCTCTATTTGGACGTCAATTTTGTTTGGGTGCAACGTCTCACGACCGCGCAATTGTCAGTTAAAGCATGTATTTCGCAAAAAGTGCTTTGGTCAGAAAGGGGGTAAATTCTTCCGGGGCTGAAGTGGGTAAAGTTCATGTGCATGTAAAGGCGGGTGTCCCAATACTTTTGACAATATAGTGCATATAAACCCGGCCTTAAAGTGATTGTAAGACCCGGTTCACAATCACTGCAATGGAACCATTCTAATAGGAGCGACGCAAGTCGCTCCGACTTAGAAAAAGGTTCCTGTACGACTTCGGGGGCGGCTCGGGGCGACCTGCATTGACTTCTATACAGAAGTCATTTTGCAAATCGCCTCTGAAGTCGTCCTCAGGACGATTTGCAGAGTCGCCCCCGAAGTCGTACCGCTGCAGTGTGAACCGACTCTAAGGCTTTGTTTTATTTATTTTTTTAAATAACAAACATGTCATACTTACCTTCACTGTGCAGTTCATTTTGCACAGAATGGCCCCCAACCCTCGACTTCTGGGGCCCTGGAGCATGCGGCAGGCGTGCACGCACCCACTAAGACACAATTTAAAGGGGACGTACCTGTACACCCATTTGCCCAGCCATGCCACTGTGCCGACGTATATCGCCGTGGGCTGGTTGGCATGTGGTTAATGACATCCCAGTCTTAAGCCTCGTACACACGACCGAGTTTCTCGGCAAAAAACAGCAAGAAACTTGCTGGGAGATATTTTTTTGCCGAGGAAACCGGTCGTGTGTACATTTTCGTCGAGGAAACTGTCGAGAAACTTGACGAGCCAAAAAGAGAGCAAGTTCTCTATTTCCTCGACGGGAATGGAGAAACTTGCCTTGTCGAGTTCCTCGACAGCCTAACAAGGAACTCGACGAGGAAAACGATGTGTTTCGCCCGTCGAGTTCCTCGGTCGTGTGTACGAGGCTTTAGGCCCATTGTAGATCTGGAAGGTTCTGCCATGGTCTGATTTCCTGTGTCACCATGCTAATGATGACAGATCGGTGACTTTGTGGGGATCCTTAGTCTAATGATATCTAAAATCTATACACAGAGAGAAAACACCCTCGTAATCTGTACAAACAAATCAACCACCGCTATCTAAACCTCTTACGAGTTCTTTTTTTCTTCTTCTTTTTTTTTTTGTTTGCTGACAGATTTATTTTTAGGAGCAAAAATGACATTCCTCCTTTAAGTTTAAAACCTTACATTAAAAAAGAAAAGAAAAACTTGTGTCATTACCGCTAACGTTGTGGATTTAAAGTGACAGTTTTGCCAATTATAAGCGGGTGTTGAGTGAAATACCCTTAATGGCTCCATTCGGTTTAATGGCTTCCCTTAATTCTGCATATGTGATTTAATGCAGGTGGACTGGTTTTTGCCACTTCCTCAGAATTTACATGTGACCTGATGTGTGGAATTGTTTTCCCTAGAAAGATTTTTTTTTTCCTTCAAGACACAATTACACTTTTGTTTTTAACTTTTTTTTTTTAAGCATCATTTTCCACTCAAAATAACTTGAATTACTGTTTTTGTAAAATGTTTTACCTGATAGAAAAAAACTTTTTTTATTTTTTTGAGCCAAGTGTGGCGGCAAGAGAAAGTTGTGCCTGGCAAATAAAGTAAAAAAAATGTTAAAAATAGAATTTAGTGTACACATAAACAAACAACACCAAACAAAATTTACATCCTTTTTTTCCACACAAATAGAGCTTTCTTTTGGTGGTATTTAATCATCTCCGTGGTTTTTATTTTTTGTGCTATAAACAAAAATAGTGACAATTTAAAAAAAAAAATATATATATATATATATATATATATATATATATATATATATATATATATATATATATTTTTTTTTTTCTTACTTTTTGCTATAATAAATATCCAAAAAAACGAAATAAAAATCTTCATCAGTTTTGGCCAATACGTATTCTTCTACATATTTTTGGTAAACAAAATCACAATAAACGTATATTGATTGGTTTCCGCAACTAGTAATGGTGGTGATCAGTGATTTTTAGCGGGACTGCGACTTTGCGGAGGACTGATCGGGCACTTTTGACACTTTAGGAAATCAGTGCCCATCAGTTATGCCTGGCAGTACCCCCTATCAGTGCCATCTGTCAGTGCCATCCATCAGTGCCACCTATTAGTGCCCATCAGTGCCGCCTATCAGTGCCCATCAGTGCTGCATATTAGTGCCTCCTCATTAGTGCCCATAAGTACCACCTCATCAGTGCCTTCTCATCAGTGCCACCTATCAGTGCCTATAAGTGCTGCATATTAGTGCCTCCTCATCAGTGCCCATCAGTACCTCATCATCAATGCCCATCAGTGCCACATCATCAGTGCCTGTCAGGGCCTCCTCATCAGTGCAGCCTATCAGTGCCAATCAGTGCTGCATATTAGTGCCTCCTCATCCGTGCTCATCAGTGCCTCCTCATCAGTGCCCATCATCGCTGCATATTAGTGCCTCCTCATCAGTGCCCATCAGTGCTTCCTCATCAGCGCCCATCAGTGCCTCCTCATCAGTGCCACCTAATCAGTGCCCATCAGTGCCACCTATCAGTGCTGCATATTAGTGCCTCCTCATCAGTGCCTCCTCATCAGTGCCCATCAGTGCCACCTCATCGGTGCCACATATCAGTGCCCATCAGTGCTGCATTAGTGCCTCCTCATCAGTGCCCATCAGTGCCATCAAATTTGTGCCAGTCAGTGCCTCCTCATAAGCGTAGTAGGGGAAAGAGACCGCCGCTCCAGATGAGTGCACTTCGGTGGTGAGTCTGAACTCAGAGAGATCCAATGGGTGCAGGCAATGCACGAAGCATAAATGGAAGCAAAAAGGTATAGACAGCCGCACACCGATAAATGTAAAAAACAATAAAAGCCTTTAATCCAGTAAAAAAAAACACTGCACAAACAGAGAAACAGCAAACGCTGGGATAATATAGCTGACGCGTTTCACATTGTTATACAATGCTTAGTCACCTAATCAGTGCCACCTATCAGTGCTCATCAGTGCTGCATATTAGTGCCTCCTCATCAGTGCCTCCTCATCAGTGCCCATCAGTGCCACCTCATCGGTGCCACCTATCAGTGCCCATCAGTGCTGCATTAGTGCCTCCTCATCAGTGCCCATCAGTGCCATCAAATCAGTGCCAGTCAGTGCCTCCTCATAAGTGTAGCCTATCGGTGACATCAGTGAATAAGTAAAATTACTTATTTACAATATTTTACAACAGAAACAAAGAAAATACAATTCTTTCAAACTTTTCGGTCTTTTTTAGTTTGTTTAGCAAACAATAAAAACCCCAGTGGTGATCAAATACCACCAAAAGAAAGCTCTGTCTATCTTAGAAAAATATAGAAATGTAATAAATGTAGTTTAACAACTTCCAGACCGCCGCATGTATATGTACGTCGGCAGAATGGCACGGACAGGCACATTGATGTACCTGTATGTCCCTGCCTAGACGTGGGTCGGGGGTCCGATCGGGACCCCCCCCGGTACATGCGGCGGTCGGAAACCCGCGGGGAGCGATCTGGGACGAGGGCGCGGCTATTCGTTTATAGCCGCCCCCTCGCGATCGCTCCCCGGAGCTGAAGAACGGGGAGAGCCGTATGTAAACACGGCTTCCCCCGTACTTTACTGTGGCGGCTGCATCGATCGAGTCATCCCTTTTATAGGGAGACTCGATCGATGACGTCAGTCCTACAGCCACACCCCCCTACAGTTGTAAACACACACTAGGTGAACCCTAACTCCTACAGCGCCCCCTGTGGTTAACTCCCAAACTGCAACTGTCATTTTGACAGTAAACAATGCAATTTAAATGCATTTTTTGCTGTGAAAATGACAATGGTCCCAAAAATGTGTCAAAATTGTCCGAAGTGTCCGCCATAATGTCGCAGTCACGAAAAAAATCGCTGATCGCCGCTATTAGTAGTAAAAAAAAAAAGAAATTATAGAAATGCAATAAAACTATCCCCTATTTTGTAAACGCTATAAATTTCGCGCAAACCAATCGATAAACGCTTATTGCAATTTTTTTTACCAAAAATAGGTAGAAGAATACGTATCGGCCTAAACTGAGGAAAAAAAATGTATATATGTTTTTGGGGGATATTTATTATAGCAAAAAGTAAAAAATATTGCATTTTTTTCAAAATTGTCGCTCTATTTTTGTTTATAGCGCAAAAAATAAAAACCGCACAGGTGATCAAATACCACCAAAAGAAAGCTCTATTTGGAAAAAGGACGCCAATTTTGTTTGGGAGCCACGTCGCACAACCGCGCAATTGTCTGTTAAAGCGGCGCAGTGCCGAATAGTAAAAACCCCTTGGGTCATTTAGCAGCGTATTGGTCCGGTCCTTAAAGCGGGTCTCCCGCGGCTCAATCGTTTTTTTTTTTTTGGGCAAATTAAAATGTGTATTAGCACTGCTGTGCTAAACTCACGTATCCCGTTTTCGTCCTCCCCTCCGCTGTTATTTCTGCCCTAATAAACACTTATATTATCCTCCACGTCCCGTGGCCATCTGGGCTTTGGGCGCTCGAATCCAACAAGGAGGTAGTTCCTGTTTGCGATGACAACAGAGACGCTCACGCCGACGGGCACATTCGCCAGTGCGCATACATGAGATTGAGCGGTGGAGGGAACTTTTCATTCATACGCCTGCCGTTGTGATGACAACAGAGACGCTCACGCCGACGGGCACATTCGCCAGTGCGCATGCACGAGATCGAGCGGTGGATGCTGGGACAGCATCCACCGCTCGATCTCGTGCATGCGCACTGACGAATGTGCCCGTCGGCGTGAGCGTCTCTGTTGTCATCGCAACGGCAGGCGTATGAATGAAAAGTTCCCGCCCCGTTGTGATGATAACAGAGCCTCGTGAAACACAGCCACAGCCTCAAAGACCCACAGCCTGAAAGAAAACGCCCGCCCCTTCCTTTGTTTACATCGGCGTCACTTCCTCCAAAATGAAGTCGCGCGATGTCTCATTACAGCCGAATCTTACGAGCTCTGAGAATAGCTCTCAGCAGGCACAGCGCGGCGCCGGAAACTCCAAAAAACCTGTCTAAAACCCGAGGGGGGCAGACCGGAAACCACTGCTCGAAAATAAGGTACAGATTTAACAATTAAAATGTAAATAGCCGATTCAGGCTTAGATTGCAGCAGTTGTAATATGGACGTCTAGTGTAAATGAGGGTGGAGATCCGCTTTAAAGCGGGAGTTCACCCATTTATAAAAAAAAAAAAATTCTCCCCTTAGATTCCTGCTCGTTCGGTCTAGGGAAATCGGCTATTTGTATTAAAATATGATCCGTACTTACCCGTTTTCGAGATGCATCTTCTTCCGTCGCTTCCGGGTATGGGTCTTCGGGAGCGGGCGTTCCTTCTTGATTGACAGTCTTCCGAGAGGCTTCCGACGGTCGCATCCATCGCGTCACTCGTAGCCGAAAGAAGCCGAACGTCGGTGCGGCTCTATACTGCGCTTGCGCACCGACGTTCGGCTTCTTTCGGAAAATCGTGACGCGATGGATGCGACCGTCGGAAGCCTCTCGGAAGACTGTCAATCAAGAAGGCACGCCCATTCCCGCAGCCCATACCCGGAAGCGACGGAGAGGATGCATCTCGTAAACGGGTAAGTATGGATCATATTTTAAAACAAATAGCCGATTCCCCTAGAGAAAACGAGCAAGAATCTAAGGGGAAAAAGTGCCCTCTAAGGGTGAACACCCGCTTTAAGTTGGTTAAGTACAGCATTGCATGACAGCACTGAAAGCTGAAAATGAGCCTGGGCAGGAAGGGGGTAAAATTGCCCGGCATTGAGGTGGTTAACGAAAAATCCAAACAAACAAAGTGCATAAAGGTGATCTGAATGTGAAAAGTGTTTTGTTGGTTTTTGTTGCTGCCGAAGAAGCCTGAAGCTCGTACTTTCCAGTGCCAGGCGAATCTCTCCGCAGCACAATGACGAAACCTAAGACTGGGAAAGCAGCCACATAACAGAGAGGTTAAACTGACGGAGGTTATGATAACAGTAGGACACAGCTTTGTTGTTTAATCCATGGCAGTCTTGCAGTTTTGTTTTTCTTAATGTCATTTATCTTCCAAGGATGTAGGGAAGGAAATTTGCTTTCATAAGTGTTCTGGGGTTTCACACCATGGGACAGGATCCCTGTAGTCCTGACAAAAACAGAACAAAAAAGGCTTGCAAAGCACATATAAAATTACACCTATACTCGAGGAATGTGAAAATCCATGGCCAGGCGTGGGGTCCAGAAGAAAAGAGCAGCTCCAGACAACTCCTGTGGTCAGAGGCCGGTCTCTGAAGATGTCCTTTCAAACAAATCAAACAGACCCTTGTGGTTAAATCTATTCTAATAGGCTGGTGGGTCTGTAGTCATAATCGATAGGGTTACTTCAACACAAAGTCAACTTGTCTTAAGTGACTTTGATCCTTCATTGAACCTGACACTGCTTGAAGTTTTCATAGACCACCTAGATGTCAAATCACATATCAAGGATTACACACACAGATACAAGGCAAACAATAAAGAAATTCATCAACCCCAGGTAGAAAGCATTTCTGAAAGGGGCCGTTCTGTGAGAATCTAGATATTGTGCAACGCCTGAGACATAAAGGATTTATTCTTCAAACATGATTGTTCTATTGAACCCAGACCTGTGACTCAAAGGTATCAATAGACATAATATGGTGGTGAGTATAAGTTAGTACATAACCCGACATCTCTAAGAAACACTGGGCTAGATTCAGAGAACAGTTACACCGGCGTATCAGTAGATACGCCGTTGTAACTCTGAATCTACGCCGTCGTAAATTTAAGCGTATTCTGGAAACCAGATACGCTTAAATTAGGCTAAGATACGAGCGGCGTAAGTCTCCTACGCCGTCGTATCTTAGGATGCATATTTACTCTGGCCGCTAGGTGGCCTTGCCGGCGATTTCAGCGTAGAAAATGCAAATGAGCTGGATACGCCGATTCAGAAACTTACGTGCGCCCGGCGGATCTTTTTACGTCGTTTGCGTAAGGCTTTTTCCGGCATAACGTTACTCCTGCTATGAGGCATAGCCAATGTTAAAGTGGAGGTTCACCCAAAAAATCAATTTTTAACAGTAGATTGGGCCTAATTACGGGAAGCAGAATCGGGTGTTTTGATTAAAATCAATGCAGTACTTACCTTTTTTGAGATAGATGTTCTCCCGCCGCTTCCGGGTATGGGCTGCGGGACTGGGCGTTCCTATTTGATTAACAGCCTTCCGACCGTCGCATACAGCACGTCACCAGTTTCCGAAAGTAGCCGAACGTCGGTGCGTAGGCGCCGTACAGCGGCGCACCGACGTTTGGCAACTCGTGACGCGCTGTATGCGACCGTCGGAAGGCTGTCAATCAAATAGGAACGCCCAGTCCCGAAGACCATACCCGGAAGCGGCGGGAGAACATCTATCTCAAAAAAGATAAGTACTGCATTGATTTTAATCAAAACACCCGATTCTGCTTCCCGTAATTAGGCCCAATCTACTGTTAAAAAAAAAATTTCGGGTGAACTCCCGCTTTAAGTATGGACGTCGTTCCCGCGTCAAATTTTGAAAATTTTACGTCGTTTGCGTAAGTCGTTCACGTCCTAATTCACGACGAAAGCATTGACTATTTGCGACGTGATTAGGAGCATGCGCACTGGGATACGTTCACGGCCGGCGCATGCGCCGGTCGTTGAGAAACGTCATTTACGTGGGGTCATGTTTTATTTACATAAAAAACACGCCCACCCCTTGACAATTTGAATTTGTCGCGCTTACGCCGGTAGATTTACGCTATGCCGCCGCAACTTACGGAGCAAGTGCTTTGTGATTACTGCACTTGCCTCTCTAAATTGCGGCAGCGTAGCGTAAATAACATACGCTACGCCCGCACAATTTTACGTCCCCCTACCTGAATCTAGCCCTGACATGATTATATCTCATGCTCTGATCTTTGGTGTTATGCCGCGTACACGCGATAATTTTTCGGGTTCTAAAAAATTACGTTTTTCAGGCTCTAGAAAAAACGACGTTTTTTTTTCAACTTGATCATTAAAACGGCCTTGCCTACACACAATCGTAAAAAAAAATGCTCTAGCAAAGCGCGGTGACATACAACACGTACGATGGCACTAGAAAGGGGAAGTTCCATTCTGATGATGCCACCCTTGGGGCTGCTTTAGCTGATTTTGTGTTAGTAAAAGACGATTTGCGCTTTTCTGTCTGTTACAGCGTCATGAATGTGCTTACTCCATTATGAACGGTAGTTTTACCAGAACGAGCGCTTCCGTCTCATAACTTGCTTTTGCGCATTCACAGATTTTTCACGTCGTTAACTGCTTGCCGACCAGCCGCCACAGTTCTACGGCGGCAGGTCGGCTCTGCTGGGCAAGAGCACGTAGCTATACATCACCTCGCCCAGCAGCCAATAGGGCCCCCCGCTCGCCCCCGACTCCCGTGCACGTGCCTGGCGGGCGCGATCGCCGCCGGGCACACGCGATCACTCGTTACAGAGTGAGGACCGGGAGCTGTGTGTGTAAACACACAGCTCCCGGTCCTGTCAGGGAGAGAAATGCTGATCTTCCGTTTATACAATGTATGAACAGCGATCTGTCATTTCCCCTAGTCAGTCCCACCCCCCCTACAGTTAGAACACACCCAGGGAACATACTTAACCCTTTCCCCGCCCCCTAGTGTTAACCCCTTCACTGCCAGTGGCATTTTTATAGTAATCCAATGCATTTTTATAGCACTGATCGCTATAAAAATGCCAATGGTCCCAAAAATGTGTCAAAAGTGTCCGAAGTGTCCGCCATAATGTCGCAGTACCGAAAAAAAAATTGCTGGTCGCCGCCATTACTAGTAAAAAAAAAATATTAATAAAAATGCCATAAAAATACCCCCTATTTTGTAAACGCTATAACTTTTGCGCAAACCAATCAATAAACGCTTATTGCGATTTTTTTTAATGAAAGATATGTAGAAGAATACGTATCGGCCTAAACTGATTGTTCTATTGAACCCAGACCTGTGACTCAAAGGTATCAATAGACATAATATGGTGGTGAGTATAAGTTAGTACATAACCCGACATCTCTAAGAAACACTGACAAAATTATATCTCATGCTCTGATCTTTCTACTGCTTCATGTGCCTATGTGGATAAGGCATTCGTTTTTACAATTGCTCTACTTTGTATTGCCTCTTTTATTATGAATTATTTTTAAATAAGGGACACATCGTTTTTTTTCCCATCTTTTTCTCTCCCTTAGTAGGAACCATTTGGAGTCCAGAAAAGAGCAACTCCAAGTTATATCAAAAGTACAATTGTTATTTGTCATTATTGATTCTGACCTTGATGGCTGCCAAAAACTTTGCTTGTTTCAATGCCATTCTGTATGTCATCATTAAGTTCCACACTGTCATCCATAGTCAATATTCTAATGTATAATGAACCAACTAATAAGGACATTGGCTTATCTGTCTTAGACAAAGGAAATTGATTGTGTTAATTGAGCTCCTCAACTTGATACCACCATAGACTGAATGGCAATTAAAACAAACGAGGTAATCGTATTTTCTTTTTTTATTACCTTAAAAAAAATTATAAAAAAAAAGCATTTGCTAAAATGTTCTGTTGCCCATTTTTTTTGTCACACTTACCTTTTTTTCTTTTTCTTTTTATACATATAACATTTAACTAACTATACACTATACAACAATATATATTATACTACAATAAATAAATATCCCATAGATGCTCTAACTTTTGCTCACACCAATCAATATGCGCTTATTTACCAAAATATGTAGCAGAATATATATTGGTTTAAATTTATGAAGAAATTCGATTTTTTTTATATATTCTATTGGATATGTAACATTTTTTTTTTTTTTTTAATTGTCATCCCGCGTACACACGACCGTTTTTCATGACGAGAAAAATGCAATTTTTTTAACTTGCTCATTAAAAACGATCGTGTAGGCTCAAGAGCATTTTTCTCTACGTGAAAAATGGGCATTAAAAATTTTGAACATGCTCAAATTTTGGAAAAAAATGGGAAAAAAAACGTGCATGCTCAGAAGCAAGTTATGAGACCGGAGCGCTCGTTCTGGTTAAACTAGCGTTTGTAATGGAGATAGCACATTCATCACGCTGTAACAGACTGAAAAGCACGAAGACTGAAAAGCGCGAATCGTCTCTCACCAAAATTTTACTAACACAAAATCAGCAAAAGCAGCCCAAAGGGTGGTGCTATTCCGAATGGAACTTCCCCTTTATAGTGCCGTTGTACATGTTGTACGTCACCGCGCTTTGCTCGAGCATTATTTTTTCACAATCGTGTTTATGCAAGGCAGGCTTGACAAGAATCACGGCGAGAAAAAAGTAGTTTTTTCCATGATATTAAAAACGGTTGTGTGTACACGGCATCAGTCTTTTTATGTTTATAGCGTAAATAATAAAAAGCACAGAGGTCATCAAATACCACCAAAAGAAAGCTCTATTTGTGGGAAAAAAGGGACACAAATTTAATTTGGGTTCAGCACAACCACGCAATTGTCAGTTAAATTAATGCAGTGCCGTTTCACAAATAATGGCCTGGTCAGGAAGGGGGCCATCTTCTGAAGGGCAAGTGGATAACTGTCATGTGGCTAATGCCGCGTACACACGATCGGAAATTCGGAAAAGTCAGATGTGAGCTTTTGGTTGGAAATTTCGACCGTGTGTAGGCCCCATCGGAATTTTTCTGTCGGATTTTTCGGCAAGAAAAATTTGAGAGCTGGTTCTCAAATTTTCCGACAAGAAAAGTTCTTGGAGAAAATTCTGATCTTATGTATGCAATTCCAACGTACCAAAAACCATGCATGCTCGGAATCAAGTCGACGCATGCTCGGATTTATTGAACTTAATTTTTCTCGGCTCGTAGTAGTGTTGTACGTCGCCGCGTTCTTGTCGGCCGGAATTTTATGTGACCGTGTGTATGCAATACAAGTTTGAGCAAAAATTCAGTCGGGAAAAAAAAATCCACGGTTTTCTTGTCAGAATTTCCGATCGTGTGTACGCGGCATTAGGCTGGTGTTAAAGCTTTGAGAATTGGCCCTAATATGTGAAGCTGTGAGAACCAATTTACTTATTGGGTGAAAAAAACATATTCCTGTATATTGCAGAGGTTCTGAAACATTACAGTATGTACAGATGGCACAACAGCAAATACAAGCACAATGGTTTTCAGGAGCCAAAATCAATGTTCCACTTTCTGAAAATACATTTATTTCCTTTGTTCTACTTTCTCATTTACTTCTCAGATAAATGGCGAGTGTTATTTGGCCAATCTCATCCACATTGTGACAAGCATCAATATTAACTTCCCAAATCTATACAGCTTCCAGACATGTCTAACCAGTTGCTTGGAAAACCCCTTCTTGTCAAGATTATAGAGTACTGGATAATATCTTGTGGATTTATGACATGAAAGGAACAACTTACTTTTAAAGAATAAATATTTCATTTTTTGAATAGAAATACTTGCCATGCCTTGTCAGACTAGAGACACCACCCATGAAATACCTCCTTGTTGTCCATGAGGACAATTATTTATCTTGTGTCTGTCTAAATTATCTGCAAATGTATGCATCTACATTTAAACACTCATATCACTTAATATTACTAATACATCATGTGCCTCTACAAGAGGGTTTTTCAACCAGGCTTCCATGGAACTCTAGGGTTCCTCCAGAGGTTGCTAGGAGTTCTTTGACCAATGAGCAATTTCTGCCTTTTAGGCCTCGTACACACGACCGAGGAACTTGTCGTAAATGAAACATCGTTTTCCTCGACGAGTTCTTTGTTAGGCTTGTCGAGAATCTTGACAAGCTTTCTTTGCGAACACACTGTCAAGACAAAATCTTGTTGTTCTCAAACGCAGTGACGTAGAACACGTACGACGGCACTATAAGGCTGCATTCACAACTGAGCGTTTTGTTGTCTGAAGCGCGACGCTCCAAAACGCTAGAGGGGAAAAAATACATTATTCTCAATGGAGATGGTTCACATCTCCACTCCAAAACGCCTGACGCCGAACGCCTGAAGCTCAAACAAGTTCCGGACCTTTTTTTGTCGCGCGAATCGGGCTGTTTGGGAGTTTTTGAGCGTTTGTATTTCCTATAGAAAGTAATGGAAACGCTCGATTCAAGCGTCTAGTGCGACAATGAGCATTTGCTATGGGCGTTTTGTCGCTTTAATCAATAGAACATTTCACCCAGGCAGAAGATAAGTGATGAAAAGATGATAATTTATCCTATTGGCTAAAATAAAAAACGTCGAAGTACAAAAACGTCGGACGACGTTTGTATGCAAACGCTCAAATACGCATGAATACACTCAACAAAACGCAGGAAAAAAAGCCTGAAAAAACGACCAAACAAGCTACGCTCAGGTGTGAATGCAACCTTAAGGGGAAGTTTGATTCCACTGGCGCCACCCTTGGGGCTGCTTTTGCTAATCTCATGTTACTGTGGGTTAGTAAAAGTTTGGTGAGTGACGATTCACGCTTTTCAGTCTGATACAGTGTGACGAATGTGCTATCTCCATTACAAACCCTACTTTTACCGAAGGCACGCTCCCATCTCATACTTTATTCTGAGCATGCGCGGGTTTCTAAGCATACACACGAACGTGTTTCTCGTCGTAAACCAGCCGACGAGAAACATGATGAGGAAATTGAAACTCCTGATGAGGAAAAAGAGAACATGTTCTCTTTTTTCTCGTCGAGTTTCACGACAGTTTTCTTGACGAAAAACATACACACGACTGTTTTCCTTTAGCAAAAAAGCTCTGCCACCAAGTTTCTTGATGGATTCTGTCGAGGAAAATGGTCGTGTGTACGAGGCCTTAGATAATTTCCCACTGACACCATTCATCTTTTTAGCTATCTTTAAGGGAGTAATACCTCCCAATGACTAGTTACTCCCAATGACTAGTGTGAGGAGCATTCTTGCCTCTAACCATTGCACTAATATATCATGAGTTGTAGATATAGCAACATTGTGTAGGAGTTTCCTTATGACTGAAGAGTTATTTCAAGAGTTCTACTGTGTTGAAATGGTTGAGAAAGGCTGCTCTACAACAAGCCTATGGAGTTGATTTACTAAAGCTGTAAAGTGAAAACTATGGTTCTGCATAGAAACCAATCAGCTTCCAGGTTTGTAGTCAAAGCTTAATTGAACAAGCTGAAGTTAGAACCTGATTGGCTACCGAGTACAGCTGCGCCAGATCTTGCACTCTCCGGTTTTAGTAAAGCAACCCCTATGTCATGCATTTTATAAAGTATTATTTTTAGATGTATTCTTTTCTTATACTAGAAGTTTTATTCAAAGCGAAGTTCCACCCAAAAGTGTAACTTCCGCTCATCGGATTCCTCTCCCCCTCTGGTTCCACATTTGGCACCTTTCAGGGGGAGGGGGGACAGGATACCTGTCTTTGACAGGGTTCCTTTCCTACTTCCGGGAGTCCGGGCCACGGCCCGTGATTTCAGCGGGGGGCTCCCTCCTCTCCCCCTGGCCGCTGGGCCAGTAGGAGAGAGGAGCAGAGCCTCCAGATTCCCTTACCCACAATGGCGGCGGCAGCACCCGACAGCTGATGGAAACATCAGCTGCATTGCCGACATCGCTGGACTCCAGGACAGGTATGTGTCCTTTTATTAAAAGCCAGCAGCTGCAGTGTGTGTAGCTGCTGTTTTTTTTTTTTTTTTAAACATTTTTTTGAACAATGTACTGTACATATTAAACATAGTTTTGCATACAGGGGATATGCATAGAACATAGTTATGTCACTTACATACTAAGAGGCATTATGGTTTGGTATATATACAATTTGAATGATGGATACATCTAATATTGGAAGGATAAAGGCATCAATTCTAGTACATTCATGAACTTCCACTCTGGGCTGAGTCATAGCATCGCTTTTGTCTACGACCTGTAGGCTGGGTCTGTGCATGTTTCCGTGGCCTTAAGCCACCTGTCCCAGATTGTATTGTACTTGTCAGGACATCCTATGTTGATGCATATGAACTTTTTGTAAGGTAGTGTGTTATTTGCATCAATTTTCCAATCGTTGAAGCTGGGGGGTATGGGTCTTATCCACTGTTGCCGGGGGTTCATTGCTGCTGGGGGTATCTATTGTTGCTGGCTGCACAGGTTCTAATTTATTGCTTTTCTTATTATTAACAATTTCCATACAAATTACTTAGTACCACAATTGGTTCTGTATACTCTAAAAGGGGTAGTACTGGGAAGTGGGTGGAACCAAAGAATGGTGCAGGAGGTGGCTAGGGGGTGGAGACAAGGGGTGACTTGGAAAGAAGGAGTCCCTGCCACTATCATTTGAGAAAAAAGTCCTGCCTACACCAAACACCCTAAAGTTGCCACTGCCTGAAACGTTGGCCCTCATGCCATCCTTGACTTCTCCTGTCACCACTACCAGTGATGTTGGACAAGAGGTGCAAGAAATGCCCCTCTAAAACCATGCAATTTTAATCTTCACCTTTCCCAGAGAACAAGATTGTCAAAATGGCAATGATGGGAGGGAGTTCTGATCAGCCAACGTAGGTGCTCTTGATCAAGGTCATCTGCTGATCTGAGAGCTGTAGTGGGGACTTTTAATGGCAACTAATGGCCAGACAGCTGACCTCTAGTCTCTACCCCACAGCCATGCCGTGAACTGAATGGGCGGCTGCGAAGAGGCTGAGTGGACAGCCGCAGGCTCTAGGGACAGCCCTGCTGGGTGGCCGCAAAAAGGGTGGGAGAGAGGTGTGGGCTTTATGAACAGTCCAGGATTCGGTCACCCTAGGCAAATTATCATTCGACCCCCGAGGGGGTCCCGACCCCTAGGTTGAGATTCAATGCGATATGGGAAGACCAGGCTTGGTAAGCTCCTTTAGTTGTATGTAGATGCTTATAAATGAAGCTATTTTATATAATCCGTCACACATGCTAAGTGTATTGGTCCTTTAAAGGACAAGATTCATTAATAAAAGAGGTAAATGATGCTACCATAGATCCCTCCAAGAGACAAGTTCAAGTGTAAAAAGATTACACTCTTCTACCTTCGCACTTGTTGAAGAACATTCTGTTCTTACTGCCCTTCAGACATTTTATTGATCTCTCTCCCCTCTGGCTCATACATACTAATTGTCCTTCTGTACCAAGCAAACTTATTATGATGTTAATTAGGGGGAGGGATGTTGAGCTTTTCCACTTCATTACCTGCTAATTTCAAGATAAATGAATCTACAGGTTCTCGGTAAATAAGATCACATAGCATGTACTTGTAAATGTGTTTGTAAACAAGAAAATAAATGAGGGAGAGATGTGAGAAGATTTAGCCAGGAGTGGGATGCTCCTTCCTTTCTGGGAACTTCAGAGTTATTGCAATGGTAAATTACAGTTGACTGTATATGAATTCATTTGAGTGTTCAACCAGAAAAATCTGACCTCTTCGCAGTCTCATGTTCATCCAACATGTCTTCTTTATTGTAAAGAAGCACAGTACAGCACTGAGCATTCCTTGTCTAAAGTAATAGGAATAACAGAGGGAATTCAATTTTCTTACCTAATTGTTTATGTTGAGCAGACTGTCTTTTGATGCTTACCATAGAATAAGCCATGATTTGTTGTATTATACATCAATGGCTCTGATTCATCAAACGGTGATGTCAACTCAAGCATGATAAGAGGCCACTGACTAAAGCCAGCCATAGACAAACCAAAATTCTTTCCTGCGACCATAGTCAGTGTTTTGGGGGGAATCCCTTCTGCAGAGCCATTGTGCCGGTTTGAGGCAAACCAGTGACGCAATTTCCACCATTCGTGGAATGCACGCCATTCAGCGGCGATCTCAGATGTTTTCTGAAGCCTGTATTTACCAGAAATCCCGTAAGTGGTGCTTATAAACGCTTGATAAATTTATGCCCAGCGGAATTTCACTATGAGTTTTTTCTCTCTCTGTTTTCCATTGGTGGATTGTGGCATATCCTTCCCGCTATAAAGCATTTCTTTGGAAAGAAAACGCTGAAAGCGATATAAAGCATTTCCTTAGAAAGAGTTATGCCCTGTACACACGTGCGGAATTTCCGACGGGAAAAGTTCCCGTCGGAAATCCCGAGGGGAAAGCCGAGAACCTGCTCGGTTCAGTCTTTCCTCTACACACGGCCGGTTTTCCCAACAGGAAAACTGCCAAAAAACATCGGGTGAAAGTCTGCTGGTTTTCCCGGCGGGAAAAAAGAGAACTGCTTCGCTTTTTTGTTTGGCGGTTTTTGGGCAGTTTTCCAGTCGGAAAAACTGCGAGGAGCATACACACAGCCGGGATTCCCAGCCAAAAGCTCTCCTGAGGCCTCGTACACACGACCCAGTTTCTCTGCTGGGAGAAATTATTTTGCTGAGGAAACCGGTCATGTGTACATTTTCGGCGAGGAAACTGTCGAGAAACTCGACGAGCCAAAAAGAGAGCAAGTTCTCTATTTCCTCAACGGGAATGGAGAAACTTGCCTTGTCGAGTTCCTCGACAGCCTGAGGCCCCGTACACACGACCGAGTTTCTCGGCAGAATTCAGCCAGAAACTCGGTTCAGAGCTGAATTCTGCTTGAGAAACCCGGCCGTGTGTACACTTTCGGCCGAGGAAGCCGACGAGGACCTCGGCGAGGAAATAGAGAACATGTTCTCTATTTCCTCGTTGTTCTATGGGAGAACTCGGCCCGCCGAGCTCCTCGGCGGCTCCAGGACTGAACACGCCGAGGAACTCGATGTGTTTGGCACGTCGAGTTCCTCGGCCGTGTGTACGAGGCCTTACAGTTTTCCTCTCGGGAAAACTGATCGTCTGTAAGAGGCTTTTATATGAGGAACCATTCTACATATACCCAGATCTCTTGATCACTGCTTTATATGATCTCCGACTGAGAAGCTGAGCATCTATTATCTCTGGAGAGTGGGGTCTCCGAAGGGGCATCACATTATATTCTGTGGAAACACGGGAGTATAAATTGTTTCATCGTTTATTGAAGCACTGAAATATTTGAAAATTGTGGAGCTGGAGTTTTTTTCCACTGATTATTGAGGCACTGTAGCACTTTATAAATTGTTATATAGTTGTTTTATTTTATTTTATCTTGTTTTTTTTTACACAAATATATTGATGTATTGTACACTCAGCAATAGGATATTCATTGTTTAGCATAGGCTGCTAGCGCTGCTCCATATTTGTTTATTGTGCTCTCCAGACCGGGAGAACACAGTGATTACTGCTAGCGGCTATTAAAAACCACTAGCAATAATAAGATATAATGCCATCCACAACTCTGCCCCGAGCTACATCACCAATCTTGTCTCCAAACATCACCCAAACCGTCCTCTCCGCTCTTCTCAAGACCTCCTTCTCTCAAGCTCCCTTGTCTCCTCCTCCCATGCTCAACTCCAGGATTTCTCCAGAGCCTCTCCTATCCTCTGGAACTCGCTACCTCAACCTGTCCGGCTATCCAATACTCTTGCTACCTTCAGGCAATCCCTGGAAGCTTATCTCTTCAGGGAAGCCTATCACGTCTCCAACAAATCTTTTACCACTTCCATCAGCTCATTCCCCACATTTACAACCTTTTGTACCACCCGCCCCACCCTATTAGATTGTAAGCTCTTCTGAGCAAGGCCCTCTTAATCCTCTTGCATTTTATTGTATTAGAACTGTATTGTCTCCCTTTTAGGTGCTGCATAAACTTTTGGCGCTATCCTGTATAATAATAGTAATAATAATAATAATTACCGGTACCTGTAAAATCTGAAAGGCTGATTGTGTCCAAGTTGATCGATCAATCAACTTGGGTACATTCAGCTGCCCATACGTTCAAATGTCCCTGCTGAATCAGTAGAGATTGAAAATGTCTATTGCTGGCCTAATGCTAACTAAGAGGCCACTTAGCATCCACCTTTGGCAGAACTTTTTTCATAAAAGTGACCATGAGACTAAATGTTGATTGCCAGAAATTTCAAACCTGTAGGACATTTTTGGTAGCACCTAAACCTGGCTTAAATACTTCCATATTTGTTGGCTCTGATTCTTCAAGTAACAATGTCAACTAAAGCATGAGAATAAACTGACATAAGACGCCACTGTCTAATACTGGCTAAGAGGTCACTTTAGCATGGCTAATTAA
Source organism: Rana temporaria (assembly GCF_905171775.1). NCBI lineage: Eukaryota > Metazoa > Chordata > Amphibia > Anura > Ranidae > Rana > Rana temporaria. Next base: position 23,899,453 of record NC_053491.1, on the reverse strand, counting down.
AGAAGGGGAATTTGTGACTTTAAATGAGGTTGTTGACTGGTAGAGGTTAAATTGTATGTAAACATGGACACAAAGGTTTTTTTTTTTTTTGAGGGGGATTTTTGGGGGGTGCCGGCAAAGAGAATACTAATAAATACTAGGATTTATAAAAGTACAACAGACATTTTATTAGTACACACAGTACAGAATTAAAAATGTATTGTGCTTATGATATACAGGTGCGAGGTATCATCTTGTCTTCAAGTATAATTGAAAAAGGGGTCACTGAGCATGGTAGTAGAGTGACTATCCCGACACATTTCGATGCCCAGGGCTTCCTCAGGGGATTTTTTTTTAGAAAAATGTTGGTGCCTTTATTTCTTTGTCATCTACCCATATCCCAATTTTTCCTGTATGTAAACATGTTTTATTGGCATGAATACAATGCAATAATACAATTCATGTATAAAAATAGTATCATATATTTACATATGCACACATGGCATTAACATCATAAATTCATAGATATATACATGAACAGTACACGGTAAAAATAGATGATAATCATATAAAATTGTATAACTTCATATATGTACACATTGTATATATAGTGGGATATCTGTGCTAAACCCCTGTGAAATATATATATATATATATATATATATATATATATATATATATACATGTGAAAATGTATAGGTGCTTCAATTAAAAAAACAAAGGGCCAGATTCACAGTGCAAGTACGCCGGCGTATCTACTGATACACCGGCGTACTTTCAAATTTCCTGCGTCGTATCTTTAGTTTGAATCCTCAAACCAAGATACGACGGCTTCTGGCTTCGATCCGACAGGCGTACGGCTTCGTACGCCTTCGGATCGTAGGTGCAATACTTTGGCGCCCGCTGGGTGGAGTTTGCGTCGTTTTCCGCGTCGGGTATGCAAATTAGCTTTTTCCGGCGATCCACGAAGGTACGCGCGGCCGTTGCATTCTCTTACGTCGTCGCTAGTCGGCTTTTCCCAGCGTATAGTTAAAGCTGCTATTACGCGGCGTATAGATAGACTTGCCATGTTAAAGTATGGCCGTCGTTCCCGCGTCGAATTTACATTTTTTATTTTTTTTGCGTAAGTCGTCCGTGAATAGGAAAGGACGTAACTCACGTCGAAGTTCAAAAAATTACATCGGTGCGACGTCATTTCGCGCAAAGCACGGTGGGAAATTTAAAAACGAAGCATGCGCAGTTCAATCGGCGCGGGGACGCGCTTCATTTAAATGAATCACGCCCCCTACCCGCCCAATTTGAAATACGCGCCGAGAAATACACTACGCCGCCGTAACTTACGGCGAAAAATCTTTGAGGATTTCAAAATACGCCAGGTAAGGTACAGTGGCGTAGCGTATCGCTGATACGCTGCGCTGGGCAATTCTATGTGAATCTGGCCCAAAATATTCAGTACGTACAAATGTGTTACAAAAATAATTGTGCTAACCCAAACAATAAAATTATTACTGCTTTTAAGCAAGAAAAAGTGCAATAATGCATAATTGGAAATAATAAAAATTTGTAATAAAAAATTTGTAAAAATTATTCCATAAATTGATAAATAAGCATACTCATTGTGTTAGAAGTGTCGGGTAGAGATACTATGATCACAAATGGTTGGCGGTAAATGTTATGCTCCATTTGGTTGTTCCCCGGCACTTATTTGTATATACACATATGTGTACACATGATAGCACAAACCGGATTAAATGGATTGAATAAATTTATAAAGATATGTATCTAGATATAAATTTATGATGTCAATGCCATGTGTGCATATGTATATATGTGATACAATTTTTTTTACATGAATTATATTATTGCATTGTATTCATACACTCATGTCAATAAAACATGTTTACATACAATTTAACCTCTAGTAGTCAACAGCCTCATTTAAAATCCCAAATTCTGCTTCTTTCACTACCTGAACCAGGGATGAAGGCACATATATTTATGTGCTTCATTTAAAGTCCCCAAACTCCCCACGTTGTACTTTAGCATGGCTAAGTCCACCTTTGTTTTTCAAAAAAGTGACCATGCAAATAAAATGTTTATTGCCGGAAGTGTCATGCCTGTAGGGCATTTTTGGAAGCACTTAAACATGGCTTAGATATTTCCATATTTGTTGATATTCCCATCCAGGCTAGTTTTCAGGAATTTCTAGCCATTAGATGCTCCTCCTTCAGCATCACAGGAGCAAGAATGTGCAAAGCCGCACATGCACAGTGCACCTTCTCCTCCTTTATCATAGCAGAGTCCTCTACAGCTGAGCCGTTACAATAGGGAAAAGGCTAACCACTGGGGACAAGTAGTACTATCATCCATAGCTCCTTAATCAGATGATCCTTTCTTCTATGTATTTTATAGTGAGCATAAAGACCAGTTCTGGGTAAAGGCCAATTAACATTAACATTTTTTGGAATTGTTGAGGAAAACTAGACCATCAGTCAGAATCTGAATGACTTTACAGATATAGCACAGCTCCATTCACTCAGGCATTGAAAATGGTGACCAAAATAAATTGCTTTGTCTAGCTTGGGAGGTAATATGCCAGGAAACCCAAACTGGGCCAACAGTAAAGTTATCAGTGATGAGGACCAGGTGTTTCATATTTATGAAATGCTTTGAAGAGGTGACCAGATTCACCAGAAGGGTCAACAACAGTATGTTGTTGTCTCGTCTTTTTTTTAAAAGCAAAGTTTAACCACTTTGCGTCTGCGCTATAGCCGAATGACGGCTACAGCGTGGACCTGAATTGCCAGGAGGCCGTGAATAGATGCCCTCCCCTTTCCTTTCTTCCCGCGCGCCCTGCAAGGGCTGTGATCACGAGTCACTTAGACTCGGGTGATCACAGATCTGAGTAAGGGCCCAATCCTGGCCCCTTACCAGGTGATCAGCTGTCAGCCAATGACAGCTGATCACGTGATGTAAGCAAAAGCTCGGTAATTGTTTTTTTTTCTTCTCACGCTGACAGCGTTACCGACTCTTGTGCAATGGACATCAGTCCCAAAGAGGAAGAAACAGAGGCACCTCATCTGTGCCCACTAGTACTGCCTGCCAGTGCCAATGCCACCTGCCAGCGAAACATGCTAGTGCACACAGTGCCCACCAGTGCAAAAAAATTCCACCTATCAATGCCCATGAGTGCCACCTGTCAATGTCCACCAGTGGTGCCAATCAGTGCCACCTAGCAGTGCTGCCTATCAGTGTCACCTACCAGTGCTGTTCAGTGCATATCACTGCCACCCATCAGTGCCCATCACTGCCACCCATCAGTGCCCATCACTGCCACCTATCAGTACCACCTATCAGTGCCACTTCTCAGTGCCCACCAGTGCCACCTATCATGGCAGGGTTCCCCTAATATCCATACCTGACCTGAAGGGCCTGGTATGGAATTTGGGGGGACCCCCAAGCAATTTTTTTTATTTTAATTTTGGTTTGTTTTTTTCAATACATTTTATCTGTATTTCGGGACCCGACAATTCATTATAGCTTCGAGCAGTGCCACTTTCCAGGCATACTATAGACACCCCCCAGATATGAAATTTAAAGGAATATTTCACTTTTATTTATTCACTTTTAATTTTCTTCGAATTCAACATATTGTTAGGTGTTCACCAGAACACCCAAACAACCAAAGTTCGGCCCGAACTTATGCTCAGGCCAAACCGTTTGCCCTAGTGGCCACGTGTCTTGTTAAACTCCCTTCCGCAAAAAAGTTTTACCCCTATTGTGGGGAAAATTTTTATCTCAATATAACGTTCTACTGTATGCCAACCTTGTGCTAGCTTTTCACCTAGTACAGGGGCCTCCAAACTGTGGCCTGCGGGCCAGATGTTGCTTGCCTTTATCTGGCCCTCAGGACACTATTGCTTCCACTGATACCAATGATAGGGGCCTAATTCTCCAACTGACACTGGCACTGATATGTGGCACTATTCCTCACACTGACACCAATGATGGGGCACTATTCCTCTTCACTGACACCAATGATGGGGTACTATTCCTCGCACTGACACCAATGATGGGGCACTATTCCTCTCACGGAATGAATAAGTAACTTGTATAGTACTACAAACACAAACTAAATCACCTCAAGGCGCTTTTGCAGCCAGTGTCTGCCTGTGTCTTTAGAAGAGATGGGTCTTAAGCTTCTTCCTGAAGGCCAGATGGTTTTCTTCCAAGCGGATGTCCGCGGGTACAGCGTTCCCTAACCGGGGTCCTTGGACTGTGAAACTTTGTTTGCCTTTTGATTTGTAGTGGGTCTTGTGAATGTGGAGGAGGTTCTGGTTAGTTGACCGGAGGGGGCGACTAGGGGTGTAGTACTTAATTTTTTCGCAGAGGTATTTCATGGCTTTTCCTTGTGTACATTTGTGAGTGAGGCAAAGTGTCTTAAATGTAACTCGATCCTTCACGGCTAGCCAATGGAGCATGGGTGTCCGCTGATTATTTTCAGGGGGGGGGGGGGCGCTTTACCAATAACGCGGCCAGCTGGCAGTGTGAAATAGCTCTTGAGATAATTCAGCTTCCCTCCATGCCCATATAAATATAGCCAAAAGAATGTACAGACCCCCCCCTTCAGCACAGACCCCTCCATTCAGCACAGATGGACCCCCCCTTCAGCACAGACCCTCCCATTCTGCACAGACCCCTCCATTCAGCACAGATGGACCCCTCTCCAGCACAGACCCCCCATTCCGCACAGACTCCCCCTTCAGCACATACCCCCCCCTTAAGCACAGACCCCCCCTTCAGCACATACCCCCCCCTTAAGCACAGATGGACCTCCCCATTCAGCACAAACCCCCCCTTAAGCATAGATGGACCCCCCTCCCCCCATATCATTCAGTAACTCACATGAGCCATTAGCGCACCACAGGCAGCAGGTTCCTTTCCCCTGTGTACACATAAATACTGGAGAGGGAAGCGACCACGAGACTCTTCAACACCTTCTCGATTTTCCAGGGAGGGTCAATTGCCCCCCCCCCCTTGCCCTATGGAGCGGACGCCCATGCAATGGAGGGTCCTCAGGGATGGGGTGATTGTTTCCCAAGTTTTTTTTCCAATTACCAGTCTGGCTGCTGTGTTCTGGACAACTTGTAGACGTGAAATTTTGTATTTCGGAAGTCCGAGGTAGAGGGAGTTTGCGTAGTCAAGTTTGGAATTGATGATTGTTCCAACTACTACTGCTGTGTCTCCTTCCGGGATGAAGGGGATGAGCCCACCAACAGGCGAAGAAGGTGGTGAGATCCGCTGTCTACTGATCCTACTTGTGCAAAGATGACTCCAAGGCTTTAGTGCTGGGGGGTGATGGTTTGTCCAAGGATGGTGGGTGGTGTGAACGTTGTGCTAGAGTTTTTGTTTCGGTTTATGTAATTATGTAATTTTTTTACTCCCACTGGCCACCAGGCCTATGGTATTGTTTACTACCATCGATGCCAGGGCATTTTCCACTCCCACTACAGACTGCAGGACACCAAACTGCCCTTTGTTTAGAAAGTTTTGAGACATCTGACCTAGTAGATGCCACAATGTAAGATTAGACCCACATAATTGTCTCTCCGCCACCAGTGCTGGATTATCACCAAGACCACTACAATTTATTGGAATGGCCAAACATAAAGCTAGCCCAGTTTTTTTTTTCCTTGGCTGTCTTTTCTATATTTTACATATGTTACAACAAACCTGGAAATAAAAGATGCACACAAGTAAAACTATGGCAAACAACGTTAATCAATGTTTGTTATTTCCAAAATGTGTTATCTGTTGTATGTAACAACTTTGGTGCTATCCAACAGAGATCTTTAAATAACCTTTTTCCCTGGTAGCTATCCAAATAGCATCTGAAATGAAATTCTTTTTTAATTAGGATAATAAATTGGTCCTAAATTATCCCTGAAATCAGACCAGTGTTGATTACTATGAGCTTCATGCTGTGACAGCACAAGAAGATGTTATTTTTATTCCCTTTCAACGAGATCTTAATCTTTCCCTGCATGTAAACGAATTGTCACCGTAACCTTGCTCTTTAATCTCTCTGGTGAGGACCTTTATAACATAGGGAGATAAGAGATCTGGCTGAGATTTCATCAGCTTTAAGGTTTTACAGACTGGCCTACTCCCCTAGTCTGTAAAGGTTGAAAGAAAGAAAGTGCACATTAGACAGGGACAAATCACTTAAATGTTTTACTGTGGGGAGCCTGTAAAGCAATTTCAACTTTACTCGAGTTGTTTGAAGTACAAAAGGGTTCGATGGAAATACTTAGCTTGTTTACATTGCCCTGTTTTTACAGCCCTATTACATGAGCCGCACTTTCATTCGGGACTGACCAATGTTAAGAGATGTTCCAGAAGCTGGCAGCCTGGCAGTTCTTCCACCTCTCTGTTGGAATAAACATCCATTTCATAGGGCATATTTCTGGACCGGGTTAAACAGGCAAAAGGGTCAAGCTAAATTTAGACAGGCGAAGGACTTAAATATTTAGATTTCTTATTTCAACGCTTAAGGTGAACGTATCATGGACAGCACTCAACTGTGTTATTTCAAAGCCAATTTTGATATTTTACCACTTCAGCCCGAGGCCTATTCTGACATTCTTCTAGTACATTTTTTTTTTTGCTAGAAAATTACTTACTGGGATAGAATTGCGGATATAGGATTGTATGATTTTTTTTTCTTTTATTGGTTGAATTAGATGGATTTGTGTCTTTTTTCAACCTGACAAACTATGTAACCCTAAGGCCCCGTACACACGAGGGGATCTCGGAGATTCCTCCTCCGGATTTGGATCCGATGGCTTGTACTCACCATCGGATCAAAATCCACACGGAATTCATCCGCGGTGACGTGTCGCGCCGTTGCCGCGATGATGACGCGGCAACGTGCGCGACGCTGGAATGTAAGTACTTCCACGCATGCGTCGAATCATTACGACGCATGCGAGGGAGGGAAGGGAGCGGACGGATTGATCCGGTGAGTCTGTACAGACCACCGGATCAATCCGCTGGACCCGATTCAAGCGCATAAATTTCTTAGCATGCTAAGAAATTTATATCCGCTTGAAATCGATCGGCCCGAGAAATCTCCGCGGATAAATATCCGCTAGGCCGTACAGACGACCGGATTTATCCGCTGGAACTGATCTGCGGATCAATCCCAGCAGATAGATCCGGTTGTGTGTACGGGGCCTTATGCCTCGTACACACGACCGAACATGTCTGCTGAAACTGGTCCGCAGACCAGTTTCGGCGGACATGTTCGGTCGTCTGTACGTCCGACCGGACAATTTTTCGGCGGATCGGACAGGTTTCCAGCGGACAAATGTTTCTTAGTATGCTAAGAAACATGTCCGCTGGAAGCCTGTCCGTCGGACATGTTCGGTCGTCTGTACGACTCATCGGACATGTCCGCTCGGCCGAAAGCCCTCGCATGCGTCAAAGTGATTCGACGCATGCGTGGAAGCATTGACCTTCCAGGGTCACGCACATCACTGCGTCATCGTCGCGGCGACGGCGCGGCCACGTCACCGCGTATCCTGTATGCGGGGATTTTGGTTTGATGGTGTGTACAACCATCAGACCAAAATCCGGCAGCGGACATGTCCGATGAAAACGGTCCGGCGGACCGTTTTCATCGGACAGTCCGTCCGTGTGTACGAGGCCTCATGCCTTGTAAAAAGTCCGAGAACCTGCTCTGTAACTTTTTCCCCTACACACCGGGTTTCCCAGCAGGAAAACTGCCATGAGAGCTTTGGTCGGGAAACCCGGCCGTGTGTATGCTCCACCGCAGGTTTTCCCCCATAGGTAAACTGGCGGCTAAAAAAACGCCGGGAATCCCGCCGGATTTCAAATTTTTCCCGCCGGATTTCCTGTCGGGAAAACTAAGATGGAGCATACACACGGCTGGTTTTCCAGGCCAAAAGCTGTCATGGCAGTTTTCCAGATGAGAAAACCGATCGTGTGTAATTTTATGCTTATTTTTTACCTGCAAGGCAAAGTTATAATGTGCTAGTATGCATCGCATATGGGTATGTTAATGAGGGAGCGTATATACAGTAGCTATTCAATCTAGTTGATATACTATGGCATTGTCTACTATAGCATTCTGTTGTTTGGCATTAACCACTTGATGCCCATGCGATAGTCGAAAGATGGCTACAGCGCAGGCTTAAAATGCCAAAATGCCGGGAGGGCATCCATGTATGTCCTCCCGTTCTTTCTCCCCCCCCAGGGGGCATGCAGGCAGTACACTCTGTGATTGCAGACTCGGGGTAAAGGGCCAATCAAAGCGGTCCCTTTACCCAAGTAATCAGCTGTTAGCCAATGACAGCTGATCACAGAGGTAAACAGAAGCCGGTTATCAGCTCTTTTCCTTACACTGTCAGCGTGAAGAAAATAAGAGAGCAATTTACCGGCTTCTGTTAGAGGGACATCGGTCCCCTTAGTGCCCACCACTGCTGCCAATCAGTGCCCACCAGTGCCATCTATCAGCGCCCACCAGTGCCATCTATCAGCGCCCACCAGTACTGCTAATCAGTGCCCTCCAGTGGCAACTATCAATGCACATCAGTACTGCTAATCAGTGCCCACCAGTGCAACTAATCAGTGCCCATCAGTGCTGCTAATCATTGCCCATCAGTGCCATTTCATCATTGCCCATCTGTGCAGCCTCATCAGTGCACATCAGTGAAGGAGAAAAATGACCAGTTTGCAAAATTTTATAACAAAATATGGAAAATATTTAGTTTTTTTTCAGAAATGTTTGTGTTTTTTTGTTTGTTTAGCAAAAAATAAAAAACCCCAGTGGTGATTAAATACCACCTAAAAAAAAGCTCTATTTGTGTGAAAGAAATGGTCAATTTAATTTGGGTACAGTGTTGCGTGACCACGCAATTGTCATTCAAAGTGAGACAGCACTAAAAGCTAAAAATTGGCCTGGCCAGGAAGAGGGTAAAAGTGCCCAGTAAGCAAGTGGTTAAAAAACTGCATATGCTGTTGATATATTTTTTGCCTATAACATATTATATGCAGTAGTGCTATGATATAATGTTTGATATGCTCTTCCATGGTGAGTACATTTGTTGTTGCAGCATGACATATATTATGCAGTTGTGGTATGGATATAATATGCTGTTGTGGTTTGAGGTGCTCTTGTTTGGTGATATAATGGGTAATATCATGTGTTGAGAGGCATAACATTATGTTGTATTGTGGCTCAATATTATGTTCTTTGGCAGTGTGATATAATGTGCTGTCGCTGATTAATCTGTGGCTTCTGCGTGAAAAAAAATGAAAATATCCTGTTACTGTTTTATATAATGTCAACACATGTAATTACAAACGATATACTGGTACAAGGTGACTCAATCAGGAAGACGTGGACATCTGAATACATTGCCTAATTATGCGAACAACTGACGTCATCGTATAACCATCCCAACCTCTAAAAAACAGTCAAAGCCCCTGCCACTAAATAAAATGTGAGGCTTCAGTGGGGATTTGGTGGGGCTTCGATAGGGCTTTGGTGGAGCTTCGATGGGGCTTCAGTGAGGCTTCAGTGGGGATTTGGTGGGGCTTCGATAGGGCTTTGGTGGGGCTTCGGTGGGGCTTCGGTGAGGCTTTGGCGAGGCTTTGTGGGGCTTCAGTGGAGCTTCAAGCGAGCTTTGCCATAGACTTCTATGGAGGCTTTGGGGCACCACTGAAGCTACATGGAGTATAATTTTTGAAGCAAAGCCAAAGCAAAAGCAAGTGTAAACAGGAATGTAAGCTAACCATTTTATTTAACCACTTCAATACCGCGCCATAGGGAAATGACAGCGGCAGAAACCCCTCGCCGATCCGGGTGGACGTCATATGACGTCCTGTGTTCCCGGCGATCTAGGGCGCGCGCGCGCGCCCGCAGCAGCGCTCGTGACCCGGTGCGGGTGCCCGGCGACCACGATTGCCGCCGGGTGCCCGCGATTGCCGGTAATCACGGCAGGAGTGTGGATCTGTGTGTGTAAACACACATATCCCCCTCCTGTCAGCAGTGAGGAGACCAATGTGTGTTCCCAGTACAGAGGAACACACATCGGTCTCCTCCCCTTGAGAGTCCCCTCCCCCCTACAGTTAGAACACACCTTAGGGAACATATTAACCCCTTCAGCGCCCCCTAGTGGTTAACCCCTTCCCTGACAGTCACATTTACACAGTAATAAGTGCATATTTATAGCATTAATGTATAAATGTGAATGGTCCCAAAAACGTGTCAAAAGTGTCCGATGTGTTCGCCGCAATGTCACGGTCACAGTAAAAAATTGCAAATCGCCGCCAATACTAGTAAAAAAAATTATAAAATAATAATGCCATAAATCGATCACCTATTTTGTAGACGTTATAACTTTTGCGCAAACCAATCAATATACGATTATTGCGATTTTTTTTTACCAAAAATATGTAGAAGAATACGTATCGGCCTAAACTGAGGAAAAAAAATGTTGTTTTTTTAAAAAATTGTGATATTTATTAAATAAAAAAGTAAAAAATATTGTGGTTTTTTTTTAAATTGTCGCTCTTCTTTTGTTTATAGCGCAAAAAATAAAAACCGCAGAGATGATCAAATACCACCAAACAAAAGCTCTATTTGTGGGCGAAAAAAACATAAAGATTTCGTTTGGGTACAGTGTTGCATGACCACGCAATTGTCATTCAAAGTGCAACAGCGCTAAAAACTAAAAATTGGTCTGGGTAGGAAGGGGGTGAAAATGCCCTGTATGGAAGGGGTTAAGGACAGGAGCTTTGACTAGCATTCAGAAAACTTTAACCAAGCCTGCCCAAAGCCTTGTTGAAGCTAAAGCAAGTGTAAATAAGCCCTTTATCATCTGACCGAACATCATATGTTGTCCTTGAGTGTTGCTTTTGGGTCACACATGTGGCAGATATCAACAGATGGATAAAATCATCCCTGGAATCAATATAGTAGCCGCCATTGTTCAGAGCTAAGCTGCCTATAGATGGATTGAATCTCGGCCAGTTCAGCAGGGCCTGGCCAAGTGTCAAACCACCTATGGGCAGGTTGGTTGTACCAAAGTTGATCAATGGATCGACTTTGGTACAACCAGCCTGTCAGACTTTTACATGAAATTACTGGCAGCGGCCATAGTTGCTAGCAGAAATCATTGTGTTCTGTCATCACGTGCCTGACGAAGGGGTCCTGCGTGACTCTGAAACGTTGCACTACTCTTTTGATGTGACCATGCATTAAATACTGTATTTATCGGCGTATAACACTCACCTTCAATTTAAGAGGGAAGTTTCATGAAAAAAATAAATAAATAAACCACTTTGAAGCAAAATAATGGTCATTGTCCATCTGCAGCCTCAATGCAGCCTGATCTGTGTCCATCTGCAGCCTGATCCGTGTCCATCTGCAGCCTCAATGTAGCCTATGTGCCCAATTGCAGCCTGTCTCTCATCAATGCAGCCTATGTGCCCATCTGCAGCCTCAATACAGCCTATGTGCCCATCTGCAGCCTATGTGCCCATCTGCAGCCTGTCTCCATCAATCCAGCCTATGTGCCCATCTGCAGCCTAAATGCAGCCTATGTGCCTTTCTGCAGCCTAAATGCAGCCTATATGCCCATTTGCAGCCCGTCTCTCATCAATGCAGCCTATGTGCCCATCTGCAGCCTCAATGCAGCCTCAATGCAGCCTATGTGCACATCTGCAGCCTAAATGCAGCCTATGTGCCCATTTGCAGCCCGTCTCTCATCAATGCAGCCTGATGTCACTTTGCAGCCTCACCATCTCTCGTGCAGTGAGGGAATCACCAAGCCGTCATCTCCTGGTTACCTGGCAGTCACACACACAGTCCCGCCTCCGCCATCGGCATTGGACCTGCTCCTGTGATTGGCAGAACACTGGTCCAATGCCGGTGGCAGAGGCGGGACTGTGTGTGTGTGACATCAGAGCCGAGTGAGAGCCGAGTGAACAGGAGATGGCGGCTCGGTAAATTCCAGCTGCGCTTCGCGGCGCTCGTCCCCCTCCAAGTCCGAGGTACACTATCGGCGTATAACACGCACCCGTGATTTCCCCCCTATTTTCAGGGGCAAAAGGTGCGTGTTATACGCCGATAAATACGGTAATTCGCTTGGACGCTTCCTTGTTGATCCATGGTGTGCCGGCAAACATTTTCCTTGTGACTTCTGAACCGTTTTTCAGCTGGTTGTTGCTGCAGCACCCAATCCCTTGAGAGCTTTTCCAGGAAGGTGTGCGATGGGAATATGGAGTACTAGGACTGTCAGCCAGGAAGACTCCCCACCGGCAGAAAACAATAGAGCTGGAGGAGGAAATCGAACGATTATCTTTCCTTCCACCAGAAAACTCTTTTAAGGATGTTGCGTGCTTCCTCACAGGCATTGGACCATCACCCAATCTGACAAAAAGGCCACATCAGAAAGCTGCCATATAGGGTTTGATTCATTAAATTGGAGAAAAATAATAATAATCTTGTTTAAATTATCGATAAATCGATAAAATCTAAAAAGCAAATTGGCTGCCAAAGGCCATTTTTTTCAGTCAGCCGCCCCCCCTCCCCCCCACACTTATATCTACGGCAATCTTAGCACTTGAACATCTGTACAGTGTTGTATACAGTCTGCTTTATTTTCAGCTACAGTTATAAAAATGTTATATTGCTTTTGCCTAATAGGATTCACATAGGAGGTCTATTCTGTGTCTTTGAAGGTGTTTTATGGGTAGTGTTGTTAAACACCGAGTTCTCTCATCCTAGATAACGGGAACATTACAAGTGTTAGCTAATTAAAAGCAGAATCTGAGGAGGAAATAAACTGCTTCACTATGGTAAACATTGGTCAAAGTTTATCTGTGATTAAATGCCTTTTTTTGTCCTGTAAAGTATCACAGAGATTACAGTGATTAGTATATACCATATACAGCTGTTTACCAGCTGCCATACCTGTTGTTTAAGATGGGTGAAATTGTTAAAAGACCAATAACTAGGCCAACATTTTCTGCCTTTTTTTGTATATTTTTAATTAGTTTTTTATTTCTTTTTTTTTTACAGTAAAGCTGACCATAGAAGGATCATTATTATTACTATTATTATTATTATTATTATTATTATTATTATTATTATTACTACTACTATTATTGTTATTATTATTATTACTATTATTATTTTTATTACTGGAATTATTATTATAATTATTATTATTATTATAATACAGGATTTGTATAGCACCAACATTTTACGCAGCGCTTTATAATATAAAAAGGGGGACAGTACAGTTACAATACATTAAAATACAAGAGGGTTAAAGCGGAGTTCCGGCCACATTATTATTTTATGTTTTTTTAATTGTTCCGAGCATAATTTATTCTTAAATAAATAAACGATTATATCATTTTAAATATGGATGTTGCTAAAATATAAATTTACTACTTACTAGTTTGTCCCTCCTGCCGTTGCCATCATAATTGTGGGCATGTGAAGCCCAATCGATACCTCTTCCTGGATAAACGTAGGAGAGGTGCTGGTTGTGTAACAGTCCCCTGTGTGTCTCTCCCTGCAGCAGCTAAAAGCTGGCTTCTCCTTCTCTCCCTCCCATTGGCTTTCAGCTACTTCAGGAAGAGATACACAGGGGATCAGTACCTGTAATTAAACGGCCTGCTGCCCGCTGATTTTCATTTTCCTTTTCTTGGGGGGGGGGGCTGTACGGGGCCCCGTTATTTTCAACAGCAGTCCGGTTTGCATGGCTCCACTCCTTGCCGTAAATTAGGATTTATCCTCCAATTTTTTAGAATATGTGATGAAATTAGATAAACTATATTACCAAAAGTATTGGCACACCTGCCTTTACATGCACATGAACTTTAATGGCACCCCAGTCTTATTCCATATGGTTTAATATTGAGTTGACCCTCCCTTTGCAGCGCTAACAGCTTCAACTCTTCTGGGAAGGCCGTCCACAAGGTTTAGCCCATTATGTTGCACTTACCTGCAAAAGGAAACCCACAATGTCACCACTGTCTCCGCTGTGTGGCAGCGTCCATCTTCAACCTTCTTCCTTCCGAGGGTGACGGACTCTGGCTCTCTGACTGGCGGGAGTCGTGTGACACTCCTGCACACATGGTCACGGCATGGGCCCTATACAAATGGCATGATCTGCCCTTTCTTTAGTGAACATGCGCCAATGACGTTGGCAAAGGTGTATATGATAAATATCTCCTAAACCGTATAGGTTTAGGGGGTATTTCCAGTTCCTACAGGTAAGCCTTAATATAGGCTTACCTTTAGGTGAAAGTGGTTGTACAGGGTTCACAACCACTTTAAGGCGTCAGCATACCAAAACATTTTGGACAATTCCATGCTCAAAACTTTGTGGCAACAGTTTGGGGATGGCCCCCTCCTGTTCCAACATGACTATGCACCAGTTCACAAACAAAAGTGACAGTCACTTGCCGAAAAAGGGGTGCTGCGTGGCTCCGAAATGTTGCTGTATGTTTATCATGTGACCACAGTAAAGCTTTAGACCCTTTTGAGGAATCCTTGGTGTGCTGGTGACATTTCTTCACTTTGATAGTTCCCAAACAAGGTCCATAAAGACATGGATGAGCGAGTATGGGGTGGAAGAAGTTGACTGGCCTGCAGAGAGTTCTGACTTCAACCCGATAGAACACCTTTGGAATGAATTAGGCCTCGTACACACGGCCGAGGAACTCGACGTGCCAAACACATCGAGTTCCTCGGCCAGTTCAGCACTGAAGCCGCCGAGGAGCTCGGCGGGATGAGAGCTCCCATAGAACAACGAGGAAATAGAGAACATGTTCTCTATTTCCTCGTCGAGCTCCTCGTCGGCTTCCTCAGCCGAAAGTGTACACACGACCAGTTTCCTCGGCAGAATTCAGCCAGAAACTCGGTCGGAAGCTGAATTCTGCCGAGGAAACTGGTCGTGTGTACGGGGCCTTAGAGTGGAGACTGCATACCAAGACATTTTGGCCAATTTCATGCTCCCAACTTTGTGGGAACATGACTGAGCACCACTGCACAAAGCAAGGTCCATAAAGACATGGATGAGCGAGTTTGGGGTGGAGGAACTTGACAGCCTTTCCAGAAGAGTTGAAGCCTTTATAGCTGTAAACGGAGGGCCAACTTAATATTGAACCCAGGGAGGGCTGGCAGCCTTAGTCCTGGGGGTCAGGTTCAGTAAATTGGCCCAATGAACCACCGAATCATCTCACCATCCATGGCCCATCTGGTCTTTCAATGCAGCCTTACCAGTTCAGTCAACTCCAGTGCCTATCAATGCAGCCTGATAACTGGGGCAGGTTACATGGGGTGTATGGGGGGATGGGGGGGTCAGCTATGGTGTCAGGGTCTCTCACCACAGTGATCTCAGCAGGTCCTTGCCAAGTTCCTAGACCAGAATAAAAAAGAAAATGGTAGCGGGCAGCAGCTGCCGGCTATAAGTCAGGGCGGCCTGGGGGGCAATTGGCACCCTTCCCCCGGCCCAGCCCTCCCCTGATTGAACCCTACGGACTAAGACTGGGATGCCATTAAAGTTCATGTGCGTGTAAAGACAGGCGTCCCAATATATTTGGTAACATAGTGTACTTTCTAAGACGGCTCTACTCTGCTACGCAGTTGAGCCTATGCTATGCTTGGAGGGCTTTTTGATTCCTTTACTCCCTTTTTCGCTAAAATGTTATACTTTCTTGTTTATATCATGGTAAATAAAGTGAGTGGAGATGTACACAATATATACAAGTAATTATCCTGAACTTACATCTGGGTCAAGAACCCATTTAGTATTGTAAATTAACTTTTAACTAACTGAACTAAACTCACTTGAAATCAAACATTTCAGTCTACCATGTATTGGAACAACATCTGAATATTCTTTCCCAGCAGATCCAAAAAGAAAGTTATAAACATTGTAGCCATTGACATTATTTATACAATAATAGTGAGGAAAGCCAATCATGGTGTGATAAATTGTCCCCACAAAATACTAGAGCATTTGTCTTTTTTTTTTTATTATTTATTGTTCTTGAAATTTAGAATGGAGCAAAGGATTTTATTGGTGTATTTTTACAAGCCAGCATAAGGCATGTAAAAGCCAAATAGACTGCCTGGCAGAGGAATGTGTGGAAAAAAAATTGGCCTAATGACAGCAGAGGGACACTTGTACATTGTAAATCAATAGTGTTCTTTCAGCACCCATGAGTCCATAGCTTAAAAACAACAGTCAATCTGCTAAAATGCGTGCAAGCAAGTATCTGCCTGCACAATAGGGCATCCATCACTGCTGCCTGGAAGTGGAGCTTAAAAATCTGATACACAGGGAGGTGTTCACTGAAAACCTAAACACAAACATTGAAAGTGCACTTAAGCAGGTAAACTCAGGAGAAGAAAGAATGCATAGTAGCACGGGGAAAAAATATAGGCATGAGATCTATTGTTGGGAATTCTGGGGATCTAAGCAGTTTAGGTCACACAATTCAATACTAGAGGGTTAGGAGGGCCCTGCTCCTGAGAGCTTACAATATAATAGAAGATTAAAAAAAAAGGCTAAACAAATAAATAATAAATAAAAATAGTGAAAATTAAATAAGTACCTGCCGGCCGGTACCAGGTCCCCAAAGCCTGGAAGATCAGGCACAAAAAGGTGACTCGAGTATAAGCCATGTTTTTCAGCACATTTTTTTTGTGCTGAAAATGCCCCCCTCGGCTTATACTCGAGTCACCTTTTTGTGCCTGATCTTCTGGACCCAGTACCGGCCGACCACTCTTCCTCTACAAGTGTGCAAAATTTGTTGTCCGGAGGACCTATGGCTGGGGAGCACCGATTTTTCAAAGTCGGGCACCCCTTCCATATACTCCCATGTTAAACGGTAATTTCTCCGGTAACTTTGGGGACCCGGTACCGGCCGAATCTTGGCACACATGTAGCCCCAGTTATCATCTACAAGTGTGCAAAGTTTGCTGTCTGGGGGACCTACGGCTGGGGAGCACCGATTTTTTAAAGCCAGGCACCCCTTCCATAGAATCCCATGTTAAACGTAAGTCTAGTCATGGACACAGAAAGGCATGGGTACAGTGAGGCATGGGCACAGTGAGGCATGGACACAGTGAGGCATGGACACAGTAAGGCATGGGCACAGTGAGGCATGGGCACAGTGAGGCATGGACACAGTGAGTCATGGGCACAGTGAGGTATAAGCACAGTAAGGCATGGGCACAGTGAGGCATGGGCACAGTGAGGCATGGACACAGTGAGGCATGGACACAGTAAGGCATGGGCACAGTGAGGCATTGACACAGTGAGGCATGGACACAGTGAGGCATGGGCACAGTGAGGCATGGGCACAGTGAGGCATGGACACAGTGAGGCATGCACATGGACACAGTGAGGCAAAGTGAGGCACAGTGAGCCATGCAGATGGACACCCTAGACTTATACTCGAGTCAATACGTTTTCCCATTTTTTTGTGGTAAAATTAGGTGCCTCGGCTTATATTTGGGTCAGCTTATACTCAAGTAAATACGGTAATTGAGTCCATCCAGTGAAGTGATATCCAAGGTGATCCCACAATGATAATAAATGAAAGTGCACCAAGAAATGAGTAATGTTCAGAAAAGTGACTTCCACCTCTTATAGAATGGCCACTTACCGACTCCCTATGATCTCTTATTATGGGAGATCACTCACGCTTTTGGCTATATACCCAGCCAGCTAGGCTTGGAAGGCTTTTTGATTCCTTTACTCCCTTTTTCGATAAAATGTTATATTTTCTTTTTTATATCATGGTAAATAAAGTGAGTGGAGATATACACAATACAGTAAAAATTGCGAGCATAATTCGTTCGAGAAACATGCTTGTAGTCCAAAGCACTAGTATATCAAAGCAAATTTCCCCATCAGAAATAATTGAAACTCAAATGCTTCATTCCACAACCATTTATTATTCATAGGTCCTTCAGTTTATAGTCCATATAAAAAGATTCTAGCCATGTGACCAGGTTGTGTAACCATAAAATGTCCATCTACAAATGGAAGCCTCCACAAGGGGATTAGAAGCAAAATCCAGCAGGAACTACAGAGTATAAAAGAGAAAAGAGGAGCCTCTAAGTGTAGCAACATCATGCTTAATTATGCACCTTCATTAAATGTAACCATATTGCTACACTTAGAGGTGCTTCTCTTCTCTTTTATACTCAGTTGTGACATGACGCTACTTGTATATCAAAACATCGCTTGTATATTAAGTCAAAATGTTTTAAAAACATTTGCCTGTCTTACAAAACGCTCTCAAATCAAGTTACTCTCAAACCAAGGTTTTACTGTATTGGCTCTCCTCGCCTCACACTGACAGAGCCGATCAGCGGCTTTTCCTCACAGAGGAGACCTGTACAGATAATCAGGGCACTGATCATCAGTTCTCCGATGATCATTGCAGCCCCAACAGTACCCTATAGTGATGCCAATTTGTGCCCATCGTTGATACCAATCTGTGCCCATCTGCGATGCCAATCTGTGCCTATTAGTTATGAAAGTCAATGCTGATTTTCATTGCTCATCAGTGCCTGCCCATCAGTTCCGCCTATCATTGCTCATTAGTGTTACCTATCAGTGCCCATCAGTGCCATCTATCAGTGCCCTTCAGTCCCACCTATCATTGCTCATCAGTGCTGCATATCTGTGCCACCTATCAGTGCCCATTAGTGCTGCATATTAGTGCCTCCTCATCGGTGCCTCCTCATCAGAGCTCTTCAGTGCCGTCTCATCAGTGCCCATCAGTGCTGCCTCATCAACGCACATCAGTGAAGAGAAAAATTACTTAGTTACAAAAACAATTGACAGAAACTAAGAATTTATTTTTTAACAGTCTCTTTTTTTTTAGCTAAAAATAAAAAAACACCAAAGGAAAGCTCTCTTTTTGTGAAAAAAAAAAGATAAAAAAAGTCATATGGGTACAGTGTTGCATGACCTCGCAATTTTCATTCAAAGTGTGACAGCGCTGAGAGCTGAAAATTGGCCTGGGCAGGAAGGGGGTGAAAGTGCCCGGTGTTGAAGTAGTTAAAGACCTGATGGTGGTTTCCAGAAATATAGAAAAAAAAACATTCATTAAAAAAAAAACATTAAAAATAATCTACTTAGGAAAAAGTGTACTGAATTCTACAGAACAGTGCAATGTACTGCTAAACAACTTTGAGGCCTGAGGCCTCGTACACACGACCGTTTTCCTCGACAGAATCCATCAAGAAACTTGGTGGCAAAGCTTTTTTGTCGAGAAAACGGTCGTGTGTATGTTTTTCATTGAGGAAACTGTCGTGGAACTCGATGAGAAAAAAAAAGTTCTCTTTTTCCTCGTCGGGAGTCTCAATTTCCTCGTCGTGTTCCTCGTCGGGCTGGTTTTCGACGAGAAACACGTTCGTGTGTATGCTTAGAAACCCGCGCATGCTCAGAAGGGTGGCGCCAGTGGAATCAAACTTCCCCTTTATAGTACCGTCGTACGTGTTTTACGTCACCGCGTTTGAGAACGACGAGATTTTGTCTTGACAGTGTGTACCCAAAGAAAGCTTGTCAAGATTCTCGACAAGCCTGACAAGGAACTCGTCGAGGAAAACGATGTTTCATTTATGACGAGTTCCTCGGTCGTGTGTACGAGGCCTGACAGAGAGCATAAGTAAGCTAGAAAGATAAGAAGACTTTTTTTTTTATTGGAAATATTACCTTCTGCAAGCAGATCTATTTAATGTGTACTTCAGCCTCGCAGAAGCAAATTACGGAGTATCAATCGAAAAGACTTTAAAGGGATGTCCACAAATTTGTAAGCAAATCATTAAAACGACTTTCCCCACACACCATCGTTTTAAAAAAATGTGCTAGCAAAGAGTGGTGACGTACAACACGTACAACGGCACTATAAAGGGGAAGTTCCAGGCAGACGACGCCACTCTTGGGGCTGCTTTAGCTGATTCCGTGTTAGTAATAGACAATTTGCGCTTTTCTGTCTGTTACAGCGTGATGAATGTGCTTACTCCATTAGAACGGTAGTTTTATCAGAACAAGCGCTCCCATCTCATCACTTGCTTCTAAGCATGCGCGGGTTTCTAACGTTCTTTTAGCCCACACACGATCATTTTTTACAACCCGAAAAACTAGATAGTTTAAAACGTTGTTAAAAAATGCAGCATGTTCGAAAACATTTTTTGTAGTTTTTCAGAACCCGAAAAATGATGTGAAGCCCACACACGATCATTTTAAATTACATTTTTAAAAAACAACGTTTTTTTCATGCCGAAAGATGATCGTGTGTACGCGGCATAAGTTTCTTTGTAAGTGGGCAAAAATCTGCAGGGTATCAAATAATTATTTTTCCCACTGTACCTCAACCAACTGAGGCTTCTGCTGTGAAGTCAGCAGGACACAACAGGGTAACCGTATTCTTGTTTACCAGAATTTCACAAGTGTTGTACATCACTTTCTCTTCTATTCACCCATTTGACGATTGCAGGCCCCCAGCCCCCCTCCCCCGTTTAGTTACCTGAGCCCTCACCGCGTTGAGAATGCGCTTGATGTCGGCACGGTCTTCTCTACTGTTCTCGGCTCTTCGTTGGATAGATTGATAGCAGCACGGCCATTGGCTCGCGCTGCTGTCAATCAACTTCAATGACGCAAGGGCCGGGGGCGGGGCTGAGTCCTGTAGTTGGTGGCTTATGGACGCCGGATACAGGACCCTGGAGCGCACCCGCAAGCTAACCCCCTTGGGAGAGTGCTTCCCAGAGGGGGTTAGCTGATGTGGGGAGGAGCTGAGAGAGCTGCCGAGGGACCCCAGAAGACGTGGATCAGGGCCACTCTGTGCAAAACGAGCTGCACAGTGGAGGTAAGTATAACATGTTTGTTGTTTAAAACAAAAAGTGAAGCTTTACAATCTTTTTAAAGTGGTTGTTATTGCAGCAAACATATGGGCTGCACAGGTCTTGCTGTCCCCAAAAAACTGTTGAACCATATAGAAGCAGATGATGAGGAGCAAGCGATATCAGAAGACTATTTCCAGGAGTTCAAATTGCACTTTGCTTACAAGCAATAGAAAAAAAATGGTCTCATTAGCACCAGCTTAGCAATTTGTTTCAAAACAAGAGAGGAAAGAGGTCATTAGGATTTATTAATGCAATTTAGAGTTGCTGGCATGCACTAGGACACAATAAAACCCTTTACAGGGGAAGTTTGATGGTATGCTTACATAATAGGGTTTTGGTGTTTTTCTGTGGACGCCAATCATGTCCACCCGTCACAAAAAAAAAAAAACACATAATGAGGTAATAAAATTTGACTCTGATATAGTAAAATCTGTTTATGATGAAGCTGCTTTTTTCACACCATTATATTGGTGAGTAAACTTAAGGCCAGATTTTCATTGCCCCGGTATTTGACTTGGATTTATGTGAACATACACCCTTATGAAGCAAACCTATTGTATTCAAGACACAAACCTCCCCAACACAACTATACAAGGGGTTGAGACCTATAAAAAGTGGAATTCAGATGTGTGCGAGGGTAACCTGGTGCCTTCACCACAGGTGCAGCAATGTACATTCAGCAACTTTTTGGCATTAGCTAGATTTCACAGAAAATGATTACGATTCATTTTGGTGCAAAACATCAATGCTACGAGAAGAATTCCCTTATGATCATGAGGTTAACATGGGGTCTTAAAACTTCAGGGGCTGCTACATTATCTGTGCTGATGGTATAGAATTAGGAGCCTCCTTACGTTTTATCTATGGAATTATTACAATTTTTTAG
The DNA here is from genome assembly GCF_905171775.1 of Rana temporaria. Classification (NCBI taxonomy): domain Eukaryota; kingdom Metazoa; phylum Chordata; class Amphibia; order Anura; family Ranidae; genus Rana; species Rana temporaria. The sequence goes on along the minus strand of NC_053491.1, from coordinate 23,877,614 downwards.
CTGTAAGCTTGATTGAAGACGGGCACAACATGATGACTAGTGTTGAGCAGAATATGCCATATTCGATTTCGCGATATATCTCGAATATATATTCGAATATTCGAGATATATTCGCTAAATTCGAATATTCGTGATATTTTATCGAAATGAAATTATTGCGATTTTTCGCTATTGCGAATGCGAAAATAATTGCGATTTTTTTGATAACTGCGGTAGGAGCACTCTGATTGGCTCAGAATATTCGTGATATTTTATCGAAATATCGCAACATGCGAATGCGATATTTATTGCGCAATTTCGAGAAATGCTGGAGGAGCGCTCTGATTGGCTCAGAATATTCGTGATATTTTATCGAAATATCGCAACATGCGAATGCGATATTTATTGCGCAATTTCGACAAATGCTGTAGGAGCACTCTGATTGGCTCAGAATATTCGTGATATTTTACAATACAAAATAATTGCGAATATTCGGCAAATGCGGAAGGAGCACTCTGATTGGCTCAGAATATTCTTGATATTTTACAATACAAAATAATTGCGAATATTCGGCAAATGCAGAAGGAGCACTCTGATTGGCTCAGAATATTCTTGATATTTTACAATACAAAATAATTGCGAATATTCGGCAAATGCAGAAGGAGCACTCTGATTGGCTCAGAATATTCTTGATATTTTACAATACAAAATAATTGCGAATATTCGGCAAATGCAGAAGGAGCACTCTGATTGGCTCAGAATATTCTTGATATTTTACAATACAAAATAATTGCGAATATTCGGCAAATGCAGAAGGAGCACTCTGATTGGCTCAGAATATTCTTGATATTTTACAATACAAAATAATTGCGAATATTCGGCAAATGCAGAAGGAGCACTCTGATTGGCTCAGAATATTCTTGATATTTTACAATACAAAATAATTGCGAATATTCGGCAAATGCAGAAGGAGCACTCTGATTGGCTCAGAATATTCTTGATATTTTACAATAGAAAATAAAAAGTGTTTTGCATTGGTGGTGATTCTTTACTCTATCCATCTGTCACAGCCGTTTGTCAATCAAACACCTTAAAGATTGAACACGTTCATGCTGCATGCTTTGGACTTTTTTTCACTTCACATATCAAAGACATTTTTATGAAAGATTATTTTTCTATTATTGGGACTATATTTCTTTATATATTTGTTTCACTGTGTATTTCACAAGTTATTTGCGCTTGCTTATTTTATAATTTGCCCACATGTCTTGTCACTAGACATATTTTTTATTCTTGTAGAGCGACTCCATTTTCTGTCTTGTATTAATTTATGTTGTATAACATTTTTGAGTTGCTGCTGTATTCTCCCCTTTTTTAAGGTATGCGCAATTTTTTCCTTCTTACAAAAAATAATAATATCAAACATACAAATATTCATAACATACACATACACAAAGCCCCCCCCTTTTGCATCAGAGACAATCAGAGTTCTCCTACCACAGTTATCGAAAATTCGCAATTATTTTCGCATTCGCAATAGCGAAAAATCGCAATATTTTTTTTTTCAATTTGGCAACATAAAAGGATCGCCTCAGCTTAGCTACTCTGCCCAGGGTCTCTAATCATACCAGCAATGCTTTTAGACGTCGATAGGATGTGATCTGTTTTAAAAATCAAATTGAAAAAATGCGAATATTCGGAATTGCGAATATTCACCGCGAAATTCGAAATATAGCGCGATTTCTCGAATATGCTATATTCGAGCCGAATATTCGCAATGCGAATATTCGTGAGCAACACTAATGATGACATTATTATTCTAAGTTCTGTAAAAATATTTTATCCTGGGCCAGACTATGGGAAGCCACATAATTCCAGACTTGTAAGAAGCAGTAAATGAGCTTTTAAATACACTTTCACTGACCTCTCTATCTACAGGCACTGTAGAGTAATTCATCATCACATAGGCGTGGTCAGTTTACGTGCCTCCATCATCCCACAGGCTCCCCCTCTCCCCCTCTCTCCCTACCTGTCAGCTTGGGAGTCTGTGTATGTGAGCCATCTCCTCCCCTCCCATCACTATTCCCTTGCGACTGTAAAAAAATCACTAAACACAAATCCTGGAATCCTCTCTGTTACAGGAAGATATATTGTGCAGTGTCTGTTTTTTTTTTTTTAATTATGCTGAAAAATACCTTCTTTTAGAGTGCCGCTGTGCACTCACGTGACCCCCCTCCGCTCTCCTCCTCTCCTCCTGAGTGACATCAGAGGGGAATCACAGCCCCTCCCACTGTAGTCCTCAGATCGGGGAAGGGGAGTGCCTGGCGGTCAGGTGACCACCTTGCGCTCTCCTTCTCTCCTCCTGAGTGATATCGGAGGGGAATCTCAGCCCCTTCCACTGAAGTTCTTGGATTGGGGAAGGTGAGTGAGTGCCAAATGGTCACATGACCTCTCGCCGCTCTCCTCCCGGATGATGTCAGAGGGGAATCTCAGCCCATCCCACTGTAGTGCTCAGATCGGGGAAGGGGAGTGTCAGGCGATACGGTGACCTTGTGCCGCTTTCCACCTCTCCTCCCTGCTGACATCAGAGAGGAATCTCAGCCCCTCCAAATTGTAGTCCTCGAATTGGGAAAGGAGAGTGACAGGCGGACCTCCCACGCTCTCCTCCTCTCCTCTTGGCTGACATCAGAGGGGAATCTCAGCCCATCCCACTGTAGTCCTCAGATCGGGGAAGGGGAGTGCCAGGCGGTTAGGGGACCTTGTGTCACTCTCCAACTTTCCCACGGCTGACATCAGAGAGGAATCTAAGCCCCTCCCACTGTAGTCCTCGAATTGGCAAAGGAGAGCACCAGGCGTTCACGTGACTACCTGCCGCTCTCCTCCTCTCCTCCAGGCTGACATCAGAGGGGAGTCTCAGCCCCTCCCACTGTAGTCCTTGCATTGGAGAAGGAGAGCACTGGGCGGTCAGGTAACCTCTCACGTTCTCCTCCTTTCCCCTTGGCTGACGTCAGAGGGGAATCTCAACCCCTCCCACTGTATCCCTCAGATTTAGAAGGAGAGCGCTGGGCAGTCCGGTGACCTCCCACGTTCTCCTCCATTCCTTTTGGCTGACGTCAGAGAGGAATCTCAGCCCCTCCCACTGTAGTCCTCGGATTGGGGAAGAAGAGTGCTGGCTGGTCATGTGAGCGCACAGCGGCGCTCTAAAATAAGGTATTTTGCTGAATTAAAAAACACATACACTGCACAAGTGTATCTTCCTGTAACATAGGGGATTCCAGGATTTGCAATTAGTGACTTTACAAACACTTTAAGTTATTTAACCAATTATTGTTGTTTTCCTAGCTCCAGCTGTTTTGATTGGTCAGCTAGCTCTAAGCTATACGTTCTTGTAGCACATCACTGTATATTTTCCTTCAGCAGTACAGAAAAAAAAGGGAACAGGATGGAATTTTATTTTTCAATCTGCTAAGTGGACCTTGTCAAATCCATAGAGGAATAACATTGCATATGGTCATAGTATGATTAAAGCAAGAAATGGAGCATTTACCCAGGCTTAAGAGTTTGGAAAGCTTTATTAATTCGATTATGTACCATACATAAATATGAACACTCATAAACTCAGCCACATTTTCCCCCTTGGAGAAAACATCTCATTGAACGATCAAATTTCCAGCAGAATAAGCATCCTGCCCTATTTAAATAACTGATTCTCAGTTTTCACACTTTTGCTGGATGCTGGAATGAGGAAGTGGTGTCTGCTTTAAATATGTAACAGATCCAAAGTTACGAATGAAATTGTTTCCTACTTTCACGGCTGCACAATATGGTTTGGAAACAATACTAAGCAATCCTACAAAAAAAAAAAAGGACACATGGCCAATCCTAAGGCATTCATTTATTGTTCATTTAAGCCTTGCTGCAAAGCAAGCACTTTCTCTGTTAGGTATTGTGGGGGAAATATAATTCATATGCTTAATACTTTGCATATTTTACATGGTTTCAGACTGTTTTTTGCGTGTTTGCTATATATCAGTTGACACCTCTGTAAAATCTTTATATTAAATGCCGTTGGCAAGTATACACCAAATAATGGCATTACCATTTGTAATATTCATAGCTAGGGCTTTATGACACCTTTGCAGTACGCATTTTAAATAGGGAAGCTTTTATTGGTTCACAATTCTTTTGCCGTGACCCCTTTTCCTAGTTTTATTTCTGTCTGAGTTGAAAGTGCTGCTTTTAAAAGTAATGATTTGAAATATAAAGAACAGATCTGACCAGGCTTGTGCTTTAAAGTCATCTTGTGAGAGCGTGCCTACCATAGGTGTACCGACACATTAAAGTGGTTGTAAAGGCACAAGTTTTTTTTACCTCCATGCATTCTATGCATGGAGGTTAAAAAAAAACTATATGCAGCAGCCCCCTGCAGCCCACCCAATACTTACCTGAGCCCCCTCTCGATTCAGCGATGTCCAGGAGAGCCTTGCCTCTCCTGGGACTCGCACAACTGATTGGCTTTTGACAGCAGTGGGAGCCATTGGCTCTCACTGCTGTCAATCACAGCCAGTGAGCCAATCAGAAGACGGAAGGAGCAGGGCCGAGCCACAGCTCTGTGTCTGAATGGATGCACAGAGCAGCGGCTCAGCTCCAGTGCCCCCCATAGCAAGCCGCTTACTGTTGGGCCACTCGGCAGGAGGGAGTGTATAACAGGCGCCGTCATGCCGCCTGTTCTCTGTCATAACAAGCGCTCTGTGCGCCCTCTGTTTCCTAGTAACAGGCCCTTTTTTAGCGCCGTAATGCGTTCTATGCTGGAACGCATACGGCGCTCACGCGATGACATCATCGCCCGGCGCCGTGATGCGTTCCACCGTTGCAACGCGGAAGTGCACCTCACCGCTGGCTGGAATTAGTGCTATGCACTACAGCTGCACTGCACCTGGTCTCCTGCCTATAAGAAGGCATTCAAAGGAGACAGATACCGTGTTCTATTTGTCAGCCGTAGCTTGGCCACGCTATTAATACCGCTGCCAACGCGCCCCATGCTGCAACACCGCTCCAGGAAACAACTACTACTTTGGTGCTAATGCACCTACTACAACAGAGCATTGTTGGGGACAACCTTGAGGCCTTTGCTGAACACCCTACACCACGGATCCTCGATCTCCTGCATAGAAGCCTACAAAAGGATAAGTAGCCATTGTATCACTTGTAGCCCTATAGGAAGATCTACTGCTAGTGTTCCATCTATTACAATTGTGTTACTAAATATGCCATGTGGATATCAAAATACTATTTGGGAGATACTGCTGTGCTAAGGACTGTTTGCTAAGGAGTACCTTAAAGGGTCAGCTACCCTCAAATTACTAGAGCAATATTTACCTAATATATGCAACTATAATTACCTGAGCTATATTGCCTCTCACATGCAACTACTATTACGTCTGCAATATTTACCTCATGTATGTAACTATAATTACCTGAGCTGTATTGCCTCTCATACGCAAGAACTATTACTTTAACTATAGTGCCTCTCATACGCAAGTACTAGTTGATAATACAACTCCTATTTACTACGAGCTTGACAAAAGTACTACCGGTTTATGGGCCTATGCCCTAAGTTGCGGAACATGTTCGCCTAAACTTTTCTATTCTAAGGGTTGACGTATTTTATACCTTCTCCCTTAGTGGCCTAATGCACAACGCTATGCAATACTGATAATCACTTGCATGCAGTTGTGCATTGGAATCCTTTAGTACATACTATATTTTTAAACGCTAAGCTCTGGTCGCATGTTGTAATGCATCCATCCTTAGTAGCTCAACGCCTTTCTTTATGTGACAGAGAGGTGATGTAGAGATCCCCAAACTCCTGTTTGTGAGGAGTGACGCCTGGGGCTAATACTGAGTTGTCACATAAAAAAGCGCATTGAAATCCTTGCTAACCACAGTTGTGGTTCACTCCTTCACCAAAGCTGTTACAGAGTGGCCAGGAGTGCCAACATGGGACCTGAATAGAAGAGGATCTGGGCTGCTCTGTGCAAAGTTACTACACAGAACAAGTAAGTATAACATGAGACTTAAATATCACTAACCGCTTGCCAACAGCCTGCACATGGCACTCCTGCGTGAATCGCCGTAGCTGTACGGAAAGCGTTTTAAGGAGTATAGAGGGTGCGCGCTGTGTGACTTAGAAACCAATGCACGTGGCCTGCGGCCGTGTTGACCGCCGGCTACCCATAATTGCTCCTGAGAAGAACAGAACGGAGATCTGGCAATGTAAACAGACAGATCTCAGTTCTGTAAGGGGTGAGGAGAGCGATCTGTTGTTCCTAATGCTTAGGAACAACGATCACTCTCCTCCCCCAGCCAGTCCCATCCCTCCACAGTTAGAATCACTCCCTAGGACACACATTTAACCCCCTTTATCGCCCCCTAGTGTTAACTCCTTTCCTACCAGTGACATTTATACAGGAATCAGTGGCTATTTATAGCTCTGTAATAAATGACAATAGTCCCAAAATAGTGTCAAAAGTGTCTAATCTGTCCGCCGTAACATCGCAGTCCCAATAAAAAATCGCAGATCAACCCCCATTACTAGAAAAAAAAGAATTATAATAAAAATGCCATAATTATATCCCCTATTTTGTAGACACTGATAGCTGGATTCACGTAGGGCGGCGTATGTTTGAGCCGGCGTATGTTTGAGGAGGCGTAGCGTATCATATTTATGCTATGCCGTCGTAAGTTAGAGAGGCAAGTGCTGTATTCACAAAGCACTTGCGTCCTAAGTTACGGCGGCGTAGCGTAAATGTGCCGGCCTAAGCGCGCAATCCAGCCCCATTCACGGACGACTTACGCAAAAGACGTAAAATTTTCAAAATTTGACGCGGGAACGACGTCAATACTTAACATTGGCTAGGCCAGCTTTTTGGTGGAATAACTTTACGCCTGAAAACGCCTTACGTAAACGGCGTATCTTTACTGCGATGGGCAAGCGTACGTTCGTGAATAGGCGTATCTCGCTGATTTACGCATTCTAGGCGTAAATCAGCGTTCACGCCCCTAGAGGCCGGCGGAACTAGACAGCTAAGATACGACGGCGCAGACAGTCGTATCTTAGCTACATTTAAGTGTATCTCAATTTGAGAATACACTTAAATATAGGACGGCGCAGATTCAGAGTTACGACGGCGTATCTACTGATACGCCGGCGTAAACCTCTCTGGATCTGGCTATGATACAAATATTTGCTTATTTATTTTGATACTTGATCACTCGTGAATTTTTGCACTGTCAATTGAAGTGGCCATAATAGCAGGACGATGGATATTTTATATGGGAAGGTAAATTTCGAGAGGTTTCTAGGGTCACAGGTATTGCAAGCACTCTCAGCTTTCAAGGACGGTTAGATGTATATGTATAGACAAAATAACAGATCAACCATTTCTGAAAAATAAAAAAGTTTTAGAATAAACAAAGTTAAATTGTGGTCAGCTTGGCGAGTTAGTTTAAAGTGCATAATGTTTATCTTTGACGTTACATAACTATGAACTGCCTTGAGGAATCAGGATAAACGCACTGCAAAGATCATGCTTGATATTTACCTCGGTCCCTTAAACAGTAAAGCACTATTCATAGTTTTTTTTTATGTTTTTTTTTATGTGTGAACTTTAGAAAGTGTATTAAAAATGTTATTTTTTTTTGTTTTCATTTTTGAACTTTTGCATTCAAAGTTTACTTGCCAATTTTTTTGTTTGCCCTTTAGTGCGTGGTAAAACATTTTTCCAGTTCTGCCGTTAATTTGCAAAGATTATTTATGCTACCTAGGGGCTTTAGTCAGCCATGACAGATGTGAAGCAGACCTGTTTGTTAAAGCCAAACCAATGAAGGATCTAATTCATGAGCACTTTCTATCTTTAAGCAAATTAACCTGCAAAACAACAGAGAAATTATGTAAACCCAACATTTCATATTCCTGAAATGTACCTGCTGTACCGTGTACTTTTATGAAAAAGCATCCCTTTTTTGTTTGTTTGTATTGCATACTTTCTGTGAAATCCCGGGTGTTCTTGCCAGTCCCTCTGCGTTCCTATTTAAACTGACTATACTAAGCTTGAGAGCACATCATGGTCAGTAGCCATGCTGCTCTCCTTCAAGGATCAGTCTTGTTCCGACACCCCCCTCCCCCCTCCCTGCACAGCCATTGATTGGGAAGATCAGTGTGCTACTGTTTAGTCTTCTCTAGATTTTATACAGCTGAGGAAACATAAGCGCCCAACGCTTATATAGCATTAAACATAAAGTGCTGAATGTGCAAATTGACTTAGCTTCTCAACACATATATTATGTATATGCAAAATAGTTTAAGCTCTGTCAGATCGGATGGAGAACGTCTGAAAACAGCAATGTGCCACAGATTCTCAATGTGATTTAGGTCTGGACTGTGACTGGGCCATTCTAACACATGAATATGCTTTGATCTAAACCACAGGTGTCAAACACAAGGCCTGTGGGCCGAATGCGGCCCTCCAGGCCATTTCATCTGACCCTCGCACCTCTCTTGCAACTGTAACAACCTCCTTCTTCCTGCCCCCACCTTGTCTCACCAGTCGGCAGTAGAGAGGAGGACAGATCTCCTCTGCCAGATCCAGCCCTTTTTTGTGCAGCTGCAGAGAGGCTCAAGTCTGCCCCCAACCTCCCCATCTCACCAGTTGGCAGCAGAGAGAAGGCCAGAACTCCTTTTACTGATCATGTGCCTCCTACAGATCTAGCCGCAGCACCCCCTGGTCTCCGCCCTCTCCTGGTCTTGCTATTCTGCTGCTACCAACCCCCCTCCGCCAGACCCTGCACTTTTTGCTTCCCAGCTCTACCCCCAGCTTCTTCCCGGCAGCAGCAAAAGGTAAGGGGGGGTGAACTGTTATGTAAGAGAGGGTGGGGGACCCTTGACTTCTGATGGTGGGGGGATCTTAACATCTTGTGTAAGGTGGTGTGTGGTGCTTAACTGGCCCTTATGAGGACAACCATAATGCCCATGTGCCCCACAATGAAATTGAGTTTGACACTCCTGATCTAAACCATTTCATTGTATCTCTAGCTGTATGTTTAGGGTCATTGTCCTGCTGGAAGGTGAACCTCTGTCTCAGTCTCAAGTCTTTTGCAGACACTAATGCCGCGTACACACGATCAGAAATTCCGGCAAGAAAAGTTCGATGTGAGATTTTGGTCGGAAATTCCGACCGTGTGTAGGCTCCATCTGACTTTTTCTGTTGGAATTTCCACCAACAAAAATTTGATCTGGATCAATTCGCCACATGCTCGAAATCACTAAACTTAATTTTTCTCGGCCCGTTGTAGTGTTGTACGTCACTGCGTTCTTGGCGGTCTGAATTTTTTTTGACCGTGTGTATGCAACAGAAGTTTGAGCCAACATTCCGTCAGAAAAATATCCACGGTTTTCTTGTCGGATTTTCCGATTGCGTGTACGCGGCATAACAGGTTTTCTTCTAAGATTGTCCTGTATTTTTCTCCATCCATCTTCCCATCAGCTCTGACCAGCTTCCCTGTTCCTGCTAAAGAAAACATGATGCTTCCACCACCATGTTTCACAGTGGGGATGGTTTGTTCAGGGTGATGTGCAGTGTTAGTTTTCCACCACACATAGCGTTTTGCTTGTTTTGTTTTTAGACCAAAAAGTAAAATTTTGGTCTCATCTGACCACATGTTAGCTGTGTCTCCCACATGGCTTCTCGCAAACTGCAAATGGGACTTGTTATGGCTTTCTTTCAACAATGGCTTTTCAACAGCCCTAAACATACAGCCAGAGCTACATTGAAATGGTTTAGATCAAACCATAGTCATGTGTTAGAATGACCCAGTCAAAGTCCAGACCTAAATTCAATTGAGAATCTGTGGCAAGACTTAAAAATTGCTATTCACAGACATTCTCCATCCAATCTGACAGAGCTTGAGATATTTTGCAAAGAAGAATGGGCACAAATCTCACTTTCTAGATGTGCTAAGCTGGTAGAGACAACCCCAAAAAGACTTGCAGCTGTAATTGCAGTGAAAGTATTGACTCAGGGGGGCTAAATACAAATGTACCCCACACTTTTCACATATTTATTTGTAAAAAAAACATTGAAAATCCTTTATCATTTTCCTTCCACTTCACAATTATGTGCCCCCTTTGAAGGGTGTGGGGTACTCCTGTGCCAGCGTCACTAATGACTCTTGAGTCTAGGGTCACCCTGTGCCCCTTTTGGGCATAGGGTGACTGATAAATGATAATTCATGTTTTGCAGGATATCTTGGAATATTACAGTTTGGTTAATGCTGTCCACAACAGGTCAATAAGAGTGTCTACTTCAATGCTTAAACTGTTGAGATGCTAACCAAGTATGCTCCTAGACATTCCATTGTGTGATGCTAATACTGGTTTGTGTGTGGATTGAAACTCCATTGTGTGATGTGTGGGTGGAGAGTTTCTTTTTTTTTTTTTTACTGTAACATGCTTGTACTGTATATAAGAAAGCTAAGATACCATTAAAAGTCATTCATACATTTTGAAACCAGTAACAGAGCTTGTCGGTCTCGTTATTCTGGGAAATGGAATGGATCGGGTCCTGTCGGCTGGATTGTCGGATAAGCTGTCTTGGGTTGATGGAATGGAAATCGTAAACGATGGTGACCGTTACACAAGGTCTCAGGTGTGAATGGGAAGCAGGTATGTACTGGAATTTCAACATGGCTCCTCATGGCAAAGAACTCTCTGAGGATCTGAAAAAAAAGAACTGTTGCTCTACACAGATGTTCTAGGCTATAAGAAGATTGCCAAGACACCGACAGTGAACCAAGACCATACAACGGTTTAACAGAACAGGTTCCACTCAGAACAGGCCTCGCCATGGTCGACCAAAGAAGTTGAGTGCACGTGCTCAGCATTATATCCAGAGGTTGTGTTTGGGAAATAGACGTATGAGTGCTGCCAGCATTTCTGCAGAGGTTGAAGGGTGGGGGATCAGCCTGTCAGTGCTCAGACCATCAAATTGGAAAGAAAGCCCACAAACAGTTTGAAGACAAGAAGACTAAGGACATGGATTACCGTATTTATCGGCGTATACCGCGCACTTTTTTGCCCTGAAAATCAGGACACCCGAAGCCGCAGACGGACGCCGGACCCGACAAAGCCGCCGATGGACATCGCGCAAGACACCAAAACTGTAAGTACAAAAAATCTTTTTTCCACAGGAATGTCCGGCAACTTTAGGGGTGCGCGCTATACACGGGAGCGCGCTATACCCCAATAAATATGGTACTGGAACCATGTCCTGTGGTCTGATGAGACCAAGATAAACGTATTTGGTTCAGATGGTGACAAGCGTGTGTGGCGGCAACCAGGAGAGGAGTACAAATACAAGTGTGTTGTCTACAGTCAAGCATGGTGGTGGGAGTGTCATGGTCTGGGGCTGCATGAGTGCTGCCCACACTGGTGAACAACAGTTCATTGAGGGAACTATGAATGCCAACATGTACTGTGACATACTGAAGCAGAGCATGATCCCCTCCCTTTCAGAGACTGGGCCGCAGGTCAGTATTCCAACATGATAACAAACCCCAAACACACCTCCAAGACCACCACTGCCTTTCTAAAGAAGCTAAGGGTAAAGGTGATGGACTGGCCAAGCATGTCTCCAGACCTAAACCACATTGAGCATCTGCGGGGCATCTCAAACGGAAGGTGGAGGCGCGCAAGGTCTCTAACACCCACCAGCTCAGTGATGTTGTCATGGAGGAGTGGAAAAGGACTCCAGTGGCAACCTGTGAAGCTCTGGTGAACTCCATGCCCAAGAGGGTTAAGGCAGTGCTGGAAAATAATGGCAGCCACACAAAATATTGACACTTTGGGCCCAATTTGCACATATTCTCTTAGGGGTGTACTCAGTTTTGTTGCTGGTGGTTTAGACCAGTGGTCATCAACCCTGTCCTCAGGACTCACTAACAGGCCAGGTTTGCAAGATAACTGAAATACATCACAGGTGATATCATTTGCTGCTCAGTGATTGCAGTATTCTAGTCTGCATCTCCCCAAGGTAATGGGCCCTGAGAACAAGGTTGATGACCACTGGTTTAGACATTAATGGCTGTGTGTTGAGTTATTTTGAGGGGACAAAAAATGTACACCGTTATACAAGCTGTACACTCACTACTTTACATTGTAGCAAAGTGTCATTTCTTCAGTGTTGTCACATGAAAAGATATAATAAAATATTTACAAAAATGTGAGGGGTGTACTCACTTATGTGAGATACTGTGTATCTCCAGTTGGGAATTATTATTTTAATAATATTGTGATGTACATGGTTTAGACTCTTTGGGCCAGATTCACAGAGATCTGCGGCGGCGTAACGTATCGTCTATACGTTACACCGCCGCAAGTTTTCAGCGCAAGTGCCTGATTCACCAAGAACTTGCGTGTAAACTTACGGCGGTGTAACGTAAAGCCGTCCGGCGCAAGCCCGCCTAATTCAAATGGGGCGTGTACCATTTAAATTAGGCACGCTCCCGCGCCGAACATTCTGCACATGCTCCGTGTGAAAATTTCCCGCCGTGCTTTGCGCGAAATTACGGCGCCCCGACCTTTTTTTTTTTACGTCGTTTCGTATTACCGGACGTCTTACGCAAACATTTTTTTTTTAAATTCGACGTGGGAACGACGGCCATACTTTAACATGGCTGTTCTAAATATAAGCCATGAAAAAGCAGGCTTATGTTTGCGACAGGAAAAACCGACTAGCGACGACGTAAGAGAATGCGACGAACGTGTGTACCTTCGTGGATCGCCGTAAACAGCTAATTTGCATACCCGACGCTGGAAAACGACGCGAACTCCACCCAGCGGCCGCCGGAAAATTACACCTAAGATTCGAAGGCGTTGTTTCTTTGTTTGTGAATTACAAATAAAGATACGACGTGGCAAATTTGAAAGTACGCCTGAGTATCAGCAGATACTCCGGCGTACTTTTTCTGTGAATCTGGCCCTTTATTCTTCCTCCCTTTATTCTTCTATATATTTCCCAGGCTACATTTGCATCATTAGTCTTATGAAAAATTAAAAATAAATTCAACGTATAAATCCATAATTGGCCATGTGGTACTTGTTGTAGAAGAAACTGACAATAAGCACGATACGTTAGATGGAAAAAACAGATAATCGTATGGGTGGCTGATGTAGGATGTCTCATCAAGTGATTAGAATCCTCCTTTTAAAGACTAAACACTACAAAGTAAAGATAAAGTGAAAAGAAGGATTAAGTGATCATGGTGTAAGTGGAGCTAATAAAATGTTGTTAGCATCTGTTTGTGTAAGAATAAGTGTACCTTTTAATGCTCTGCCTGTGTCCTCTGCCCGTAAATGCCATATGTCTGTGCCCCACCTACATAAACTATTGGAGTTTTATTTTCCTGTACAAATTAAGCTTCTTATTACAAGCAATGTCTCATATCTCTTCACAAAGCCTGTACTACGAAGAAGCTTGTAAACGTCAAATGTCACTCTACTTAATTGTCTTGTGCAGGAAGTGGGAGATTTACATTCCTGCTTGGTTACTAGAAAACAGTACTATGGGTCTCCCCATGCAACCTACAATACATATGGACCATTAAAGGGCCTTTTCCTCCGGTCTCTATGTTGGCAAAACGGTTGTTTTTACAATGTATAATTTTACATAAATTTACAGATTTTATTATAGAATAGTGGATGATCTTTAAAATATATATACCGTATATATCGGCGTATAACACGCACATGAGTATAACACGCACCCCAAGTTTAGGAGGGAAGTTTAAGGAAACAAACTTTTAGGAGGGAAGTTTAAGGAAAAAATCTTACATTTTAAATGCCCATCAATGCAGCCTTATCAGTGTCCATCATTGCAGAATATTCAGGGCCAGATCCACATACATTTAGATCGGCGCAGCGTATCAGAGATTACACTACGCCGCTGTACCTTACCTGCCGTATATTCGAATCATCAGCGAGTTCGCGCCGTAAGTTACGGCGGCGTAGTGTATTTCTGGCGGCGGAATTCAAATCGCCTGGTAGGGGGCGGGTTTAATTTAAATGAAGCGCGTCCCCGCGCCGAATAAACTAAGCATGCGTCGTCCAGAAATTTCCCGCCGTGCTTTGCGCGAAATGACGTCGCAACAACGTCATTTTTTTAACTTAGACGTGAGTTACGTCCATCCCTATTCACAGACGACTTACGCAAAAAAAAAAAATCAAATTTCGACGCGGGAACGACGGCCATACTTAACATGGCAAGTCTATCTATACGCCGCAAAATACCAGCTTTAACTATACGCCGGAAAAAGCCGACTACAGATGACGTTAGAAAATGCGACGGCCGCGCGTACGTTCGTGGATCGTCGTAAATTGCTAATTTGCATACCCGACGCGGAAAACGACGCAAACTCCACCCAGCGGGCGCCGAAGTATTGCATCTAAGATCCAAAGGCGTACGAAGCCGTACGCCTGTCGGATCTTACCCAGATGCCGTCGTATCTTGGTTTGAGGATTCAAACTAAAGGTACGACGCCGGCGTACTTCGTCTGTGGATCTGCCCCTCAGTGTCCATCTGTAGCCTTGTCCAACAGTGTCCATCTGCAGCCTTGCCCAAAATTGCAGCATGGTCAATGATGTGTTTTAACCTGTTACTGGTACTCAGTTTTTCACTTTGCATCATGAAGTGTTTAGTTAAATAGGCAGATACATCCAGCTGCTGTGAACAACACATAAACCTTCCTTTTGCCCGCCGAGATAAACAGAAGTCGGATGTCCTCTGTACTCGGCTCCCCTCGGCTCGTCTCGCTGTCCCGCCCAGTCTCGCCCCTTAGACCGGCTCCTATGATAGACATAACACCAATCCAATTGCGGGATGTAAATGCTAGGAGGCGGGACTGGGCGTGAATGTGAGCGGAGCCAAGTGCACAGTACACTCGCTGTTTATTTTGGCGGTGCTCGTTCCCTCCTTCCCTTCCAAGGCAGTGGTTCGTCGTATAACATGCACCCACGATTTCCCCCTGATTTTAAGGGGAAAAAAGTGTGTTATACACCAATAAGTACGGTATATATATATATATATATATATATATATATATATATATATACACAGTATATATATAAAACCTCAAGTTAGGTTAGCCCTGCCTTACGTGAGGTTTACATTGCAAGGTTGATTAACTAAAACTAGAAAGTGCAAAGTCTGGTGCAGCTCTGCACAGAAAACAATCAGCTTGGTGTTTTTTTTTTTCAAAGCATACAAAAGCAGAAGTTAGAAGTTGATTGTCTACCATGCACAGCTGTACCGGTTTTTGCACTCTCCAGTTTTAGTAAATCAACCCAGGGGTGTAACTATAGGGGTCACAGGGGTTCCCCGTCACTTTTATTTACTCCTGGATAGGAGGGATGGCACGGCACGGTGGAGTGTCTTATAGAAGAACCGATCCCTTCCATTATCTTCCTGGTTCGTGCAGCCGCTGAATGCCTGTGGGACGGAGAGGAGAAGAAGCCGACTTTCAGCAGCTGCAGGAGCCAGAAGAATAATGGAGGGAATCGGTTCTTCTTGAAGCTGCTCTGCCGTGCTGCCCCCTCCCCCTATCCATCCTGGTGCCCTGTTCCAGTGACGTTGACAAGGGGTCATCGGTCTGCCCCCCCCACATTCGAGCTCCCGCTCCCCCAGGCTGTTCCTGCTGGGTAAGTCTTGCTTCCTGGCTGAGTCTACAAATGCATTCTCTACACCGCTCCTGTCACACTGCCCCCCTCCTGTCACACTTCCTCCTCCTTCTGTCACTATGCCCCCTCCTGCCACATGGCCCTCCCTAATGTCACAATGTCCCCTCCTGTCACACAGCCCCCCTCCTGTCATACTGCCCCCCTCCTTGTCATACTGCCCCCCTCCTGTCACACTACCCCCTCCTTTCACACTGCTCCCTCCTGTCACCTGGGCCTCCCTCCTGTCACAATGCCCCCTCCTGTCACACAGCCCCCCTCCTGTCATACTGCCCCCCTCCTGTCACACTACCCCCCGCTTGTGACACTAGCCCCCCTCCTGTTGGGGGCCCTTTATGGTTTCTTACACCAGGGCTCTGAAGGTTCTAGTTGTGCCTCTAAATCAGTACCTATGCCAGGGGTAGGCAACCATGGCCCTCCAGATGTGGTGAAACTACAAGTCCCATGAGACATTGCAAGACCCTGAAAATCACAGGCATGACTCCTAGAGGCAGAGGCATGATGGGATTTGTAGTTTCACCACAGCTAGAATGCTGAGGTTGCCTACCCCTGCCCTATGCAGATTTAACCTGAGCCTGGCAACCCAAAACACAAGTGCAGTTGGGTAAACCCAAATACCTCTACAATGGTTCTAAGGTGAGTGGGTCAGTATTTTTAACTCAGAGTTAACATAAGATATTTAGAGAGCATAGAACACCACAGAACCATTATATGAGAAGAAGGTGCCCCACGAAAATGCGACAAGCCATAAAAGTTAATATATTCCCATTGTGTTTAGACAGCTTAGAGCTTTTTAAAAACATTTCATGAAACATTTTGTGACTCTATTGGTTGAAGTATATGGACCTGTGTTTTTTTTCAACAGGATAGCTAACGAATCATGGCAAATGGTACTTTATATATTTTTGGAAGCTTACTTTATATTTTATAAAGAAAAAAACCTTCAAAGTGCTTGGGCAAAAAGCTCCATGACAGACAAATGGTATTCAGATAGCCCTTGACTATCAGGGGAATATTGGCAAGTGACATTAGGAAGGTATTGTTTGATTGGATCCTAGTTCCTATCTCTTGACTGTTCATGAGTATAGACACCACCAGGTAAGGTCCATAAACATAAAATCACATTGGGCAATGCATATTCCCAAAATTGCCCTTGTAAACATACAATTAAAAAGAGAACTACACCCTAATACTTCTCGAACTCTAAATTTTTTAAAACAAGGTTTATCAACCAGGGTTCCGTGGAACCCTAGAGTTCCTCCAGAGGTTGTTAGGGTTTCCTTGAGCAATGAGCAATTTCCACCTCTCAGATAATTTCCTACTGACACCATTGATCTTTTTAGCTATATGGGGTATAGGGGGTAATTCTTCCCAGTAATCACAAGAGTAAGGGGAACTATTCTCCCTGTCCATCAGACTAATTATAGCATGAGTTGTACTGTACATATAGAATTTTTTTATCAGGGATTCCCTGAGACCAGAAAGTTATTTCAAGGGTTTCCCATTTAGCGCAATAAGCTTTTCTTTAAATTTGGTTAGCCCTATCTTACACCTGACTAAGCCCCATGGGTGGGGTGAAATGCGTCAGTGAGTGTTTCCCGGGACTGAGATAGACTGAAGCTGCTGACATCTCTCTGATGTACGGGATTGCTCGATGTGTGACTTGCGGTTTACCATTTTCACTCTCAGACATTACAATTTAGACTGGCTCTTTGCCCAGCCTGCAACCTGGATGGAGTCTACCGGACATGGCTGTACAAGCCAGAGTGGAGACCACAAGTTTGTTTAGACCACAAGGTGTTACACCCTTTGTCATGCTTCCAGATTTCACAAGTACCTCCAGATCTAACATAAGTGTAGTTGGCCAAACCCAATAGTTTCTCCAATAGCTCTGAGTCAACAGGTCAGTATATTTAATTCAGATTTGACAGAAGGGGCAACAAAAAATTTGCATATTCCCATGTTTTTGCTTAGCTTAGAGCTGTTAAAACGTTTTTATGAACTTTGTTGGTTGAACTAGGTGGACGCGTATTATTTTTTCAACCTGACTAGCTTACTAGAGATTACTTAGTGTGAGTTATGTGTTTTTAAAAGTTTAATAAAAAAATTAAAAAAAAGGTTAAAGGGCTTGGGCAAAAGGCTTTATGACAGTCACACAGGGAAATAGATATTTTTAAAACAAGTATTCAGATAACCCTTGACTATCAGGGGTATACTGAGTGACATTAGGAAGGCATTGTTTGATTGGTTCCAAGTCCCTATAGCTTGACTGTTTATGAGTATAGATAACACCAGATAAGGTCCATAAATATAAAAGCATATGGAGCAATGCATATCCCCAAAATTGTCTCTTAAAATATAGAATAAAACTTAACCTACACCCTCGGACTTCAAAAACCTTAAAATGATCTTCTTCTTAAAAATGATGATGATGATAATAATAATAAGCAATAATAATAATAATAATAATAATAATATTATTATTATTATTATTATTATTATTATTATTATTATTATTATTAATAATAATAATAATAATAATAATAATAATAATAAAAATAATAATAATAATAATCAGTAATAATAATAGTAATAATAATAATAATAATAATAATAATAATAATAAAGATTACTATTGCGACAACACATCATCAGTAGGGTGATGAGAGGTATGGACTCCAGAGACAGAGATATAATTTTGCACCTGTACAAATCATTAGTAAGACCTCATCTGGAATATGCAGTTCAGTTTTGGGCACCAGTTCTCAAAAAGGACATCGGAGAACTGGAGAAAGTGCAGAGAAGGGCAACCAAACTGATAAGAGGCATGGAGGAGCTCAGCTATGAGGAAAGATTAGAGGAACTGAATTTATTCACTCTTGAGAAGAGGAGAATAAGGGGGATATGATCAACATGTACAAATATATAAGAGGTCCATACAGTGAACTTGGTGTTGAGTTATTCACTTTACGGTCAACACTGAGGACAAGGGGGCACTCTTTACGTCTAGAGGAAAAGAGATTTCACCTCCAAATACGGAAAGGTTTTTTCACAGTAAGAGCTGTGAAAATGTGGAACAGACTCCCTCCAGAGGTGGTTCTGGCCAGCTCAGTAGATTGCTTTAAGAAAGGCCTGGATTCTTTCCTAAATGTACAGAATATAACTTAGTACTAAGATTTGTTGGTAAAGTTGATCCAGGGTAAATCCGATTGCCTCTCGGGGGATCAGGAAGGAATTTTTTCCCCTGCTGTAGCAAATTGGATCATGCTCTGCTGGGGTTTTTTTCCTTCCTCTGGATCAACTGTGGGTATGGAGTTGGGTGTATGGGATTGTACTGTGTTTTTTATTTTGTTTTTTTATTTTTTGTGGTTGAACTGGATGGACTTGTGTCTTTTTTCAACCTGACTAACTATGTAACTATGTAACTATGTAATAATAATAATAATAATAATAGTAATAATAATAATAATAATAATAATAATAATAATAATAATAATGATAATACTACTACTACTAATAATAATAATAATAACACCATTGATATATTATAACATGCAGTACAATAAGCTTTTGCTTCCCTTGCAGTGTTTGTGTTGTTGGAATGCTTCCATTTAACTTTGTCAGTTTTCTTTTTGCACATTTCCCTCTCAATTGTTGGTATTAGTCACAGATGTAAACCACAGTGTGTTAACATTTATCTAGTGAATAGTTAATGAGATATTGATAGAATGCCAATACGGAAGAGGAGGGAGGCAGTTGGATCTGTTGTAAGAACCTTGAAGTGTAGCAGCTGTGGCTCAACTTTGAGGAGAGGATCAAGTCAAGACTAAGAGATAGGCAAACTTTGGCTTAAATGTTCTTCTCGGTGATTGTCCTTGGACATCTGCCTCATCTCCTGTCAGGAATGTTGGCAGCTGTTAGATCAGGATAACACTGCTGCTTGGTCATCCCGATAGCTGGCTCTGCTAATACTTTAAGCCAACTGGTCTCTGCACTATGCCTAAACTGATACGCAAGTATGCTAATGTCTAACGTCAACCGCCTTTTCCAACAGCTATGAAATACATAGAGGTCGGTATTGTTTGCACTGATAATTAGATTTAGGCATTGTTAGTAAACTTGACTGTAGTAACAAAAGACTAGGGGCGCTGGGCAAAGGTAAAGCAAGGGGTCGTGGGAGATTTTTTCTATTTTTTTTCTCTAGCAATTTGGATGTTTTGGTGTATTTCGCTACATTGAAAAATAAGAATGCACATGAGTGCAAGCATATCTGTAGGCTTGCAGAGCATTTGTCACCAGTAGATCTATAGGAAAATGCTGAGTAGTAATATTCATTCAGCAAAAACAAAAATATATATATATATATAGTATAGTATATAGTCAGTGGCGGCTGTTTCTCAAAATTTTTGGGGGGCGCAAACAAACTGAAAAATTCTGAAAAAAACATCAATTGCAGCCACTGTACCAAACGCAGCCATTGTGCCCATCAAACGTGGACACTGTGCCCATCAAACACAGCCACTTTGCCCATTAAATTCTCCCACTGTGTCCCAAGTGCTGCCACTGTGCCCCAAGTGCTGCCACTGTGCCCCAAGTGCTGCCACAGTGCCCAAAATGTTTCCACTGTGGCTTTGAAATTTCAGAGCTCAATTATTTTAGGATCCGTGGGTGGATGTATATATATCAAATATACTGCCTGTACTGACTGAATATAGATTCTACACTGAATATCGAATCTGCGTTAAATGCAGAGTAAAAAATATATCAAATACACTGCCTGCACGCCACTAACTAAGCTGCCTAATCTTGTGGAATTAGCTCCCTGAGCCATGATTGGCCAAAGGCACCCTGCCTTTGGCGAAATATGGCTCTCTCAGCAGAGTGCACTGTGATAGGCCAATCATCATACATCAATGCACTGCAATCTGCATTATGGGGTGTTCTGCGGCGCTCACATTTCCCACGAACGAGTGCATTGATAGGCAGAACTGATAAGTAACATTGGTGGGCACTGATTTGCAGCACTGGTGGGCACTGACTGGCAGTACTGGTGGGAACTGATTAGCAGCACTGGTGGGCACTGATAGGCCACGTACACACGATCAGTCCATCCTTGGTCTGGTGTGTCAGAACGCGGTGACGTAAAACACAAGGACGTGCTAAAAAAAATGAAGTTCAATGCTTCCAAGCATGCGTCGACTTGATTCTGAGCATGCGTGGATTTTTAACCGATGGTCGTGCGTACTAACGATCGGTTTTGACCTATCGGTTAGGCGTCCATCAGTTAAATTTTAAAGCAAGTTCTCATTTTTTTGACTGAAGGTTAACTGACCGATGGGGCCCACACATGATCGGTTTGGACCGATGAAAACGGTCCTTCAGTCCGTTTTCATCGGTTTTGACCGATCGTGTGTGCGCGGCCATAGGGAGCACTGGTGGGCACTGATTAGCAGCACTGGTGGGCAGTGATTAGCAGCACTGGTGGACACTGATAGGTGGCACTGGTGGGCACTGGGCACTGATTAGAAGCACTGATGAGCACTGTGTGGGGTCAATGTCCCTGTAACAGAAGCCGGTTACTGGCTTCTGCTTACTTCCGTGATCAGCTGTCATTGACTGACAGCTGATCACATGGTAAAGGGCCACTGTGATTGGCCCTTTACACTGTTCTGTGATCAGCTGAGTCCAAAGGGTTTGACAATCAAAGAGCGTGAAAACTGTGCGCCGCAGGGGCCGCGCGATCACGGGAGGATGTCTAGTGACGCCCTCCCGGCACTGGAAGCCCGCGCTGTAGCTGTCTTTTTCGGCTATATTGCAGATGGAAGTCCACGATAGCCTCTCCAAAAATTATTTCTAACCTAACTAGGAAGGTGCTACAGAAATATACGGTACAAGCAACAGAGGAATAAACAAAGTCCTAGAAAAGAAAAAAAAAACGCCCGCTCTGAATTTGAGTCAGTGATTGGAGCTTTAATTACGTTTTGCTGATGACAGCGGCGGGCCCACAGGTTGTGGTTTACCAATTTGGCAAACAATGTAAATGACAAAAGGTTAAAACGAGTTTGCCGAGATGAAAGCGTCAACTTGGCAGAAAGTCCCCCGCGGCTAAATGTAGTCTGTGCAAAATACAGGGCCAAGCATATTACCAATGCAGAAATGTAATATAAACTGTTGATCTTTTGCCTTCTAGTAACACAAGGCTATCTCGCAATTTGTCACCGCAGCGATATCATTCCTTGTGATTGAGGCGCGAGGTCAATGGAAGAATGGTGATCTCCTCCAAGTGAAGGTGATTCTTTCCAGCTATGTGAGCCTTGCATTGCCGGGGGGAGTTATCTGAACGGCGTGACACAGACGCAGCTTAACTTACCAGCTCTGTCAATTTGACACTTTGCTCTAATAGTGTATACATCACTTCTGGAACCTCAACATTTCGGGACCCATTTGTTTCTCTCTTACTGATATTGAGCACTGGAAAGGGTCTGAAGAGTGTCATACAATCTACCAGGGTCACTTTGTCTGCACTATTTAAAGCACGACCAACAACACCGAGCTCTTCATACCGTGCTGAGCTCATACCATTCATATCCCTCGGAATATCCATCTTCTAATTCACATTCAATCCATACTTCTGTGTCCATACCTGAAACAGAGAAGAACCCAGGCATGAAAACAATACACATTTAGATACTGCGGGGATCACATTTAGATTTAACGGAACAATTCCTTACACACAGAGGGCCATATTCTCAGTGAAGTTACGATGTAAGTCAAGATACTCCATCGTAACTCCCTTTTTTGGCCAGTGTATCTATGCTCCTGATTCTCAGAATCATTTTTGCATAGATACACTTAAGATCCGCCATCTGTAAGTCACTTACACTGGCGGATCTTAAATGCAATGACGCCGGCCGCCGCTAGATGGCATTTACGTGAAGGAGTCATTTGCGTATGCAAATGATCCTTCTACGCCGATTCCCGAACGAGTTCGCGTCACGTAACCGTCGCTAACGTCGTTTGCGTAAGCGGAAACTTACTCCTGCTATATGAGGGGTAAGTTTCCGCAAGTCTCGCGTAGGCCATGTTACGGATGGCGTCGGGTCCCCGTCGTGTTTTTTCGTCGGGTACGTCGTTTACGTAAGTCGTTCTTGAATACGACTTTACGTCAATGACGCACACGTCGGCGTCATTGACGTTTTCCGCCGAGAACTGGAGCATGCGCACTGGGCTTTTTGCAGCCCGGCGCATGCCCAGTTCTTTTGCATCGGGGGCGCGCTTCATTTGAATAGAAGACGCCCCCTTGGAGATCCGCCAGGCTACGCCGGGACACTTACACTCCGCTGTCCCAACTTATGGAGCAAGTGGTTGGGGAATACAGCACCTGCTCCAGTAAGTTGGGACAGCGGAGTGTAAGTGCCCTAAGCGCAGCAGGCGGATATTTAGAGAGAATATGGCCCAGAGTATTTATCCACTTGACCTCTGGAAGATTTTACCCCCTTCATGACCAGACCATTCTTTGATATTCAGCACTTCGCTACTTTATCTGGCAAATGCGCCGTCATGCAACGCTGTAGGCAAATTACATTTTTATCATTTATTTTTCACACAAATATAGCTTTCTTTTGGTGGCATTTTATTACCACAGGTTTTTTTTTTTTTTGCGAAATACCATATTTATCGGCATATAACACGCACAGGCGTATAACACGCACCTTCATTTTAAGAGGGAAGTTTAAAAAAAAAAAAAGGACGTTTTTAAATAAAGAACTTTGAAGTAAAATAAGGGTCAGTTCCCATCAATACAGCCTGATCAATGCCCTTCTGCCGCCTCACAATTGCCCATCAATGCAGCTTAATCAATGCCCATCTGTAGCCTCATAATTGCCCATCATTGCAGCTTGATCAATGCCCACCTGTAGCCTCACAATTGCCCATCATTGCAGCTTACAGCGGGGGTTCACCCTAAAAACGATTTTCTAACATTACATCCAGCTCACTCTCTACATTGACAGTATGCCGTTTTTTTTTTTTTTTTTTTGCTGTACATACCTCGTACAGCTATTTTCTTCCCCGGCTTCCGGGTCAGGACTCCCGCGGGAGTGGGCGTTCCTATCCAGCAGGTGATTGACATGATGACAAAAACTACCCCCCCTGTCGCATAAGGAGCGTCACAAGTTGCCGAAAGAAGCCGAACGTCAGTGCACAGGCCCTGTATAGCGCCAACTCGCCGTTCGGCTTCTTTCGGCAACTCATGACGCTCCTTATGCGACGGGGTGAGGTCGTTTTTGTCATCACGTCAATCACCTGCTGGATAGGAACGCCCACTCCCGCGGGAGTCTCGGCCCGGAAGCCGGGGAAGAAAATAGCTGTATGAGGTATGTACAGCAAAAACAAAAAAACAAACGGCATACTGTCAATGTAGAGAGTGAGCTAGGTGTAATGTTAGAAAATCGTTTTTAGGGTGAACCCCCGCTTTAATCAATGCCCATCTGTAGCCTCATAATTGCCCATTAATGCAGCTTGATCAATGCCCATCTGCAGCCTCATAATTGCCCATCAATGCAGCTTGATCAATGTCCATCTGCAGCCTCATAAATGCCCATCAATGCAGCTTGATTAATGCCCATCTGCAGCCTCACCATTGCCATGAATACAGCCTGATCAATGCCCATCTGCAGCCTCATAATTGCCCATCAATGCAGCTTGATCAGTGCCCATCTGTAGCCTCACCATTGCCATGAATGCATCCTGATCAATGCCCATCTGTAGCCTCATAATTGCCCATCAATGCAGCTTGATCAATGCCTATCTGCAGCCTCCCCATTGCCATGAATGCATCCTGATCAATGCCCATCTGCAGCCTCATAATTGCCCATCAATGCAGCTTGATCAATGCCCATCTGCAGCCTCACCATTGTCATGAATGCAGCCTGATCAATGCCCATCTCAAGGAGGGGGGAGGGATGAGGGCCATCAGATTACACACAGCGAGAATCTCCTGTTTACTCGGCGGCATCTTTAATACAAAGTCCCGCCACCTGGACCAGCTTCTATGATAGACAGAACATTGGTCCAATTACGGCCCAGGAGAAGGGACTTCCTATTACAGAGGCCGCTGAGTAAACAGGAGATTCTCGTTGTATGTAATCTGACGGCCCGCCCCCCTCACCGTTCTCTCTGAAGCAGCCCAAATTGCAGTATCGGCGTATAACACGCATACACTATTTGCATTTGCAACCGATTTGCAGGGTGAAATGTGTTATCCGCCAATAAATACATACTGAAAAGTTGTAAAAAAATATCGAATTTCTTCATGAATTTAGGCCAATGTGTATTATGCTACATGTATTTGGTAAACAATAAAATAAAAAAATACCAATAAGTGTATGTTATTTGTTTTACGTGATATAGCTTGTTATATTTAGTTATATATAAGTTCTAGCATATGGTATAGTAACAGGTTGAGACAATGTTTTGCGGACGTGCCGGCAATCCAAGAATGTGTGACAGCGGTTCTGTGATCGATGTCTGATGCCGCGCACACACGACCGTCGTTAAAGCGTACACACGACCGTTTTCCAAGACGAGAAAAACGACGACGTGAAAAACATCAAGAAAAATTAGAGCATGTTCTAAATTTTTAATGCCCATTTTTCTCTTCAAGAAAAATGCTCTGGAGCCTACACACGATCGTTTTTTCACGACTAATTAAAAAATTGCATTTTTCTCGTCATGAAAAACGATCGTGTGTACAAGGCATTAGCTATGAAAAACGCTCCTAAAAGCTTCTGTAAAAACGTCCATTGGCATCAGGCCTTAGAGCCCATTCACACAGGGGCAACTTGGGATCCGACTTGAAGTTGCCCCAAGTCGCGCTGTTGAGAAAAGCAATTGAAGTGAATGGAGCAGTCTTAATGTACACTACTGAAGTCGCTCCGACTTCAGAAAAGGTTCCTGTACTACTTCAATCCGACTTCTAGGCGACTTGTATCCATTGATTTCAATGGAAGTCGCCTCAGAAGTCGGATCACTGTCTTTACTGCAGCGACTTTTCAGGAAGTGAAAATCGTTTTTAGGTCAAACTCTTCCCTCCCCCTCCCTCCCACAGAGCTGATTCAGGTTTGATTGGCCACTGGAAAGCCTCCTGTCCTGGAGGCAACTTGAAGTCACCTTGTAAATTGCCCCATGTCGCGTTGAGGTGCGGGCTCAGGTCGCTTCCAAAGAGTCGTGTTTCCCCTGTGTGAATGGGCTCTAAAGGAAATTTGTTTGTATCTTCTGTTTTGTTTGTTTTCTGATACCATTTACCAAAATTTTTGGACACACCTCCTATACTACAAACCACAATAAACTATTAGCTGGATTCAGATAGAGTTAGGCCGGCGTATCAGTAGATATACGCCGACCTAACTCGGAATCTGCAGCGACCTAAGTTTAAGTGTATTCTCAAACTGAGATACACTTAAACCTATCTAAGATACAACGGCATTTTCAGGCGTAAAGTTATTCCATCAAATAGATGGACTAGTAATGTTAAGTATGGCCGTCGTTCCCGCGTCGACATTTGAAAATATTACGTCGTTTGCGTAAGTCGTCCGTGAATAGGGCTGGACGTAATTTACGTCCACGTCGAAAACCAATACGTCCTTGCGGCGTACTTTGCCGCAATGCACACTGGGATATGTACACGGACGGCGCATGCGCCGTTCGTAAAAAACGCCAATCACGTCGGGTCGCAGTTAATCTACATAAAACACGCCCCCCATCCTCATTTGAATTTGGCACGCTTACGCCGGCCTATTCACGCTACGCCGCCGTAACTTAGCAGGCAAGTACTTTGGGCCAGATTCACAGAAGAGATACGCCGGAGTATCTACTGATACTCCAGCGTATTTTCAAATTTGCCGCGTCGTATCTTAATTTGTGATTCACAAACAAGATACGACGGCTTTTGGCTAAGATCCGACAGGCTTGCAGCTTTGTACGCCTTCGGATCTTAGGCTGCAATACTTCGGCCGCCGCTGGGTGGAGTTCGCTTTGTTTTTCAGCGTCGGGTATGCAAATGAGCTTTTTTCCCGTCGCAAAGTTAAGCCTGCTTTTACATGGCTTAACTTTAGACGAGCCATGTTAAAGTATGGCCGTCATTCCCGTGTCAAATTTATTTTTTATTTTTTTGTGTAAGACGTCCAGGAATACAAAAGTATGTTACGCATGTCGCCGTTCAAAAAAATGACGTCATTTCGCGCAAAGCACGGCGGGAATTTCAAAATGGAGCATGCGCAGTACGTCCGGCGCGGGAGCGTGCCTAATTTAAATGGTACACGCCCCATTTGAATTAGGCGGGCTTGCGCCGGACGCTTTTACGTTACACCGCCGTAAGTTTACAGGCAAGTGCTTTGTGAATCAAGCACTTACGCTGAAAACTTGCGGCGGTGTAACGTAAACGGGATACGTTACGCCGCGGCGCAGGTACCTGAATCTGGCCCTTTGTGAATACAGTACTTGCCTAGTTAACTTACGGCGGCATAGTGTAAATACGATACGCTATGCCGCCGCAAAGATGCGGCGGGCTACTTGAATCCACTTATATAACTACTGGCCTAATCTTTACCTTGAATCACTAACAAATAATAACTAGTAAAGCAGATTATTTATTGTAATGGGTAAGATAAAAAAGATTTAGCTATGTTTAATTTTTTTATATATTGTTTTCGTATTTTTTTGTTCTATAATTTTGTTTTAATGAATCTGTATCAGTTGCCATTTTTAAGTGGTGCCGTCATGAATTGCCCCTTCTGGCAGATATTCAGTTAAACTGAGCGATCATTGTGTTCAGCCAGAATGGATCACTTTCAGTCTATGCTCTGATGGTGGGAGCTACAATCTTGAAAGACTTTGGCTATCTGCTATTCTGCTTGTCACTCTTCACGTGACAAGACCACCCAGAGGATTGCCTGCAGAAATTGTACTTCAAGCACTACATTTGCACAAAATATACAGTCCGAGAAGAATACAAAGACTGAATCACTGACAACGACACAAGAGAATCCATTTGCATGCTGTACACAGTCAGATTACAAAGAAATATTTGACGACCTTTAGAAATGTAGCTACAACAAGTGTCCGTCAACGGGAAGGAAAAAAAATCATTAAAAAGAACTCAAGTCTAATTAAAATACAGCCTACTGTAATATGGAGAAAAATAATTGGATCGTTAAATACAGTATCACTATTGTATATAAAACTTTATCACATTTGACCTTGTTTCTTTCTATTGAGGAAAGTTATTATACAACAGTGGCTTGGTGGTTAGCACTTCTGCCACTATGGTCCTCTGCATGGAGTTTGCATGATCATGGTCTGTGCTTGTATGGGTTTCTTCTCACACCGCAAAGACAGGTATGTTAAAACCAGTGGTGGCCGCTCCATTAGGGGCGCAGGGGTGGCGCCCCCCTTATTCATGCGCCCAGTCCCTAATCTGCATGCAGGGCACCAAACGCATGAATTTCAATATATATATTTTTTTAAGCAGGCTCTAATCGGCTTAAAAAAGGGTGGACTCAGGGAGCAGTGAGCCCACCCACTTGTGAGATAATAGCGAATTTATATTCGCTATGGTCTTCCTGCTTCTCCTCCGGGCCAATCAGAAAGCAGGTCTTAAGACCCAATTGGCCGAGAGGAGAAGCGACTGTATTGGCCGGGAGCAGGGAGGGAGGTGCAGAGGAGGAGATGCAGGGGGATGCCGCTGAAGCTGGGCGGATGGACAGACGAGTGAGCGATGGGGGGGGGGGGGGGGTTCGCCGTTAAACTAAGCAATGGAGGGGTGAGTTTTGGAGGGGTGAGTTTTGACTGGCCGACTGACCGAACAAAAGGGGTCGGGCGGTGTGTTTGTAAAGGAAGCTATTTAGGAAAAAAATTGTACCTTTACAACCCCTTTAAGGTTCAACAATAAAACCGAAAGCTGATTGGTTACTTTGCACGGCTACACCAGATTCTGTGTGCACCATTTTCTACTACATCAGGCGTCTCCATACTTTCTAAACAATGGCCCAGATTCTCAAAGGCGTTACGACGGCGCAACACCATTTGCGCCGTCGTAACTCCTCATCTGGCCCCGGGTATCTATGCGACTGATTCTTAGAATCAGTTACGCATAGATACCCATTAGATCTGACAGGCATAAGGCTGTTACGCTGTCAGATCTTAAAAGCAATTTTTTTTCCCGCCGCTAGGTGTCGCATCATCGTTTTCAGCGTTGTCTATGCAAATGAGGTAATTACGCAAGATTCCCGAACATACGCGCAGTCGACGCTGAGAATTTACGTAGTTTCCGTAGCGTACGCGACGCGCAAGGTTGTATGGCCGTCGTTCCCGCGTCGAATTTAAAAAAAATTACGGTGTTTGCGTAAGACGTCTGTGAATGGCGCTGGACGCCATTTACGTAAACGTCTAAGCAAATGACGTCGGGGCGACGTCATTTAGCGCAATGCACGTCGGGTAATTTACCCGACGGAGCATGTGCAGTACGCTCGGCGCGGGAGCGCGCCTAATTTAAATGGTGCCCGCCCCATTTGAATTGGGCGGGCTTGCGCCGAGCGATTTAACGATACACCGCCGCAAGTTTACAGGTAAGTGTTCTGAGAATCAGGCTGTAAACCTGCGGCGGTGTAACGTAAATCACATACGTTACGCTGCCCAGGAGCAACGTAAATGTATGAGAATCTGGGCCAAAGTGTCCTTCAAACTTTAGAGGGGCATTAGTGAGAGTAAATAATACCCCAGGCTTAGTGATCAGAAGGAGCTTGCGGCAGGGGGGCGCGCACAGGCGCCCGCACGTCGTGAAATTCAAAGTAACGTATATGGGGCAGATCCACATAGCGAGTACGCCGGAGTATCTACTGATACGCCGGCGTACTTTCAAATTACCCGCGTCGTATCTTTAGTTTGAATCCTCAAACCAAGATACAACGGCATCTGGGTTAGATCCGACAGGCGTACGGCTTCGTACGCCTTCGGATCTTAGATGCAATACTTCGGCGTCCGCTGGGTGGCGTTCCCGCCATTTTCCGTGTCGGGTATGCAAATTAGCTATTTCCGACGACCCAGGAACGTACGAGCGGCCGGCGCATTTTTTT
Source organism: Rana temporaria (assembly GCF_905171775.1). Taxonomy (NCBI): domain Eukaryota; kingdom Metazoa; phylum Chordata; class Amphibia; order Anura; family Ranidae; genus Rana; species Rana temporaria. Next base: position 23,847,716 of record NC_053491.1, on the reverse strand, counting down.
TCCGGCGTCTCTAGTCGGCTTTTTCCGGCGTGTAGTTAAAGCTGGTATTTTGCGGCGTATAGTTAGACTTGCCATGTTAAGTATGGCCGTCGTTCCCGCGTCAATTTTTTTTTTTTTTTTTGCGTAAGTCGTCCGTGAATCGGGATGGACGTAATTAACGTTTAAGTTAAAAAAATGACGTTGTTGCAACGTCATTTAGCGCAATGCACGGCGGGAAATTTTGAAACGGAGCATACGCAGTTCATTCGGCGCGGGGACACGCTTCATTTAAATGAAACACACCCCTAATCGCCGATTTGAATTCCACCGCCAGAGATACACTACGCCGCCGTAACTTACGGCGCAAAATCTTTAAGGATTCGAAATTACGCCAGGTAAGGTACGGTGGCGTAGCGTATCTCTGATACGCTGCGCCGATCTATTTTTATGTGGATCTGGCCCTATATACGTTACTTTGCACACCCGTGCCATTCTGCCGACGTATATGTACAGGAGTCGGGTCGGCAAGCGGTTAATGAAGGAAAATCTGGAGACACTCTTAAGGTTGGGGTGCACTGTAGGCTTCTTTGATTAAAATCATGATGCTTCTTTAACTGGCTGAAAACGGGTTAATTTCATAGCCACAATTTTCACCTAATGTACTCAGTATATTTATTCAAAGCCCTAGAGCCTCTGCACCAAACTGTACCCATTAACACTGTACGGCATGTCACCAGTGACAAATTATTCTGTCTTAATATCTGCATCACATGCAGCAAATGTTATGCATACATTCTATAGCAATATCTTAAGCCAGTCCTCAGGAGATCTTCATCTTCAAAAAACACAAGTAGAAAAATAAAGGTATACGAGTAAATTTTACAATACAGTTTTGTTTTATTATAATATACACTATATTACTAAAAGTATTGGGACGCCTGCCTTTACACGCACATGAACTTGAAGGCCTCGTACACACAATAGGTTAACCAGAGGACAACGGTCTGAAGGACCATTTTCATCGGTCAAAACCGATCGCGTGTTAAAAAAAACACGCCACACACATAGGTTAAAAAAAAAAGCCAACTTGCTTTAAAATTAACCTATGGATTCTTAACCAATAGGTCAAAACCTATCGTTAGTAGGCACGACCATCGGTTAAAAATCCACGTATGCTTAGAATCAAGTCGACGCATGCTTGGAAGCATTGAACTTCGTTTTTTTCAGCAAGTCATTGTGTTTTATGTCACTGCGTTCTGACACGATCGGTTCTTTAACCTATGGTGTGTAGGCACGACGGACCATCAGTCAGCTTCATCGGTTAACCGATGACAATGGTCCTTCAGACCGTTGTCCTCTGGTTAACCTATCATGTGTACGAGGCTTAAAGCTTTTTAAGATTAGATTCATGCTCATTTTGTCAAGGGGAATCGGGTAGTTTTTTTTAAATCAAAGCAGTACTTACCGTTTTAGAGATACATCTTCTCCGCTGCTTCCGGGTATGGGCTGCGGGACTGGGCGTTCCTTCTTGATTGACAGTCTTCCGACAGGCTTCTGACGGTCGCATCTATCGCGTCACGATTTTCCGAAAGTAGCCAAACGTCGGTGCGCAGGCGCCGTATAGAGCCGCACCGACGTTCAGCTTCCTTCGGCTACTCGTGACGCGATAGATGCGACTGTCGGAAACCTGTCGGAAGACTGTCAATCAAGAAGGAACGCCCAGTCCCGAAGACCATACCCAGAAGCGGCGGAGAAGATCGCTCCCTAAAACGGTAAGTACGGCTTCGTTTTTAAAAAAACTACCCGATTCCCCTAGACAAAATGAGCATCAATCTAATCTTAAATTTTTTTTAGGGTGAACTCCCGCTTTAATGGCATCCCAGTCTTAGGCCCCAAACACACTATTAGATTTTCTGCAGATTTATGTCTTCAGATTCACCAAAACCATATAATATGAGGTCAAACCTTAACAATTTTAATTTGTATGCAATCAGGCAGGCCCTTGCACTACATGGTTTTGATAAATCTGAAGACAAAAGTCTGAAGAAAATCTAATGTCGCGTACAAATGATACCACAGACGACAAAACCGTGGATTTTTTTCCGACGGATGTTGGCTCAAACTTGTGTTGCATACACACGGTCACACAAATGTTGTCTGAAATCGCGAACATCAAGAACGTGGTGACGTACAACACTACAATGAGCCGAGAAAAATTAAGTTCAATAGCCAGTGCGGCTCTTCTGCTTGATTTAGAGCATGCGTAGAATTTTGTGCATCGGAATTGTGTACACGCGCTCGGAATTTCCGACAACAAGTTTTGTTGTCAGAAAATTTGAGAACCAGCTCTCAAATTTTTGTTGTTGGAAAATGGAGCCCACACACGGTTGGGTTTTCCGACAAGAAGCTCCCATTGAACATTTGTTGTCGGAAATTATAGTGTGGGACTAAGTCAATATTGAGTTGGTCCATCGTTTGCAGCTATAACAGCTTCAACTCTTCTGGGAAGGCTGTCCACAAGGTTTAGGAGTGTGTCTATGGGAATGTTTGACCAGTCTTCCAGAAGCGCACTGATGTTGGATGAAAAGACCTGGCTCACAATCTCCGCTCTAATTTATCCCAAAGGTGTTCTATCACGTTGAGGTCAGAACTCAACGTGGCCAGTCAAGTGCCTCCACCCCAAACTCGCTCATCCGTGTCTTTATGGACCTAGCTTTGTGCATTTGTTCAAATATTTTGGTGGAGGGGGGATTATGATGGCGTTTTTTTTTCCAGAGGGTTGGGCTTGGCCCCTTAGTTCCAGTGAAGGGAACTTAAGGTGTCAGCATACTAAGATATTTTGGACAATTTCATGTTCCCAACTTTGTGGGAACAGTTTGGGGATGGCCCATAGGTGTTCTATCGGGTTGAGGTTAGGACTCAGTGCAGGCCAGTCAAGTTCCTCTACCCCAAACTTGCTCATCCATGTGTTTTATGGACCTTACTTTGTGCACTGGTCCCCATCCCCAAACTGTTCCCACAAAGTTGGGAGCATGAAATTGCCCAAGATGTCTTGGTATGTTGACTCCTTAAGAGTTCCTTTAACTGGAACTAAGGGGCCAAGCCCAACCCTCTGAAAAACAACCCCACATCATAATTGGCGCACGGCCGCGCCATTGTCAGTTAAAGTGACGCAGTGCCGGATAGCAAAAAAATGACTTCATTAAAACGGAGTTCCGCCCCAATTTTTTTTTAAGTCAGCAGCTACAAATACTGCAGCTGCTTAATTTTGAAATATGAACACTTACCTGTCCAGGGCACCCGCGATGTCGGCACCCGCAGCCAATCTGTCCCTCATCTCTCGGGTGCATCTTCGGTAAGGGATTTAGGAAGTGGAGCCTTGCGGCTCCATTTCCTGGTTCCCTACTGCAAATGCGCGAGTCGCGCTGCATGATCTGAATGGTCCCTACTGTCTTCTGGGACCTGTGTGTCTCCCAGAAGACAGCTTGGGGGCGGAGGAGGCGCCGGACGTGGCATAGGTATCCGCAGATACTGCAGCTATCTATGCCCGGAAGTGGGAGCAAAATAGCTGTATTAGACATCAACCTGATGAAAGGTGCCAAATGTGATACCGGAGGGGGGGGAGGAATCTGAAAAGCGGAAGTTCCATTTTTTGGTGGAACTCCGCTTTAAAGGGGTTGTAAAGGTACAATTTTTTTCCCTAAATAGCTTCCTTTACCTTAGCGCAGTCCTCCTTCACTTACCTCGTCCTTCGATTTTGCTTTTAAATGTCCTTATTTCTTATGAGAAATCCTCACTTCATGTTCTTCTGTCTGTAACTCCACACAGTAATGTGAGGCTTTCTCCCTGGTGTGGAGTGTCGTGCTCTCCCCTTCCCTTGGACTACAGGAGAGTCAGGACGCTCTCTACGTTGCAGATAGAGAAAGGAGCTGTGTGTTAGTGGGTGTCCTGACTATCCTGTAGTCCAAGGGAGGGGGTGAGCACGACACTCCACACCAGGGAGAAAGCCTTCCATTAGGCCTTGTACACATGATAGGTTAACCAGAGGACAACGGTCTGATGGACCGTTTTCATCGGTCAAAACCGATCGTGTGTGGGCCCCATCGGTTATTTAACCATCGGTTAAAAAATAGCCAACTTGTTTTAAATTTAACTGATGGATTCCTAACCGATGGGAAAAAAACAATCGTTAGTAGGCACAACCATCGGTTAAAAATCCACGCTCAGAATCAAGTCGACGCATGCTTGGAAGCATTGAACTTCGTTTTTTTCAGCACATTGTTGTGTTTTACATCACCGCGTTCTGACATGATCGTTTTTTTAACCAATGGTGTGTAGGCGCGACGGACCATCAGTCAGCTTCATCGGTTAACCGACGACAACGGTCCATCAGACCGTTGTCATCGGATGGACTGATCGTGTGTACGAGGCTTCACTGTGTGGAGTTACAGACAGAAGAACAGGAAGTGAGGATTTCTCAGAAGAAATAAGGACATTTATAAAGCAAAATTGAAGGATGAGGTAAGTGAAGGAGGACTGCACTAAGGTAAAGGAAGCTATTTAGGAAAAAACAATTGTTTAAGGGGCAAATTTTCCAGTCTGTAAGTGGTTAACAAGAGAAAACAATAGTGGTCATGTGCAACATGCAGAAATCCGCCATATCCAATCACATCCCAGGTTTCTGTTGTCAAATCAGTCAAAGAGCAAAATGTGGTTTCTTGCATGGAGTTCCATTTCACATCTGTCACTGTCACGCTTTGCGCCGTGTCGTTGAGTAATGTGCAATAGATGCGTAAAGCAGACTTCTGTAGTCATCTCCCACCCCGAGTGGTTCTATAAAACAGCACTGGAGACATTTTAGACTTCAAAGCTTAAGATCTTAGAAGCGCTGATTTTATCTGCATTTTATCCAACTTTCACAGATGGATTAGTTATCTTGTTCACAATCTCGACTTGAGACACCTCAGTAAATATGCAAAAACCACTAGGAGAGCGGAGGAACAATCTAAGGTTATTGTCTAATCATCGGAAAGCAAAGATTGGAATTTGAATCAGTACTGCAAATATCAAAAAAGATTTACTACAAAAGAAATGTTGTTTCACACTCTGCATTATATGGCTGTAAACAACAGCAGGACATATTTTTCTAATGCAGGGTCTTAAGAAAAAAAGGCAGATAAATTGAACATTCACGCATTACGACTTAGACTAACACTGGATATTCCTACGTGTGAGAATCAATATCACGTTCACAATCAAACAAGCTATTCATTTTGCCACATAATATTATGTACCGCAAGCTGTAATGGATTTCAGATAGACCCGTTTCTCTCCGAGATGGATAAGCCAATTCAGATTACATTTAAGAAATAACTTGTCAACACACACATGCTTTTGGTTAAAACATTTATTGACCAAAGAATTATGTATCTGAGAGAGAGGGCTTATTTGTATGGTAACAAAATTGGCTAGTACAATGTGTTAAGACTTCCCGGTTTAGTCCACGGGAACATTCTATCGGTCATTTGTTGGCAGTTTGAGTCATGCGGGATATAGTTTAATGGACTATTCATTCATTTTTATAGTATTTAGACACAAGTAGCTATACATTTGATTGTTTTTTTTCAAGTGTAACAGTTATTTACTTTGTTAGAAAAAAGAATGTATTTTAGTGCATTTATGTTAAAAAGTGCTTACCCAAAGAAATTTTTAACATGATTTTTTCCCTTTTACATTGCTTGCTCTTCCTTATTTGTGTAATTATTTTCAATAAAAAATATGTAGATTAGTCCTTATCAGAGTCACTCTTTACCAGGGCTCAAGTCCTGCGGGAACGCGTGGGGAACGGAGTTCCTGCACTTTTTTCACAGCAGGAACTCAGTTCCCTTTGCAGGACTAGAGCAGCCGAGACAATCCTTCACTAAGCGGCGATGCCCAGCTCGAGTCACTGTCAGGGGCAGGCGAACCTTAGTAATCCTTTATGTTACTGGCCGCTTCCTGTATATGGATTCATCAGGTAGTGTGCGGGTATTCTATCACTTCCTCGATGCCGCAATGTCTCCTGGGAGCTTTTGTCATTGTTCCCAGGAGACATTGCGGAGGTCTGCCGTGAGTTATCGCAGGATTTAGAAAGAACTTGCTTCTCTCTAAATCCCGCGATAACTCACGGCAGACCTCCGCAATGTCTCCTGGGAACAATGACAAAAGCTCCCAGGAGACATTGCGTCATCGAGGAAGTGATGGAATACCCGCACACTACCCGATGAATCCATATACAGGAAGCGGCCAGTAACATAAAGGATTACTAAGGTACAGTGGATAGAAAAAAAAAACATGCGATTTAGTAATTATGCATATGAGCGTATCATTTTTTTTTTTTTTTGGTGGGGGAGTGGATCTTGGGTGGGAGTTCCCACACTTTTCTCCCCAGGACTTGACACCTGCTCTTTACATCATGAGTACTCATCAGTGTCTTTCTTTACATTAGGGTCCCCACCAGCGTTCCCCCCTACATCAGGGTACCCACCACAGTGTCCCCTTACATCAGGATTTCCACCAGTGCACCTCTTACATCAGGGTCCCCATCAGCATGCTACTTTACATCAGAGTTCCTATCAGAGTGCCCCCTCACATCAGGGTACCCACCACAGTGTCCCGTAACATCAGGGTTCCCACCAGTACCCTCATACATCAGGGTCCCCATCAGCATGCCACCTTACATCAGGGTTCCCACCAGAGTACCCCCCTCGCATCAGGGTCCCCACCAGAATTCCCCCCTACACCACAGTACCCACCACAGTGTCCCCTTACATCAGGGTCCCCACCAGCGTTCCTCCCTAAATCAGGGTACCCACCATAGTGTCACCTTACATCAGGGTTCCCACCAGTGTCCTCTTACATCAGGGTCCCCATCAGCGTGCCACCTTACTTTAGGGTTCCCACCAGAGTGCCTCCTCAAATCAGGGTCCCCACCAGAGTTCCCCCCTACACCACGGTACCCACCACAGTGTCCCCTTATGTCAGGGTTCCCACCAGTGTCCTCTTACATCAGGGTCCCCATCAGCATGCCACCTTACATCAGGGTTCCCACCAGAGTGCCTCCTCACATCAGGGTGCCCATCAGAGTTCCCCCCTACATCAGGGTACCCACCACAGTGTCCCCTTACATCAGTGTTCCCCCCTACATCAGGGTACCCACCACAGTGTCCCTTAACATCAGCGTTCCCCCCTACATCAGGGTACCCACCACAGTGTCCCCTTACATCAGTGTTCCCCCCTGCATTAGGGTACCCACCACAGTGTCCCCTAACATCAGGGTTCCCACCAGTGTCCTCTTACATCAGGGTCCCTATCAGAGTGACACCTTACTTTAGGGTTCCCACCAGAGTGCCTCCTCACATCAGGGTCCCCACCAGAGTTCCCCCCTACACCACGGTACCCACCACACTGTTCCCTTACATCAGGGTTCCCACCAGTGCCCCAATTGGCCTGGGCAGGAAGGGGCTGAACCTGCCCGGTATTGAAATTGTTAATAAAAGGCATAATCTAGGTTCTCATTTTCCTTTTTATCAAATGGGCCATAGAGCATGGAGATTGCAGATTAGATTGCAAGTAGATGGCAATAACTGATGTGAATGGTTATGTGTACACTGCAAAGTGCTCCAGAATTTGTTGGCTATGTATATAAATAAATAACTCAAATCTTAGAACCCTATGAAGTTCCCTATTTATAATATGCTTGAACCACTTTAACCCCTGGACTATTTGGCTGCCAAATGACCAGGCTATCTTTTGCGATTCGGCACTGCGTAGCTTAAACTGACAATTGCGTGGTCATGCGACGTGGCTCCAAAACAAAATTGGCGTGCTTTCTTCCCCACAAATAGAGCTTTCTTTTGGTGGTATTTGATCACCTCCTGCGTTTTTTTTTTTTACGCTATAAACAAAAATAGAGCGACAATTTTGAACAAAAAAGCAATATTTTGTACTTTTTTCTATAATAGATATCCCCATTTTTTTCTCAGTTAAGGCCGATGTGTATTCTTCTACATATTTTTGGTTAAAAAAACGGCAATAAGCGTATATTGATTGGTTTGCGCAAAAGTTATAGCGTCCACAAAATAGGGGATAGTTTTATGGCATTTTTATTATTATTATTTTTTTACTTGTTATGGCGGCGATCTGCGGTTTTTATCGTGACTGCTACATTATGGCGGACACATCGGACACTGTTGGTGCGATTTTGGGACCATTCACATTTATACAGCGATCAGTGCTATAAAAAAAGCGCTGATTACTGTGTAAATGTGACTGGCAGTGAAGGGGTTAACCAGTAGGGGCTCTGAAAGGGTTAAGTGTGTCCTAGGGAGTGATTCTGACTGTTTGGGGGGCGTGGCTTACTGTGACACGTCACTGATCGCTGCTTCCGATGAGAGGGGGCAGACGATCAGTGCTGTGTCACAAGGCAGACCAGGGAGATGTCTTGTTTACAAAGACATCCCCCTCCCCCGTTCTGAGGTTCCACGACCCGATCGCGGGACACCGGCAGACATCGAGTTCATGGGTCCTGCAGGCACGGTCACAGAGACCACGCCGGGCGCGCATGCGCACTCGCTAGGGGGCAGGGTTAATATATACATTGCTTTGCCTGCCCGTGCCATTCTGCCGACATATATCTACGTGAGGCGGATCGGCAAGCGGTTAAAGTGGTTGTAAACCTCAGACATGAAATATGAACAAAGTACATCCTTCATATCCCAGGTGTCCTACAGTTGTAGGTCACCTGGGCAGTTGAGGCACCAGACCGCTTCACCGAATCTGGATGACATGTTTTTCTACTGTTAGCATCTAATGGTTGTGGAGCTTCGGATTAATAGGACATCCTGTTTAATAGACATTGGCTTTGGGGCTTCCTGGTCTTTTATGATTTTACATGATAATCCACCATCAGGCCAATTCTGCATATCCTTGGAACTATTTTGAGAACCATTTGAGATCCATTTTTTGATCAAGGGTCCTCCTCCTTCTGATGTGCTTGCTTTCTGCTATGAGGCAGTCCTAGTAAAGTTACCTGGCATGGCACAGTGGCGACAATTGATGGGCACAGTGGCGACAATGGCATGGCACAGTGGTGACAATTGATGGCATGGCACAGTGGCAACAATGGATGGGCACAGTGGCGACAATTGCTGGCACAGTGGCTGTGTTTGATGGCATGGCACATGGCGACAATTGATGGGCACAGTGGCTGCGTTTGATGGCATGGCACAGTGGCGACAATTGATGGCACAGTGGCTGCATTTGATGGCATGGCAAAATGGCGTAAATTTTATGGCACAGTGGCTGCATTTGATGGGCACAGTGGCTGCGTTTGATGGGCACAGTGGCGGCAATTGATGGGTAAAATGCAATTTTTAGGCATTTTACCAAGGCACCCCTGAAGAAACCCGAAGGCACCCCAGGGTGCCAGGGCACCCTGGTTGAAAAAGGCTGAATTAGAAGCTTTATGGTGTCATGGGTTAGGAAGGGGCGTATTTTGGGTAATTTTTAGACATTTTACCAAGGCACCCCATAAGAAACCTGAAGGCACCCTGGTTGAAAAAGGCTGAATTAGAAGCTTTATGGTGTCATGGGTTAGGAAGGGGTGTATTTTGGGAAGTTTTTAGCCATTTTACCAAGGCACCCCATAAGAAACCTGAAGGCACCCCAGGGTGCCTGGGCACCCTGGTTGAAAGGGGCTGAATTAGAAGCTTTGTGGTGTCATGGGTTAGGAAGAGGCATATTTTGGAGATGTTCCTGAGGTTGAGGTGGCAAGCTCTGGTAAGTGATTGGATGTGGGGCCAAAAGGAGAGTTCAGAGTCCAGGATAACACTTAGCACCCTAGCATGCAGGGATGGGTTGATGGTTGTGACATTGATCCTGACAGAGAAGTCAAGGGAAGAGGCACGTGGGGGAGGAAATATTATGTTTAAAATAAATTCTATGACAAAAGCCAATGAAAAGAATACTTTCAATTCACTTGCGAAGAATACATTATATGCTATACCCAACTGCTATCGCTTCCAAATTTAGAAAATGTAATCTATATACATGACTCAGAAAATCTCCCTCTAATCTCCGAGACACATGTCTGAATGTAAACCATGACAGTGGCCCTGCAAATGGATAGCACATGACGGCCTGGGCTGAGGGAATTGGACGACAGTTCAGCTGTTTCCTTCTGCTGCCAGTACACCACAAAGTAGACTTTTCGGCATTGCGCTCAAGGGGGAAAAGTCAATTAAAATGCAACTGTCCCAATTCTAGTGAAAGTCACTGATCATCAAGAATTGCCATTCATTTTACTGTATGTGCATTTAAACTGTAGAATGACATGCTGACAAAATGCATTTAAAAGGCCATGTCCGTCAAATCCCATTTGAAGAATGATGGTGACTAAGTACATGGATAATCTGACCTTCTATTAAACCTTATTAAGATTGTTGACATTTCTTTTATTGTGTCTTTGGCTGTTATAAGCCCTGCCCCGAGCAGTGTTCAGTGCATTGGTTCAGTGCTTCTATTAGCTGAAGCTAGTCCTATACTCTCTGCAAGGTGCTTTTTTCCTAGTATATCGCCGCGATTAACATTGTTTAACAAAATCACAGCTAATATTAAAATCTATTAGGTAGGGATAAATAGATAGAGAGGGCCAGATTCACAGAAGAAATACGCCGGAGTATCTACTGATACTCCGGCGTATTTTCAAATTTGCCGCGTCGTATCTTTAGTTTGAATTCTCAAACCAAGATACGACGGCTTCTGGCTTCGATCCCACAGGCGTACGGCTTCGTACGCCTTCGGATCGTAGGTGTAATAATTTGGCGCCCGCTGGGTGGAGTTTGCGTTGTTTTCCGCGTCGGGTATGCTAATTAGCTGTTTACGGCGATTCATGAAGGTACGCGCGGCCGTCGCATTCTCTTACGTCGTCGCTAGTCGGCTTTTCCCGGCGTATAGTTAAAGCTGCTATTTCTTGGCCTATCTTTAGACTTGCCATGTTAATGTATGGCCGTTGTTCCCACGTCAAATTTTTTTGACGTAAGTTGTCCGTGAATAGGAAAGGACGTAACTCACGTCGACGCTCAAAAAATCACGTCGGTGCGACGTCATTTCACGCAAAGCACGGCAGGAAATTTCAAAACGGAGCACGCGCAGTCGGTTCGGTGCGGGAACGCGCCTAATTTAAATGATCCACGCCCCATTTGAATTAGGCGGGCTTGCGCCGGAGGGATTTACGCTACGCCGCCGCAACTTTACAAGCAAGTGAATCAAGCACTTGACCGTAAAACTTGCGGCGGTGTAACGTAAATCCCATGAATAAGTCAGGTTTTATGACAAAACATGTCGGGGGCGTGGCTATAATCTGACCTCTTGACCACCTACCAACGTGAGAGGCCAGTGCAGTGTCTTGCTTGCGCTAGTGACCAGCGCCTGTTCGTTTTTTGCTTCACGCCATTTTCTGGGGGCTATCAACTTAAAGTGTGGATCGAGTGCCGTGAGTTACCTGGATTTTCTTTCCTTGGTCCGCCGTGACCGTAGTTTGCCAGCTGCACAATATTGAGGAGATTTCTGCTGTGTTTATTCACGTTTTTACCTTTTTGGCATTGTGTGAGTGCATAATTTGCAGAGTTTTATGTGGTGTGTTATTAAACTGGTTTTACGTTATCACACTATGTTATACTTTCTTCATTATTTATAAGGATCTTATTCACTACTTGATTGAGAATGGAAGCTCGCCCTATGGTTTGAACCAATTATTACACGCTATTGTGCCGAAGCACGAGAGTGTTAGGCTGTTCGTTCTGGTGAGTGGCCATTTCTATTGGTGAAGGAATCACTTTATCTCACATCGGGTGTGGTGGAAGAATTTTTTGAATTTTTTGAATTAATTTACTTTAAAGACTTTACACCTTGAAAGAGAGAAAGAAATTTTACCTCCTATTACTTTTCCATGAACTTTTATTTTGCCTATGAACACTTTCAATCACGAATCATTTGGACTTTTACATTATTATATTGTGTTTATTTATTCACTGTGTGGCTCATACACACATGAGCGCTGTTTATATATAATTTACGGTTTAATTTAATATTTAACACGTTATATATACTTTGTCATATATTTATTTCTAAAAACAGCAGCTGTGATTCTCTTTGATTGTTTAGTCCTAAGCGCAGAGGTGTGTGTCATTAGGGCCCGTTTATTTTGATCACACACTTTTTTTTACAGGTGTAACGTAAATGCTATACGTTACGCCGCCGCAAATGTACATGAATCTGGCCCATAGATTTTATTTCTTTCTTATTGGTATTTATATAGTGCTGACAATTTACAAGTGCTTTACATATATATTGTACTTTCATATCAGTCCCTGCCCTCAAGGAGCTTACAATCAAAGGTCCCTAACTCACACAATCATACATACACATACTGGGGCAAATTTATACTGAAGCCAATTAAACTACCAGCAGTGGCGGAACTACCAGGGTCGCACTTGTGACTGGGCCCTGGTGTTCCGCCACAGGAGGGGGGCGCTGCAGGACCGTAAGGCGCTGCGACCCAAAGTCATGCAACTTGTTCGTGACTTGCTGGCAATTTCCTTGCAGCTTTCTTGCAACTTGCTTGTGATTTCCCTGTGACTTTCTTGTGACTTCTGTGATTTGACATTGCAATAATGGCATTCAAATCACACTAAAGTCAGAGAAAAGTAGTCTTTCTTGAGTTGCATGGATCAAGACGGCACCCATTGAAATGAATGTGTTTGGACTTGTCATGCAACTCTGTTAGGTGCAGTGTGAACCAGGGCTTATAAAGGGCCTTGTGATGGGAGTATAGGGGCCCCAGGATCAGTGTGAAGGGCCCTAGGCTCGGAGGGAAGTGGAGTCCTTGGAGTGTGGGAGGTAACCAGAGTACTTGGAGGTACCCACACAAGTACAAGGAGAACAGGCAGTAGTGTCGTGGTTGGGATTAAAACCGATGACCCCATAGGTAGATAGATAGATAGATAGATAGATAGATAGATAGATAGATAGATAGATAGATAGATAGGTAGATAGATAGATACTTTTTTCTCTAAAGTGGAATTAGACTGAACATATAAAAAAAATGCAAGCTCTTTCATGCAGCAGAGACTAACTATGTCTCTTCTACAATAGCACACATACTTACGGTATCTGCCCATTTGCAGTCCTCTATTGAATGCACACTGAGCTGTGCATGCTTAGCTCAGTGTGTTTTATCGGCACACTCTGGCTGTGCAGAAATGACTGACTTCTATACGCATGCATGAGATGATGTCACTTCCCCCTTCTGGCCAATCAGGAAGCTGAAAACTAAGCATCCAGAAAAAGCCAGGGAGAAGATGACAGTGGCCAACGAGGGATGTGACTGCCACATCACTGGATGCATGTTTGGGGGTTTATGTGTGAGGCCCGTTTACATTAGCAGTTGGGGGGATGCCTTAAAACACACCGTTCAGATGCATTTTTAGCACCCCTTACAACCCCCCCCCTTAAACTGCAATGGTAGTGGAGAGGAGTGTTTACATGCCGTGGGCGCGATGCATCTCTTCGCGTCAACGGCCAAAACTATCTGTGAAAATGACAATTGCAGTTTGGGAGTTAACCACTAGGGGGCGCTGTAGGGGTTATGTGTGACCTCATATGTTTTTCTAACTGTAGGGGGCTGGATGTGTCATGTCATTGATCGTGTTTCCCTATATCAGGGAACACACGATCAATGAAGCTGCCACTGTGAAGAACGGGGAAGCTGTGTTTACACACAGCTCTCCCTGTTCTTCAGTTCCGGGGACCGATCGCGGGACTCCGGCGGCAATCGGGTCCGCGGCCGCAGTCACAGAGCTTCGGACCGGGTCGCGCTCGCCCGCCACCCATGGCTGGGCACTTAAAGAGGACGTACAGGTACGTGCTTGTGCCCAGCCGTGCCATTCTGCCGACGTATATCTGCAGGAGATGGTCCTGAAGTGGTTAATGTGGTTGTAAAACTGTTACAACCACTTTTACCTACAGGTAAGCCTAGATTAAGGCTTATCTGTAGGTGCTCGAAATATCTCCTAAACCTCCACAGTTTAGGAGATACCGTATTTATCGGCATATACCGCACACTTTTTTCCCCTTAAAATAAGGGGGAAATCGTGGGTGCGCGATATACGCTGATACCCGCTTCCCGCGCTCAGTTTGAATGCCTGCGCCGACATATACCAAGTGCAGTACACTCGGCTACATTCGGCCAGGCTCGGCTTCGCTCGTGCTCACGCATAAACGTCACAGAGCGTGAGCACGAGCGAAGCCGAGCCTGGCCGAATGTAGCAGAGTGTACTGCACGACGGTATATGTCGGCGCAGGCATTCAAACTTAGCGCGGGAAGCGGCGATTTGACGGGTAACAGCACGGGAGAAGCCGGAAGGACACCACCGAAGCCACATACTGACGCCGGACCCGACGAGGAGGACACCACCGAAGCCGCAGACGGACGCCGGACCCGACGAGGAGGACACCACCGAAGCCGCAGACGGATGCCGGACCCGACAAGGCCGCCGATGGACGCTGCGCAAGACACCAAAACTGTAAGTACTAAAATGTTTTTTTACAGGAATGTGGGTCCACATTACTGGTGCGCGGTATACGCTGGAGTGCGCAATACCCCCGATAAATACGGTATTTAGAAATGAGATGGGCGCCGATGTCTATATATCCTAAATAATAATCCTATATAAATCCTGTATAATGATATCATTATTATTATTATTATTATTATTATTATACAGGATTTATATAGGGCCAATAGTTTGTGCAGTGCTTTGAAAAATAAAAAGGAGACAGTACAGGTACAATACGATTCAATACAAGAAAGTTTCATGAAAAATATTATACACTACACGTACTCTGCTTTGCGTCCCATCACATTTCTCTTGCTTGTTGAATACTGCTGCTTCTGTTCCCTTAGTAGTTATCATTGTGGAATTCTGGATGTTGCATATTCCCATAGAGAGTTTTTTTTTAATCATATGCTTCTTGTCTCATTGAAAACAGCTTTATGCTGACGCATTCCACAGTATGTTCACTCTGTTATCTCGTACAATAAGAATGTTGATTGATATTGGAAAATTTGCTTTACCAGGCACCTCTGACCTATGTGGTTAAAGCCACAGTTCTGACATCTTGCAAGGACATACACCATGATACATACTGTATATACAGGGCACTTCTTTTTTTTTTAAAGATGTATTTTATATTATATATTAAAATAATAATTGTAAATGTAAACAGTTGTAAGAATGAGATCCTTCAGGATATTTGAAGGTTTAACTTTAACCAGTTGCCCTCCAGAAGGTTTTACCCCCTCAATAACCAGACCAACCTTTGCTATTTAGCACTCCGCTATTTTAACCACTTAAAGAGGGAGTTCACCCTAAAAATAATTTTTACCCGTAGATTGATGCTCATTTTGTCTAGGGGAATCGGCTAGTTGTTTTAAAATCCGAGCATTACTTACCGTTGTAGAGAGCGATCTTCTCCGTCACTTCCGGGTATGGGTCTTAGGGAGCGGGCGTTCCTTCTTGATTGACAGTCTTCCGAGAGGCTTCCGACGGTCGCATCCATCGCATCACCAGTAGCCGAAAGAAGCCGAACGTCGGTGCGGCTCTATACTGCGCCTGCGCACCGACTTTCGGCTTCTTTCGGAAAATCGTGACGCGATGGATGCGACCGTCGGAAGCCTCTCGAAAGACTGTCAATCAAAATAGGAACGCCCAGTACCGCAGCCCATATCCGGAAGCGGCGGAGAAGATGCATCACTAAAACGGTAAGTACTGCTTTGATTAAAAAAAAAAACTAGCCGATTCCCCTAGACAAAATGAGCATTAATCTAAGGCTAAAAAACGTTATGTACGGGCAGGGCCGGACTTACCATTGGCCTTGACTGGGCTCAAGCCCAGGGGCCCCACCCAATAGGGGGCCCCCTTTAAAAAAAAAAAAAAAAAAAAAACATTTTTTTTTTTTTTTTTTTTTAGGGGTCCGGAGGTCCCCAGGGGCCCAGAGGGCCCCGGACGGCAACCCCCTTTTTTTTTATTTATTTTTTGTAAAAAAATGTTTTTTTTATATATTTTTTATTTTTATATATATAATATAATATATATATATATATATATATATATATATATATATATATATATATATATATATATATATTTTTATTATTATTATTATTAAAGGGCCCATGGGTCTCCAGGGCCCCGGACGGCAACCCCCCTTTTTTTTATTTATTTTTTGTAAAAAATAAAAAAAAATTATATATTTATTTATATATATATATATATATATATATATATATATATATATATATATATATTTTATTATTATTATTATTAAAGGGCCCAGGGGTCTCCAGGGCCCCCGGATGGCAACCCACCTTTTTTATTTTTTTATAAATTTTTTTTTTTTTTTTATATATATATATATATATATATATATATATATTTTTTTTTATTATTAAAGGGCTCAGAGGTCCCCAGGGCCCCATGTGGCAACCCCCCCTTTTTTTATTTTATTTTTTTATTTTTGTTTATTTTTTATTAAAAGGCCCAGGGGCCCAGAGGTCCCCAGGGCCCCCGGGTTTGGCAACCTCCCTTTTTTTATGTATTTTTTATAAATGTTTTTTTTTTTATTATTAAAGGGCCCAGAGGTTTCTTTTTTCTTTTTATTAAAAGGCCCAGAGGTCCCCAGGGCCCCGGATGGCTACATATATTTATATATATTTGTTTTCTTCTTTATTTCTTCTTTTTTTTGTAAAGGCCCCCCCCGCTTCTCAATTTGCGGCAGCCCCCACGCTTCTCAATTTCAGGTGGCAGCACCCCCACCCCCCCTAGGTTCTCTGCTTCAGGGGGCCCATGCCTTAAGCTGTGCAAGGGGCCCCAAAATTCCTGATGGCGGCCCTGCGCATACCTCCCAACACGCACGGATTCTGCGGGACTTTCCTGCACAGACAGCTTCTTCCCGCAGTCCCGCAAAAGGGTTAATTTTCCCGCACTGCAAGAGGAGGCAGCACGGAAGCAGGAGGAACCGGAGCGGTGTGTGGAGGACTGTGGCTGCTGAAGGGAAGAAAGCCGACAGCCGGGCTAATGACAGTCTGTGGCCACGGCTGTTGGCACAGGTGAGAGGCACTCCCCCCCTCAACAGCTGCAAAATCCCCCCCCCCGCTCAACAACTTTAATGCGCTCCCCCCCGCTCAACAACTTCAATTCGCCCCCCCCCGCTCAACAACTTCGATCCCCCCCAATTCTCGGCTCCAGGGGGCCCCTTCAACACTCAAGCCCAGGGGCCCCCACCACCCTAAGTCCTGCCCCCCTGTGTACGGGTGAACCTCCGCTTTAAGGACCGCCGCACGACGATATACGTCGACAAAAATGGCACGGCTGGGCACAAGGGCGTACATGTACGTCCCCTTTAAGAACCCAGCCGTGGGTCGCACGTGCGAGCGAAGCATCGTGACCGCCGCCCCCGACCGCCGCCGGTGTCCCGCAATCGGGTCACAGGAGCTGAAGAACGGGGAGAGGTGAGTGTAATCACACCTTCACCGTTCTTCTCTGTGGCTTGTCACTGATCGTCTGTTCCCTGTCATAGGGAACGACAATCAGTGACGTCACACGTCCAGCCACGCCCCCCTACAGTAAGAAAAACACAATAGGACACACTTAACCCCTTAGCGCCCCCTAGTGGTTAACCCCTTCACTGCCATTGTCATTGCCATTGTCATTTTCACAGTAATCAGTGCATTTTTATAGCACTTTTTTGCTGTGAAAATGACAATGGTCCCAAAAATGTGTCAAAATTGTCCGAAGTGCACGAAAAAAAATCGCTGATCGCTGCCATTAGTGGTAAAAAAAAAAATATATTAATAAAAATGGCATAAAACTATCCCCAATTTTGTAAACGCTATAAATTTTGCGCAAACCAATCGATAAACGCCTATTGCGATTTTTTTTACCAAAAATATGTAGAATAATACGTATCGGCCTAAACTGAGGGGTTTTTTTTATAACTTGTTTGGTGATATTTGTTATTGCAAAAAGTTAAAATTATTGCATTTTTTCAAAATTTACGCTCTATTTTTGTTTATAGCGCAAAAAATTAAAACCGCAGAGGTGATCAAATACAATAATGTGGCAGTCATGATAAAAAATCATTGATCGCCGCCATTATCAGTAAAAAAATAAATTATAATAAAAATGCCATAAAACTATCCCCTATTTTGTAGACTCTATAACTTTTGCGCAAACCAATCGATTAACGCTTATTGCAATTTGTTTACCGAAAATATGTAGAAGAATAAATATCGACCTAAATTGAGGAAAAAATATATATATATTTTTATATATATATATATATATATATATATATATATATATATATATTTTTTTTTTTGGGGGGGATATTTATTATAGCAAAAAAGTTAAAAATATTGCTCTTTTTTCAAAATTGTCGCTCTATTTTTGATAATAACGCAAAAAATAACAACTGCAGAGGTGATCAAATACCACCAAAAGAAAGCTCTATTTGTGGGAAAGAAAGGACACCAATTTTGTTTGGGAGCCACGTCGCATGACCGCGCAATTGTCAGTTAAAGCGATGCAGTGCCGAATCGCAAAAAGGGGCCAGGTCCTTTACCTGCATAATGGTCCGGGTCTTAAGTGGTTAACTGGTTATTGCGCGGTTATGCAACACTGTACGCAAATTAAATTTATATAATTTTTTTTCACACAAATAGATCTTTCTTTTGGTGGTGTTTGAGTACCACTGGGCTTATGTTTTTAATTATATAAACAAAAAAAAATTAAAATTTTTGAAAAAAAAAAAAAAAAACATAACGTTTTGCAAAAAAATAATCTTTCTTCATAAATTTAGGCCACAATTTCTTTGGTAAAAATAACCCAAATCAGTGTATAATATTAAGTCTGTGTTAAAGTTATACAATCTACAAACTATGGTATATATACTGTATATCTATATATATGGTATTTGAAAACTAATCAATCCTGATTTACTGACACCTCTCACCTCTCCTGAAAATGTGAGGATAAAACAAAAACCCCTGCCCAAATTACCCCTTTTTGGAAAGTAGACAGTCCAAGGTATTTAATAAGAGGCATGGCAAGTTTTTTGAACTTGGCAATTATTTTGTCACAATTTTTTGGAGAATTATGTAAATGTACAGTGGGTGGGCAGCAAGCAGTTAAGCTATGTACAGGTGCATCCATATTTAATCCTCACTTGTAAATGATATGCACACACATATATGTTCAGGTTAGATATGTGCGGTTTGTTTCGTTCCGAATTAAAATTCGGACAAATTTTCGTTATTTGGATGTATCTGAAATTCCGAATTAGAATAGTACCAAATTTAAATTAATCCCAAATAACAAAATTTGAATTTGGAAGAAATTCGAATCCAAATACTTTTTGAATTAGAAAACTTTTTGAATTCAAATAGTTTTCCAATTTCCAAAGAGAAAAAAATATATTTGTTTCTATTCTATTCCTTTATTTTCTATTTTTTTTTTATTATTTCTGGAAATTGGAAAACTATTTGAATTCAAAAACTTTTTGAATTCAAAAACTTTTTGAATTCAAAAACTTTTCACATTGGAAAACTATTCGAAATTGATTCAAAAACTGTTCGAATTCGAAAACTATTCAAAATTTATTCGAAAACTTTTCAAATCACTTCTAAAATGAATAAACAAAATGAATTCCGAAAACAAATTAGGGCAAATAACGAATTTAAACAAATTAAATTAATTAATGTAACTAACGAATTGAAATTAAACAAACCTAAACCAATTAATTAATTCTGCGCATGTCTATTTCAGATCTGTAGTACAGCAGGGGAATCTGGGAAATCCAAAAACATGTAGGAGTTGATTTGAATTTGAAAACTATTCGAATTCCAAAACTTTTTAAATTTAAAAACTTTTCACATTGGAAAACTATTCAAATTCTAAAATGATTCTAAATTGATTAGAAAACTTTTCTAAATGATTCTAAAACGAATAAATAAAATTAGTCCCGAAAACGAGTTAAACAAATTAAACAAGTTTAACTAAATGAATTAATGTAAATAACGAATTGAAAGGAAACAATTTTTTTCATTCTGCACATGTCTAGTTCAGATCTGTAGTACAGCAGGGGAATCTGGGAAATCCCAAAAAACATGTAGGAGCTGATTTACTAAAGGCTAAATAAAGGTTGTACACTTTGTAAAAGGAAGTTTCGCTTAGCTCGGTGAATGTGATGAAAATTATCTTTCTTTGCAAACAATACTAAATTACAAGTAAAAAAAGGAAAATAATACTGTTTTTGGATGGTCACAGACCCCCAAAGCATCCTCCCCATGTTGAGGGCATGTGGCTTGGTACGGTTCTGGGGGGGGGGGCGCTCTCTCATCATCCCCTCTTTTCCTGCAGCCTGCCAGGTTGCATGCTCAGATAAGGGGTCTAATGTGGATTTTTGAGGGAACTCCACACCATTTTTTTTTAAATTTGGGGTGGAGTTCCCCTTAAAATCCACACCAGACCTGAAGGGTCTGGAATGGATATTTGGGGGGAACCCCACATATTTTTTTTTAAATTGATGGCGGGTTTACCCTTAATATCAATACCAGATCTGAAGGACCTGGTAATTGAACTTGGGGGGACCCCCACGCTTTTTTTAAAAAAAATCTATGAATGACTTTTCTCTGAATTGCTGGGAGCCGACAATTCATTATAGCCACGAGTCCTTGTCCTTCAGAAATGACACTTTGTGCAGGGACAGTTCTAAGCACGGGAAGCAAGCGCTGCTTTACATGCATACTATACACACACCCCCTAGGTTCGTAATTTAAAGGAATATTTCACTTTTTTTGTTTCACTTTAAGCATTATTAAAATCACTGCTCCCGAAAAAAAAAATTGCATTGATACATGTCCCCTGGGGCAGGACCCAGGTCCCCAAACACTTTTTATGACAATAACTTGCATATAAGCCTTTATAATTAACACTTTAGATTTCTCCCATAGACTTTTACAGGATGTTCTGCAGCTTTTCTAATTTGCCGCGAACACCCAAAATAGTTTGCTGTTCGGCGAACAGGCAAAGTTCGAGTTGAACATGAGTTTGACTCGAACTCGAAGCTCATCCCTAGTGCTAACCACTTATCCATTGTGCTGCCCTGTACCAAAGGGGCACACAGCCTGCACCTCCAGCCCAGAGGAACAGATTGTTCATGCAGCTCCAGCCCCAAAGGAACAGACTGTCCATGCTAAAGAAGGACACTCTGCAACAGCTCTAGGACTGAATGCCACTGCGACACACCTGCATCTAAGATCGATCGATCGCTCAGGGGAGGACCGATGACTGTGTAACAGGATTTGGTGAGGGGGCTTTGCCCAGGAACCTTTAATGCTTTTCAAAGAATACCACATCCAAATATTGTCCA
This sequence comes from Rana temporaria, assembly GCF_905171775.1. Taxonomy (NCBI): domain Eukaryota; kingdom Metazoa; phylum Chordata; class Amphibia; order Anura; family Ranidae; genus Rana; species Rana temporaria. Next base: position 23,826,206 of record NC_053491.1, on the reverse strand, counting down.
CAGAGCTCCTACATTGCCGGTGAATATAATAAAACACAAAGCTTTGCCTCCAGGACATTACCGTGGTTGCTTTTAAAGGGGACACACCACGGGTATTGAGATTATTTCACCTTTGTGTGTACTAGAGGTATCGTAGGCCGTCCTGGGATTCTCCTTTAGCCACAGCATCCCACGTACACCAACAGTTATTGGGGAGTCTATTTAATCTGTACATATTGTTACCTATTGCTTTTGTTGTTTGCATAGTGTTTCTGACTGTTTTCTTTAAACGGTTTCAACCAAGTCCTGGGTACTTACACAGGTCCTGGCTGACTAATGTTAACCTGAATATTACTTTTCTTCAAGTAAACTACAAGAAGAACTTTGTGGTGTGTTCCTTCTGAGTTATTCCATTAATCACATTGCTAGGTGTGCCAGAGGGCCTGCGACAGTTCATTGGGGTTGAAAGGCAGAGTAATGGCCTGAACAAACAAAAGCAGCTCCCTCTGGGGTTTGCTACACATATAATTCAGATTAAAAAAAACATTGAACTAAATGCTGCAATGTAACAAAATAGATAAAAAGCCAAGGGGGTGAATACTTTTGTAAGGCACTGTATTTGGGATTGTAGGATTTCTCTTTTTTTTGTTGAACTGGATGGACTTGTGTCTTTTTCCAACCTGGCTAACTATGTAACTACCGTATATACTATAGTATAAGCTGACCCGAATATAAGCCGAAGCACCTAATTTTACCACAAAAAAATGGGAAAACGTATTGAGTATAAGCCTCCAGACAATAAGCTTTGCACACATGTAGAGGAGCAATGGGGCTACATCTGGTCCAGGGGACCTATGTCCGGCCGGTATCAGATCCCCAAAGTCACTGGAGAAATGACTGTTTAACATGGGAATCTATGGAAGGGGTGCCCAGTTTTGAAAAATCGGTGCTCCCCGGCCGTAGGTTCTCCGGACAACAAACTTTGCACACTTGAACGGCCAGCCAGTACCGGGTCACCAAAGTCCGGGAGATCAGGCGCAAAAAGGTGACTCGAGTATAAGCCGAGGGGGGCATTTTTAGCACAAAAAAATGTGCTGAGAAACTCGGCTTATACTCAAGTATATACGTTATGTATAGTTTTTTTTTTCCTGTTTTGCATTGATCACTATAAAAAGTTTTAAAACGTAACCTAATAACATGTACATTTTCCCTTCATAGGTAGCATTACCTTAAAAAAGCATTATTGCACTTTCATTTCTTTAAATTTCTTTAATTTCTTGTCACTCATACCGAGGCTTTTTTTGTATGGCTATATTGGACAGATGCCAGCCTATTATACAAGCCTATTATACACAGCCAAATGTTTAATTTATTCTGGGGACAATGGGACCTATTTTTCAGTCCTGATCTGCATTGATCAATAAGGTCATAACAAACATTTTATCTGAACTGTTTTCCCCACATACACAAGCTTTCAATCTAAATTATACAAAACTTCCAAATAATCGGTAACTCCGTCATCTGAAAAGCCGTCTAAAAGAAACAGCAAAGCCATCAAAGTCAATATCTAAAATCACTTAATCTACAAAGATTAAAAGAAAAACAAATGCACCCAGCAGGAAACCCAGAAAGAAAAATCTGGAAGGTATTGAACAAAATGAGTTGACGCACCAGTTGGTGCACCTGCTTGTGACTTATCAATTTTTTTGTAACCTGTATTTCTTATAGCGCTACAGCTGTCGGTTGGACTGACTTATTTAAATGCCTCCAAATGCCTGTCAGTGTGGCAACCAGCTGAATACATAAAACAGGCTCTCCAAAACCCTTTATGGTCTAGGGTCAAAGTAAATGGAATAATAAAATCCAAATGCTTTTGTCTCATTTTCCATCATCCAAACCTTCCGCATAAATCTGCAGCTTTGCCATGACCTTAGTGTTTAGCACATGGATGGGGCCGCAGGTTTGAGGTACATTTGGTCTGCCACTTGGGTCGTTAAAAGCTTTTTTCAATTAATTTTAACTGGCATCCATGAGGATCAAGCACTCATTCCCTTTCTTTTTTTTTTCTTTTTTTCTTTTACTATCCAAGAAGCAGAACTGCCTGGATTAAACCAACAGGTAACAGCACAAGTTGGTGTGTATTTATATTACACGAGCATAGGAAGCTTGACGACAGTAATGGTATGTTTGATTGGATTCAACAATTTACATCCAAGATTAAAGGAACACTAAACATGCTATTCTTACCTCCACTGTGCAGCTCGTTTTGCACAGAGTGGCCCCGAACCTGGTCTTCTGGGGTCCCTCGGCGGCTGTCTCGGCTCCTCCTCGCAAAAGCTTTCCACCATGCAAGCGAGCTTGCATGGTGGAAAGCTTTTGCGGGCGCGCTCCCGTGATACAGCAGCGGGCATAGCCGCCGACTGTATCACTCGGTCCTGCCCCCGGCGCGCCGCGTCATCGGATGTGATTGACAGCAGCGCCAGCCAATGGCTTTGCTTCTATCAATCCGTCCAGCCTATCCAATCAACAGCCAGGCTGGAACCTAAGAGGATCACGAGGAGGTGCGCGGGACTTTCGAGGGGTGAAGTAAGTAAAACGGGGGTTTGGGGGGGGGCAGTAGCGTTGGATGTTTTATCACCTTAAAGCGGTGTTTCACCCTAAAAAGCAACTTTCTAGCATGTCATTCAGCATAGTAGCGCGAGCTACAGTATGCCTTTATATTTTTTTGGGGCGCCGTACTCACTGTTTAATCGTGTAGTAAAGTTTCAGACTCCCCGCGGGGAATGGGCGTTCCTATCCAGAGGGCTCGTGATTGACGGCCGGCTATGGCGCGTCACGCTTCACGAAAATAGCCGGAGTAGGTCTCGGCTCTTCAAGGCGCTATACGGCGCCTGCGCACAGACATCGGAGCTGACTGCGCAGGCGCCGTGAAGAGCAAACTCCTATTTCGGCTATTTCCGTCAAGTGTGACGCACCATGGCCGGACGTCAATCACGAGCCCTCTGCATAGGAACGCCCATTCCCCTGAAACTTTACTACGCGATTAAACGGTGAGTACGGCGCCAAAAAAAATTATAAAGGCATACTGTAGCTCACGCTACTATGCTGAATGACATGCTAGAAAATTTTTTTTTTTAGGGAGAACCCCCGCTTTATTGCATAGGATGCATTAAGGTGAAAAAACATTTGCCTTTACAACCCCTTTAATTCTTGTATGAAATAACAAGAAAACTGATTGGAAGGGTTTCACTCCACTTCAGCCCCGGAAGAAGTTACCCCCTTCCTGACCAGAGCACTTTTTGCGATTCGGCACTGCGCCGCTTTAACTGACAATTGCGCGGTCGCGCGACTTTGCACCCAAACAAAATTGGCGTCCTTTTTTCCCCACCAATAGAGCTTTCTTTTGGTGGTATTTGTTCACCTCTGCAGTTTTTATTGTTTGCCCTATAAACAAAACTAGAGCGACAATTTTGAAAAAAAAAAATATTTTTTACTTTTTGTTATAATAAATACCTCCCAAAATTTGTATTTTTTTTCCTCAGTTTAGGCCGATACGTATTCTTCTACATATTTTTGGTAAAAAAAATCTCAATAAGTGTATATTGATTGGTTTGCACAAAAGTTATAGCGTCTACAAAATAGGGGAGAGTTTTATAGCATTTTTATTATCATTTTTTTTTACCAATAATGGTGGCGATTTGCGATTTTTATCGTGACTGCCACCTTATGGCGGACACATCGGACACTTTTGACGCTATTTTGGGGCCATTGTCATTTATACAGCAATCAGTGCTATTAAAAATGCTGTGTAAATGACACTGGGGTAGATTCACGTACCTTTTGCGGCGGCGTATCACCAGATACGCCGCCGTAATTTGAAATCTGCGCCCGTGTATCGTTACGCCGATTCTTAAAGGCAGTTGCGCTGAAAAAATAGGCTTCCTCCACCGATGTAACTTGATTGCGGCGGCGTGGAATTGTGTGCAATATAACATTGGCCCCTAGGGGCCAATATGCTAATTTCCTAGATACGCCGATTCACAAACGTACGTGCGCCCGGCGTTCGTTTTTTACGTTGTTTGGGTTAAGGCTTTTTCAGCGGAACGTTGCTCCTGCTATTAGGAGGCGCAGCCAATGTTAAGTATTGACGTCGTTCCCGCTTCTAAATTTGAATTTTTTACGTTGTTTGCGTAAGTCGCTCGCGAACAGGGACGGACGTAATTTACATTCACGTCGAAACCAATATGTCGTTGCGCCGTACTTGGAAGCAATGCACACTGGGATATGTACACGGACGGCGCATCCGTACAAAACGTCAATCACGTCAGGTCATCATAAATTTACATAAAACACACCTCCTTCCACATTTGAATTACGCGCGCTTACGGCGGCCCCTTTTACGCTACGCCGCCGCAACTTACGGAGCAAGTGCTTTGTGAATACAGCACTTGCTCCTGTAAGTTACGGCGGCGTAGCGTAAATACGATACGCTGCGCCGCCGTATGATTGCGCGGACATAAGTGAATCTACCCCATTGGCATGGAAGTGGTTAACCACTAGGGGGGCGATAAAGGGGTTAAGTGTGTCCTAGGGAGTAAGTCTAACTGTAGGGGGCTGGGCTACCAGTGATACGACAGTGACTGGTTATGTAGTTTGAGGAACATCTACATCTGCTGGACATGATGTAGGTCCCCTTATGAATCCGTTCTTCCAACGTATATGTTCATTAGGCGGTTGGCAAGTGGTTAATCTGCTTTTATTTTCAGCGAGCCGTGACAAGGTGAAATAATACACCATTTTTTTTACATTTTAGGATGACTTTTATTTATGTCGTAACTTTTTTTTCCCACGTACAATTGTATCATCCAAAAATTATTTTAGTAACTCACTTTTCTGCCAAGAAAAACATTTGGTTTTAGGCTATGATGTCACTATCTGTCTACAAGCATTGCTGCTATGTCCAGCTGCCGGAAGGACGGATTCATAAGGGGACCTACATCATGTCCAGCAGATGTAGATGTTCCTCAAACTACATAACCAGTGATTCCTAATAAAGTAGTAAGAGCGACGGGCAGGTTTGTGGGTGCAGAAAGAGTATTCACTTCGCAATTTGCATATATGGCAACTGAAGGTTTGAGGTTGTGCATTGACAGGTAAGGATCCGGGGGGGGGGGGGGGGGGTTGTACAATGGTTTGACCCACAAGAGAAGTATGAACAAAAAAGTCCATAATTGATTTTTTAAGGGGACAAACACATTTAACTAATAAAAAAAAAGAGGAATCTGCTGCTCCAGGTGTGTGCAATACCTTCATTGGAACCAAGTAGGAGTGCTTGCCCTGGTCCCCCTCCGTAAAAACTTTAGAAAAAAGAAGAAATTAATGCACATCCAAGGTTTCCAAAAGTGCCTTTTATCGCAGACGGTCAAATTACACCAGGGACACCAGGTGTTTGTCACGTAGACGCGTTTCACACATGCACTGAAAGGCACTTTTTGAAACTTTGGATGTGCATTAATTTCTTCTTTTTCTCACATTTAACTAATATATTGTGGTATGGGATAGTGACAAACTCAAAAAGGCATCATCAACATCCCTGGAAAAAAAATATATACAGGAAGGTTTTTTCTAGGATTTTAGTGGGGCCATTAACCCAATGGAGCAAGAAGTCAAATAAAGTAAAATAAATGTAATCATACAAAGTTAAAATGATTGTTGAAGTGGAGTTCCACCCAAAAATTGAACTTCCGCTTTAAGTGTTGGTAATCACCTGACATGCCACATTTGGGATGTCATTTTTTGGGGAGGAGCAGGTACCCTGTGTTTACTGGCACCCAGCTCCCTGGGAAGATCCCCTCTCCCCCCTCCCTCCCTGCAAAACAGGTCCGAAAAGACTGCCACGGCCAATCGCATGCGCAGTGCGTGCCCGGTTGTGAAGCCACGGCCGGGCGACCACAGTTAGAATGCCAGCTCTGTGGAAAGAAGAGGGATTGGAGCGGGACTTCGTGCGTCCTCATCTCTGGGCCATGGGACAGATGAGTGTCTGATTATTAAAAGTCAGCAGCTACACTTTTTGTAGCTGCTGACTTTTAAACGGGTGGAACTCCGCTTTAATTTAAAAATAAAAAAAGAAACTTTTCTTTTATGTTGTGCCACACAAAAAGTTATCTTTTTCCTTTCACAAAAGCGGAGACGGTAAAGTGTCTGTCCCGACATGTTTCGCCACCAAGTGCTTCCTATTTTTTTTAGATAGTCACTATTCAAAAGACAAAATATAACATGATAGTATATAATAATACAAATTTGAACAAACAAAACCAAGAACAAACAATAAATAAATATTCACCGTGTTTAGCCATATCATTGCTTACTCAAATGTTTTTAACTAATGCTGAAATACTAAAGTCGGCAGGCTAATAGGCTAATGATTAAGCATGTGATTTGAGTGTGAAACGTGTCAACAGCTTGTCTTATCTTGCTCTCCTAATTTTGAAGATATTAAAGAAACTATTTTGCATCAGCTCTGTGGTCGTGCACTGCCAATTTCTCTTTTGCATTCGATGCCATTGCCGCCATCTTGCTGCACCCTACCTATGCCTAGGAAGCTACTGCGCATGCGTCAAAGTAATTTCGAGCATGTGCAGGTTTCCACGGCGACAGGTAAGAAAACTGCAGAGAATCTCACGATGAGAAAAATAGAGAACATGTTCTCTATTTTTCTCGTCTAGATTCAGGCCAGTTTTCTTGTTGAGAAACCTGAAAGCCTCGTACACACGCTCGGTATACTCGACAAGAAAGCTCTGCCAGCAGTTTTCTTGCTGGTTCTTGTTGAGTAAACCAAGCGTGTGTACGAGGCTTAAGTCCGTAGGGTTCAGTATTGAGTTGGCCCACCCATTGCAGCTATAACAGCTTCATCAGTTCTAGGAAGGCTGTCCATAAGGTTTAGGAGTGTGTCTATGGGAATGTTTGACCATTCTTTGAGAAGCCCATTTCTGAGGTCAGGCACTGATGTTGGGCTAGAAGGCCTGGCTCGCAGTCTCTGGTCTAATTCATCCCTAAGGTGTTCTATCGGGTTGTGCAGGCCAGTCAAGTTCCTCCACCCCAAACTCGCTCATTCTTGTCTTTTTGGACCTTGCTTTGTGCAATGGCAAGCAGTCATGTTGGAATAGGAAGGGGTCATCCTCAAACTGTTCCCACAAAGTTAGGAGCACGAAATTGTTCAAATGTCTTGGTATGCTGACGCCTCAAGAGTTTCCTTCACTGGAACTAAGAGGCCAGGCCCAACCCCTGAAAAACAAACCCACATAATAGATCCCGCTCCACCAAATGATTTGGACCAGTGCACAAAGCTAGGCCCATAAAGACATGGATGAGCGAGTTTGGAGTGAAGGAACTTGACTGGCCTGCACAAAGTCCTGACCTCAACCAGATAGAACACCTTTGGGATGAACTAGAGCAGAGACTGCAAGCCAGGTTAAACATCAGTGCCTGACCTCACAAATGCTGTTCTAGAAGAATGGTCAAACATTCCCATAGACACACTCCTAAACCTTGTGAACAGCCTTCCCAGAAAAGTTGAAGCTGCAAAGCGTGGGCCAACTCAATATTGAAAAAAACAAGGAAAGGGGCACCTTTAAGTATATATCATAAAATAATTGATTAAAAAAACAATATCCACTCACATGGAAGATAGTAGGGTTGAGTTCAGATACATCTCTGGGCTGAAGAGAAAGGAGGACTACAAGTCACAGCAAGTCCATATGTTGCTGGCATCATATCAGATCCCATGAGGATAGGGTGGGATGTCTGAGCACAGCAGATTCTCCTTCAGCTGTCCAGGTAACACATCAAGATTGGATAGGGTCAGCAGAGAGACCGTCAAGCCAGATGTGGGTTTCGGGAGTGGTTGTATGGGGAAGTCTGACGCCAGAGCCTGTAGCTGGCCGTGCTGTGGTATCCACAAGGCTCGTCCAGCATCCGCGGTATGGTAACGACGCGGCCGTGTGAATCAAAGCCAACTTAATATTGAACCCTACGGACTTATGCCTCGTATACACAACCAGTTTTCCCATCGGGAAAACTGCCATGACAGCTTTTGGCCAGGAAAACTGTCCGTGTGTATGCTCCATGGCAGTTTTCCGGACAGGAAAACCGCCGGGAATGCCGGCGGGAAAAATGAGAATATGTCTCCTTTTTTCCTGCCGGGATTCCTGGTGGTTTTCAAGCCGGCAGTTTTTCTATAGGGAAAGCCTGCGGTGGAACATACACACGGCCGGGTTTCCCGACCAAAGCTCTTATGGCAGTTTTCCTGCCAGGAAAACCGTCCGTGTGTAGGGGAAAAGAGCTACCGAGCAGATTCTCAGGTTCCCCCTTGGTTTTCCCGGCAGACTTTTTACTGCCAGGAAAACCGACCGCAAGTACGGGGAATAAGACTGGGATGCCATTAAAGTTCATGTGCGTGCAAAGACAGGCATACCAATACTTTTGGTAATATAGTGTATATGCCTTTTGCTTTCATACCGAAAAAAAAAAAAAACAACGGCCACATACACTTGCACACATTCTATCATGCAAAAAGATTTTCATTGTCTGCAATGGACATCCAGGATTGTAAGGAGTAGGTGGGATATTGGGTTGTACCTACCAGGCCCGGACTGGCCATAGAGCAAACCGGGCATATGCTCGGTGGGCAGCGGCGGCCCACGGGCCGCATGTCACGTTTCCCCCCAGTGTAACATTCAGGGGGTCCAGAACTGTTAGGGGGGTGTCTGTGTAACAAACTGTGGGGGGCTGTGTAATGTAAAGGGGTCCAGAGGTGCAGTGCTATGTAATGTAAAGGGGTCCAGAGTGCTGTGTAATGTAAAAGGGTCCACAGGTGCAAGGTGCTGTGTAATGTAAAAGGGTCCAGAGGTGCGGTGCTGTGTAATGTTAAGGGGTCCAGAGGTGCAGGGTGCTGTGTAATGTAAAGGGGTCCAGAGGTGCAGGGTGCTGTGCAGTGTAAAAGGGTCCAGAGGTGCAAGGTACTGTGTAATGTAAAGGGGTCCAGAGGTGTAAGGTGCTGTGTAATGTAAAGGGGCCCAGAGGTGCAGGGTGCTGTGCACTGTAAAGGGGTCCAGAGGTGCAGGGTGCTGTGCAATGTAAAGGGGCCCAGAGGTGCAGGGTGCTGTGTAATGTAAAAGGGTCCAGAGGTGTAAGGTGCTGTGTAATGTAAAGGGGTCCAGAGGTGCAGGGTGCTGTGTAATGTAAAGGGGCCCAGAGGTGCATGGTGCTGTGTAATGTAAAGGGGCCCAGAGGTGCAGGGTAATGTGTAATGTAAAAGGGTCCAGAGGTTCGGTTCTATCTAATGTAAAGGGGTCCAGGGTGCTGTGTAATATAAAGGGGTCCAGAGGTGCAAGGTGCTGTGTAATGTAAAGGGATCCAGAGGTACAAGGTGCTGGAACCCCACATCCCATCATTAACCGCCGCCGCAAAGCGCCGCCGCCGCAAAGCGCCCCCCTGGCTGCTCAGTCTAACATGCCCGGGCCTATTTTTTGTCACAGTCCGGGCCTGGTACCTTCCTAATATGGTCAACAATCAGTCCAAATATTGACCATTTTCCGCCCTGCATTTCAGTTTCCTATTCTTCAATCCTATTGTTTGCAACTTTCATTTTCTCTGCACGTAGGTGTATTTAGTAAAAGAGTGAAATGTCCGACCACAGGGGAATTATAAGAAATTCTTGTCAGGCTCGCTGATTGAAAGAAAGGAATAAGTTGCTGATATCAGGACACGATATCTTGGCATACTAACTGGAGACGCTGCCTTCCCTGTTCTGACCTTTATATTAATGTTAATAGCTTTGGAGAAATAAAATGTAAATTTCTCTCTAAATGGATCAGTGCAAGCTGAGGGCCTAAGTGTTGCTTGAAGCATTTGTGTGAAAATTAAAACATTTATGTTTCATCACTTAATTTTATTATTTTCTTACCGGGCCTTGGCTGAATAGATACAATTCTTTTTTTTAAGCAGAATTTAACGGGCAGCAGACCGCTTGTAGAGAAAAAGTGAAATAACAACCAATTGTATCAAAACAGCGACATACTAAACCTGCCAACTTAACTTTCTATAACAAAGACGAACTACGTATATCACCCAGGTCAATAAATCTCATAACTAGCATTTATTTTTATGAGACGATTAAGACATCTTCGTTTTTACAAGCCCAATGAAAACTGCTAATAGCAATCCAACTATCTATTCTTAGAAGTGATAGGTATTGTAAAAAGCTAACTGATAATGCAACTAAGTACTTTTATTATTGATTCCGTTAGGCTGCCACCAATCCTGGATTGGAAGAGATCTGCTAGCCAAAGGCACACTTGGTGCCAAATTGTTTCCCTGGCATTTGGCCACGAGGAACCTTTATTTTTTTTACTTTTATATTACAATTCACATATATTGTATATATTATATATATATAGACAGGCCACTTCATATTTAAAGCTTAAAGGGGTTGTAAAGGTAATTTTTTTTTCCTAAATAGCTTCCTTTACCTTAGTGCAGTCCTCCTTCACTTACCTCATCCTTCCATTTTGCTTTTAAATTTGATTTTTTTACGTTGTTTGCGTAAGTTGTTTGCGAATACGGATGGACGTAATTTACGTAAACGGCGAAACCAATGACGTCCTTGCAACGTCATTTGGAGCAATGCACGCTGGGAAAATTTCCGGACGGCGCATGCACCGTTCGATCGGCACGGGGACGTGCCTGATTTGAATAGTACACTCCCCCTAGCCGCGGAATTTGAATTCCGCCGGGGGACTTACGATACGCCGCCGCAAGTTATGAGGTAAGTGCTTTCTGAATTAAGCACTCGCCTCAAAAACTTGCGGCAGCAGATCTTAAATCAGATAGGTTACGCGGATCTAAAGATCCGCTAACCTATCTGAATCTGGCCCATAATGTATGTCAGTCAATGTCTTTCCTGATGAAAAGCAATAAAACATTTGAAACAAAAAAAGAAGGGGTGAATTCTGGAAATGTTACAAGTTTAGTGCAGCGATTTAGCTAGTACAGTAAAACCTTGGATTGCCAGTATAATTCGTTCCGGAAGCATGCTTGTAATCCAAAGCACTTGTATATCAAAGCAAAATTTACCATAAGAAACAATGGAAACTCAAATGATTCGTTCCACAACCATTTATTCATAGGTTCTTCAGTTTATAGTCCATTTAAAAAGATTATAGCAACGTGATAGGTTGTGTAACCATAACATTTCCATCCACAAATGGAAGCCTTCACAAGGGGATTAGAAGCAAAATCCAGCAGGAGCTACAGAGTATAAAAGAGAAGAGAGGCGCCTCTAGGTATAGCAATATGGTTACATTTTCTGAATGTACAACATTTAGCAACTCACATGGTTGATGATTAAAAGAGGAACATCTAAGTATGCAGACATCCGGGGTAAAGCGATCCACATAGACCGTCCTCCTCATTGCCGGCTCTCACCGCTGTCAGTCTGCAATCGTGACCAGGAAGAGTAATCTGCAGTAAAACGATCTGAAAGTGTGACTTGAAGCGCTCGTGGAAGGGACGACATCAATGGTGGTGAGGAGAATGGTTCATGTGGACAGCTTTACCCCGGATGTCTGCATAATTAGATGTGCTTCTTTTAATCATCAACCAAGTGAGTTTCTAAATGTTGTACCTTCATTAAATGTAACCATATCGCCTCTCTTCTATTTTATACTCAGTTGTGACATGACGCTACTCTTATATCAAGACATCGCTTGTAGATCAAGTCAAAATGTATTCAAAAATTTAGCTTGTCTTGCAAAACGCTCTCAAACCAAGTTACTTTCAAACCAAGGTTTTACTGTAATTGGATGTGAGGCCTGAAAGAGAGGTTGGAGTCTACAAATACACCCAGCACACCCTGTCATGTGGAGAGGGACCCATAGTTGTGGTCAAGTTCATAAAATGATGGTCTCACTCAAACTGTAAAAATCTGTTAGGGCTGTGTAACATCTTTCTTCAGAAGAATTCTAGGACATATTTTTAAGCATATTCCCTTTGGAGTAATTTAAAGAGGTTTTAAAGGTACAATAGCTTTCTTTACCTTAGTGTAGTCCTCCTTCACTTACCTCATCCTTGATGAGGTAAGTGAAGGAGGACTGCACTAAGGTAAAGGAAGCTATTTAGGAAAATAAATTGTACCTTTACAACCCATTTAAGTCATTTTTCTAGCAATAAATACAGATTTTTACAAAGGTCAGAAAAAGGCCTTGTCTTAAAGGGACACTAAAGGCAAAATTGTGTTTGATTAAAAATAACAAACATGTTATACTTACCTCCGCTGTGAAGTTCGTTTTGCACAGAGTGACCCGGATCCGTGTCTTCTGGGGTCCCCCGGTGGCTGTCTCGGCTCCTCCTCGCAAAAGCTTTCCACGTTCATGCAAGCTCCCTCGCATGGTGGAAAGCTTTTGCGAGCGCGCTTCCATGATACAGCAGCGGCCATAGCCGCCGACTGTATCACTCGGCCCCGCCCCCCAGCGCGCTGCGTCATCCGCTGTGATTGACAGCTGTCATAGAAATATTAAATCGCACGTAAATAACTAATATAAGCTATAAAAACCTTTTTGTCTATATAAAAATTAAAACAAACGATAGGGGTGTGAAAAAGAGAAAAAGGATTACATTTATTGATACCGAGAAGACATTTGTATTAATCCAATATTTACAACCATAATATAAATGATATCACTTGTTAAAACAATGAGGATACTACTGAATACTGATACAACATACATGATATTAATAAGAATATGGCTATAGAGGATTCCACAATGAGTAATGATAAGTTGTAGAGAGAGAGACAGACAGAGGGAAAGAGAGGGGGAGAGAGAGAGAGAGAGAGAGAGAGAGAGTAAGAGAGAGAGAGAGAGATAGAGAGAGAGGGAGAGAGGAGAGAGATTACATCACATCACCAAGAGACAGAGAGAGAGAGAGAGGGAGAGAGGGAGAGAGAGGGGGAAGGATGCTGCTAGGTCCACATCTTCAGGGCAAGAGAGCTCTGAGAGCTTTCTCTCTGACCTTTAAGGTCCCCTGGAATCCTCTACCCCCCCCTCCAGGCTTCAAAATCCTTAGGATGCTATTGGTGTAAAATTGCCTTACAACCAGATTGGTTGAATCTCAAGCTCAGATAAAGCAATGTATCTAGTATGCCAAAAACCTCTGTTTGATGTGTTAAGCACCTTTGATGACCATTTATCACACTAGTATGTTAAGGGCCCCTGTTGTGATGGAGCCTTTCCTGTCCAGCTTCCCTTCATAACAAAAGGACAATTTGGCTAATGTATTTATCAGGGAGAAGTCATTTTTTTAAAGCCCAGCTGAGTGTTCGAAAATTGAACCAGTCCAGTAAAACATATACATTATCTTAACACTGGTTCCCCTGGTATAAATATGAAATTCAAACTTTCCACCACACAGCAGCGCCAGCCAATGGCTGCGCTGCTATCAATCCGCCCAGCCTAGCCAATCAACGGCCAGGCTGGGAACTGAATAGCAAGACGAGAACGCGCACAGGACTTTCGAGTGGAGAGGTAAGTAAAATGGGGGCTCGGGGGGGGGCTATCAGATGTTTTTATACCTTAACAACCCCTTTAAAGTGGTTAACATAATGAAATGAATATCATTTTTTGATTAACAGCCCACGTGATATTGGCAAAATTTAGCATGAACCCCTTTATTCTCAAGAATAAATCCACACTTAAGAAAAAAAAAGAGAAAGATGTTGAAAGAGAAAGGCCTTGATCTGTTATGAAACAGCGTAGGAAAACTATTTGGAGTGAGACATATTAAGTGCTTCTTAGAACTTATTTCCCCAAGAAAGCACTGTGCTGTTCAATGGTGGTGAATAAGTGCTGCATTAACTCCTATAGATGTGATTATTATTGATAATACAAGTTGGTGATGGGAATAAAAAGGTGGAAAAAAAGTAAGAAAAGAAACAGTCATGTTGGCTATTTACTGAACCATATTAGTCAAAGTATTGCATTTTAAAACCCCTTAAGTTGCTATGCATCATCATATAAGTCATCTCGGAATAGAAAGCAGAAATTCATAAGAATTATGTTGACGTGTAAATTGTCAGCAGAACTGGTTGGAAAATTTACATGTTGCCATAGATCTGCCGTCACGTCCTCGGCAGAAAATTAACATATTATAACTCTAATATTTTAACGTAATGCCTTCCTCATGAGAATGCCATATTTATCTGATTAATATCATCCGTGTAAAAACTGTTCAATTACAGTATCAGTCGGTGTGTGATTAATATGACTGCTTAGAGTACAAATCTGCTATAAAGGCAACTTTAGGAATAATGTTTAAATTAGAAACATACCCATGAGTGTCAGAACGCCGGCAAGAGACAGTAAATAAATGTATGTTGTAAATATTCAGCCCTTTGTGTGGGAACCCGGTGAGGAATTTCATTGTCATATTCCGGAGCTTGGTGGGAAAGTAGATCAAAATATTTTTATATTTACATCTGATCATTTCTGTTAATAGTTAATATTGTATAAGTCATGTGAATTTTTTTTTTCTTCCTTTAGTTCTTTAGACTTTTGGGATCAGACTTAGATTATTTCAGTATATACAGTGCATTCGGAAAGTATTCACAGCGCTTCACTTTTTTTCACATTTTGTTATGTTACATCCTTATTCCAAAATGGAATTAATTCATTATTTTCCTCACAATTCTACAAATAATACCCCATAATGATAACGTGAAAGAAGTTTGTTTGAAATCTTTGAAAATGTATTATAAATAAGAAAATGAAAAAAATCCCATGTACATAAGTATTTACAGCCTTCAATACTTTGGTGAAGCACATTTGGCACCAATTACAGCCTATAGTCTTTTTGAGTATGATGCTACAAGCTTGGCACACCTATTTTTGGGCATTCTTCTTTGCGGGACCTCTCAAGCTCCATCAGGTTGGATGGGGAGTGTCGGTGCACAGCCATTTTTTATATCTCTCCAGAGATGTTAAATTGAGTTAAAGGTCTTGGCTCTGGCTGGGCCACTCAAGGTCAATCACAGAGTTGTCCCGTAATCACTCCTTTGTTACCTTGGCTGTGTGCTTAGGATCGTTGTCCTGCTTGAAGATAAACCTTCGCCCCAGTCTGAGGTCCAGAGCACTCTGGAGCAGATTTACATCAAGGATGTCTCTGTACATTGCTGCATTCATCTTTTCTCTGATCCTGACTAGCCTCCCAGTTCCTGCCGCTGAAAAACAGCATGATGCTGCCACCACCATGCTTCACTGTAGGGATGGTATTGGCCAGGTGATGAGCGGTGCCTGGTTTCCTCCAGGCATGGTGCTGGTCATTCAGGCCAAAGAGTTCAATCTTTGTTTCATCAGACCAGAGAATTTATTTTCTCATGGCCAGAGAGTCCTTCAGGTGCCTTTTGACAAACTCCAGGCTGGCTGTCATGTGCCTTTTACTGAGGAGTGGCTTCCGTCTGGCCGATCCACCATACAGGCCTGATTGGTGGAGTGCTGCAGAGATGATTGTTCTTCTGGGAGGTTCTCCTCTCTCCACAGAGAAACTCTGGAGCTCTGTCAGAGTGACCATCAGGTTTTTTGTCACCTCCCTGACTAAGGACCTTCTCCCCCCATCGATCAGTTTGGCTGGGTGATCATGTTTTGCACAGGTACTTATCCCTTATGACAGTGCCTAACTTTCCATGCTTTTTGACAGTAGTATGCCTATTAGCTTTAAAAGTATCCAGAACATAACAAGATTTGCAAAGAAAGAATACATTGGTCATGGGATTTGGACATGGACATTTGGACATGGACATTTGGACATGGGAACATAACGAGATTTGAATCTTACAGACTTCAACGTGATCCGTCTCCAAATTGAGGTTAGTCAACTTTTTTAACAATATTCACAGAACCTGTCAAAACGAATCTGGGTAAATTTACCTACCACAACTCTTCTCCCTTTATAATCAAATCCCAACTTCCACCATGTTTTTTTATTCAAATAGTAAAGGGGAGTTTTAAACGTATCCCATATTTTAATGCTACCTACGACCTCTAATTTCCCCACTCTGTGTACTAGTACCAGAAATGAGGGTGTCACTGGTGCAACAGGGCACAGACAGCAATAACAACCTTAAACTGATTGCCATCTCTCTCACCGTTCAGGGGGACCTGCATGTCCATTAAACATTGGAGCGGTCTTATTTTGATCAAATTTTTTTTTAAATAAACTCCTACCTTGGATTTAATCATGGTGAGCTGAGTAGTTCTTTATACTGCATTAGCAACTTGACAGAGGTTCTAACCTGTATCCACACTGCAAAATAATTATATGTCTTGCTGTCTAGCCTCCTTTGTAGATATTTTCCATCACCTCCTTACCCTGTAGCACCCCTGGTACCCAACCCGAGGCCCGGAGGCTGCATGCAGGTCTTTGGCACATTTTGTGTGGCCCTCAGGGCCCTTGTAGACACAAATCAGTTTTTCCTTAATGGCCTGTTATAATAGTGATTCTAGCAGTCTCATATGTCTCCTAAAGAATGTCCTCAATCTCTAATAACTGCTACAGTATGTTCACAGTCTCTGACAGTCCCCTACAGCATGACTACAGTCTCTGACTATCTCTTGTAGCATGTTTGAAGTCTATAATCATCTCTTGTATCATGTCTGTAGTCTCTGACCATCTCTTGTATCATGTCCACAATCTCTGAGCATCTTTTGTATCTCTGCAGTCTCTGACCAAGTCTTTAATCATGTCTGCAGTCTCTGACCATTTCTTGTATCGTGTCTGCCATCTCTGAACATCTCTTGTATTATGTCCACAGTCTCTAAGCATCTTTTGTATATTTGCAGCCTCTGATCAAGTCTTTTATCATGTCTTCCGTCTCTGACCATCTCTTGTATCATGTCCGCAGTCTCTGACCAACTCTTGTATCATGTCTGCAGTCTCTGACCATTTATTGTATCATGTCTGCAGTCTCTTACCATCTCTAGTCTCATGTACACAGTCTCTGACCATTTCTTGTATTATGCCCGCAGTCTCTCACAATCTCTTGTATCATGTCCGCAGTCTCTGACTATTTCTTCTATGATGTCTGCAGTCTCTGACCATTTCTTGTATCCTGTCCACAGTCTCTGACCATCTCTAGTATCATGTCTGCAGTCTCTGACCATCTCTTGTATCATGCCCATTGTCTTTGACCTTATCATGTGGTGTGTTTGCTGTCTCTGATACGGAACAATTCCCTGAATTTTATGTGTGCCCCTTTGGTGAAGTCAAGGGCTGCACTTGAGGCCCGCCATATCGAAAAAGTTGACCACCACTGTAATACCCTGTCCTCTGCACATTAAGTAAGAAAACAATAAATGGTTGATATTGAGTTTTTAAAAACCATGACGTGATCAATACATTTAGGAAGTCCTGCTTATATTCTCAACAGCACCATACTCATAAGTAGGCAAGTGTGTAACAACACTGAAAAATAGAGGCCTAGGTCTTTGTGGGTTTTCCACGAGCCTGGTCCTAACTTCGAAGTGGAAGTGATAACACAATGAAATAATAACACCAAACGGTAGAGCAATAGTAATAAAACATACTAGCTAATGCACTGTTCTGAAATATGTTAAAAGACTGTCATTAAATAGACAAAAACATTAGCTTATTTCATGGGAAGGATATGTACAAAAGTGGAGTTAGTGAGAAAAAAAATCTTGATGGAGGTTTTGGTGGAAACTTACTTTCACTAGAATGGGTTCAGCAGACAGACGGAGGTCATAAATACAATCTGGATAAGACGGAAAATCTGGTAAGAAAGCAATTGCTTAAAGCTGGTGAAAAACTCAGGCTTCTAAATAGCAAAGAGGAAATGAGAGAAGCTGTCACTAAGTATAGTGGGATAACTTGCATGTGGATACAATAGAAGCGGGTCTAGGTATTGCGAACAAAGTCTCTGTCTAGCTCAACCAAATGTGCAGATTTGACTATTTGATGATTCTGCTACTGCAAGACTAATCATCACTTATGAGATCTATTACACCCCACAAAGACTAATAAAAATCTATTCTAACCTTCCCTCCACATGCCATAAATGCAGTGTCAAAACTGGCGTATCTTTACATATGTTTTTGTCTTGCCCACCAAACCAGAGCTACTGGTCACAAATCATAACTAAATTTTATACTACCTTGCCACTTTGGCCAAGCTATGACCATTCCACTTTCAATAAGCTTTAAGGAAAGCCATCACTGACCTCTGTAGACGCAGGCATTGTGGAGTAATTAATCCTCAAACACCACTCTCCTCCTTCTTTCCAACATTGACTTGGCAGCCTGCCAGCCCTCTAATTTCTAATGTGAATGAGTTTGGGAAAAGAGTGGAGAAAAATGTGCTGAGACTGAATTGAATGACTTTTCTTGCTTTAAAGCTCAGTTAATGCTTACTAAGAATATGTTTTTTTGTGATAGTACTAAATAAATAAGTAAAAACTTTGCTATTGGCTTTTCCTTGACATTGAAGATGGTGGTGAAGATCTGGTTCCAGTTTCTTAATTAGAAATAGTTTTGGTATGCATGGTATGATATTAAAATCTGGTACAAAGTGAAGGTACAAATGGCACATTATGTTGATCAAGCTCCACCTCAATGGATGAAAGATGATTAAGTATGGGACGTGGAAAAGTGCTCTAATGTCACATTTACTGTATATACAGTGCATCCGGAAAGTATTCTCAGCGCTTCACTTTTTCCACATTATATGTTCCTCCAGCCTCATTCCAAAATGGATTAAAATAATAATTTTACTCAAAATTCTACAAAAAATACCCCATAATGATGACGTAAAATAAGTTTGTTTGAAATCATAGCAAATGTATTGAAAATAAAAAAACAAAAAAAAATCCCATGTACATAAGTATTACAGCCTTTTCTCAATACTTTGTTTAAAGCGGTGGTTCACCCTGCAGAACAACCTTTTAGGATAAAATTAGGCATAGTAGCGCGAACTACAGTATGCCTGTCTTAATTTTTTTATCCCCGTACTCACTGTGTAATCGTACATAGAAGATTCCGACTGCCCGCGGGGAATGGGCGTTCCTTTCAAGAGGGAGGGTGATTGACGGCCGGCTCTGGCACGTCACGCTCCCTGAAGACAGCCGGAGTAGGTCTCGGCTCTTCACGGCGCCTGCGCACAGACTATGCGCAGGCGCCGTGAAGAGCCAAGCCTATTTCGGCTATTTCCGGAGAAGCGTGACGCACCAGAGCCGGCCGTCAATCACCTTCCGTCTGGATTGGAACGCCCATTCCCCGTGGGCAGTCGGAATCTTCTATGTACGATTACACAGTGAGTACGGGGATAAAAAAATTAAGACAGGCATACTGTAGCTGGCGCTACTATGCCTAATTTTATGCTAGAAGAATTTATTTTTTTTTTTTTTATAGGGTGAACCCCCGCTTTAAGCACCTTTGGCACCAATTACAGCCTCAAGTCTTTTTGAGTATGATGCTACAAGCTCGGCACACCTTTTTTTGGGCAGTTTTTCCCATTCTTCTTTCCAGCACTTCTCAAGCTCCATCAGGTTGAGGCTCTTGAGTCTGGGCTCTGGCTGGGCCACTCAAGGACATTCACAGAGTTGTCCCGTAGTCACTCCTTTGTTATCTTTGCTGTGTGCTTAGGGTCGTTGTCCTGTTGGAAGGTTAACTTTCGCCCCAGTCTGAGCAGGTTTTCATCAAGAATGTCTCTGTACATTGCTGCGGTCATCTTTCATTCGTTCCTGACTAGTCTCCCAGTTTCTGCCTTTGATCAACAACCCCACAGCATGATGCTGCCTCCACCATGCTTCACTGTAGGGATAGTATTGGTCAGGTGATGGGCGGTGCCTGGTTTCCTCCAGACATGATGCTTGCCATTCAGGCCAAAGAGTTCAATCTTTGTATAATCAGACCAGAGAATTTTGTTTTGTTTTTCATGGCCTGAGAGCCCTTCAGGTGCCTTTTTGCAAACTTCAGGTAGGCTGTCATGTGCCTTCTACTGAGGAGTGGCTTCCGTCTGGCCACTCCACCATACAGTCCTGATTGCTGGAGTGCTGCAGAGAGGATTGTTCTTCTGGAAGGTTCTCCTCTCTCCACAGAGAAATGCTCAACCTCTGTCAGAGTGCCCATCGGGTTCTTGGTCACTTCCCTGACTAAGGTTTTTTCCCCCCGATTGCTCAGTTTGGCCAGGCAGCCCACTCTAGGAAGAGTCCTGGTGGTTCCAAACTTTTTCCATTTACAGATGATGGAGGCCACTGTGCACATTGGGACCTTCAATGCTGCAGATTTTTTTGTACCCTTCCCCAGATCTGTACCTCGATACAATCCTGTCTCTGATGTCTACAGACAATTCCTTGGACTTTGTGCACTGATAACTGTGGGGCCTTAAATAGACAGGTGTGTGCCTTTCCAAATCATGTTCAATCAACTGAATTTATCACAGGTGGACAGGTGTCATGACAAAGGCTGTAAATACTTATGTCCATGGGATTTTTTTGTTTTACATTTTTAATAAATTTTCAAATATTTCAAACAAACTTCCTTCACGTTGTCATTGTGGGGTATTATGTGAATACTTTCCGGATGACACCAATGATGGGGCACTAATCCTCCCACTGATAACAATAATAGGGCATTATTGTTCCCACTAATACCAATGATGGGGTCCTTTTCCACCTACCGAAAACAGACGCTATGTAATTTTTTTCCTACCAAAGCTTTCAATTCCCTTATTGGGTGGAACTTTTAAGGCTTCAAAAAGTACTTCAGATCTTGATCTTAAAATATATGAATTTTATTATTGTGACTCCATAAGAATAGAATACAAGCAAAATACACATAGTAGGATAGATACAAAGTCACAAGTTTACAATATATATAGAATTATATTTGTTAATATACACAGAGATTGCATATAGGTACCCAACGCGTTTCAGAGTCAAATAGCTCCTTCTTCAGTGATAGCTCTGCTATAGCCGCTAGCGATAATCACTGTCTTCTCCCGGCAAGGCTGGCTTCCCCTGCTGGGAGAAAACAATAGCCTGGCAGGAGGGATTGTCTGTGTTGATGGGTGAATCAATCAAATTTGCTTTATTCTTTGCTTCTAACCCATAGTTACAGGAAAGACAATTGCTCCGTGTATGGCCAGTTTAATAAAGAGGAGATCCAGAAGAGAGAAGAAAAGGAGGATAAAGGAGAAAACAAAGAAGAAAGAAAAAGGGAGAAAAAGAGAGAAAAGAGGGGGGTAAGGGGACCCCCAGGGATGGAATGGTCTCAGAAGCTCAATATGGGGCTCCAAGTACATGTGTACTTCATATACATCAAAAGAAGCAATATTTCATCAATTATAGATTTCAACCCTAGGTTAACATCCTACAGAGCTTCATATCTAAAGTATAAGATCCAGTATGTTCCCAAGTTCCAGTTCCCAAGATCAGTTTCCCAGGATTCCATTTCCAAGTCTTGATTGATTTATCATTTATTTGAAACCAAGGAAATATTTGAACAAGCTAGTTATATCTCACTGCAAATCAACATAATCCGAGCAGGATCTCCTACATGGAAGATCAGTTCACCCATTTCTTTTTATTATGTATTATACGACTTAGGTGGAGAAAAGAAAATTACAAGCTATTGAGAAAGTATATACCGCCCTGAAGGGAAACAGAAGTTGTCCTCATCAAGCATCACTGGTGTCAAAGAGGAATTCAAGGTGAGTGACACACTCTGATCTCTCTCTTGTTCCTAGAACATGCCTTCTCATTATCCTTGTCAGGATGTTTATTAGAATGCCTCTGTAATTCATAAATCTACTTTTCTGACAGCTAACAAAGTGGAAGATCATTTCATGCCAGCACGGTTCATCCACCTAAAAAGTCATCATAACATTTTGTTAAATTCTGTGGGTTATGATTATCATAATATTTCCAGATGTTGAATCAGTACTATGCTTTGTAAAATATACCGGCAGAAATTAAATATAATAGCAATAATAATGATACAATTATAATAATAAAATGCTTGTGAATAGTTATCATTCCTCAAAACTATTTTGCAGGAACATTGCAAACCTTTGCATCTCTCTCTCTCTCTTTGTATATATAACTAATATTAATATATATATATATATATATATATATATATATATATATATATATATATATATATATATTGTGGCATTGGAGAGATTATACTATGAGTTAATGAGTATAATGAGTTACACCAGATCAAACTGTATTTTAGGTCATAGCAGCCAAGTTTTATTAAATAAAATAGAAATTTCACATAGATATCAGTTGCCCACACAGGGGCTCTTCCACATCAACATAAACAGTCAACCGAAAACACTGAGCGACCTGAGTCCCTTGTTGGCAGCCCAGCTGCTCTTCTTGCCAGTCCCTTTGACTGTATTTTCCAGCTCTACTAGGCTCTCTTATGCTGCGTACAAACGATCGGTCCATTAACCGATGAAGCTGACTGATGGTCAGTCGTGCCTACACACCATCGGTTAAAAAAACGATTGTGTCAGAACGCAGTGACGTAAAACACAACGACGTGCTGAAAAAAAGTTCAATGCTTCCAAGCATGCATTGACTTGACTCTGAGCATGCGTGGATTTTTAACCGATGGTTGTGCCTACTAACGATCGGTTAGGTATCCATCGGTTAAATTTAAAACAAGATTGCTTTTTTTTAACCTATGGATAAATAACCGATGGGGCCCACACGCGATCGGTTTGGTCCGATGAAAACGGTCCATCAGACCGTTCTCATCGGTTTGACCGATCGTGTGTACGCGGCATTAGACTTTAGTCGCAGTGCCCACTTTTGGCCCCTGGATAGGGGCCCACCTGACTCCTGGAATGAGACCTCTGACCCCTAAATGAGACCTCCTGTCTCTTTGCTTGAGCTCCTCTGACCCCTGGGTGAGACCTCCTGTCTCTTGGCTCCTGGTTGGGGCACCTGTGAACCCCCGGAGTGAGTTCTTCTGTCTCTTGGCTTGTGGTTGGGGCATCTCTGAGACCTTCTGTCTCCCAAACTGGGAGATGTCTCCAAACTGGGAGCTTGGAGCTATCCTCAGGCGTTAGTATATAATGACCTGGCACATCTGTGTACTGACACTGGCTGCAGCCATCTGGTAAAATTTGGACACAGGGTTGAAGGTTCCGATCCAGAACTACAGAGTCCAGAGAAAACTAAAAACACAGTTTTCTCCACTCACAAGCAATAGTCCGGAACCTATTATTAACCCTCAATGTGAATCCTGTGTCATATTTGTCTCTATTTTCACAGTGACACATATATATACTGTATACCATCACTTTCACTTTTTTACGCTGAATGGGTTAAGGGAAAGAAAATTGCTGCTGAACCGGCCGAGATTTGACCTGTGTAAAGCCAGCTGAAGACAGTACTTTTCACAGACAGTTGTTTTCATGTCTTTGTAAACCAACCAGTAGGCTTAAACTCGATGTTCAAAAAAAAAAAAAAAAACTCGATATTCGAGTCGAACATAAGTTCGATTCGAACATCGGGTGTTTGCCTGTTCTCCGAACAGCGAACATTATGCGGTGTTCTGAGCAAATTTAAAAGCCGCAGAACACTGTTAAAGTCTATGGGACACTAACATGAAAAACTGAAAGTGCTAACTTTAAAGGCTTATATGCAAGTTATTGCCATAAAAAGTGTTTGGGGACCTGGGTCCTTCCCCAGTGGACATGTATCAATGCAAAAAAAAGTTTTAAAAAGGAGGATGTCTATAGTATGTCTGTAAAGTGGCACAGTTTTCCCGTGTTTAGAACAATAACACAGCAAAATTAAATTTCTAAAGGAAAAAAAGTAATTTAAAACTGATCGCGGCTGTAATGAATTGTCGGGTCTCGGCAATATAGATAAAACTTATTGACAAAAACAGCATGTGTCACCCCCCCCCCCCTGGCAGTCCATTACCAGGCCGTTTGGGTCTGGTATGAATAGAAATGCCCGTAGGCTCAACATGTTTCGAAAGCTGCTTCTTCAAGAGTGGTAAGGCAAATATTGGCTATAAAGAGATACAAAAAGGAAATATGAACAATAATATCATCCAAAAAAAATATATAATACATATCCATACATCATAATAAAGAAATTAAACAAACAATTATTTGGTAGCTTAACACATTCTAAATTAAGGATACATACAGCATCCAATCCAATATATATATATATGTATATATATATATATATATATATATATATATATATATATATATATATATATATATATATATATATATATATATATATATATATATATATATATATATTGGATTGGATGCTGTATGTATCCTCAATTTAGAATATGTAAAGTTACCAAATTGTGTATATTTTTGTGTATGTTATTATTGTTCATATTTCCCTTTTGCATCTCTTTATAGCCAATATTTTCCTTACCGCTCCTGAAGAAGTATTTTGCAAAACATGTTGAGCCAAACAGGCATTTATATAGCTTTACATATTTGTATGCATTATTGTTCTTCATCATGCTGTGAATCTTTTGTATATATTCATGTTTGTCTATAAGAACAAACCTTGGATTTATTTTAATTGATCTTCTTTATAATAAAATATACCGTTTATATAAATTGTTGTTTTCCATGTGGCACCATTAAAATCCCATTCTCCAGTTCTTTCCATAATAAAACAGGCTTTTTTGAAGCTGTAGATTAATAATATACTATGTAACAGTGCAAAATGATAATCGTTGATATTTGAGTCTGAATTCAACTGTCACAATTAATCCACAAAAAAAACTGTTCCACATTTGCCTTAAAACTTTCATCATATTGCATTCCTTCTACTACAGGCTCGGGTTTACCAGGTCATACGTCGAAAAGATAAACAGCTCATAATAAGACCAGGACAGCCTTGATTGGACAGGTAACTGTTCCATCCCATCAATGCCTTTCCCAAATACCTCTCTGTTCATTCTCTCATTAGTCTCTTACAAATAAGAGGAAACAGGGGATAATGCTTTTCAGTGTCTGGGAATGGTTTAGGTAAGGGTTGAGGATGAAAACTGTGCCATGTGCAAAGGATATAACAAATGTGCAGCCTCTGACAAATGCTGAAAAAGAAAAAAAAAAGTTGTAAATATAGTGCGTAGTGCAAATATATAGCTGGGACGCCTCGCACCCAATAGCAGACCGACTTTGTTCTTCACACCCTGCAATATGATACACATGGATCCAAAGTTGGCTCCTTTCCAGAACACATTCCTCTAGGCTTTGCAAATGGATTAAAAATACCAAGTCAGCAACCATGACGCAAAAAGAGAAAAGACATTTGCAAATCCAAATGGGAATGGGTGGCTAATACATTTATTTTTAGCTGGCTTTTCGACTGTAAAAGATTGTTTGCTCCAGTACGGGACAAGGCGACATTACACCCCGGTTCCTTCCACCGCATCCATTCTAAGCAGCCAGGAAGTTACAATCAAATAATCCTTTCCATATGGGAGAAGGATTAGATCAATTGCTTTTCTAACACCTGTAGCTCTCAACCATTACCACAAACAATAAATAAAACCAGCACCAGGCAGACCAAATAACTAATGCATTTCACTATTAAATTAGGGTTAATGACACTGGTATTATCTACATCTGTTTAAATATAATGTTGCAATAAAATAACTTGTTACTTGCTATGAAGAGGGTATGTTTAAGGCAATAAATTGTTACAATAATTAAATGTTAAGTGATTACATGTATTGTCAATGAACCATGAAAGTTGCACCACCCATACAATATGGGTTGATAATTGTGTGAAGGATTTGGTTATTTTAGACCTAATATGGGGATCAGATTTTGGATAGTGATGCATATTCTAGCCTAGTGATTCTCAAACTGTGTGAGATTCGCAGGTGTGCCGTGGGAGTTTTGAAAAATATTTAAAATTGCTAGCGCTTTGAAACCTTGAACATATCGAAAAATGAAATGGTAAATTAGTGTCGCAAAAGTTAAAAAGTAACATATATGTGGATATGAAAACCTCTAGGGTTGGGATTATGTGGGCAACAGTAATAATCAAAAAAAATATATAAAAAAAAAAAAAATATATAAAAATTATTATTACATTTATTATACAAATAGTAGAAAAAAGTGGGTCTTTCTGTAATTTATATGCCTGTAATTTTTTCTTATATGTGATATTGAATTGTCATGAATGTTTCTACTATTTGTATAATAAATGTAATAATCATTTTTATATATATTTTTTTTGATTATTACTGTTGCCCACATAATCCCAACCTTAAAGCGGGAGTTCACCCATAAAACAATTTTTCCCCTTAGATGGATGCTAGATGGATGCTCGTTTTGTCTAGGGGAATCGGCTAGTTGTTTTAAAATATGAGCTGTACTTACCGTTTTCGAGATGCATCTTCTCCGTCGCTTCCGGGTATGGGTCTTCGGGAGCGGGCGTTCCTTCTTGATTGACAGTCTTCCGAGAGGCTTCCGACGGTCGCATCCATCGCGTCACTAGTAGCCGAAAGAAGCCGAACGTCGCTTCGGCTCTATACTGCGCCTGCGCACCGACGTTCGGCTTCTTTCGGAAAATCGTGACGCGATGGATGCGACCGTCGGAAGCCTCTCGGAAGACTGTCAATCAAAATAGGAACGCCCAGTCCATACCCGGAAGCGGCGGAGAAGATGCATCTCGTAAACGGTAAGTACAGCTCATATTTTAAAACAACTAGCCGATTCCCCTAGACAAAACGAGCATCCATCTAAGGGGAAAAATTGTTATGTACGGGTGAACCCCCGCTTTAAAGGTTTTCATATCCACAATTATCAAGGGATGATGGCAACTTCATGGTCACATGCACAGGCTGGTTTATTCACATATATAAAAATGTAATCTCTGTCACCCATTGGTTTCTTTCGTAATGCAAGACTTGTGCGAGATTTCAGGAGACCTCGGTCGCTCTATTATATTATAATAATAGAGACAGTTCCATTCCAACTTTGATGCTTATAAATAAAGTTTGTTCATTGTTTAGCAATGGAGAAATACGTAATCAAGTCTGGAACTCTCAAAAGAGAAACTGTTAAATGAAAAGCAAGGAAGCAAGCGAAAGTACCAGGAAGATTTCAATCGCTTCAATCTGATTTGCTCTCGAAAGCAGACACATTCGTCACATTAAATTTAAAATTAAATATATATGTAAAAATAAATAAGTTCTTCACCACGGAAATTGTTATATGTTTTCAGGTGTGCCATGAAATTGTTTAGATCTTGTTGGTGTGCCGCAAGACAAAAAAGTTTGAAAAACACTGTTCTAGCCAATAGCCACTGCCAAATAACTGGAATCCAAAATCTGGATGTGTAATGTTCACATTGGCAATTGTATGCGGTCACAGTCCCTCATGAGACTGTATGAAAGCCATTCTTAACCAGGGTTCCATGGAAGCCTAGGGTTCCTCCAAAGGTTCCCAGGTGTTCCTTAAACTGTGGCTGATTGACGACCCATATGATGGTGTTTGCATAGTTCCAGGGTCAACACCACATTGCAAAGCCACTGTCCACCTTTAGGAGATCCATGAAAACTCATTTATTCAGGGAAGCCTATCCCACACATACCTAACAACTGTCCCAGAGCCACCCCCATCAAATCATTCTCTGCAGCTATTACCTTTTGTACCACCACCCCCTCTCTTTAGAATGTAAGCTCTATGAATAATGGTTTTAGTATTCTAGATCCTTAACACATAATATATATAATTTATTCTTTTTTCCCCTTCCTCCTCCCCTTTCCCCCCTTTTTTTTTTCTCTTTTCTTTCCTCTCTTCCTTCTACTCCTCTATCCAATATCCCTTCAGTGGCCCCTTTAGCTTGGGAAATAGAACATAGGTAACTTAATTTCTAGATAAGTTGATTACAGGATGAGTAGACTACTTAGCATAATATCTACCGTTGGAATGAGACCTTTTCATATAGGGTGTATATTGAGACCGTCCATGTATTGTCTATGTATTGTATGTACGAGTGTTTAAAGTATTTCTATACTAATTTGTAATGGAAAAGTTTACTAAAGAAAATTTGAGATAACAGAATGTAAGCTCTATGAGCCGGGCCCTCTTGTACCTTCTGTATTGTACTGTAATTGGGCTGTCCCCCCTCTACATTGTAAATCGCTGCGTAAAATGTTGGCTATATAAATTGTGATTAATAATTTAAAAAGCCGGCAGCATAACACTAACACTGATCTTATTAGCTGCCTGTAAGAGTGGAATTCTGATCACCACTGTATTGGTTCAATTCTTCCTAGTGACCAGGTGATTGCATTTTCTAGCCAGTAGCCACTTGACTGCCAAAAAAATGTAATCTAAAATATGATTGTGTAATGTTCACATTGGCAAGCCATTCTCAACCAGGGTTATATGGAAGAATAGGGTTCTTCTTATGCCGCATACAGACGATCGGACATTCCGACAACAAAACCGTGGATTTTTTTCCGACGGATGTTGGCTCAAACTTGTCTTGCATATACAAGGTCACACAAATGTTGTCAGAAATTGCAAACGTCAAGAACACAGTGACGTACAAGACGTACGACGAGCCGAGAAAAATTAAGTTCAATAGCCAGTGTGGCTCTTCTGCTTGATTCCGAGCATGCATGGAATTTTGTGCGTCGGAATTGTGTACACGCGATCGGAATTTCCGACAACATATTTTGTTGTTGGAAAATTTGAGAACCAGATCTCAAATTTTTATTGTCGAAAATTCCAACAGAAAGTGTCCGATGGGGCTTACATAAGGTTGGAATTTTCGACCAAAAGCTCCCATCGAACATTTGTTGTCGGAAATTCCGAGCGTGTGTATGCGGCATAAAGGTTCCCAGGGGTTCCTTGAGCTGTGGTTGATTGACTTTCTATCTATATGATGGTGCTTGCATAGCTCCAGGGCCAACACCACTTTGCAAAGCTGGCAGCATTACACTAACACTGATTGTTTTAGCTGCCTGTTGGCATTCTGATCACCATTGTAATGGTTGCATTCCTCCTAGTGACCAGATGATTGTATATTCTAGCCAGTAGCCACTTGAGTGCCAAATAACTGGAATCCAAAATCTGGTTGTGTTATGTTTACATTGGCAATTGTATGTGGTCACAGTCCCTCATGAGACCCTATGGCAGCCATTCACAACCAGGATTCCATGGAAGCCTAGGGTTCCTCCAAAGGTTGCTAGAGGTTCCTTAAATTGTGGTTGATTGACCTAGCATATGATGGTGTTTGCATTGTTCCAGGGTTAACGCCACTTTGCAAAGCCGGCAGCATAACACTAACACTGATATTTTTAGCTGCCTGTAAGTGTGACATTCTGATCACCACTGTAAGGCCCCGTACACACGACCGAGTTTCTCGGCAGAATTCAGCCAGAAACTCGATCGGAGCCGTATTCTGCCGAGAAACCCGGTCATGTGTACACTTTTGGCCGTGGAAACCGACGAGGATCTCGTCGGGCCAAATAGAGAACATGTTCTCTATTTCCTCATTAGTCAATGAGGAAACTCGGCTCGCTGAGATCCTCGGCGGCTTCACAAGGAACTCGACGAGCAAAATGATGTGTTTTTCCCGTCGAGTTTCTTGGACGTGTGTACGGGGCCTGAGAGTTGTATTGATGTCTTCTTCCTACTGACCAACAATGTAGGGGGCATTATTCTCATTGGCCCCCACTAAATTGGTTTTATTAGGGGTTCCCCATGACCTGAAAATTATTTTAGGGTTTCTGCAGGGGTGAAAGAGTTAAGAAAGGATTCCTTATGACGTAGGTGCCCTATAACCACATCACAATGATATACATGGTCATAAGATGGCCAAAGTACATGGTCATAACATGGCCAAAGATTAGGCCTGGAGTGTGGTAATTATTTCTAAATAAGAACACTGATAAAAAAACTTACCCTGAGATGAGGGTGGGGGGGTGCAAACTGCGGCCCTCCTGCTGTTACAGAACTACAAATCCCATCATGCCTCTTAACTGTCAGTCTTTCTATCATGCCTTCTCTGCCTCTGGGATTATGCTTTTAACTATTCGTCTTGCAAAGCCTCATGGGACATGTGGTTTATTTTTTAACACAAAAAAAATTATCTAGACAGGCTCAATGAACCACTTGTTTTTTTTTTTCTGCTGTCACTTTGCTATGTTTTCTATCACAATGCAGGAACACAATTGGGATACAGTTGTCACCACAAAACAATTAGTTCCTGAGCAAATAAGCCGTGGAGGTTTTTTCTCTAACTAAAACTGCCATTTAAAAAAATAAAAATAAAACAGGCTTTGAAAGTTACATCAACCTCTTCACACAAATATGCAGCCCCACTAGACTGGGCTTTTTGTTTCATTTGCGTATCCTCCCTTAGTGCTTGGAACTCAAGATTATGGGTCACCTAATCACTGTGATAGCCTCTGATTGGTTATCACAGTGATCAGTCACTATGAAGCCCGCCCCCGTGTTTTATTTCTCTGTGAATGGAGAGAGATACATCATCTCTCTCTCTCTCTCTCTCTCTCTCTCTCTCTTTCTCTCACTCGCCCCTTGCAGAGAAAAACAAGTGTGTGTAAAAAATAAATAAATAATAATCATATAAAAAACCTAGATCAAGGTTTGATCTAGGTCAGTGCCTGGGTTAGTGTTTGGGTTAAGGTCAGGATCAAAGGTCAAGGTCGGGATCAAAGGTCCAGATCAGTATTTTTTTTGGCCAGATTTTTTATATTAGTATCAGTGTCAGTTAGTGACAGTGGCCCAGATTCAAGAAGCACTTGCGCGGGAGCAAGTGTGATTTGCGCCACGCAAGTACTGATTTGCTCCCATGCAAATTTGCGGCTGATTCTGTAAACCAGTTAAGCCTGAAATGCGGCCATTTTCCCGCGCACGCAGCCTAGCTGCTCCTGCGCAATTTTCGCGCAATTTTGCGCGGGGTGTAAGTTGCGCCTTCATGGAATTCCCTCAGCGAATATGCAAATTAGGTACTGCCGATGATTCAGAAACATGCGCGTGTGATGCGCATCTTGCGCTGGAAGCGCGCAAGCTTTTTTCCCCGGGCAAACTTGCTCCTGCTAAAAGCAGGGGCAAGTTAGCAAAAGATGGCCAAATGTCATCTGAAGGAGCGCGCAACTTCAGCAGCACCTAGACAGACGAGCTGAACAAGCAGAGCACCCACATTTTAGGGACCTCACATCTGTGCACCAACATGCCAGGGGCAGCTATGGTTCTTGACTGAGCCGACTCGTAGGAGGGCACGGGAGAGGATTTACAGAGGGCGCTACAACCTTTTTCAGATGAGTGATAATGAGGTGTATCGCATGTTTCGCTTTAGCCCTGAAGTCATCCTTGAGTTGGTAACAATCCTGCAGGATGACATCAGCAGCCCGACCCATCGGGGACAGGCAGTGCAGCCACTGGTGAAGGTAGTGGCAACCCTTCATTTTTTGGCAAGTGGCTCATTTCAGCGCACAGGTGGAGTGGTGGCGGGGATGTCCCAATCCAGCATGAGCAGGTGTGTGCACCAAGTGATCCCTGCAATACTCAGACGAATGGGCACACAATTTATCAAACCAACCACGGCTGACCTGCGGCAGAAGGCAATCAGTGATTTTTATTTATTAGCCAGATTTCCACGCACTGTGGGTGCAATAGATTGTACCCATGTGGCACTACGCCCCCCCCCGGCTCCTCGAGCATATCTACTGCAACAGGAAACATTGGCATTCGATAAATGTGCAGATGATTGTGGATGCACATGGCCTCATATGGCATGTCCGTGCCAAACACCCAGGGTCAAGCCATGACAGTTTTATTTACCGACACAGCCCCATCCCAACCGAGTTTGACCAGAACATGTATGGAGACAGCTGGCTGATTGGTGAGTGACATGGGTGTCAAGTATGACTGCCCCCCCCCCATGATGCACACATCACAAGGGGCACATGCACGACTAACATCCTCCTGTCTTTTCCCTTCCAGGTGACTCTGCATATGCCCTGGGACCTCACATGATGACCCCATTTCGTAACCCTCAAACACCAGGAGAGGAAAGATATAACGAAGCCCATGCACGTACCCGTGCGGTGGTGGAGCGCACATTTGGCATCATTAAATCTCGATTCAGATGTCTGGATAAATCAGGGGGGACCCTATTGTATTCACCCAACCTTGTGTGCCAAATCGTCGGGGCATGTAGTATTCTCCACAATTTTGCTGAGAGAAGGGGCATGCACATTGAGCTACGCAATGACCTTACCCCCGAACCACGCAACCCCCCCCCCCCAAGAAACACTACCGGATCTTCTGAGGGAAGAGCAATCCGGAATGGTCTTGTGGAACGTCTCTTTGCACATTAAACACACCCTGATCTTGTCACAAGTATAATGCATGTATGCACACCACTGTAGTCCCTAGCACACACCCGACACATGCACCCCAAATTGGATTAGACCCAACAATACCCCATGGTATTAGGGAGCAGCAACGCCGCGTCAAGGCTCCAATTATGTTGCTGTCCATTCATACACCTTTCACATGGCAGAGGGTGACACCCCTTTTTCAGCAGGAGTGCCACCCCCCCCCCATTCACACACCAGTCACACTGTAGTATACACTCCTCACCGTGTGTAGGGACTACAAATAAATATAAAAGCTCATATCCTGAGCATATAAAAAAAATAGAAACTCATATCCTGAGCATATAAAAAAAATAGAAACTCATATCCTGAGCATATAAAAAAAATAGAAACTCATATCCTGAGCATATAAAATAAAAAATACAAAATCATATTCTGTGCATAAAATAAATTTTGAAATTAGATTATTTTTTGTTTTTTTTCTTTGGGCCAAGGGTGCCCCGGCTCTGGCTCCTCAATCTCTGTGGTGCGGAGGAGGCATGGGGTGGGGATTGAGGGGGGGGAGGAGCATCAACCCCTACTTCCACACTCCTTGCAGGTGGTGGCTGCATGCCCTCCATGACGTTGGCCAGGCGGGCGAGGATGGTGTTGGTCTGGGCCAACATCCTCATTTGGCAGGTGGTGGTATCCCGCTGATGCCGGCGGGTAACTCTCGCCTCCTCCCGCACTGCAGCGGTGTTGGCCTGCACAGCAGCGGTATTGGCCTCCACCGCAGCTGTCATCCTGCTTAATAAAGCTGGTGTGGTCTCCAGAGCCACCAAGCAGGTGACTATGGCCTTCGAGTTGCCACTAATTTCCCCCAGGCTCTGTGAGACATGTTTGTCCCGGTCCGCATGCAGGGTGAGGGCATGCTGCACAGAGGTGGAGGTGGATGCCATGCTGTCCGCCAGACGACGCACCTCTCCCTCCATGGCGGGTCTGCAGGGCCTGCTCCTCCAGCAGACCGTCACGGAGGCTGGAGGGTATATGCCTCGTTTTGGACAGAGCCTTCCTGGGAGGAGAGGCTCGGCCACTGACAGAGGGAGAAGGGGAGGGGTCCACAATGGAGGGGCTTGCCCTGGAGGGGCTTGCCCTGGAGGGGGATGACGTGCTGGGCGGGGGGGTGGTGGGTTGCCCAGGGATGGTGGTATCCTCCTGGAGGGAGCCAGAGTCCTCCTGGATGAGGAAAAAGGAATCCTCCTCCAAAACCACTTCCTCCTCCATACTTGTCCCCGGTATGATCTCCTCCTGGACCAGCATAGACAGAATGTCCATGGGGCCTGACTGGACCCCTGGCTCTGGTATGGATGGGCTGGGTCGACCCGCAGCCGAAGACGGCCCAGCTTCATCTTCCTCATCACCACCTGTGGATGACACCAAAACGAAATATTTTGCTGGTGCAACACACTTCTCACATGTTCACTTGTACCCCCTCCCATGATGCACAGCAGATATGAAACAAAAATAATAGTTCCATCTTCACTTCTACCCACAAATATGTTCACTTCTACCCCCTCCCATGATGCACAGCAGATATGAAACAAAAATAATAGTTCCATCTTCACTTCTACCCACAAATATGTTCACTTCTACCCCCTCCCATGATGCACAGCAGATATGAAACAAAAATAACTTACCAGTCCCCAAGTTCCCAACAGTGGAGTCGTACCCTTCAAGTCCCTCCACCTGCTCCTGCACGAACGTTTGGGCTATAAGCTGCTCCTCCTGATTGAGCCGGATCATACATCGCGGCCCACCTCCCGTGCCACCGGTATGTTTCCTGATAAGAGCCAGTTTATCCCGGACCCTGCGCCTCATATCGTTTAGTTTCTTCTGGATGTCATCCCAGGTACGCTCTTCATTACCCAGGGCATTGATGTCCAAGGCTATGGCTTCATAGATAGCCCTCCTTTGGGCAATGGTGGTGTTTGCCCGCTGGGCACCATATAGGACTTCTTTATGCTGCTGGAGTGCAGCAATTAGGATGTCCATCTCCGCAGCCACAAAGTTGGCCTTCCTTTTTTTGGTCCCTTTGGGAGGTGCCATGTCTTGAAAATGGGCTGAATTTCCTTGCTCAGGGGGGGTAGGAAAAAGCAGGATGAAATTCAGCAAAGAACCTGCGCAAGTCTGCTCCTATTTATTTGCTCAGTGCAAGCAGCTGAGCATGATTTGCCCTGAAAGTATGCTAGGCGCAGTTTGACGCATGCGCAGACGGCAGCGCTCTAACTGCGCATGCGCGCGCCCGGCGCAAACCTCTGCTGAGCCGAAAATTCCTCATTTACATAGGGGCACACCCACTTTGACTTGCATGGCCTTGCGCCCTCAGCTTTGCCTTAAACAGGAGCAAATTAAATGAACAAACGATTCCTGAATCAGGTGGCAATTTGGCAAAATTGCTCCAGCGCAGAGAAATTCAGCTGAGCAGCTCATGTGTAAGTAATGGGCAAATCTACCTGAATCTGGGCCAGTGTCTGTGTGTTTTAGTTAGGATAAAAAAAGAAAAATGTGCACTATTGTTTTTGGGCTGTACCACGAGTACAAAGAACAACTAACATACATATATGTGGCATTGCTGCGATTGTCAGGAGCAGAAGACTTTATAATGATATGTGCAGTTTTACTCGTGTCAAAGCTGCAAAATTGTGCTTAGGCATTTATCTGTAAATTTGTTTTACCCTTAGGTGCAAAATAAACGATCGTTTGTAGGCACGTCCATCGGTTAAAAATCCACGCATGCTCAGAATCAAGTCGACACATGCTTGGAAGCATTGAACTTCGTTTTTTTCAGCACGTCGTTGTGTTTTACATCACCGCGTTCTGACAATCGTTTTTTAACTGATGGTGTGTAGGCACGACTGACCATCAGTCAGCTTCATCGGTTAACTGATGGAAAAATCCATCAGACCCTTCTCATCGGATTGACCGATCGTGTGTACAGGGCATAAGACTGGTATTGCCATAGGCTCATGGACACATACACTTGCCATATTTGTATTATTTAAAGTGACACTAAAGCTCTGATTTATTTATTTTTTTTATAACAAACATGTCATACTTACCTCCACTGTGCAGTTAATTTTGCACAGAGTGGCCCGATAATCCTCTTCTGGGGTCCCTCGGCGGCTCTCGCTGCTCCTCCCCGCAAGAGCTAACCCCCTTTCTGGGAAGTTCTCTCTCGAGTGGGTTACCTTGTGGGCATGCTCCCATGTCATACACTCAGCATTCATAGCCACCGATTGTATGACTCGGCCCCCCCTCCCGGCAGCCGCGTCTTTGGATTTAATGGACAGCAGCAGGAGCCAATGGCTGCGCTACTATCAATCTATACAATGAAGAGCCGATCGGGCATGGAGAGAACAACGCGGGTGTCATGGACCTGCCACCTAAGAGTTAATAGTGCAGACTGATTCCAGTGATTGGCAACAGGCTGCCTTATTTAAACACCTCAGCAGCACTGTGTCTTCGCTGCCTGATCTGCAGTTCATACCTGTTCCCGTGACTTCCTGTGATCTGATCTGTTTCCTGTGTTTGAACCGGCTTGTTTGACTACGATTGCTCTCTGTTATCCTGATCCCGGCCTGCCTTGTGACCACTCTCAGCTCTACCCTGCTTGATATCCTGTTGCCAAACTTTGACTGTATCCTGACCATTCTATGCCTGTCGTCTATGCCTACATCTGATCGTCTGTTACCAAACCCGGCTTGTCTGACTACGCATTCAGTGGGCCAGATTCATGAAGCACTTACACCGTTTTTTTGGTAGATGCACGGCGTAAGTGCAGATTTGCGCCGGCGGATCGCTGCGCCTTACCCAGAGAACCAGATTACGCCTCCAAATAGACTTCATCGCCTCGGTGTAACCTTTCCACGCCGGCGCGGCGTTGGCGCAGATTTACGCTGGCCGGCCATGGTTTTTGTGTTTTAAATATGCAAATGAGGTTTTTGGGCCGATTCATCAACTTAAGCTTGACCGGCGCAGGCTACTCCCGGTGAGCGGAGCTGAAATTTCCGGTGCAAAGTTACACCTCATAAAAGCAGGGGTAACTTTGCACCAAACTTGCAGAGGTCAGCTGGAGAGCAGCTAAAGCAGCAGCGTTACAAACGAACTGAGCAACAGCACTTGCTGGACAACACATAGAGGCGGTCCCCATGTTGGGAGAGGCCCTCAATAATTACAGCCCTCTCCTCTGGGCTGAAATTGGTCATCCGCCCACCTGAGGATTCCTCATCAGCCATAACTGCCCCACCACAATGCAAACGACCTAGCTTAGAAAAAAAAAAGCTTCAGTACATTTGCACCTGCAGGGCCGAAGTCTGGGCTGATTCATAGACTGGGCTTTGGTAGTGGGTCGGCGTAGCTCAGGGATCACGCCGGGGCGCAGTTCTGAGCATGTGCAGATTGGGGCATTTACCCCTGGATGTCACTGAGCATGTGCGGTCTAAGATGCGCCCCGGCGTGACCCCTGTGCCACGTTCAGCACTTCATTAGCATAGGGTGACTCCCAGTTGGCCTTACCCCACCTTACGCCGTCTAAAATCCGCCCCGCTGGGGCATCGTAGACAAAAAAAGTTTCTTGAATCACCTAACTGCCTCTCCGCGCTGGACCGGTGTAGTCTAAAAATGATGCACCACGCCGGTGCAAATCTGCACCATTGTTCATGAATCTGGCCCAATGTCTCCCCAGCCCTGCATCTACCATCCTGCTTCCTGTTTCCTGCTGCACCAGCTGGACTGGCAAGAACAAGATGAACCAGGCACCCATACACCGCCAGGCTCTTCCGTCCACTGTTGCAACATCGGTGGCCCTTGAGCCGTGGTTGTACGAGAAGGCCTTCCCACGGCATATCAGGCTCACCTGGCAGGTACGTAACAGCGGGATCGCGCCCTTGGAAATTATTTGGGGCTCAGGTAAGTAAAACGAGGGCTCGGAGGGGGGCAGTAACTGCATAGGATGCATTAAGGTTAAAAAACACAAAGGTTTATAATCCCTTTAATTTTCTTACCCTTTAAATAGACCAAAGTTGATCCTTGTCTGAATGACAAAAGAATTTTTGTAGTGGTTCAGTTATGTCTTCTGCAGCAGCCGTTCTTTCATCAGCTTCAAGTCAAGGAATGTAATCAGGTCTCCAACTGAACTTTTCAATGGATTGCTACCAATTAGTATTGTCATACAACAGTTCTCTCATGGGAACACAAGCACAAGTGTGTAATGCTCCAGGACACCTAAGTGTCACAGGTAACATTACTGTGTTATTCAAATAATATACATTCCAATACAGTGTGCTGGAAAATATGGCAGTTTGAGGGAATCTTATAGGTTCTAATTCAGTTATTATTCTTTGAATTTCAAGATTGCATTGAATAAGTGGCAGAAAATAATTGCATGATTTTGCACAAATATCTATAGATGTGCTTGAGAAATTAGGCTTATTGTTCGAAATTTGCTAGTAATGGGTCAGTGCACCCAAAATTGATATTTCAGTTCTGATAGATGCAAGAGAGTTAAACCAGCTGTCAATAAAAGACTGGGAAGGCACTTCTAAGTGCAGTATTTCAATAGTAGGGATGAGCCGAACACCCTCCGGTTCGGTTCGCAGCATTCGAAAAGGCCAAATTTTTGTGCGAACACCATTATACTCTATGGGACACGAACATGAAAAATTAAAAGTGATAATTTTAAAGGTTAATATGCAAGTTATTGCCATAAAAAGTGTTTGGGGAACAGGGTCCTGCCCCAGGGGACATGTATCAATGTAAAAAAAGTTTTAAAAACTGAAGTTTTTTTGGGAGCAGTGATTTTAATAATGCTTAAAGTGAAACAATGAAAGTTAAATATTCCTTTAAATTTTGTACCTGTGGGGGGCTGTCTATAGTATGCCTGTAAAGTAGCGCATGTTTCCTGTGTTTATAACAGTCTTTGCACAAAATGACATTTCTAAAGGAAAAAAAGTCATATAAAACTACTCGCGGCTATTCATGAATTGTCGGGTCCCGGCAATACAGATAAAAGTCATTGAAAGTCATTGAAAAATAAATGCGTGGGGGTCCCCCAAAATTCCATTACCCTGCCCTTCAGGCCTGGTATGGATATTAAGAGGAACCCTGCGCCAAATTTAAAAGAAAAATGGTGTGGGGTTCCCCCTAAAAATCCATTTCAGATCCTTCAGGTCTGGTATGGATTTTAAGGGGAACTCTGTGCCAAAATTGAATAAAAAAAATGGTGTGGGGTTTCCCCCAAAAATCCATACCAGACCCTTATCCGAGCACGCAACCTGGCAGGCCGCAGGAAAAGAGGGGGAGACGAGAGAGCATCCCCCCCTCCTGAACCATTCCAGGCCACATGCTCTCAACATGGGGAGGATGTCCTCATGTTGATGGGGACAAGGGCCTCATCCCCATAACCCTTGCCCGGTGGTTGTGGGCACAGTGTGGGTACATTGTACCCCTACCATTTCACAAAACAAAGTGTCAAAATGTTAAAAACGGTAGGAGACGGCTTGGGACAAGTCCTTTATTAAAAATAAAAAAAGATTTCAGCGATGTAATCCATTCTCGAACTCCAGCGATGTAATCCATTCTCGATCTCCAGCGATGATCTCCATCGATGATCTCCAGTGAGGATACGACGCACACAATCTTGCCTCCGCCGGAGGCACCCAATGAATTTGACCCGAACATAAAGCTGGTCCCTATTCAACAGTTTATTATGACACAAATAAAGGAGAACTTACAAGCAAAAGTAGAAAAATCATGGCTTCTGGAAGGACTTCTTTAATGTGTCCTGGATTAAAGGCATGATGTGGCAACCCTAGGCACAAGAACCACCATATTTTTCAGTTGGACATGAACATAAATGAGAATGAAGCCTTGTACACACGCTCGGTTTACTCGGCAAGAACCAGCAAGAAAACTGCTGGCAGAGCTTTCTTGCCGAGTATACCGAGCGTGTGTACGAGGCTTTCAGGATTCTCGACAAAAAAACTGCCCAGAATCTAGACGAGAAAAATAGAGAACATGTTCTCTATTTTCTCATCGTGAGATTCTCTGCAGTTTTTCTGCCGAGAAACCCGAGAGTGTGTATACTTACCTGGTCGCCGTGGAAACCCGCGCATGCTCAAAATGACTTTGACGCATGAGCGGTAGCTTCCACGGCATAGGTAGGGTGAAGCAAGGTGGCGGCAACGGCATCGAATGTGACGAATGCATGCTCGCCGTGCGTGATGATGTCACCGCGTTCTGGGTCTGTGTGTACACTCGGACGGCAAGAGATTCTTGCCAAAAATCTCGTGGGGAAAAACAAAGTTCTTTCCTGACAAAATTCTTGCCCGTGTGTACGAGGCCTGAGGGCAAAGACATGTTGCTGATTAAATATTGAAGATTAATATGAACCAAGATGCCAACGAGGCTCCACCAATCAGTAAACTATCACTTTTGATTTTCCCGATACTTCAAATATCACAATATCTATGTAAAATAAACAATAAAAGAATATAAAAAATTCAAATTTAGGGTAAATGCTGAATCTGGTTGGCTGTTTTCGGCAATATCGTCTTTTGGTTGTAGTGCACATTCTCAGCTGTGTTCTCTCTGGATAATGTGATTGCTGTTTCACTGCCACACTTTCAGGTGTCTTTCTCATCATACCTGAACAAATTAAAACGGGTCAGAGAAAAAAAACAAACAGGTGTATTTTTAATCACATTCGGCGTACAGTGTTTTATTGTATCTGAGTATTAGCTTAGGGTTGTGAAAGTGTTCTCTTGGAGCTCTGCAAGGGTCACATGCTGTGATTTTAATAACCGTCCACTCTTGTCGTAAATTGGTAGCACCTGCAACATATGGAGGACAGAACCCACACAAAGAATGTCCACTATTTTGTTCTTCAGAAAAAATAATTAAGGAATGTATCGCTATTAAAAAGGTGGCTGGCAAATTGATAGTACTTTACTCATTCAACAGGCACTGTGGGCTTTTGAAAGCTTCCCAACAGTGCAGCTGAATCCCAAAGCTCTTGAATGTGTTTCTACCACCTTATGTTTGAAAGTTCCATTTCCCCAAAGCGTCTATATAGCATTTGAAATGCTCTTAGGGGTCAAATTGTACCCCTATCTAGACACTCTACATGCCATTTAATTAAGAGACAGTGCTGTTGAATGCAATGAATTTGCATTGAATGCAGTTGTGTTGAGTGTAATTGTGGGATTATCTTGAGTTTCTGACATTATTTCCAAATGGTGTAGTGAATGTTTTATATTTGAAAGTAAATTATCGATATAACTGTAGCACCCGCTAGTTAGTGAGGTGCTAGAGTGAGCTTTTTTTCTACAGCATTAAAATTCAGCCACAGTGCCCCCTGTGGTGGGAGGACTATTGTACAACATAACTGAAGCTGAACTTGCAGAATGTTTGCAAGGAAAGTTGATCTGAAACAGGGTTGCCAACCGCCACTAAATTTACTGACAGTTTGTAAAAATCTGCGATTTTTTTATAACTGCCAGTAAATATCAGGGGCTGATAATTTCATGCTATGTTGACTTTTTAAGTGTAAATCAAGCAAATTACTTTGTTATAGGTGTTTCCATATCATGTGTAAGATTGGGGTTATTAGACTCCAGCGATAGATGCGTTTTCCAGTCAGTACGCCCATCCAGAACTGAGTTTTTAAGGGCCTGGTAGCCCACTTTTGTTCAAAAGCATAAAAGTTCACAAATACAATAGCAGCCCTTGCAGGGGGTTCCACCATTCCTGTATCTTGCCAAATCAACAGTTTAGCCTCCTGGCTGTCATACTTGCCATCCGGCTGTTTCAGGCCTTTAGCCTAGGCCCCAGTTCTGTACCTCAGAACAAACAGTTTCCCAGAGTTAAGCACAAACCTAGCTTACTCCCATTAAGGACATCTGCCTCCTGCAGACATCCACACAGCCCCTGACTCTTCTCAGAGGGATTTGGGGAATTCACCTGATTCCCAGGACAGACTTCCTGTCTGTAGGGTGGGGCCCTGAGCTATAGTCAGGTCACGACTAAATAGCCCAACACACAGCTCTGCAATCAGCGTGCCTTTCTCTCTAAAATATGGCGTAAACCAGCAATCTTTCCCAGGTTTCTGCATAGATGTCAATGTAAATCGCGGGCCGAAATCGCAAAAAGTAGTACAGGAACTACTTTTTGAAACCGGTGCTGCGCCGCAAATGCGGCGTCGCACCGATTAGGACTGTGCCATTGCTGACAATTGCCGGCAAATGCCGCCAATTTGAAATGCGATTTGACATCTCAAATCGCATCTCAAATCGTACCAAAATTGTAGCTCTTTTTTTGTTTATAGCCCAAAAAATAAAAACCACAGAGGTGATCAAATACCACCAAATGAAAGCTCTATTTGTGGAGAAAAAAAGGACGTCAATTTTGTTTGGGAGCCACGTCGCACGACCGCGTCAGTTAAAGCGACGCAGTGCCGAAAGCTGAAATTTCGCCTTGGCAGGAAGGGGGTATATGTGCCCAGTAAGCAAGTGGTTAAAACAAAAATGTCATACATTAAGAATTATGTTTATCAAAAGTTTCAATTAAAGTGGAGGTTCACCCTATAAAAATGTTTTAACACTGCATCCAGCACCGTGCTGCATATAAAATGTCACTGAACTTTATTTTTTTTCCCCCCGTAGATATCGTTTAGCCGTGGAATTCACCGCGGCTTCCGGGTAGTGAATCCCGCTGGAGTGGGCGTTCCTATTGACATGCCAATCAATTGGCATGCAAAACGACGGCGCACACAGCACGTCACGACTTCCCGAATGAAGCTCGGGTCGGCTCTATTCGGCGCTGGTGCGCAGGTGCCGAATAGAGCCGAGCCGACCCGAGCTTCCTTTGGGAAGTCGTGACGTGCTGTGTGCGCCGTCGTTTAGCATGCCAATTGATTGGAATGTCAATAGGAATGCCCAATCCCGCGGGATTCCCTACCCGGAAGCCGCGGTGAATTCCACGACTAAACGATATCTACGGGGGAAAAAAAATAAAGGTCAGTGTCATTTTATATGCAGCACGGTGCTGGATGCGGTGTTAAAAAAAATGTATAGGGTGAACCTCCACTTTAAGTTAATTGCTAAGTTAAAAAAAAAAATCTTAATAACTTTTTTTTACTCATTAACTTAAAAAAAGAGCAGAGCCATATGTAAAACCCCCATAAATTAAGCCAAGGGAGGTGGGGGCAACATAAAGAAGAATTACATCAAAGGACTAATTTTCATGGATATATGGAAAGTGTGCTCCATTTCTTAGGATAAAAACAGTTTAATTAGAAAGAAACACAGGGGCATACTGAGTAGCACTTTTATTTAAACCATGATATATGTGCATTCTTGTTACTATTCATATGGGATAAATAGATTTCACTTAGAATAGCTTTGGATGGAGAGTCAAGATTAATGGCATATATGAATTAATTAACAACAGCCATTACACTCTCCTTGTCTTTTTCATCCTCTCCCCTTGTCTGCAACCTCCGATTTCATTTAGAACATTTACAAATACCAGTCAGCAGCATTTCCCATAAGATTTACTATAAAACCTCCAGTGGATTTATAACCTTTCTGCATCTGCTTTGCTCATCTTTACTATTTTAAACCTTTCGTTGCCAAACACAAGTTAGGAAGGAGCGACGTAAATA
The DNA here is from genome assembly GCF_905171775.1 of Rana temporaria. Lineage (NCBI taxonomy): Eukaryota > Metazoa > Chordata > Amphibia > Anura > Ranidae > Rana > Rana temporaria. Next base: position 23,783,084 of record NC_053491.1, on the reverse strand, counting down.
ACTTGTCACTAGTTGGAGTGAGTATTAAACTAACATCTTCTAGGGTGCTCATACATAAACCCATATCAGGGGAATGTTTGGCTTCTTGCTATGTCATCAAAGTAGACAATAGATCAGGGGTCTTCAAACTTTGTAAAAAAAGGGCCAGTTTACTTTCCTTCAGACTTTAGGAGGGCTGGAATGTGGCCATTGGAAGTAGAAATTGTCTTGGCGTTAGTGGGAGTAAACAATGCATCTTTGGTACTAAGGGGAGGAATAGTGCCACATCATTGGTGTCAGTGGGAGGAATAGTGCCCATCATTATTGTCAGTGGGAGAAATAATGCCCCATCCTTGGTGTCAGTGGGAGGAATAGTGGTTTATTGTTGGTGTCAGTACAAGGAATAGTGCCCCATCAGTGGGGTCAGTGGGAGGAATATAGTGGCCTATCACTGGTGTCAGTAGAAGGAATAGTGCCCCATCATTGGTGTCAGTGGGATAAATAGTGGCTTATATTGTTGGTGTCAGTACAAGGAATTGTGCCCCATCAGTGGTGTCAGTGGGAGGAATATAGTGGCCCATCACTGATGCCAGTGGGAGGAATAGTGCCCCATCCATGATGTCAGTGGAAGGAATAGTGCCCCATTTTTGAAGTCAGTAGAAGGAATAGTGCCCCATCATTGGTGTTAGTGGGAGGAATAGTGGCCCATTGTTGGTGTCAGTTTGAGGAATCGTGCCCACAGGTACAAGTAATATGCCACAGAAAAAAAAAAAAAACGAATGTTGAGAAATTTAACTTTATGAAGCCTTAGGCAAGTTAATAATTATTTTCAATCCTTTTACTATTAGATTATATTTTGTGTATTAAAAAAGTATGGCATGGACAGAAGTGGAAATATGCGGAGGAACCCTGGGCATAGAATCCATATGAGCCTACTTTCAACCTTTTTTCTGATTCTTCAAACGGGTTGGATTCTTTATTCGCATTGGCCCGAATTCAGAGAGATCGCGCATCTTTAAATAGGCGTAGCGCATCTCGACGTAACATTGAGAGGCAAGCTGAGTATTCACAAAGCACTTGCTCCCATTATATCCCATAAGCCTGCGTAATTCAAAGTAGCAAGGCAGTGGGAGTGTTGTACTATAACTAAGCGTGACCCCATGTAAATGCATGGCCGAACGAATGGCGCATGCGCGCGCATGCTCAGAATCACGTCGAATTTACTCCCTAAGATACGCCGGGTCCATTCATGCGACGTGAACGTAACCTACGCCCAGCCCCATTCACGTACGACTTACGTAAACGACGTAAAATACGATGGCTGTTCCGATGTTTCCGACGTCCATACCTTAACATGACTTACCCCTGCTTTATGAGGGGTAAACTTACGACGGACGTATGCCTTACATAAACGGCGTAGCTTTCTGCGACGGGCGCAAGTACGTTCGTGAATCGGCGTATCTAGCTCATTTACATATTCAACGCGTAAATCAACGGAAGCGCCCCTAGCAGCCAGCGTAAATATTCACCCAAGATACGACGGCGTAGGAGACTTACGTCGGTCGTATCTTGCCAAAATTCAGGCGTATCTGCTTTCCTGAATAAGCGTATAGACGGCGCACATTTGGACTTACGATGGCGTATCTGGAGATACGCCGTCGTAAGTCCTTTCTGAATCCGGGCCATTGACTCCTGATTGGCCAAAGTCGACCTCTTCAAAGCCTTGCTTTGAGACTTGGTTTGACAGTTTGGTTGAGAGCACAACCAATGGGAGTGTTACATTTCCGGCATGTGCCGTAAATTAAACTGTTGTAAGAAGTCAATGTGAATAAAAATTCAAACTCGCTTGAAGAAGCAGAAAAAGGGTTGAAAGAGGGCTCATATGGATTCTATGCACAGGATTCCTCAGCATATTTCCACTTCTGCCCATGCCATATTTTTTCAATACACAAATTATATCTAATAGTAAAAGAATTGAAAATAATTCCTAACTTGCCTAATGCTTCATAAAGTTACATTTCTCATCATTCGTTCTTTTTTTTTCTGTGGCATATTACTTGTACCTGTGAGTACAAATGTATGTATCATTGGATAGATACACATCCAGGATTATTGGTTTACGAATAGAGACATGGCTAGAGATTGGGTGTATAATTCCATCTACAATAACCTTTCTGAACCAGGGTTCCATGAAATCCTGGGATTCCTCCAGAGGTTGCTAGGGTTTTCTTGAGCAATGAGGCATTTCTGCCTCTCAGATGAGGACCACTGAGACTGATGATCGTTTATCTTTCCCATTGACCAAATATTTGGGAAAGGTAAATAGAAGGGGATTACAAACTAGAAAGAGGATGCAAATCTCAAAGCAGGGCTTTAAAGAGGTAGACTTTTGCAAATTAAGAAGTCGATTGTAAATAAAAAATCAAACTCTCTTGAAGATTCAGAAAAAGGGTTGAAAGAGGTCTCATATGAATTCTATGCACAGGGTTTCCTCAGCATACTTCCACTTCTGCCCATGCCATATTTTTTCAATACACAAAATATACCTAATAGTAAAAGAATGGAAAACAATTCATAACTTGCCTAAGGCTTCATAAAGTTACATTTCTCAACATTTCTGCCTCCAAGATAAGGACCACTGAGGCCAATGATCATTTAGCTTTCCCATTGAGCAAATACTGGGGAAATGAAAATAGAAGGGGATTACAGTGCTACGATTATCTTCCTGTGTACCGTTTTTGGCTCGTCCCTGACTTCTCCTGTTTGCCTGTGATCCTGACCTTTTGCCTGTCCCTCGGTTACCCTTGTCTGCCTGTTGCCCTGACCTTGGCTTACCCATCACTACTGCTTGTCCTGCTTGCTGCTTCCCCTCTCTCCCTGTGGAGCGTGACCTAGGGGATCCCAGGGGTCGCGACCTGGATCCAGCTGCGGCGAAGGCCATCCTCACCACTAAAGGCTCTGGTGAACACAAAGCTGGGCCTTAGACTCTTGGGTTCACGCTGCCTCTCTAATTGCAGCAGTCGGCCATAGGGTTCACTACCCTGTGGTGCATCACTGACCCCAACGGGGTGCACTTGTCACCTGGCCACAGGTGACCTGACACAGGGCTTTGAAGAAGTAGACTTCGGCCAATTAAGGAGTCCATGTGAATATTACTTGTACCTGTGGGTACAAGTGTATGTATCATTGGATAGATACACATGCAGGATTATTGGTTTATGAATGCAGACATGGCTAGAGATTGGATGTATAATTCCATCCACAATAACCTTTCTCAACCAGGGTTCCATGAATTCCTGAGATTCCTCCAGAGGTTTCTAGGGGTTCCTTGAGCGATCAGCCATTTTTGCCTTTCAGATCAGGACCACTGAGACTGATGATCTTTTAGCTTTGTGTAAAAGGGCGGTTCTTCCCACTGACCAAATACTTGGGAAAGGTAAATTGAAGGAGATCACAAACTGTAAATATAAGAAGGTATTTGCAACTGGAAAGAGGATGCAAAATTCAAAACATGGCTTTGAAGAGGAAGACTTTGGCCAATTAAAGTGTAAGTAAACCCCCTATCGTTTTCAGCCAAGAAAGTTTGCCTCTGTTTAATCTACAACTGCCATAATGCTGCACATGTGATCAGTTATGACACCAGCCATTGGATGGTTTGACAGTTTGGTTGAGAGCACAACCGATGGAAGTGTAAGGCCCCGTACACACACGTCTGAGAAACTCGACGAGCAAAACACATCGTTTTGCTCGTCGAGTTCCTTGTGAAGCCGCCGAAGATCTCGGCGAGTCAAGTTTCCCAGTTGACTAACGAGGAAATAGAGAACATGTTCTCTATTTGACTCGACGAGATCCTCGTCGGTTTCCTCGTCCAAAAGTGTACACACGACCGGTTTCCTCGGCAGAATACGGCTCCCATCGAGTTTCTGGCTGAATTCTGCAGAGAAACTCGGTCGTGTGTACGGGGCCTCACATTTCCGACATGTGCCGTAAATGAAACTGTTTTATGGATGGGTTTACTTCCGCTTTAAGGAGTCAATGTGAATACAAAATCAAACTCTTGAAGATTCAGAAAAAGGATTGAAAGAGGGCTCATATGGATTCTATGCACAGGGTTCCTCAGCATATTTCCATTTCTGCCCATGCCATATTTTTTCAATACACAAAATATATCTAATAGTAAAAGAATGGAAAATAATTCTAAACTTGCCTAAGGCTTCATAAAGTTACATTTCTCAACATTCCTTTTTTTTTTTTTCTGTGGCATATTACTTGTACCTGTGGGAACTCTCTCTTTCTCTAAATGAAGAACAGACCTACTTTTTTCCTTCAATTGATTAGGTAAAAATCAATTGTTTTCTTTGCGTCGTTATTCCAGCTTGAATTTCCCTATTACAGCTAGTTAAAATGAATCAATTACAGGACTACATGTGACTCATAGAATTTTTTTATTATTATTCTTCTCTGGGTAATGATCGTATAGGTGGGTGCAGTGTTAACAGGCAAGTGACCTTCATGGCTAACCTCTGGAGTTTGGAATCTACATCGAGCCGGTTGTCCACCCTTGCTACAGACGGAGCACTGTGTAAAATATAGGAGAGCGTTTAGAGAATCGTGTTTTGTGTTAATTTGTGTTTGTGCTCTGTAAAATGAAATTGCAGCAGGGGAATAGCCTTGAAATGAAGAAGGCCTTTGAGTTATACAAGCGCAGGCCACAAGTGAGAGCACTTTGTGTTAAGGTTACAATTTGTGTAATCTACGATAGATGGTTGTTTAAAGATCAAGCAGAGAGCCACGGAGATGCTGCCTGACTTGAGAACTTTAATTTACTGTCACTGTTAGTCCCTTTGAGGTTTATAGTGGTATTATAATACACAGCATCAATCACATGAAACAAGAACGGATTTACAGTTTGTTTTAAAGACTGCAAATGCAATGTAATGCAAATAGCATGCCTCGTGGGCATTTACATTTAATGGGAAAGCTTGAGATGCAAAAGATTGGTTGGACAAATTTGAAATTGACTATAATATGGCCTTCTATTTCACTGGAGCAGAAACAATAATTATTTCATGGGTTTGTTTTACCCTGTTTACAGATGACATAATGCTAATTATGATGTCTAAGTTGTTTGCCACACATGATCACTTGATTGTAAGCTCCTCGACGCAAGTTGGAAGAATTAGGAAATAATTCTTATATCTTTAGCTGTCGCATCACACATTAAAATTGTGATTTGGTATAACTTAAAGCGGGAGTTCACCCGAAATTTTTTTTTTAACATTAGATTGATGCTCATTTTGTCAAGGGGAATCGGGTATTTTTTTTAAAATCGAAGCAGTACTTACCGTTTTAGAGAGCGATCTTCTCCGCCGCTTCCGGGTATGGTCTTCGGGACTGGGCGTTCCTATTTGATTGACAGGCTTCCGACGGTCGCATACATCGCGTCACGAGTAGCCGAAAGAAGCCGAGCGTCGGTGCGGCTCTATACGACGCCTGCGCACCGACGTTCGGCTACTTTCGGAAAATCGTGACGCGATGTATGCGACCGTCGGAAGCCTGTCGGAAGCCTGTCAATCAAGTAGGAACGCCCAGTCCCGCAGCCGATACCCGGAAGCGGCGGAGAAGATGCATCTCTAAAACGGTAAGTACTGCTTCGATTGTAAAAAAAACACCCGATTTCCCTTGACAAAACGAGCCTCAATCTAATGTTAAAAAAAAAAGGTTTTTGGGTGAACCTCCACTTTAACCACCTCAGCCCCGGATGAATTTGCCCCCTTAAAGGGGTTGTAAAGGTACATTTTTTTTTTCCTAAATAGCTTCCTTTACCTTAGTGCAGTCCTCCTTCACTTACCTCACCCTTCCATTTTTCTTTTAAATGTCCTTTTTTCTTCTGAGAAATCCTCACTTCCTGTTCTTCTGTCTGTAACTCCACACAGTAATGCAAGGCTTTCTCTCTGGTGTGGAGTGTCATGCTCGCCCCCTCCCTTAGACTACAGGAAAGTCAGGACGCTCTCTACATTGCAGATAGAGAAAGGAGCTGTGTGTTAGTGGGCGTCCTGACTCTCCTGTAGTCAAATAAGCGTAGATCGATTGGTTTGCACAAAAGTTATAACGTCTACAAAATAGGAGATACATTTTTTTTATTTTTTACTAGTAATGGCAGTGATCTGCAATTATTAGCGGCGGACAGATCAGATCCCTTAAGCCCTGTACACATGATATCTGATGGAATTCAATCCGATGGATTTTTTCCTCGGAATTCTGACGAAGCTGACTTTCATCAGTCTTGCCTACACACCAGCAGTCAAAAATCCGACCGTGCCAAAACAGGTGACGTAAAACAATACGTTGTAGTAAATAACTCATAAAAATAATAAAGTTACGTTAAAACCAAGCACACCATTGTTTTTCTTGTGAAATTACCAATAAGTTTGTTTGATGTGTCACATGACCCTCTTCCTATTGAAAAAACAAAAGTTGGATTCAAAATGGCCAACTTCAAAATGGCCGCCATGGTCACCACCCATCTTGAAAAGTTTCCCCCCTCACATATACTAATGTGCCACAAACAGGAAGTTAATATCACCAACCATTCCCATTTTATTAAGGTGTATCCATATAAATGGCCCACCCTGTATTGTTCCCAATTATTACATGCACGGTATGATATGGTCTTAAGGATATATACTTGCAATATTTTCACATTATCACAGGATTTAAATTTGCACTTTATTAGCGCAACTTTTTTACATTTATTGTCTTTACTCATTACTAGGTCATTGCCAAATCAATCTCAGCTGATTCAAACCCCCTCACATGTACTCTCTCTCCCCGTCACAGTTGCCCTGAGATCAGCAATGCTGTGATGGAGGAAATGATGGACCGCTCATCTGCTTCTGTGATAATGGGGGTTAGCATTAACAGCTGGATGTGTCTTAGCAACAAGGTGGAAAAGGATGATGCAATTTCTAGGAGTTTTTTGGCCAAGCTTCGGGAGGTAGGCAAACAGCCTATACTTATAGCCCCCACACACACACCACAGTTCGTTATATGTAGTAAGTACCCAGAACTGACATTTTTGTCTCTTCTGGTTATACCCAGTCAATCACTTGACTTCATTATATTCTGCTATTTCCGATACCCTATAGTATCCGCCCCTGAGGAAGTGTTTTCACACAAAACGCGTTGGGCATCAAGGATGTAGCTATATGCCTCAATAGGATTATATTCAGATATATCATTTATATGACTTACACAATTTTATACAGTACTTTTTTATCATCATGTTGTTATGTGCTGCCCATATGTGTATATTAATAGTTTATGTCATTTTGACTATTACATTTCATTGCTATGTGCCATTAATTTGACTTTATGTACATGTTTCAATGTTGGTTATTTCATGTGCGTTTGTACATTCTACCTCTATACACGTGATACATTATTACAATGCACCTATGCAATAAAAACTTGTTTACTTTCAACCTAACCCCAACCGGTCAGCTGCTTCATTTAAAGTCCCAATTTCCCTTTTCTTTATACCTATAGCAAGGGCATTATTCAACTTTAGTCAAAGCTGAACAGGTTGTTTTTATCTACAGGTGCCCCTTGCTTGTACAGGCATTTTTTTTTGGTAAAGGTGAATTAATCCTTTCATGCTAAGAAATGAAGTGCAAAGAAGCATCATCATACCTCCCAACCGTCCCGGAATGTCCCGTGAGTCGCGGTTAATCCAGCGGTCCCGCAAGCAGTACCCTTGTCCAGCGACCCCCCCCGCGATTACCGTGATTCGCGTTAAATCCCGTACCCCCTGATATCTCTTTGAAATTTCCCTTGATTGTCTCCCGTGATACAACTTTCACGGATCCCCCCCCCGCTCAACAACTTTGATCCACGGAACCCCCCCGCTCAAGAACTGATCCGTTAAACCCCCCCCCGCTCAACAACTCTGATCCACGAAATCCCCCCCGCTCAAAAACTTTGATCCGCCTACCCACCCCGCTCAACAACTCTGATCCACGGAATCCCCCCCCCCGATCAACAACTTTGATCCGCGTACCCCCCCCCCCCCGCTCAACAACAACTTTGATCCGCGGACCCCCCGCTCAACAACTTAACTTTGATCCGCGGACCCCCCCCGCTCAACAACTTTGATCCGTGGAACCCCCCCCCGCTCAACAATTTCGTTTGGGGGGTATGCTCATTTGTCCCTCATTGTGAAGTTGAAAAGTTGGGAGGTATGCATCATGCATATGTGTGATCACCAATGACATCATGATGATCCAACAGCTGCAGTGACATCATCAAAGCACTGTGACCCAGAGTGCCATTTTGCCTATAGATAATTCCAGCGCTTTCACAGCATATCATTTTAGCTCCTTATCATAATTTGCCTAATGTCTTGAGAAATATTGGATTTATTATATAACATGTGGTGTGCAGCATTACTTTTTTTTTTTTTAACCTCTGTATTTACAGGAGAACATAACATTGTAACAGCGAGCCAACTAGGTCTGCTTATTTAACAGCCGTCACGCTCGCTGCCAAAGCCAGTATTACTAACATCTACATAAAAGAATACATGAGGGCAACACCCACAAAAAAGGAAGTAACCTGTCTGAGACTCCAGGCTATTAGAACATCAAACACATAAGAGGGCAATTATCCTCAAAGCCTAACAATAGCAATCCAGTTTGTAAATCATGATTTGCTTTAATTCACCCTTGTGTCTGCCACATGCCAAAGTGGGAAACCAATTGCATAATAAGTTGTTTTTTTCATAATTTCCACAGATTAGGATTTTATTAATGGCTGTCAGCAACAAATGCTAGGCATGTGTTTCATTAACTGTTGCGGCAAGCTGTGCCAGCTGTGACATCATAGCTGATGTAAAGGCATGTAGTACTCGGCACTACTTGCCAAGAGGAAGATTGATTGCCGGGTCCCCAGCTCTTATTTGCATGAAACTACAAATAGATTGTAAATAGTTTGTTTTCCTTCCACGGCTGCTCATATCGCTAACGGGAAGAGAACTGCTTTTGGGCAGAGGGATATGGAGCTATGTCTTTCCAATGACTGTGCAGGCTTGTAAAATGAAACTGTATTTACACACCCTGGGTAATAAAATCATCGGAGATTCTCCCTGTGTGGTGCAAATATATTTTTTTCAGATGTATGCATTATTTGAGACTGCCTAGTTGTTGGTTCTTTTTCATCTCTGATTCTTATGTTATATATTGTAGATTCATTATCATTATTATTATTGTTACTATTTTTATTAAAGCGGATCTCCCGCGCAAAATCGTTTTTTTTTTAATGGGCTATTTAAATGTGTAAAGGCATTGTTGTGCAAAACTCACGGTTCCGGGTGTCCCACTGCCGCTCCGCTGTAATTCTGTCCCGAATAAATAGTTATATTCTGGGTTTCCTCCCGTTGCCATCTTAGCTTTGGGCGTTAGATTCCCACAAGCAGGCACTTCCTATTTGCGGTGGATGCTGTCCCAGCATCCACCGCTCGATCTCGCGCATGCGCACTGGCAAAGGTGACCGGCGGCGTGAGCGTCTCTGTTGTCATCGCAACGCTTCTTTGCTTGCTTCTCCTTACAGGATCAGTATCTGTGCTGTAATGGAGAATTTTCAAACGCCCGCCCTTTCCTTTGTTTACATCCGCGTCACTTCCTGCAAAACGAAGTCGCGCGATGCTTGTGCTTAACAGAGCAAAATATGATAATTAGGGAGCTCTGACACAGGCTCCCAGCAGACACAGCGTGGGACAGGAAGCTAGAGAAAACCCGTCAGAAACCCGAGGGGGTGCAGACCGGAAGCCTGGCATTTTAATAAGGTATTCTATAACTGTTTTAGATGAAAATAGCCGATTATTCATTATTTAGGAGCAGTAGGAATATTAAGCTAAAGTTGAATTGAGGGTGGAGCTCCGCTTTAATATTCAAGATATATATATATGTGTAGTGCTACCCCCGCAGGTGCCGCTGATTAGATTTGGGACGGCGTGTTACCATCTGTGATGCGTCTAGGGGTATGATGATGATGATGAGAGCAATAATAGAATGTCCAAACAGCAGGGTGTCGTTTTCTGTGCTTTTATTCTTGCCCAACACAGCAAACAGTGAACTTGAGGTAGATAGAGAAAGGTTGGTGAAAAGGAGAAGTTGCAGATTCAGGCTTGGATAGAACAGAAGCAGTCCTGCTTCAAATAATCACTTTGCTTCATCGCCACTCCAGCCGGTGTGGGTGTAGTGTACCTGGACAGGCCTCTCACGCCGACCTGGCAGCCAGGGTATCACTCGAACTTTGAGGAGAAAACGAAGTCTCTGCCACAGACTTAATAAAACTGACGAGTCAGAACGGGACCTCTGCCACAGGTCCCTTCTCCAGAACATAGGTAGTGAGGTAAATCCTCCTTGGTAAATTAGTGCCCGAATCTCCCTCAGGTAGTCTCTCAAATGTTCACCGACTGACAGGTTGCCATCAAACAAACTGTCAATGTCCGGTCACCTCGATCCCAGATGGATTGTCTCGGCCCTATTGGATCGCCTGCCTCCGGGCTCTCCTCAGACTGACTCCCCACCGAACAGCACAACTCGCTTGGGATCTTCTTCAGAAATTTGAGGACCCAGTAGATGACTGGGGCCCCGCCACAGCTTCAGTTGCTCCGGGCCATCGTGGTCCCGGAACCAAGGACACCGCGTAGCACGTGCGCCCCGGCCTGGTAAGCCATATCGCCGGGGCCCGTGATGTGCGCACACCCTGAAGGTGGGTGCCGCACCCCGAACCAGAACAGAACAGCCCCAAAAATGGTGTCTCCTCAAGAAGTACCCTCCCCCAGCATGCCCCACAAGGAAAAAACTCCTCTGATTGGCTGCTGGCAAGAGGCGCCTCAGACTGAACTCCACTGCTGCCACCTGTCGCCCAGAGATGGAAAGGTATCTCTGGAACACAGAATGAACTGGCAGTACAGCCCAGCTAGGGTAGAGGCCCAATTTAAACAAATTAGCTGAATGAGAGTAAACTAACTCTCTCATCCCCCTCTAAATTTAAGATAGCACCTGGACTGAAAGTACACAGGTGCTACACATGTATATATATATATACTGTATTCAAATCTCTGGTGTGTCATGCCACATACATACTGTGACTGTACCTTTCAATCCCATATACCTCCTCTAGACCACTGTTGACCCAGGGTGTCGTCCCTTCCCCTTTTCATATCTCAGCAAATCCCCCCCCCCCCCTTTTGGATACATCAAGGTATTAACAACACTCACCACAATATGCCAGCGTGCCTCTTTCCCAGGATCCAGGTCTGATCTTTCTAGGATCCATTTCCCGTTGGGAGCCAACTTAGCTCGACATCCCAATCACATGCATGCAATTTCTATGTTTCAAGTTATTATTGCTGCTCAGGATTGAAGATATTGTACTTTCACATTCCTCGCTATATACCGTATATACTCAACTATAAGCCGACCCGAATATAAGCCGAGGTACCTAATTTTAACTGGGAAAACATATTAACTCCAGTATAAGCCTAGGGTAGGAAATGCAGCATACTGTAAGTGGAAAATAGAGTCAACAATGCCCATTTGCAACTTCACTGTGCCCATTTGTAGCTAGACTGTGCCCATCTGCAGCTTCACTGTGCCCATTTGAAGCTTCACTGTGCCCATTACCAGCCTCACTGTGCCCATTGCTAGCCTCACTGTGCCCATTGCCAGCCTCACTGTGCCCATTGCCAGCTTAATGTGCCGATCTGCATACCCGTGTCATGCAGTCAGATGACAGCTGTCCATTGTAACAAAGCCCCGCCTCCTCCTCATCCTATCACGGACAAGGAGGAGGCGGGGCTTTGTTACACTGGATGGCCACCATCTGACTGCATGACACAGGGGCTGATCAGGTATGCAGATCGGAGAGACTCGAGTATAAGCCGAGGGGGGCTTTTCAGCACAAAAAAATTTGCTGAAAAACTCGGCTTATACTCGAGTATATACGGTATATGTATTACTATCACTGGAGAGGGGCAAGAATGATGCACATCACAGTATGATTGACACGTTGTGAATGATTCCGTTTTTTTTCATTGGCTATTCCATTTATGTGTTTTTGATATAATACATGTTTGTACTTGCACAAGGGATTTTTCGTTTTTTACTGCATCGAGATAATCTGACCCCTGAAACGTGGTGTTTTTTAGCATAAACTAATAAATTAATCTGGACTCTTTTATCCTCGGGCACTCCTTACATTAGGGCTAGTTGTTACCAGTAACAGGATCACCCATGTGGCATGGCCCTTACTGAATTAGGTGATAAGGAATTAACCTGCCTGACTACCCTGTATAGAAATCACATGACTGACCGAACAGAATTACAAATCATTTTTACTGTAAACATACAATAGATGCATTTAATCTGTATATTTATCTGTTTGTGAGGAATTCTGTTTTAAAACGACGCTTTACACTCCAGAATTATTCATAGCAGATCATAAGCTATAATACAAAAGCCTGAGCAGTTAAACTTTATAGCCTTTTAGACACATTTTGTATTATGTGCATTCTTTTTCCTCCTAAATGTTATCTCTTTTATACTGGGCTTTTCAAATTGATAACAAACTGAGACAGAGATGCCGTAGGAATTATTTTGGCACAGGTACTACAGGAACCCTTTTGGCACAAACTAGTAAGACCCCTTTCACACTGGGGCGGTTTGCAGGCGCTATTGCGCTAAAAATAGCGCCTGCAAACCGACCTGAAACAGCGGGCTTTCACACTGGAGCAGTGCGCTGGTAGGACAAAAAAAAGGCCTGCTAGCAGCATTTTTGGAGCAGTGAAAGGGTGGTGTGTATACCGCTCCTCCACCGCTCCTCCACCGCTCCTGCCCATCGAAAGCAATGGGACACCGTGGCTATACCGCCCGCAAAGCGCCTCTGCACAGGCGCTTTGCGGTGGCTTTTAACCCTTTTTCAGCCACTAGCGGGGGGGAAATCCACCCTGTTAGTGGCTGAATAGCACCGCAAAATTAGCGGTAAAGCGACGCTAAAAATAGCGGCTGCATGGGAGAAGAGGTAAGAAGTCTGCACCCCCCGCTTCTCACTTTAATGTGAGATGTAATTTCCGACAGCAGAACACCCCCTCCCACGCTTCTCAACTTTAATGTGACATGTATGTAGCGCTACCCCCGGAGGAGCCGCTGATTAAATTTGGGATTGGCGTATTTAAGTTACCTCTTTAGTGGTAACTTTAGTCTTTTTTAGGTAGATTCACAAAGAGTTAGGCCGGCTTATCAGTAGATAAGCCGACCTAACTCTGAATCTACGCCGGCGTTTGTTTAAGCGTATGCTCAAACAGAGATACGCTTAAACAAAGCTAAGATAGGCCGGCTTGCGCCGTTCTATCTTAGCTTGCAATGTTTCTGATGGCCGCTAGATGGCGTTTCCATTGCGGTCGGCGTAGATTATGTAAATGAGGGGATACGCCGATTTACGAACGTACGCCAGGCCTACGCCGTCGAATTACGTCGTTTCCGTAAGGGATAGGCCGCCTAAAGTTAGAGCTATGCTCTAGTGGCCTAGCCAATGTTAAGTATGGCCGCCGTTCCCGCCGCAAAATTCGGAATGTTAACGTCGTTTGCGTAAGTCGTCCGCGAATCGGGATTTACGTAGTTTACGTCCACGTCGAAATCAATAGGCCCGTACGGCGTACTTAGCCGCAATGCGCACTGGGAAATGTAGTCGCCCGGTGCATGCGCAGTGTCAAAAAACGTCAAAAACGTGAGATCAAGCCTCATTTCCATTCAACACGCCCCCCTCCAAGTCATTTGAATTCGGCGCCCTTACGCCCGCTCGTTTGAGGCTACGCCGCCGTAGATTAGCAGGTAAGTGGTTTGAAAATCACTACTAGCCTAACTAATTTACGGCGGTGTAGCCTGAACAGGCTAGGCTACGCCGACCTAAAGATAAGCCTTTCTACGTGAATCTACCTATTTGTGGTGTTGAGAGCAGTAACAGAATGTCCAGGACCGTTGGTTGACGTTTTCAAATGCTTTATTTTCCCGGTCCAACACGACCAACATGTGAACTTGAGGTAGATAGGATAGGTTGGTGAAGGAAGAGCAACTTCACAGAATCAGGCTATGGATAGTAAAGGCAGTCCTGTCCTTTAGCAATGGTATTTGTATGTGTTGCCACTCCCGCCAGAGTGGGTGAAGTGCCCCCTGGACAGACCTCTCTCACAGGCCTGGCAGCCAGAGCGCCACTTAAAGCTTCTGGGAGGAACAAGTCTCTGCCACAGACTTGGCTCTAATTAAATTGGGATGTTAGATGAGACCTCTGCCACAGGCCTAGTGCTGAAATTGTGAACGGTAGAGCGAATCCTCCCAGCATGTCCCATGGGGTCACCGACCGACAGGTTGAATGTGACCTGTCAATGTCCGGTCACCCAGATCCCCAATGGTTCGTTCAAGCCCTGTTGGATCACCTGCCTTCGGGTTCTCCTCAGACCGATCCCCCACCGAACAGCACCCAGCTTAGGATCTTCTCAATAGAAGTGGGGACCCAGTAAGTCACTGGGGCCCCTTTTGTAGCATCGGGTGCCCCGGGCTATGAGAGCCCAGAGTCAGGAACTCCACGTAGCATGCGACCCCGGCCTGGTAGGCCATAGTGGTGGGGTCTGTGATGTGCGCACACCCTAAATGTGGGTTCTGCACCCGGAACCAGGAACCTGCGAAGAACCCCGAACAATGGCCTCCGCCACAGAAATACCCCTCCCCAGCATGCCCCGCGAGGGAAAACTCCTCCAATTGGCTGCTGGGAAGATGCGGCTCCGCCTGGACACCTCTGGCGCCACCTGCTGCCCAGAGATGAGACTGCATCTCTGGGGCACAGACTGACGCACAGGACAATCCAGATTTGGCGACTGCCAAATTTGTCAAATCAAAGAATGAGAGCAACATAACTCTCTCATTCCCACACTAAACTTAAACATAGCACCTGTACGAAAAGTACACAGGCGCTACATGTAATTTTGCTTAGGGCCCCAGGGAGGTCAGGATCGGCACTGAATAGTGCCGTAGTACGTGTTGTACGTGACCGCGTTCTTGGCGTTTGGAATTTCTGACAACATTTGTGCGACCGTGTGTATGCAAGACAAGTTTGATCCAGCATCAGTCGGAAAAAAATCCACGGTTTTGTTGTCGGAATGTCCGATCGTCTGTACGCGGCATTATTGTTTTATGTACCCAATAAAAGAGTTTGTAAACAAAAAACAAAGTGAAAGTTCTCTTGCAATCTGAACAGTCTATTTGTCTTTTGTAAATCAATCCCAACGACTGCTCTTTTCAATTGTTATTGTTTAACCCTCGAAGATAGACGTGCCATGGAGGACCTCTACCTGCTGTAGCAAGTCTAGGAGAAATAGTTCCACCTTGACATGTTTTAAAGGCTCATTACGTTGGATCAAATCTGCCGCATAAAATATTTGTCAATGTTTTGTTCCTCTGCATATATTACAGTAATGAGATGCATGCTCCATACAGTATGGAGTGGAATCTACAGTAATTATAACCAGGGCAAGAATATATTTTCCGTTTGTAACTGAGTAGTCAGGGACCTTGAGTAGCATAGAGGACTATGATGTTGATTTTAACAGCTGTTCATTAACAGTGAGGTGCTAACCCCGTCATTACAACAGTAGTTAGAACACAATCCTAATGAGTGATTTACATTGCAGATAGATCAGATCTAATAAACACTCACACAAGTAATAGATTTACCCCTTCCGTTCTGATTTAGGATCAGCAGGAGAACAGAGACCCACTCTTGCTTGCAAAATCATATTTTATGGCCTGCAATAAATGTTAAAGTAGAACTCCGGGATAAGAAAATATTGTCTAAATACATTCATCATGGGTATTTTTGGTTGAATTTTGGTGCGCTTTGTGTATTTCTTCCACATCTGTGCAATTATCCAGTGTGAGACTTAAAGGGGTTGTAAAGGTAAATGTTTTTTCACCTTAATGCATCCTATGCATTAAGGTGAAAAAACATCCCACGGAACCGCTGCCCCCCCGAACCCCCATTTTACTTACCTGACCCCTCGAAAGTCCCGCGGGGGTCTACATGATCCTCTTCGGTTCCCAGCCTGGCCGTTGATTGGCTAGGCTGGACGGATTGATAGCAGCGCAGCCATTGGCTGGCGCTGCTGTCAATCACAGCGGATGCCGCGGCACACCGGGGGGCGGGGCCGAGTGATAAAGTCAGCGGCTATGCCCGCCGCTGTATCATGGGAGCACGCTCGCAAAAGCTTTCCACCATGCGAGCTCGCTCGCATGAAGGTGGAAAGCTTTTGTGAGGAGGAGCCGAGACAGCCGCCGAGGGACCCCAGAAGACAGGGTTAAGGGGACACTCTGTGCAAAACAAGCTGCACAGTGGAGGTAAGTATAACATGTTTGTTATTTAAAAAAAAAAAAGTTTGCCTTTAGTGTTCTTTTAAAGCGGAGTTCCACCCTGATTTTTTTTTGCATTATCAGACTCCTGGAAACCTATAAAAAAAACATTTGGAGGAAATGTATTTATGTTTTTACTTACCAGATTCACCCTGTTGCTATGTGGTCATCCAAATCTGCCACTTCCTGGTCCGCTGTGCTCCTAGGTCACTTCCTCCCTCTCCTATGCTCCTGTGAAATGATGACACAGACACAGGGTCTCCATTTTTCTCATCAAGATTCTGGGAAGATTTCCAGACGAGAAAACTTAAAGCCTCGTACACACGCTCGGTTTTCTCGGCAAGAAAGCTCTGACAGCAGTTTTCTTGCTGGTTCTTGCCGAGAATACCGAGCGTGTGTACGAGGCTTTAGTCCCAGAAAATGAGCAGATAAATATAATTACGCTTTCATTTAAATAATAACAATTATTTTATATCGATAAATAACATGAAATACATTTATGGACATTCTACTTCCTCTTCAACTTAAAGGAAAAACCAGTCTGTTTTGCCCGGCCTCATGGTTCACAGACCTTTCTTTTAGTAATATACAAAGTATCAATTCTCACTGCTCTACTTCCAGTTGCTCCGGAGTGTCAGTTCACAAAAGATTAAATTAAATGCCAATACAATGGCATCACTGTTTTCCGGACACTGTGCCTTTAAATCCAGCAGTTGGGGAAAGTTGCAGCTCCAGCTGCTTTGTAAATCTTGGTGCTCCATAGACCACTTTACTTTAAGGAAATTATTATTAGGTAGACTAAATAAAAAACATAAACTAAAAATAAAAATTAGAACAGTCTAGCTAAGAGGATAGTAAAATACAAATAAAGGAAATAAAGTAATATTTTTACCCAAAGCAACCAATCAGATTCAAGGTGTTTTTTTTTTTTTTTTTTTATATATATGATAAGTTTGAAAACAAATAACTGGCTTTTCACCTGTTTCTTTTTAACTTTTTGTTACTTTTATTACTTTTTACTACTACTTTTACTATTTACATTTAATTTTCTTTTTACTTACCTACTTTTTATTATTATGCTTTGTGACTACTACTTAAAGCGGATGTGCCAGTAAAAAAAATATTAAAAGCCAGCAGCTACAAATACTGCAGCTGCTGACTTTTAATATTAGGACACTTACCTGTCCTGGAGTCCAGGGCCGTCCGCAGCAGAGCACGAGCGATCGCTCGTCTCTCTGCTGCTCCCCCCGCCATCCTCAGTGAGGGAACCAGGAAGTGAAGCGCTCCTACTTCACTACCCGGTTCCCTACGGCGCATGCGCGAATCGCGCTGCGCCCGCCGATTGGCTCACATGCTGTGTGCTGGGAGCCGAGTGTTCCCAGCACACAACGGGGGACAGACGGGAAGTCAGGAAAAACCCGTCTTTTGCCCGTGACGTGTGGCCGGAAGTGGGTGCAAATAGCTGTCTTTAGACAGGTATCTGCACCCCCCTCCCCCCTGAAAGGTGTCAAATGTGACACCGGAGGGGGGGCGGGTTCCGATCAGCGTGAGTTCCACTTTAGGGTGGAGCTCCGCTTTAAAGCGGGGGTTTAGGGCATAATATATATATATATACAGTGTATATATATATATATATATATATATATATATATATATATATATTAGTGCTGTCAAGCGATTAAAATTTCTAATCGCGATTAATCGCATTAATGTCATAGTTAACTCACGATTAATCGCGCGATTAAGGAGGTTCACCCTTTAAAAAATGTTTTTGTGTTTTCTTATTTATTTATTTATTTTTTATAATATTAAATTGTGTTTTTTTTTTTTTTTACATTTTGATCACTTTTATTGCTGTCACAAGGAATGTAAACATCCCTTGTGACAGCAATAGGTGGTGACAGGTACTCTTTATGGAGGGATCGGGGGTCTAAAAGACCCCCGAGCCCTCCTTTGCACTTCAAAGTATTCAGATCGCCGAAAACGGCGATTCTGAATACTGTGTACTTTTTTAAATCCGGCGCCATTGGCAGCCGAGAAACCCGGAAGTGACGCCATGACGCCGCTTCCGTGGTTTCAATGCGGAGACTGAATCAAAGCCGTTTACGGCTTAGTGTCAGTCTCCGCCTGAACACAGAATGCGGCGGATGGAGGATCGGGTCTCCCGGTGGGACGGGAGGCCCGGTCAGAGCGGCGAAAGGCGGCAGGAGGGGGGGGATGTCCCCTCCCGCTCCTCCGGCATAACAACCGAGCGGCTTTTAGCCGCATCGGTTGTTATGTTTGGATAGCCGATCGCCCGCTCTAAACAACGGTACCATGATGATGCCTGCGGCTGCAGGCATCATCCCGGTATAACCCCCGAACGCCGAGGACGCATATATGCGTCCCGTCGGCGTGAAAGGGTTAAGAGGTACGTGCTGACAAAAAAAAAATGTTTTAAAGGGTGAACCTCCTTAATCGCGCGATAAAAATTTTACGGCGTTAAAATGGGTTTGTGGTAACGCCGTTAATAACGCGTTTAACTGACAGCACTAATATATATATATATATATATATATATATATATATATACTGTATATATATATATATATATATATATATATATATATATATATATATATGAAAATAGGTGATAGTGACTGTGCTGTGTGACTGGGGAAGGGTAAAAACAAAGAAAGGCCCACCACGTGGGCGGGATGGCCACTAAAAACAATATTCAATCTAGGCAGTGAAAGTGAGTGTAATAACCCAAAAATAACAATGTGCAAAAATAACAAAACTCAAACACAGATATAAAAACGAAGTATTATAAATACATAATATTATAAATACATATAAGTCCAAAGTTTGTACCACAAAAACAACATTTGGGTACCACAAAAAATGTGAGGTGCAAAATCCGGTAAATTAAAGTTCAAGTGAAAGTCTAACATGCAGAAAAAATGTACAGCTTTGGTGAACAGTAGACAGTGATGCAGTGAAGAACCACACTCCAGTGTTTAGGAAAAGACAAACTTTGGTGCAAACACCTCTAGTGGCTTAGAATGCTCACCTCAAGGCCATAGCACGGACAGCCTGAAAGATACTTTGGATATGTTCAAGAGCCCAGCGGGGCTTGTGGCTGAGTGTAGGCTCCGCGTCAGATGGACATGATAGAAAATGAAAGAAAGAGGCAAAATGGCATATAACTGTGGGGATAACCTGGGAGATAATGGATCACATGCACTCACATGGAGGCCTTTCTCCAACGAACAGCGGGTTCGCAAGGTCCAGTCTGTAATCTTGGTGTTCAGTTATCCTCTCCCTTTTACTTCCACCTTGACATCCGCTGGATACTGGCACATGGAATGCTCAGAGGATATGGATGGATGAAGGGAGAAGAAAGCACATAGTACAGCTCCGCATATAAAATGTTTAATGTTAAAAAGACATAAAAAAACTCACATTTCCAGTAAGCAAGGAGTTCCAAACAAAAACGAGCAGCGAGCTCGTATCCCTGCCGTCAGAGCGTGTGGGGTCTAGTACTTCCTGTCCCTACGCGTGTCTTCACACCACGTGACTTCCCTGCCATCAGAGCGTGTGGGGTCTAATACTTCCTGTCCCTACGCGTGTCGTCACACCACGTGACTTCATGAAGTCACGTGGTGTGACGACACGCGTAGGGACAGGAAGTACTAGACCCCACATGCTCTGACGGCAGGGATACGAGCTCGCTGCTCGTTTTTGTTTGGGACTCCTTGCTTACTGGAAATGTGATTTTTTTTTATGTCTTTATGAGGCTTAACTATACGCCGGATGTAAGCCTAACGCAAACCGCCGGGCGCACGTACGTTCGTGAATTGCCGTATCTCCCTCATTTGCATGTTTGCAATGAGGCGGCAAGCATAAATATGCGCCCAAGATACGCCGGCATAGGAAAGTTACGTCGGTCGGAGGAAGCCTATTTTCAGGCGTATCTAGTTCTATGGGCACGGCGCATAGATACGACGGCGCACATTTACACTTACGCTGCATATCTGTAGATATGTCGGCGTAAGTGCTACGAGAATCCGGGCCATAGTGTCTACAAAATAGGGGAAACATTTATGGCATTTTTATTATTATTTTTTACTAGTAAATGGCGGTGATCTGTAAATTTTTATCAGGACTGCGATAATTATGGCACATCGGACACTTTTGACACATTTTTGGGACCATTGACAATTATACAGCGATCAGTGCTAAAAAAAATGCACTGATTACTGTGCAAATGTCACTGGTAGGGAAGGGGTTAACACGCTTTAATGTGCGCGCCCGCTTTCCCGCTTAAAGGGACCGAAGTAGAGCTACAACGGTTAGTGGGATCGTGCCGACCTGCCGCCCTATAATAAAGGCGGCTAGTCGGCAATCGGTTAATACCCTTTAATTCAGCATTTTATTTGCTTTAAAAGTGATAATATTTTGCAAAGAAACATGTAATTATATTAAGATGTACGGTAACATGATTACTGACAAACAACTGTCAGCTCACTTGAACATGCTGTACCAAAAATAAAATAAAATGTTTAAGCATATGGACACTATTACTATTTTCAAGCAATATCTGGTCCATCTGCCTTCCTGAAACGTTATATATATATATTCAAAATCCAATATGAATTTATAGTGATCAGATTTTTTATTCTTTTCAGACACGCCTGGACCTAAAGTTTGCACACCGCTAAGCTAAAAGTAACAGCACTTTGATTGGGACCGGCGGTAATCAGATTATTTTCGAGATGTTCGGGACTTATGCCGCGTACACACGACCGTTTTTCGGGTTCTAAAAAATTTAGTTTTTTTTTAATGTCATTAAAAACGATCGTGTGTGGGCTCCAGAGCATTTTTCACTATGTAAAAAATGAGCATTAAAAATTTAAAACATGCTCTAACTATTCACGTCGTTTTACGTCGTAAAAATGGTCGTGTGTGGGCTTTAACGACGTGAAAAAAACGCGCATGCTCATAAGCAAGTTTTAAGACGGGAGCGATCATTCTGGTAAAACTAGCGTTCGTAATGGAGTTAAGCGCATTCTTCACGCTGTAACAGACAGAAAAGCGCGAATCGTCTTTTACTAACACAAAATCAGCTAAAGCAGCCCTAAAGGTGGCATCATCCGCATGGAACTTCCCCTTTATAGTGCCGTCGTACGTGTTGTACGTCACTGCGCTTTGCTAGAGCATTTTTTTTGTTCACGATCGTGTGTAGGCAAGGCCGTTTTAATGATCGGGTTGAAAAAAACTTTTAGCAGGATTCAGGAAGAAGTGCCTAACGTTAGGCAGGCATAGCGTATCTCATAAACGCTACGCAGCCGTAAGTTAGAGAGGCAAGTGCTGTATTCACAAAGCACTTGCGTCCTAAGTTACGGCGGCTTAGCGTAAATGTGCCGGCGTAAGCGCACCTAATTCAAATTGTGAAGAGGTGGGCGTGTTTTATGTAAATAAAGCATGACCCCATGTAAATTATGTTTTGAACGAACAGCGCATGCGCCGTCCGTAGACGTATCCCAGTGCGCATGCTCCAAATTACACCGCAAAGACTTATTGGTTTAGACGTGAACGTAAATTACGCCCAGCCCCATTCACGGACAACTTACGCAAACAACGTAAAAATTTAAAAATTTTACGCGGTTCCGACGTCCATACTTAACATTGGCTGCGCCATCTTTTTGGTGGAATATCTTTAGGCCTGAAAACGCCTTACGTAAACGGTGTATCTTTACTGTGACGGGCAAGCGTACGTTCGTGAATAGGCGTATCTAGCTGATTTACGCATTCTAGGCGTCAATCAGTGTACACGCCCCTAGCGGCTGGCGTAAATAGACAGCTAAGATACGCCGGCGGTCGTATCTTAGCTAGATTTAAGTGTATCTCAATTTGAGAATACACTTAAATATACAACGGCGCAGATTCAGAGTTACGACGCCATATCTACTGATACGCCGGCGTAACTCTACCTGAATCTGGCTATTTGTTTTTTCTAGACCCTTAAAAACGTCATTTTTTAGAACCCGAAAAACGGTTGTGTGTACGCGGCATTAAAGTCTATGTTACCCCAACATTTCATATTCCTGATATGTGTCTGTTGTACCAACAGTCATGTTCTCTGTGTATTGCTTCCTTTGTGTGAAGTATCTGGGGTTCCTGACAGTCCCCCTGCTTTCATATTTCAAACTGACCACACTAAGCATGGAAGCACATCCAAAGATGAATGATAAGGATCTGTCCCAAGATTTATATCATAGGTGAATGAACAAAAAACATTGAAACGTCCAATAAACAGTAAAAATGTTATTAAAATGTCCACAGCGCTGGCTGTGTGTTCAGAAGCAGCAGTGGTCAGTGGTCTGGCTGCACTGGAAGAACAGCCTGTCTGTCCTCTAATAATAATATGTGTGCTGACACGCCCTCCTCCCCACACAGCATTTCACTGGAAAGATCAGTGTGATACTGTTTCTCCACCCCCACCTCTCTAAACCCATTATGTATTGTATGCCTCTTATACCGTATACTGTATATTTATATTGTATATACTTGTTGGAAGGGGGGTCATCACACCCTCCATGTTTCCCTCCTCATTGGGCACTAAACAAGGGTCACATTAGAGGCCTACCCCAGAGCGAATTAATCTGGGCTATGCTAGGAACCTGTGACAGGTTCATTTGCTGGTACCTTTACTCTTGTGCCATTTTTATCAATGCCCTGGAACAAGGCTGAGGCTGCCGAAATTTTTATTTATCTTAATGCAGTCTATGCATTAAGATAAAAGGCCTTCTGTGTGCAGCAGCACTCCTCAGCCCCTCTAATACTTACCTGAGCCCCCTCCGATCCAGCAATGTTGCACAAAAGACTGTCTTGGACTCTCCCACTTCATTGGCTGAGACAGCAGCGAAGCGTCATTGACTCCTGCTGCTGTCAATCAAAGTCAGTGAGCCAATGAAGAAAGAGAGGGGGCGGGGCCAAGTGCCCCCATAGCAAGCTGCTTCCTGTTGGGGCACTGAACAGGAGGGAGGGACCATGAGCACCGAAGAGGGACCAGAGAAGAGGAGGATCCAGGCTGCTCTGTGCAAAGCCAACTATATAGAGCTATTAAAGCGGGAGTTCACCCATAAAACAATTTTTCCCCTTAGATGGATGCTCGTTTTGTCTAGGGGAATCGGCTAGTTGTTTTAAAATATGATCTGTACTTACCGTTTTCGAGATGCATCTTCTCCGTCGCTTCCGGGTATGGGCTTCGGGAGCGGGCGTTCCTTCTTGATTGACAGTCTTCCGAGAGGCTTCCGACGGTCGCATCCATCGCGTCACTAGTAGCCGAAAGAACCTGAACGTCGGTGCGGCTCTATACTGCGCCTGCGCACCGACGTTCGGCTTCTTTCGGAAAATCGTGACGCGATGGATGCGACCGTCGGAAGCCTATCGGAAGACTGTCAATCAAGAAGGAACGCCCATTCCCGCAGCCCATACCCGGAAGCGACGGAGAAGATGCATCTCGTAAACGGTAAGTACAGCTCATATTTTAAAACAACTAGCCGATTCCCCTAGACAAAACGAGCATTCATCTAAGGGGAAAAAGTGTTATGTACGGGTGAACCCCCGCTTTAAGTATATTTTATTATTTTGAAACAAAAAACAAGACTTTAGTAGGTGGGCCTCTAATTTTAGAGATGAACATACACTGTGTACACTTACATTGTAACTGTTCTCCAGTTAACTCTCAGGCGCCCGTGACAATGTACACCTTCTCCAAAACTTGCCTTTAGGAGGGACACACTGAGCCGTGTCCATATCCACCTGTCCAAAGTTTTACACTACTATTTCCCAGTAGCAGAGTTGACTCTGCCATGGACCCTGCGAGAGCTCCACACATGTACTGATCCTCTGTGGTGTGAATCCGCTCCCATTGCTCTGGGAGACAAACTGCTGGTGGAAGGAGTGCCGACAACATATCCCTAACTGCTAGAGGCCACTTCACCTATAACAGGTACATGCTACCAACAGGCTTC
Organism: Rana temporaria; assembly: GCF_905171775.1. Classification (NCBI taxonomy): domain Eukaryota; kingdom Metazoa; phylum Chordata; class Amphibia; order Anura; family Ranidae; genus Rana; species Rana temporaria. The sequence continues at coordinate 23,758,621 of NC_053491.1, read as the reverse complement.
TTGCTAGACTTGTGTTACCCGATCTTCACACTGCATTACTTCCATACTGATGTCTTCTTACCCCAAGTACCTTAGCAACCTAAACCATGGAATGGTGCCGGTTACTTGCATTATACCCCTTTAGCAACTTTCAGTTCAGTTCAGGCGGGAACAAGGTTTCAAAACTTTACTTGAAAAGTGCAAAAGGCATTACAAAGCCTGACATTCAGAGACACAATTCTTTCCTACTTTCCTACTACAGGCTTTATGCTGCCCCTACATACCTGCAAAGGTAGTGTGCATGTAATTACAGAGTCCATCAGAGGCATTCTCCAGCAGCTGGTGTCTTTGAAGCGAACCCCAAGTTCTGATGACGTTACTTCCAGGTAGTAATGAGCAACATCCTTCTGCTCCTCATGGGTGTTGTTTACTCCCTTATGGGCGCTGGATCTCTCTCTTCTATAAGGGGAACCTTCTCTTGGGGGCTCTCGGGCCCCCAGGCTCCCCGGACCTCTACCAGGGGGAATCCGCTTTCTTCAGACCATTGCCCCTCTTATATATCACAGGATCGATGGGTCGGACCCAGAGAAAAACCCACTAAAAGACCAATGAACTGGAAAAGCATTAACTCCTACCCTCCCATCCAGGACAGCGCCTGACTGGCTATTTTCAACCCACTTACATACTGTATATGTGCAAATGTTTTGGCTTTCATTTCTTTTTTAAACTGAATGAGTTGTTTTACAAAGTAGAGGGTTCACATATACTTTAAACTATTAGAGGGGACTTATGCCGCGTACACACCATCACTTTATGTGATGAAAAAAAACGACACTTTCTGTGAAGTAAAAAATGACGTTTTTGAAACTTCAATTTTCAAAGACGAAGTTGCCTACACACCATCGTTTTTCTCACAATGTTCTTGCAAAGTGAGGTTACGTTCACCACGTTTTACCATTGAAGCTCGCTTCATAAGTAGCTTCTGGGCATGCGTGGATGAAAAACCGTCTTAGAAAACGACGTTTTTTGCTACACACGGTCAATTTCTGTGAAGTAAAAAGTGCACTTTTGAAAAACGACACATAAAATTGAAGCATGCTTCAATTTTTTTTGGTCGTTTTTTACAAGACATAAAACAACGTTTTCCCCCACACACGGTCAATTAAAGTGACGTTTTTAAAAACGTCATTTTTTTTCATCACATAAAGTGATGGTGTGTACGCGGCATAAGAATCAGATATATTATTCATATCCAAATCCACTCATTCTAACATGTACAGATATTTACATTTTATATTTCACAGAGATCAGTGAGGGAACCCATGGAAAACTGCCAATTGGTAACAGGCCACCATTCCAATCAGCTGTAGCCATGGAATTCCCCACCTCCCAGCTGGTAACGAATTGACCCAATATGGCCATACGTCAAGGGCAACTGCCAACTAGGACTGTTGCCTGTTCTCATGGGTTTGGACCTAGTGAGTTTGGCCCAATTGTTAGCGTAATCTTAAAGTGGTTGTATAACCTCCTGAACAAAAAAACACCCTGCAAGATAAAAGCATAATGAGCTAGTATGCATTGCATACTAACTCATTATGAATTTCTTACCCGAGAACATAGCCCCTGCAGCCATCCTCGTCTCCCCCTCTGGCCGGCGACATCTATCCCGGAGGTTATTTCAGGGTAATGGCGCTGTGATTGGCCGAAGCCGCGATAATGTCACTCATGCGCGGGAGCCGCTGTGAACAGTACAGTACTACTGAAGCAACGGCATGTATGTGCCATTGCTTCTGTTGGCTTATGTGCGCCTGTGCCGCATGACATCGGCACATGCAAATACAGAGATATCTCCTAAACTGTGCAGGTTTAGGAGATATCCAGTGCAGCTTCATGTAAGCCTAATTATAGGCTTGCCTGTAGTTTAAGGTGGTTGTAAAGGGTTTACAGCCACTTTAATTACAGTACTCCATGTGGCAATACTTGCATCTGATTTTCTCTCAAGACAGACAATAACGGGGCAGGATCTAGCCTATCTGACCTGGGGGTGCAGAAGATAAAGTCAGCAGGCACAATGTCAAAACTGTAACTGTAAGTTACTGACAGTCTGTCACACAGTGTCACAACCATAGTCGTGCGCAGAGGATGTGCCAGGTGTGCCCAGGCACACCCTAATTACATTGTGCTGCACAGATTCCCCCTGCTGCTTGGCTGCAGAGAATTTCTGTCCTCAGCCCCTTTCTCTGTCTTAAAAGTGAGATATCAGGGGTCTGTTTAGGCCCCTGATATCTCACCAAAGCCCCCTAATGGTGCTCAAAACAAAATAATAAAACATTATTGTAAAAAAAAAAATATTGTAAAAACATATAAAAAAATAAAATTGTAAAAAGTAATACTAAAAAAATTATAAAAAGAAACTACTGACAACAGTCCCTGCCCACTGACACCATCCACTGTTCTACTGACACGTCCATTGCCCTACTGCCATAAATATATATATAAATACGCATGTGTGTTTGAGCTTTGGGGTGCACACCCTAATGTAATAGGCTGTGCACACCTATGGTCACAACCAAGGAAGCACTAGTATGTTTTAGGGTGTCATTAAATTAGAGTGATTAAACAGAACTTATGCCATCTTTTATCAGATGTCCCTATCAAAGTTCCCCTTTACATCAGGTGTCTTCATCAGAGTCCTTTACATCATGAGTACTCATCAGAGTCTTTCCTTTATATCACGAGTACTCATCAGAGTCTTTCCTTTATATTACGAGTACTGATCAGAGTCCTTCTTTATATCATGAGTACTCATCAGAATCCTTCTTTACATCATGAGTACTCATCAGCGTTCCCCTCTTACACCAGGGTCCCTATCAGAGTTCCCCTCTTACATCAGAGTGCCCCTTACATTAGTGTCGCTATCAGAGATTCCCTCTTACACCTATACCCCCATCAGATTGGCCCCTTACATCAGGGTTCCAATCAGAATGCCCCCTTACATCATGGCCCCCATCAGAATGCCCCCTTACATCAGGGTTCTCACCAAAGTGCCCCTTATATCAGAGTCCCCATCAGAGTCCCCAATTTACATTGGGGTTCCCATGAGAGTGTTACCTTACATCAGGGTCCCCATTAGAATACCCCCTTACATCAGGGTTTCCCATCAGAGTGCTGCCTTATATCAGGGTCCCCTTTAGAATGCCCCCTTACATCAGGGTCCAATCAGAATGCCCCCTTATATCAGGGTTCCCATCAGAGTGCTCCTTTACATCAGGTGTCTCCATCAGTCCCCCCTTACATCAACTGTCCCCATCAGAGTGCCCCCCTATATCAGCTATCTCCCTCAGAATGCTGCCTTACATATGACCAATTGTCCCCATCAGAGTGTCTCCTTACATAAGGGTTCCACACCACCTTCCCCTTTTACATGGATTTTCCCAATCAGAAATTCCCTCTTACACCTGTACCCCCATCAGATTGGCCCCTTACATCAGCTTCTCAATCAGAATGCCCTCTTACATCAGGGTCCCAATCAGAATGCCCATTTACATCAGGGTCAAAATCAGAATGCCCTCTTACATCAGTGTTCCCATCAGAATTCCCCTCTTACACCTGGCCCCCCATCAGATTGGCCACTTACATCAGGGTCCCAATCAGAATGCCCCCTTACATCAGGGTTCCCAGAGAGTTCTTCCTTTACATCAGGGTCCCCATTAGAATACCCCCTTACATTAGGGTTCCCATGAGAGTGTTCCCTTATGTAGCGCCTTTGTACCTTACAGTACTGGTGCTAGCTAAATTTATGTGTAGATCAGAGTATAGGGCCAGATCCACAAAGAGCCGCCGTAACTTAAATATTCTGATTTAAGTTACACTGCCACAAAATTTCTACCTAAGTGCCCGATCCACAAAGCACTTACCTAGAAATTTTCGGCTGTGTAACTTAAATCCGTCCGGGGCGAGTCCCATTTAAATTAGGCGCGCTCCCGCGCCGGACATACTGTGCATGCTCACGACGTCATTTTCCCGACGTGCATAGCGCGGTTTTACGTTACGCAGAGTTTTGTGAATCGCGCCGGGTAAAAAAAGTTGCGTCGGGGAAAAAAAAAAGATACGTCCGGAAAAAAAAATAACAGCGTCGCGGGTAAGAAGGGTCTACTTTTACAAGGTGTAAACAGTTTACACTTTGTAAAAGCAGCCCTAATTTTACAAATGCAACTTAATACTTAAAAACGAAGCGTAAAAGCTTTGTGGATCTCCGTAAGTGCTAATTTGCATACCCGAAGCGGCATTTCGACTCGAAATGCCCCCAGCGGCGGATGCGGTACTGCATCCTAAGATCCCGCAGTGTAAGTCCCTTACACATGTCGGATCTTCTGCCTATCTTTTGGAAACTGATTCTGTGGATCAGTTCCAAAGATAGAAACAGGGATACGACGGCGTATCAGTAGATACGCCGGCATATCCCTTTTGAGGATCTGGCCCATAGTTAAACTCTGATCCAGATTGTTAGTAGCTGAATGCGGTCTCTGTCTCAGCTTGGCCGTGCTGTGAGTCCATTCTGCTGTACTGGGGTGTTTTCAGCCCCGGTGCTGCAGGTGGCAGCAGTGGAGTCAAGGTTTGGGTGCTCTTCAAAGCAGCCAATCACGGGGGTTTGTCCTTGCTGTGCATGCTGGGGAGGGGTATTTATGGGACAGATGCCATTGGTTCTGGTTCTTATTCATCCAGTGTGGCACCCCCCTTTAGGGTGGCCACATCACAGTGTTCCGACGTTATGGCCTACCTGGCCGGGGCATTTGTTCCCTGCGCGGTGTTCCTGGTTCCGGGGCCATGCTGACCCGGAGCATCTGAACAGCGATGGGGATCCAGTGAGTGACTGGGTTCCCATTCTTGAAGATCCCAAGCTACTGCTGTTCGGTGGGGAGTCGGTCTGAGGAGCGCCATTGAGAGGCTGGCGGTCCAAGAGGGCCTAGATAAACCACCGGCGATCAAGTTAGGGATTGATCGCCTGTCAGTCGGTACCTGGGCGGCAAGTTGAAGGAGATCCAGACGTAACTCATTTAAGGAGGCATATCTCCAATAATTCAACCCAGAGGGGAACTGTGGCAGAGGTATCTTCTGAGGCTCATTGAGAGGGGTCTGTGGCAGAGACTATCTCCCAAGTTCAAGTTCACCAAGGAGGGTCTGTGACAGAGACTTCATCCTATAATTGTCCGAGTGTTACTCCGGCTGCCAGGTCAGTGAGAGAGGCCTGTCCGGATACACAAAACCCATTCCGGTGGGAGTGGTGAAGAGAAGTGTTACGTTTGGGAGCAGGACTGTTTACTATCATTACGCCTGAATCTGCTATTCTTCCTTCTTCAACTTTACTTTGCTCACCACAAGTTTACTGTTTTTACCCGGCTGGGTAATAAAGAGCACAGCAAAGAGCACCTGTCTGGACATTCCTTTACTTCTACTACATGCAATACGCATCATTCACCCCTAGGAATTTCGGAGGAGCCATGAGGTAACACGCCACACAAAAATCCAGCAGCTCCACTGGGGGTAATGCTACTACATAAGGGTTCCCCATCACTGTGCCCCCTTACATGGATTGTCCCAATCAGAGTGCCTCCTTACATTATTGCCAACATCAGGCTGGCTCATGTACCAGTGGATGCACTCTCAGAAACCTGGGGGTGCGAATAAAACCTGGGGAGCACAGCCCCCCCCCCCCCAACACCCCCTTAGATCCAGCCCTGGACAATACCATGCTTGTTTGAGCACAATCGTGAGTCAACATGTACTGACTAGACTGAAATACTGTCTCAGAGATGACACAATAATTTAATTCCTGATGCCTATACAATTTTTGACTGTGTTCACAAATGTGTGACACAGAACCCCCCCCCCCCCCCCGGTGCAACTTCTACCACTAAGGGAGAGGATGGGGCCTGAATACATCATCTCAGCCTAGGCATTTTCCTAGAGCTCAAGTACTGCATTTTAATGATAAAAGGTGCCGCACATTAATAAATTATACTGCAGCTGTATATTGTGACACGTCAAATATTTATGCATGCAGACTTGGAAAGTTACTCAAAAGGTCCATATTAATGGTTTCTCTTGGGGTTCCAGCAGAAGATCTCTGCGCTGGTGTTCCCTAGCCTACACACCTATCGTGGTTGTTATGAGACTTTCATACTCTCGCTGATGTTATTCATTCATTATAAATCATTGAAAATGCATCAGGTGTAATAGGAACAACCCAAGGTGAGTGGGAACATATGAATGAACGGCAGAGCCATCTTACTGCTGGGAACCCCTTAGGAAAATAGAAGAAACCAGCCGTTGACTCAGCTTAACTTATTTCAGTAATTTCTCCATTTCTTTTTGCTAATATAATGTGGAATTGGGCACCAGGCACTGGTGTAATCTCAGGGGTCCCTGCTCCACTGGGAATCGTAAATTTGTAAATTCGAAAATCCAAAAACAAGAAAATTCAAAAATCTGAAATAATAACTAACTAATAATAACTTAAAGTGGAGTTCCGCCCATAAATATAACATTATATCAGTAGTTTTAAAAATATGTCATTAGTCCTTTAAGAATTTTTTTTTTTTCTAGATGCCTTCAAAGGGTTGTTGCTAGGCAGAATAGTTAATCTTCCCTCTTCCTGCACCTAGGTGCTTAAGCTTCCTAACCTACACCGCACAGACTCCTGGGAATGTAGTGGGTGTAACTTTCCAGGAGTCTGTGCACTCCCCAGTCTCAAAGAATCATGTGACTTGGACAGTACAGGTGCTGAAACCTGATCTGAAACCTATTACACTGCTTGTGCAGCACTGAGCATGTGCTAGATCTGCAAGGCTGAAATCCAGGAAGTCATACAGTCTGGCTTCATGATGCCCACACTTAAGATGACCCCAGTCAAGTTCTATTTTATAAAGTGTCTAAATGCTTTAACAACCTAACAAAACGGACCTTAGTTTACAGACTAACTTTACTAGAATACATTAAGCTTGTGTATTACAGGGGTATTTATATTTAAAAAGTGAAATTGTGACTGGAACTCCGCTTTAACTATTACTAACTATTAAATTATAGGTATTGGAATTTACTTTCAAATTTGGCTGTTAGTGAACGTAACGAATACGAATTTATCCGAAGTTGCGAATTATCCAAAATAACGAATGCCGCATTTAAACAAATGGAATGGAATGAATTAATAATAATTATAATAAAAGTTTTTTTATAATTTTTGTTGTTATTTATTATTATTAAATTGTTACGTTCCACTATACATTTAATAGTTAGTAATAGTTAAGTTATTATTAGTTAGCTATTATTTCAGATTTTTGAATTTACACATTTTTTTGAATTTATGAATTTACAAACTTTTTCGAATTTCCATTTTTTTTTAACTTTACGAATTTTCGAATATCCGAATTTCTTGTGTGGACATTCTTCAAAAATTTCTTCAGACTTTCTTCCCCCGACAACGAACTTAGAGGTAACGTGCAAAACCCAAATCTAAGCAGCAGCTCCTACGGAGGTAGTGCTACATAAACATAAGAAAAAAATATAGACAATATGCATTAAAAGCAAGAGGTATTTGACTCTCAGATAAAGGAGCCACACATTGTATTTGTATAAAGTCCCTGTTATGCCACTTACACACGATCGGTCAAACCAAGGAGAATGGTCTGATGGACCATTTTCATCGGACCAAACCGATCGTGTGTGGGCGCCATCGGTTATTTATCCATAGGTTAAAAAAAGCAATCTTGTTTTAAATTTAAGCTATGGATACCTAACCGATAGAAAAAAAAAACGATTGTTTGTAGGCACGTCCATCGGTTAAAAATCCACGCATGCTCAGAATCAAGTTGACACATGCTTGGAAGCATTGAACTTCATTTTTTTTAACACGTCGTTGTGTTTTATGTCATCACGTTCTGACACGATGGTTTTTTTAACTGATGGTGTGTAGGCATGACTGACCATCAGTCAGCTTCATCGGTTAACCGATGAAAACCGTCCTTCAGATCGTTTTCATCAGATGGACCGATCGTGTGTACAGGGCTTTACTGCATGGCCAAGGCTGGTCTACGTTTCGCTTCCTCAGGACCTACTTGCCAGACATCAAGCAGAGCGATAAGTAATATTAATAATTTATAATAAGTAATAATAATAATAATAATAATAATAATAATAATTCAATAATAAGCTTTTAGAAAAAAATCTGTAAATATTTTTCAAATGCAAATCAATAAAATCTTTAAAAAAATATATATTGTTATAAGTCGTAATTACGTCTTTAGGTGCACCCACCCTATAACATGTGTCAGCCCTTTGTGTCAATTTGGACACAATACACAGGAGCCGGAAAAATGACAACAACGGGCCCCCAGACCGGAGCACTGTTTCATGCTATTGACTTCTTGAATGCTTGTTGCCATTGCCTAGGTTAGCATAATAGAAAAGAAATTAAGTACTCATGGGATTAGCACAGTTTCGAAAGCTGCCTGCCCGCCCACCCCCTTTTAGATATGCCTAACTGAGCCATAACTATTTTGCCGGGCTCAGTGAGACACTAGCGTTCTTTAATAACCTGCCTTTTCATAGCAGGTGCCCCGAGAGGCCCCCTTTTTTTTATTTTTGTTTCACTATCCATAAGCAACTTTCTCCCAGAGCTTCAACAGTCTAATGCCTTCCTTTCTTAGTTGTTTAACATTTGATTGCAGTTTTCATTGACTAGGGGGTGTTGTATTACACTGGAATCAATAGCTAAAGGCTTCCCAGCCCACCGATTAGCTTGTCAGTCAGAACGTGGGGAAGGGGGAGGCAGTGTGTAAATCCCAGAATATCAGGGGCCACCGGTTTGGAAAAGTAAGGAATGTAAGCAGCCAGTGTGGTTTTTCTACCACCTGTTGCTTGCAACATGTGCAAAGTGTATTAACTTCTGTGCTTTTACACGCCTCAGAGGTCAACTGTCAGGGACACACAAGGCTTTCAGCATATTCCGAGACATTAGAAACATCTACTTTTTCTTATTGTGTTACCAAGAGTTCTTTAAATAACAACACAGCGATAGAAAATGATCAAAAGTTTTTTGTTTTTTTTGTTTATATATGCTATTAGATATATACATATATATCCCTTTAATGACTAAGCCTATATGTTGCTTACATGATAAAATCCATATTTTTTGCTAGAAAATTACTTTGGACGCCCAAACATTATATATATATATATATATATTTAGCAGAGAATCTAGAGAATAAAATGGCGATTGTTAAAATATTTTATTTCACACAATATTTGTGCAGGGATCTTTCAAACACATTTTTTTGGGGACAAAAAACACTTTAATGAATTAAAAAAAAGAAACAGTAAAATTAGCTAGTGCTTAATCATGGCCATGCACTAGCTTAGTGCGAAACGCGTCGGCTATCTACATGTTCCTTTGTTGCACCTGTGAAGTGATGTACTTGCTGTGCTTTTTTAAATAAAAGACAACCGTTTGGTCATTGGAGTGCGGCAATCCATTCTCTTTCTTCGTACCTTATGCAAAATCATGTTATGGTCACTGCTACCCAGGTCTTCTTTTATATGAATATCGGTAATAAGCTCTGCATGGTTTGAGTTCACCAGGTCCAGCAGAGCGTCATTCCTACCCTGGGGCCTCAATAAACTACAAACAAGAGTTTTGTACCAGAGATAGATTAATTATGTTGCCAACATCCTGTCTGTTTGGAGAACGAAAAAAGGGGTGTCCCCCTAGCAAGGGGTTGGGACTTTAAAGGCAACAAGAAAAACAAAAATTATAAATTTGAAAATCATTTAATTATCGTATAAATGTCTAAGAAGCCAGGTATATGGCGACCATAAAATCATGAATATAATTCATAACAATTCAGAATACATAAAAACAATCATAAATGAATACAACGTTGTCTCAAGTATTGTGATGAGGCCTCAATAAACTGCACCATAAAATTGTCTTGTATTAGGTTTATAAATTTTTGCCCTTTAACTGTCCCAGCAGTGCCATTACTCTGAAGTACTCTTTCCCCATTCCACCCACCAATAAGGGTGAAAAATTCCTTTAACCACTTCAACCCCAGTCTCAAACTGGTGGCCCTCCAGCTGTTGAGGAACTTCAAGTCCCATCATGCCTCTGCCTATGGGAGTCATTCTTGTAACGGTCAGTCTTGCAATGCCTCATGGGAATTGTAGTTCTGTAACAGCTGGAGGGCCTCCAGTTTGAGACCCCTGGTCTAGGCCTACCTGCACTCCCCTCACCACCCATACTACATGGGCTGCTTTACCGTCTGTTAGGGGGAACAGTGATATCTAGGGCTGCCACCTCTTAGCTTGATACCCCCACATCTTCGACAAACTTGGTGAATCTGTTAGGGTGCTCAAACCCAGGGCTGGCCTTCCTATTCTGTGAACCCCTACCACTCCCTCTAACTGTATTAACCCATCTTCCTACCTGACAATCCTGACTTACCCCTCCACCCTCCCCATTAACACCACTAGCCCCACTAGGAACCTTTTCAATGTTGTCAGTTCAGCCCAGTGTTGCAAATTGCTCCTCCAGATCTTTAATGTGAGCTTCTAGAAGGGTAACCTGCTCACATCTGTTGCAGCGGTCTCCATCCCGGAGCTGTAGCCCTATTGTTGTATACAAGTGGCACCAGTGGTGGCTGGTGCTCAAAATTCTTCACATGCCTGACGAAGGGGCCCTGCGTGGCTCCGAAACGTTGCACTTTCTTTGTGTTGTGATCATGCAATAAATCATCCGATTGGACGCTATTCTCGTCGTTCCATGGTGTCCTGGCAAATATCTTAACTGTAACTTTAACCAGTATCCAGCTGGTTTTTGCTACAGCACCCGAATCCATGAGCTTATCCAGGAAAGTGTGCGATGGGAATATGAAGTACAACATTTTTGAGGGGGTGCAAACAAACTGTAAAAAAAAAACATAAATTTCAGCCACTGTGTCCATCAAACGCAGCTACTGTGCCCATTAATTGCCACCACTGTGTCATCAAATGCAGCCACTGTGCCCATCAAACGCAGCCACTGTGCCATCAAATGCAGCCACTGTGCCATCAAATGCAGCCACTGAGCCATCAAATGCAGCCACTGAGCCATCAAATGCAGCCACTGTGCCCATCAAATGCAGCCACTGTACCCATAAATTGCTGCCACTGTGCCATCAAACGCAGCTACTGTACCCATAAATTGCTGCCAGTGTGTCCATCAATTACTGCCACTGTGCCGATCAATTGCTGTTAGTGTGCTCATCAAATGCCGCTACTTTGCCCATGAAATTCTGCCAGTGTGCCCATCAATTGCTGACACTGTGCCCATCAATTCCTGCCAGTGTGCCCATTATTTGCCGCTACTTTGCCCATCGACTGCCACTTCTGTGCCCATCAACAAGCGCTACTGTGCCCATCAACTTCTGCCAGTGTGCCCATCAATTGCCGCTACCTGATAGGCGGCGTCCAATCACAGCGCCTGTCGTTTCAGCCAATCAGGTGACAGTAAACAGACCCAAGCACCTGATTGGCTGAGAGGCGATTCAGTGTTAAGAAAGTGAATATTCATTTTCTTTCCTAACACAACGCTGAGTGAACAGCGAGCGCCCAGCATGGTGCCCGCTGTTCGCCTTTTTGAACGCCTATTAAAGCCTAAGGCTCTAATCAGGTGCTTCCAAAAAATACCCCGCCGCTGTAATTCAGGTGCATGGTGCCCGGAAGGGGTCGGGCACCTGAATAGGGGGCGACCATAGATAGATTTATGCAATGCATGAATCTATCTATGGTGATAGAGAGTTGGCAGGAGAGAGGGGGCGGTGCCCATGCGCCCCTTATGGACGCACCGCCACTGAGTGGCACACTATGCATTGCACAAAACCTTCAATCTTGCTAACTTCCATTTTCCCAGTTACAATATTAATATTACTAACAGGAAATGTCAGATGTTACTTACAGGTTTGATGACTATAACCTCCTGTTTTAAACTCTGGTTCTTAACTCACCACTTACTGTAGTCCAGTTCCACTTGGTCAGAGTTCCAACAAGAAAAAAGATGGCTTTGTGGGTTTAGAAACAATTCAATATGGTCCTATTGTTGCATACTTTATAAAATGGGGGCCAGATTCTCGTATCTCTGCGCAATTTTGGGCAGGCGTAACGTATCTGATTTACGTTACGCCTCCGCAACTTACACGGGCAAGTGCTGTATTCTCAAAGCACTTGCGGCGCAGCGTAAATCGGCCAGCGTAAGCCCGCCTAATTCAAATTTGGATCAGGGGGGCGTGTTTTATGTAAATCTACTGTGACCCGACGTGATTGACGTTTTTCCCGAACGGCACATGCGCCGTCCGTGGAATTTCCCAGTGTGCATTGCTCCAAAGTACGCCGCAAGGACGTCATTGGTTTGGACGTGAACGTAAATGACGTCCAGCCCCATTCACGGACGACTTACGCAAATGACATAACTTTTTCAAATTTCGGCGCGGGAACGACAACCATACTTAACATTAATGCGCCGCACTTATGCCACCATATAGCAGGGGCAACTATACGCCGAGAAAAGCCTAACGTAAACGTCGTAACTTTACTGCGTCGACCGCGCGTACGTTCGGGAATTCGCGTATCTAGCTAATTTGCATACTCGACGCGGAATTCGACTGAAGCGCCACCTAGCGGTCAAAAAAAAAATGCAGTTTAGATCCGACAGCCTAAGAGACTTACGCCTGTCGGATCTAATGGATATCTATGCGTATTTGATTCTAAGAATCAGTCGCATAGATACGACGGGTCAGATTAGGACTTACGACGGCGTACATGGTGCTGCGCCGTCGTAAGTCCTTTGAGAATCTGGGCCTAAATGTTTTAGGTAGAACAGAAAATTGCTCCTGTCATCGTTTTAACATGCACACTGTGTGAACTTATTTTGTACAAGTTTAACGGGTTCTTGTAATTTTCAGAGTCTTAGAGGAAATATCTGATTCAGTGATTCCATTATAAAAGTCGCAAAGTAAGTATTTCCGATGTTTATTTTTCTACAAAAAAAAAATAAGCTTCAACAAATCATCTCAACTTTTAACCACAACGTTATCAGCAGAAACAAAATATTAACCTCAAGTCAGGTATAAAAGCTTACTGCGCCAAGAGTTTGCTTTGGAGTCTGGATAACATCAGTGACTCAGCTTTGTGTTTTGCTAATGGCCACAACAATTACTGTTCCTCTTGGACTGAAAGTAGACCTTTTAGTGGCTTTGCAAGGCTACATTAATAAATTACCGATCTGTTACCATGTATTGCAGCAGTATAATTATAAAAAAAAAAGCTGAAGTCCTTGAGCACAATTTGACCTCTGGAAGGTTTTTTCCCCCCTCATGACCATAGCATGTTTTGCTATTCAGCACTGTGCTACTTTAACCACTTGCCGACCAGCCGGCGCAGTTTTACCGCGGCAACATGGCTCGGCTGGGCTAAAAGATGTTATGTTATGTCGCTTCATCCCGTGGTCACTAGGGGGGCGTGTGTGTGCCCGCTGCTCGCCCACTGCTCACCTTCGGAGCCGATGCAAGTGCCCGGCGGGCGCGATGGCCTCCGGGTACCCGCGATCACTCGTGACAGAGCGAGAAACGGGAGCTGTGTGTGTGTAAACACAGCTCCCGGTTCTTTCAGGGGAGAAATTACTGATCGTCTGTTTATACAAAGTATGAACAGTGACCTGTCATTTCCCCTAGTAAGTCCCATCCCCCCCACAGTTGGAATCTTTCCCTAGGACACACTTAGACCCTCGATCGCCCCCCTAGTGTTAAACCCTTCCCTGCCAGTTATCAGTGCATTTTTATAGCACGGTTTGCTGTAAAATTGTCAAGGGTCCCAAAAATGTATCAAAAATGTCTGAGGTGTCCGCCATAATGTCGCAGTCCTGATAAAAAATCGCAGATCGCTGCCATTACTAGTAAAAGAAATAATAATAATAAAAATGCCATAATTCTGTTCTCTATTCTGTAGACGCTATAACTTTTGTGCAAACCAATCAATATACGCTTATTGGGATTTTTTTACCAAAAAGAATACATATCGGCCTAAACTGAGGGAAACATTTTTTTGGGGGGAAATAAATGTGGGATATTTATTATAGCAAAAAGTAAAAGATGTTGGGGCAGATTCAGATAGAGATACGACGGCGTATCTCCTGATACGCCTTTGTATCTCTGAGATCCGACGGTCGGATCTATGCGCCTGATTCATAGAATCAGGTTCTGCATAGATCTCCCTAAGATCTGACAGGTGTAAGTGACTTACACCGTCGGATCTTAGGCTGCAATCTCCCGCTGGCCGCTAGGTGGCGCTTCCGTTTGTATACGCGACGAATATGCAAATGAGGAGATCCGTCGATTCAGAAACAAACGCCCGCACGTCGCTTTTTTTTACGTCGTTTGCGTTAGGCTTTTTCCGGCGGATAGTTACCCCTGCTATATGCGGCGTAACCTATGTTAAGTATGGCCGTCGTTCCCGCGCCAAGTTTTGCATTTTTTACGTTGTTTGCGTAAGTCGGTCGTGAATACGGATGGACGTAATTTACGTTCCAGTCGAAACCAATGACGTCCTAGCGACGTCATTTGGAGCAATGCATGCTGGGAAATTTAGCCGGCGACGCATGTGCAGTGCGATCGGCGCGGGGACGCGCCTGATTTAAATAGTAAACTCCCCCTTTGAATTTGAATTCCACCGGGGGATTTACGATCCGCCGGCACAATTTTCGAGGCAAGTGCTTTCTGAATACAGCACTTGCCTCAAAAACTTGCGCTGGCGGATCGTAAATAAGATAGATTACGCGGATCTAAAGATCCCCTGATCTATCTGAATCTGCCCCATTGTGTTTTTTTCAAAATAGTTGCTCTTCTTTTGTTTATAGCGCAAAAAATTTAATCCGCAGAGGTGATGAAATACCACCAAAAGAAAGCTCTATATGTGGGGGAAAAAGGACACAAATTTTGTTTAGGTACGATGTCGCACGACCGCGCAATCGTCAGTAAGGCCCCGTACACACGACCGGATCTGCCCGCTAGGATTTATCCGCGGATCAGTTCCAGCAGACAAATCCAGTCGTGTGTATGGCCTAGCGGACATTTTTCAGCGGACATTTGTCCAGCCGACCGTTTTCAAGCGGATAAAAATTTCTTAGCATGCTAAGAAATCTATCCGCTGGAAACCTGTCCGTCGGACTTATCCGGTCGTCTGTACAGACTCACCGGATAAGTCCAACCGATCCCCATCCCTCGCATGCGTCGAAGTGATTCGACGCATGCGTGGAAGTATTTACCTTCCAGGGTCGCGCACGTCGCCGCGTCATCGTCGCGGCGACGGCGCGGCCACGTCAATGCGTATGTTTTCCGTGGGGATTTTGATCTGATGGTGTGTACAGCCATCAGATCAAAATCCGGAGCAGAAATGTCCGAGTGAAACGGTCTGGCGGACCGTTTTCATCGGATATCCGCTCGTGTGTACAGGGCCTAAATGCGACGCAGTGCCAAATTGTAAAAAGTACTTTGGTCAGGAAGGGGGTAAAATCTTCCGGGGCTGAAGCGGTTAACTGGTAATTGTTCAGTCATGCAACACTTTACCCAAACAAAATTTGTATCATTTTTTTTTCACACAAATAGAGCTTTCTTTTGGAGGTATTTTGGAGTAATATTATCATGCAATATCTTTTTCAACAGATTTGTAAGTATGGGCCCCTTGGTGGCCCCTAAGGCCTCGTACACACGATAGAATAACCAGAGGACAACAGTGTGAAGGACCGTTGTCTTAGGTTAACCGATGAAGCTGACTGATGGTCCGTCACGCCTACACACCATAGGTTAAATAACCGATCGTGTCAGAACGCGGTGACGTAAAACATAACGACGTGCTGAAAAAAACGAAGTTCAATGCTTCCAAGCATGGGTCGACTTGATTCTGAGCATGCGTGGGTTTTTAACTGATGCTTTTGCATACTAAAGATCGGTTTTGACCTATCGGTTAGGCGTCCATCGATTTAATTTTAAAGAAAGTCCCTATTTTTTTAACCGAAATTTAACTAACCTATGGGTCCCACACACGATCGGTTTTGACCGATGAAAACGGTCCTTTAGACCGTTGTCCTCTGGCTATCCTATCGTGTGTACGAGGCCTTAGTGTTTTGCAGTAGTACAACATTATCCACTATCCTTATTACATACCATAAACAGTTTTATTTCATAGACTCTATATATTACATCAAGCCTTAAGGAAGTGAACAGTTGTCCATGAAACGCGTCGGTCATGCAGGGTGAATTTTCATACTCATCATGGATTGTTCTATGGAATACTGTACCTGACTATGAATATATAATATACTATGTATAATATCATAAATCTGTTTGACAATACGGTACCTGTCCGTGTTTACTTGTTGACATTGTATGTACAACTAAACTGTCATCATTGGGCGTGTCGCACTTTATTTAAATACTATACTAGTAATGCCAGTGATTAGCGACTTATTTTGTCACAGCGATAATGTGGGTATGACGCTGCCTACCTGAATATTGTTGCTGACCATGTCCATCCCTTTATGACTACAGTGTCCCCATCTTCTGATGGCTCTTTCTAGCAGGATAATGCACCATGTCACAAAGATCCAATCATCTCACCACTGGACAATAAGGTCACTGTACTCCAATGGCCTCCACAGTCACCAGATCTCATCCAATAGAGAACATTTGGGATGTGGTGGAATGGGTGATTCACATCATGGCTGTGCAGCCAACAAATCTGCAGCAAATGCGTGATGCTATAATGCCAATATGAACCAAAATCTCTGAGGAATGTTTAAAACACCTTGTTAACCACTTGACAACTGGGCACTAAAACACCCTTAATAACCAGACCAATTTTCAGCTTTCGGTGCTCTCACATTTTGAATGACAATAACTCAGTCATACAACACTGTAACCAAATGAAATTTTTGTCCTTTTTTTCCCACAAATAGAGCTTTCTTTTGGTGGTATTTGATCACCTCTGCGGTTTTTATTTTTTTCGCTATAAATGAAAAAAGAACGAAAATTTTGTAAAAAAATGAATTTTTCTTCATTTCTATTATAAGATTTTGCAAAAAATGAATTTTTCTTCATAAATTTGGCCTAAAATGTATACTGCTACATATCTTTGGTAAAAAAAAAAAAAAATTTGGATATTATTTAGTCTGGGTGAAAGTTATAGGGTCTACAAGCTATGGTACCAATTACTGAAAATTGATCAATTTGATCACATCTGATGTACTGACAGCCTCTCTCATTTCTTGAGACCCTAACATGCCAGAAAAGTACAAATACCCCCTAAATGACCCCTTTTTGGAAAGAAGACATTCCAAGGTATTTAGAAAGAGGCATGGTGAGTTTTTTGAAGTTGTCATTTTTTCCCACAATTCTTTGCAAAATCAAGGTTTTTTTTTTTTTTTTTTTTTTCCACAAAAGTTTCATATTAGCAGGTTATTTCTCACACACAGCATATGCATACCACAAATTACACCCCAAAACACATTCTGCTATTCTTCCCGAGTATGGCGATACCACATGTGTGAGACTTTTACACAGCGTGGCCACATACAGAGGCCCGACATGCAGGGAGCACCATCAGGCGTTCTGGAACACCCAGACCAATTCTGACATTCCTCTCCTAAAACAGTTTTGTGCTTTTTTAAAAAAAAAAACATTAAAGTTAGCCCAATGTTTTTGCATAATATGAAAGACGAAGTTACGCCGAGTAAATAGATACCCAACATGTCACCCTTCAATATTGCACACGCTTGTGGAATGGCGCCAAACTTCGCTACTTAAAAATCCCCATAGGTGACGTTTTAAATGTTTTTACTGGTTACATGTTTTTAGTTACAGAGGAGGTCTGGGGCCAAAATGATTGCTCTCGCTCTAACGTTCGCAGCGATACCCCACATGTGTGGTTTGAACACCGTTTTCATATGTGGGCGGGACTTACGTACACATTCGCTTCTGTATACGAGCACGCGGGAACAGGGGCGCTTTAAATATTTTTTTTTTATTTTTATTGTTCATTTTACTTAATTTATTTTAGTTTGACACGTTTTTCCCCAAAAATAAATGTTTTGATCACTTTTATTCCAATTACAAGGAATGGAAACATCCCTTGTAATAGGAATATAGCATGACAGGTCCTCTTTACAGTGAGATATGGGGTCAATAAGACCCCACATCTCACCTCTAGGCTGGGAAGCCTGAAAAAAAACAAGAAAAAAAACGATCCTGGCTTCGATCGCAACGGTGAGTCAGAAGAAGCACCGGAGGGCGAAGGGAGTGGGGACGTCCCTTTTTGCCTCCCGTAAGAACGATCAAGAGGCGGAACAGCCGCCATGATCGTTCTTATGGTGTAGAGAATCACCGGCTGAAAAAAATGATATCTGAATGATGCCTGTAGCTGCAGGCATCATTTAGATATCCCTGCACAAAGTCAAGGACCTCATATGACGTGGGCGGGAAGTGGTTAAAACACATTTTTTTCCCCAGAGTATTTTCTGGGTATTGCAAAGTATTGGCCGGGGTATTGCAAAGTATTGGTGTTGGGGTATTGCAGAGTATTGGTGTTGGGGTATTGCAGAGTATTGGTGTTGGGGTATTGCAGAGTATTGGTGCGGGGGTATTGCAGAGTATGGTGCGGGGGTATTGCAGAGTATTGGTGCGGGGGTATTGCAGAGTATTGGTGCGGGGGTATTGCAGAGTATTGGTGCGGGGGTATTGCAGAGTATTGTGTGGGGGGTATTGCAGAGTATTGTGTGGGGGGTATTGCAGAGTATGGTGTGGGGGGTATTGCAGAGTATTGTGCGGGGGGTATTGCAGAGTATTGTGCGTGGGGTATTGCAGAGTATTGTGCGGGGGGTATTGCAGAGTATTGTGCGGGGGTATTGCAGAGTATTGCACGGGGGGTATTGCAGAGTATTGTGCGGGGGTACTGCAGAGTATTGCGCAAGGGGTACTGCAGAGTACTGGCAGGGGGTACTGCAGAGTATTGCGCGGGGGTATTGCAGAGTATTGCGCGGAGGTATTGCAGAGTATTGCGCGGGGGTATTCCAGAGTATTGCGCGGGAGTATTGCAGAGTATTGCGCGGGGGTACTGCAGAGTATTGCGCAAGGGGTACTGCAGAGTATTGCGCAAGGGGTACTGCAGAGTATTGCGCGGGGGTACTGCAGAGTATTGCGCGGGGGTACTGCAGAGTATTGGTGCGGGGGTATTGCAGTGTATTGAGCGGGGGTATTGCAGAGTATTGCGCGGGGGTATTGCAGAGTATTGCGCGGGGGTATTGCAGAGTATTGCGCGGGGGTATTGCAGAGTATTGCGCGGGGGTTTTGCAGAGTATTGCGCGGGGGTTTTGCAGAGTATTGCGCGGGGGTTTTGCAGAGTATTGCGCGGGTGTTTTGCAGAGTATTGCGCGGGGGTATTGCAGAGTATTGCGCGGGGGTTTTGCAGAGTATTGCGCGGGTGTTTTGCAGAGTATTGCGCGGGTGTTTTGCAGAGTATTGCGCGGGTGTTTTGCAGAGTATTGCGCGGGTGTTTTGCAGAGTATTGCGCAGGGGGTATTGCAGAGTAATTGCGCAGGGAAGGCAGAGCATTGCAGAGTATTGCGCAGGGAAGGCAGAGTATTGCAGGGGTTAATGCAGAGTATTGCACAGGGAAGGAAGAGTATTGCAGGGGGTTAATGCAGAGTATTGCACAGGGAAGGAAGAGTATCTCAGGGGGTTAATGCAGAGTATTGCACAGGGAAGGAAGAGTATTGCAGGGGGTTAATGCAGAGTATTGCACAGGGAAGGCAGAGTATTGCAGGGGTTAATGCAGGGATGGCTGAGCAGGGATGGATGGATCTGTGACTGCAATAGTCACAGATCCATCCCACACTGCTGCTGCCATCCGCGCTCTCCTCTCACACTGTACCGATCGGTACAGCGAGAGGAGGGAGGAACCGGCGTCATCAAATGACGCCGGTTTGTTTACCTGTGATCGCGCCGTCATTGGACGGCGCGATCACATGGTAAAAGACCGCCGTTGCCGGTCATTTACCGTGATCTGTGTAGCGCCGGGTCTCATAGACCCGGCGCGCACAGAATTTTCTGTGTGCGCGCCCGAGGCGGCGCGCATTACTGCTTCTGGTGGGCGCCGTTTCAGAACGGCGACCCCCAGTTAAGCAACCACCTTGCCGCCGTTTGTAGACGGCGGCTGGTGGTTAAGTGGTTAAATCTATTCCACGAAGAATGAAGGCAAAAGAGGGTCCAACCCAGCACTAGAAAGGTCTATCTAATAAAGTGCCCGATGAGTGTATATCTGATGCGAGGTCCTCTGTAAATTCAGTCACCCAACAACCTTTCAAATATAAAACTTTTTGGCTGTCCAATTTTTTCTGATTTCTGTACCAGAAATATTCCAATTGTACCTCTGTACCAGTGACCAAGACTGTCCATTTACTCCATTACTAACAATCCTATAGGTATATATTTACGATCATTAAAACCACTTCCAGCCCAAGGGGGTCATATGACGTCATTGACTTTGAGTGGGGATATCCGAATGATGGGTGCAGCTACAGGCATCATTCAGACATCGGGCCGGATTCAGAAAGATGAGCGCATCTTTCTGCGGGCGTAACGTATCTCCGATACGTTACGCCGCTGTAACTTTGGGCGCAAGTTCCGTATGCAGAAAGAACTTGCGCCCTTAGTTACGGCGGCGTAACGTATGTGTGGCGGCGTAAGCCCGCCTAATTCAAATGAGGTTGTTGTGGGCGTGTCTTATTTAAATTTGTCTTGACCCCGCGTATTTGACGTTTTTTGTGAACGGCGCATGCGCCGTTCTTTAAAAAATCCCAGTGCGCATGCTCGAAATTACGCCGCAAAGCCTCATTGGTATTGACGTGAACGTAACTTACGCAAAGCCCTATTCGCGAACGACTTACGCAAACGACGTAAAATTTTCAAAACCCCGCGCGGGAACGACGTCCATACTTAACATTAGCTACGCCTCATATAGCAGGGGTAACTTTACGCCGGAAAAAGCCTAACGCAAACGACGGAAAAAAATGCGCCGGCGGGACGTACGTTTCTGAATCGGCGTAAATACCTATTTAGCATATTCCACGCGTAACTATACGGAAGCGCCACCTAGCGGCCAGCGTGATTATGCAGCCTAAGATACGACGGTGTAAGACACTTATACCAGTCGGATCTTAGGGATATCTATGCGTAACTGATTCTCTGAATTAGGCGCATAGATACGACGACCGGCACTCAGAGATACGACGGCGTATCAGGAGATACACCGTTGTATCTCCTATCTGAATTCGGCCCATCATCTTTTACAGCTGGTCAATCTGTGCACCGTAAGAACAATCATGGTGGCAGTTCAGCTGCTTGATCAATCTCACAGGCGGCGGGAGCGGATATCCCGCCTCCCCCTCGCAGCACTCCAGTGCTTCTCCAGGCTCGCCCATGCGTTCGGAGACCCAGAGAAAAAATCTGCCCCCGCTGGTTGTTGATCATAGAGATTCCCAATCATCTCTATGACCTTCAGAGGCCTGGGCGCGACATCCGGAAGTAAACAAAACTTGAGAACTTGTCTGGAAAGCAAGAGATCGTTCAATTTTTTCAATCTTTCCAGCCTGGAGGAGAGAAGTGGGATCTTATAGACCCCACATCTCTCTGTAAGGAGGACCTGTCACACACCATTCCTATTACAAGGGATGTTTACATTCCTTGAAAAAGGAATAAAGGTGATTAAAAAAAATTCAAGAGAGAGTGTAAAAAAAAAAATTAAATCAAAATAAACAATAAAAAAATAATTAAAGCTCCCCCTCCACGCGAGCCCACGCACAGAAGCGAACGCATAAGTAAGTTGCTCCCGCATATGTAAGTGGCATTCAAGTCACACATGTGAGGTATCGCCGCATGCGTTATAGCAAGATCAACAATTCTAGCACTAGACCTCCTCTGTAACTCTAAGCTGGTAGACTGTAAAAAAATAAATAAATAAGCGTAGCCTATAGAGATTTTTAAGTACCAAAGTTTGGCGCCATTCCACAAATTTTAAAGTGTGACATGTTAGGTATCTATTTACTCAGCATAACATCATCTTTCACATTATACAAATAAATTGGGCTAACTTTACTATTTTTGTTATTTTTAATTAATGAAACGGTTTTTTTTCCCCTCAAAAAAACTTGTTTGAATAATTGTTAGATAAATACTGTGTGACATAAAAAGTAGCAACAACCGCCATTTTATTCCATAGAGTCTCTGCTAAAAAAAAAAAACATATAATGTCCCAGATCCACAAAGAAATACACCGCGTAATTTTTTAAGATGCCCCGTCGTATCTTTGTTTTGTATCCACAAAACAAGATACGACTGAATGTGGGCTCGTTCCGACTGGCGTAAATCTTAGTACGCCGTCGGATCTTAGGTGCATATTTATGCTGGCCGCTAGGTGGCGCTTCCGTCGATTTCCGCGCCGAGTATGCAAATTAGCTAGATACGCCAATCCACAAACGTACGTCCGCCCGGCGCTTTTTTTTACGTTGTTTACGTAAGGCTTTTTCCGGCGTAACGTTACCCCTGCTCTATGAGGCGTATGCAATGTTAAGTATGGACGTCGGGCCAGCGTAGAATTTTCTGTTGTTTGCGTAAAACATTCGCGAATAGGGCTTTGCGTAAATTACGTTCACGTCGTCTAGGCATTGAGCGGGCGTAATTTAATTTGAAAATCTGACGTGATACTGAGCATGCGCGCGTATGCGTCGTATGAAAAAAGCGTCATTTACGCGGGGTCAAGCTTGTTTTACAGAAAACACGCCCACCTGTTCATCATTTGAATTCCGCGCCCTTACGCCGGGAGATTTACGCTACGCCGCCGTAACTTTAGAGGCAAGTGCTTTGTGAATACAGCACTTGCCTCTCAAAGTAGCGGCGGCGTAGCGTAACTACGATACGCTACGCCTGCCTAAAAATACGCTGCCCTACATGGATCTGGCCCATAGTGTTTGGGGGTTCTGAGTAATTTTCTAGAAAAAAACAAATGCTTTTTACAGGTAGGAGAGGAGTGCCAGAATAGGTTCGGTAAGGAAGTGGTTAATGGGCAGAAGGTAGAATAAACTGATAAGGCGGTGTTCATGGATGAATTTCATTACATATAGCATTTGCTTTTCCCCAATTGGCTGCCACAACTATAAATATACATACTGTTGTTAACCCATTGCAGACCTAAGCATAAGCAATATCTATTTTAAACCTAGAAGGATTAAAGTCTCTTGTGCTGTCACAACTGTAATTAGTTGGCCTTGCCCGGATTAGTATATGGGTGGAACCCAAGAATGCCCATTAAGCAATAGTCTGAATAACTGCACATGATAAATATATACAAAATACAAATAGGAAAAACTTTGAAAAGTGTTAAATGTCTTTGAACACATTTCTCATGCATCTGGTGTTCAGCATCACTGACACCATGAACGCAGTCAGCAATATGATGCTTGGGACATGAAAGCATGCAATATCACGGGGGAATTTGAGTCGGACACCCTTGAATATTGTCACGTCTTTAACAATCCACAGACTAAAGATAAATATTGTTAGGCTGCCATTTGTAGAATACTGATGCTAAAACAATAATAATGTAACTAAGCACAACACCCTTGTAACAAAGTCATTGTAATATTGGCAAATAAAATAAAGTGGTTGTAAAGCCTGAACGATTTTTACCTTCATGCATCATACGCAGCTGCAGGCATCACTCCGGTACCGGTCAGCTCTCTTGTAATAGCAACAAGAATGGCTAACTAGCCACTCAATTTACTTAGTTACATTGTCAGGTTGAAAAAGACACAAGTCCATCTAGTTCAACCAATAAAGAAAAAAAAATCATAAAATCCCATAAACACAATCCTATACCCACAGTTGATACAGAGGAAGGCAAAAAAAAACAGCAAAGCATGATCCAATTTTTTCCAACAGGAGGAAAAACTCCTTCCTGATCCCCCGAGAGGCAATCGGATATTCCTTGGATCAACTTTACCTATAAATGTCAGTATCCAGTTATATTATGTACATTTAGGAAAGAATCCAGACCTTTCTTAAAGCAGTCTACTGAGCTGGCCAGAACCACCTCTGGAGGGAGTCTATTCCACATTTTCACAGCTCTTACTGTGAAGAAACCTTTCCGTATTTGGAGATAAAGGCCCAGATTCACAAAGCACTTACGCCGACGTATAACAAGTTACTCCCACAAACTAATATGCGCCTAAAAAACGGCTACACTCGCCGACGTATCTTGCTTACGCCGGCGTAGAGTGGGCACATATTTAGGCTGGGTGCATGGTGCCGCTCCCATTGATTAGCCATTCAAACATGCAAATGAGGGAAATACGGCGATTCACGAACCTGCGTGTGCCCGGTGCATGCTACGTCCGGGTCAAGTTTTACGTCCGGCGTAAAGTTATTCCCCATAAAGGAGCGGCTACCCAGCAGCAGACATGCAAAGGTCTGCACCAGGGAATACAAGCCGGCATATTTTACGTTGGACATTTGTCTGGCTGGGCGTAGGTTACGTTCACACCGTACGCAGTGATCCGGTGTAGTTTAGGCAGTTGTTTCTGACGTGGTTGTGAGCAGGCGCAGGGGGATGCGTCCACGTCATGGCGCATGCGCAGTTCGTCATATGTATCTGTCTGGCGCTCGGCCCATATTTTGCTTGGCGTCACGCTTCATTTGCATGGGTCACGCCCACTTCCACCTACGCCGGCGTACGCCTTCGAAACCCATGCCACGCTGACGCAGCACTGGCTTGCTGAATTCCATGCTTGCCTCTCTGTGCTGCGTTGGCGTAGCGTACAGTGGTTACTCTACGGCGGCGTAATGTGAGCCGTGCTCTCTGTGAATCTGGGCCAAAATCTCTTTTTCTCCAGACGTAAAGAGTGTCCCCTTGTCCTCTGTGAGGATCTTAAAGTGAATAACGCAACACCAAGTTCACTATATGGACCACTTAAATATATATATATATATATATATATATATATATATATATATAAATATATACATGGTGAGCATTACCCCTTTAATCTCCTCTTCTCAAGAGAGAATACATCCAGTTCCTCTAATCTTTCCTCATAGCTGAGCTCCTCCATGGCTCTTATCAGTTTGGTTGCCCTTCTCTGCACTTTCTCCACCCGAGCCACCTGCGGGTATCTACACCACTTCCAGCACCTTCTCCATCTCCGCCCCCCCCACTGTCTTCTGGGAGACACGCAGGTCCCAGAAGACAGCAGAGACCAGTGGGATTGTGCAGTGCAAATCGCACATGCGCAGTAGGAAACCAAGAAGTGAATTCCCTTACCGAAGATGGCAGTGCCTCCACCCGAGAGCTAAGGGACAGATCGGCTTCGGGTGCTGACAAGTCAGCAGCTGCAGTATTTATAGCTGCTGACTTAAAAAAAATAATAATTGGCGTAATTTAAAAATACATTTAAAATGCCCCCGTCCTTCCATGCTTGTGCGCACTTTGGTCCAGCAAATAGTGATGGTCCCACACATGTCAGGTATCACTGCGAATGTCACATCATGGGCAGTAATTTTAGCACCAGACCTCCTCTGTAAATCTAAAGTGGTAACCTGTAAGGGCTTTTAAATTGTTGCCTATGAATAGTAAAATCTGATGAATGGGCCTGCGATATGTTTCAAAACTATTTACTCAGCATAACATCATCTTTTATATTTTACAAAAAAATGGTTAATGTATTGTGTTTTCTTGCATTAAAATTAAAAAAAAAATTCCCCATAAAATTGTGTTTTTAAAAAATGCTGTACAAATACCATGTGACATAAATAATTGCAAAACCAACTAATTTATTCTTTAGAGCCTCTAAAAAAAGATAATGTTTGAGAGTTCTAAGTAATTTTCTAGCAAAAAATAATAATTGTTACACGTGAACAAAAAGAGCGAGAAAAGGCCCGGACTGGAAGTGGTTAAGTTAACATTGACACTGTCTGCAGATCGCAACTGGAGTACGTTTTTGAACGTGGTGAGGGAAATGCGTGAGGAACATGGGTTTCCCGCACTGCGCTCTGATGTGACCTGGCCCAAAGCAAGATAAAAAGAAAAAGACGGATGACAAATTTAGCCCTGTTCATATCTATGATTTGGATCACTCGTAAAAAAAATAAAGAAAGAAAAAGATAAAACCCAGAGTAAGGTCTGGGAAGTCATTCAGAAGGTTTTTTGGAAAGCCATTGAAACTTTCCATGAGACTCTTATACAAATAGTCTGACTTGACACTTTGTCACATAGCAATTACAGACACCTTTGTATCAGAGTGTGCCTTGTCCTCACCCAGAGACAAAGCAGGAGTTGGCAGGAAAAGCATGGATGTCAGAGTAAGGGTTGGCAATTTGTCTCGAAATATGATCTGGAGAAACTCAAGAGCAAAGTGTAAGTACTAATGGTCAGCTCTGGGGACACCTCTTTTACAAGGCTTATCTGCTTACTTGATTTCAGCAAGCTGGCAGCGTCACAGAATCATTTAACATATTGGGCACATGTAATAACATTAACTGCTGAAACGTTTTTACATTGTAGCATTCTGGGTAGAGATAGGTGGTCTAGATAGTCCCAGTCCAACACACAGATCAGTCTGATTTGTACGCTTAGAATTAGACACAGCTTCGCTTATCTATTACCATAAAGTATGAAGAAAGATGGCCATACATGGGGTGAATTTAGTAAAAAAAACAAAAGATTTAAACATTTGCTCAATTTTAAACTTTAACTTAAAAAAAAAAATCCCTTATCATCCCCCCGAGTAGTACAGTTTCACTAGGGTGACACTGAACTACTATGATGACAGCATGTAAAAAAAAAAATGCTAAGAAGAAAAGAGAAAGTTACAAAATGTTTAAAGCCTGTCCCTTAAAAGAGATCTAGCCAAAAGCTGGCACATTTATTGCCAGACTCATAGAACATTTTCCGTTTGTAGTGCTGCATTGGTCTTGTAACGTAGCAGATCGGAGACCTGTTTGTTCAAGCTCAAAGGTTTACATTCAGTAGTAGAAGAAGGGGCATGTTTGTTGTGAGATTCCAAGGTGGATGTCCGTAAAAAAGGGTTACTCATTTTACCCTCCCTCTCCCTTCTAATGCGTGCCCCTTGTTTAATTAAAATTCCCCCGAATAATCATTTTGTGGGCTTCCCAAATGACCCTAGGGTTACAGTCAGGGGTATCATTAATTTGAAAGTAATATCTAAGCTCTTTGACCACTTCCGCCAGGACAATTGGATCTTAAGGAAAACTCATTAAGCTTCCAGGATGCCATTTGGAGAGACGGGTGTCAGAGAGGGCATATTTCGAAACGACAGGCGCGTGGTCCGATCATGTAATATGCCCAATAGAGGTCTCAGCAACCGTATAAAGTTGTCTATGAGGGATCAAGAAGTAGCCAATGTGTGAGTATAGCTTATGAGGGCAAAAGTAGTCCCTTTTACCCGAGTGAAGTAGTAGCCATTTTTCCACCAACTGCGCCCTATGGAGAGCTTGTGACTTACGCTTACGAGAGCCAGGAGGAACAGAGGAGGTGCCCAAGGATGTATCAATGCTAGGGATCAAGGAGAAATTGAAGTTTCCACCTATGATCAATTTGCCCTCTGTGAACTCTTGGAGTGTGTCTAAGGTATTACTCAGAAAGAGATCCTGTTGTATATTAGGAGCATAGAGAGTACCCAGGGTCACCTTAACACCACCAATCATGCCTTTAAGGAACAGATATCGGCCAGCAAAATCTACAAGAGTATCCAGGCATGTCCATGGAACTCTACCCAAGATCCCGATGGAGACTCCCTTCTACTTAGCAGCTTTATTAGTCCCATGGTAAGCCAGAGGGTAAAATCTATTCTAAAGCAGAGGTAATCTGTCATCTCTAAAGTGAGTCCCCTGGATGAATGCTATATCTGC
The DNA here is from genome assembly GCF_905171775.1 of Rana temporaria. Classification (NCBI taxonomy): domain Eukaryota; kingdom Metazoa; phylum Chordata; class Amphibia; order Anura; family Ranidae; genus Rana; species Rana temporaria. The sequence goes on along the minus strand of NC_053491.1, from coordinate 23,730,587 downwards.
ATGAATGCCTTTCAAGTCATGGAGGAGCATGTGCCATTTTTTGGGCACATTGAGTCCCCTAACATTAAGGGACATGATGCAGATGGTATCCATTCACTAGAGGCAGACCAACCTAATGGGGAAAAAAAGGGGAGGTGAAATGGGAAGGAGGGTAAAGGGAGAATGTCAAGGGGGAGAAGGAGTAAGAGGAGAGACAAGGAGTCAGAAAGAGAGAAAGTAGGTAGAAGTGGAGAGGTCACACCTGGGAGTGCAACCTACACAAGAGACCCACTAATATAGAACTCTAGGCAGGTCCAAGAAGGCAAAGAGGTCAGGCTGGGGTGTAGAGAGTACAGGAGGACATCCCTTTACGGATGGTGACTGAACGTGGGAAGCCCCAGCTGTAAGTAAACACCAGATGGAACTTATCCATGACAGGATGTAAAAGGGCCTGGAGCTGCAAAATAGCTGTGGAGAGGTACGGGAGTATCTTCACTTGGGTGCCATCAAAATCTACTGTCCCAGCCTTCCACACCTTAGGGAGAATTAATTATTTGTTAGTGTATTAATGGAGGTGGCAGATCACATCCCATGGATCTCAAACCCAGTGCCTTGTGCATCCTGTCAAATTCTAGGGGGCAGAATCCAGTACATTAGTTCTCAGGGTCTGTGGCTTCGGGGAAGCCTCAGAGCCGCAAGTTGTTCCGGCGGATCTGGTCTTCCAGGTCCTCCAGATTTAATTGTAGCACCAAAGCTGCATCCAAGTGGGTTTCCTGGGCCATCTACAGATCTGTCACCCATTGTCACACTATCTATGGTAGTGATAGAGGACTCCCCATCAGCCCAAACAGTTTGTAGCTCCTGCTGATGGGCATCCTTCAGCCGGTGAGTCCAAGCAGTCCATAGGTCTTGCTGATGGGCATCCTCCAGCCAGAAGATGAGGGCCTCTATGTCTGCCTTTTGCACGGAGAGGGCCTTGATAAGTAGCCAAGTGTGGAAAAATGGCAGGATTAGATGGTTTGTTCTTTTGGTCTTCAAGGTTCTTCAAATGACATGTGGTCATACAATAATTGCATACAGCAGCAGATTTTGTCCTTCTATGATCATATATTTTGTATTACTTGTCTGACTTGTAAACAGATTCTGCTCAGGTATGCCTAAAATTTTACTTGCTATAATTGTCAATTTATCCTGAAATATCAGACTGTATACTGTATGTATAAGCTAAAGCAGACATTATAGGTAATATCCTTTTTAATATAACTTAACATAACTTTAATACAACTCATTAGACATTAATTAGTACGTATGTACTAATTAGATATTTATTGGTATCATTTAGGTATCTACAAAAGTAAATTTTTCTTTTTTTTATAAATATTTTTATTTCAGATTCAACAAGTAAATTGTACTTTTGCAGTTTTAGCTTTTGTCATTTTTGTGGTCTATTTATGCTTCTAATCTAATCTATCATTCTGAAGAAGACTGTTCATGACAACAGCTGCTCCCTGATTGGCCAAAACAACAAGCATGCCCCTACAAAACACAATTGTCCAGCTCCTGAATGAGACACCCCTACCCCCTACATACACACATGCAAGCACACAAACTACCTCCACTGGAAGAGAGAATTAAATAGTAAAACCACATATCAAATCTTTCAACTGATATACAATTTTTATTTGTGGACTATATTTTCTTTCCATATATTGTGTGAGATATTATGAAGCATTTTGACACTTTAAAAAAAAAGCACTATTTGTTGTTATTCCTTCCCCCTAATTATGCCTACATCCACGGTTTCCCTTGAAACCATGAAATCAGCTAAGCTATTTTGCACAAAGCAGCCCATTGTGATATTAATGCCATTTAAAAGTAATTCAAAACTGCATCACGTATTATTCAAATCATGTCTGACCATTTGCAAACTTCTAAAGAAGTTGATCCCCACATACAAGAAGCCTTAAAAATTATTCATACTTTAGCATTATGAAATTATCAACAGTCTTAAAGCAGGTTTAGAACACAAGACCCCAAAGAACTGAAGCTGCTTTTCCCAGTTGAGAGTTGGGAATTCCATAGCCATGTCAATGAACCGTTGGAGAGAAGCCCTAGAGTAGGGGACCACACTATGAACTGATGCCGCTTTTGTTGCTCGGGCCTCTTTTCGCTTTCGCATCCTTCAGTCATAATAGTTGCCTATTACTGGTTATGAAGAGCTCCAGCCTTGTGTGTCATCTGAATGCCTCTGCTTCTTCATTCAAGCAAGAACAGAGCTAAAGTGTTAAGTTTGGGTCTTGATTGAGCTTTCTTCCAACTGTTTGTGTGCATGAAACAAGCACTCAACGTGTTCGGAGAAGTAGTCTTTTACACAGATTACACCCACTCTCTTTCTATAGCGCTCCTTTTAGGATAGGGTGTGAAAGGTCAACCCATGAGATTGGATAGACCTACTCAACCAATTACAGTTCTACAGTGTCTCAACAAAGGAATCTCTTGGTCAGTAACAAAAGATTTTCCAGGCTTGATCTAAAGACATGGAAAAGCATTGAAACACACAAAAAACCTACAAGAACAAGCCCGGGTTTAATAGGTCTATTCTTGCATTATATTAACTCTTTGCTGGCTGCTATAATAAATTCTAAATATCGACATTGTAAGATACAAAGACTTTGTGTCAAATGTCATCACAAATATTCTAAACCAAGATCGTTATTGATTTTCCTTGTTAGCCTTATGTTGGGACCATAGTATGGCTCAGAATGCAGTTATAGGCTGCATTATTGGCTGTTATTTTATTGCTAATTAACTAAGCCCTTTTTAACTGTTATAGAATTCATAAAAGTAACCTAGGGATTTAATAAACTATTGCTATCTTTTACCACAATTGGCTGTTCCCATTTCAACATTTCAATAACTCTCTACAGTTTGCTATAGAATTATTATTGAATCTGGCAAGTGTGAGCTGAAATATAAAAAATATCATTGCATCCTCTTTTACTGTTACTAGTACAGGCGGTCCCCGGGTTACAAACAAGATAGGGTCTGTTGGTTTGTTCTTATGTTGAATCTGTTTGTAAGTCGTAACAGGTAAATGTTTTAAGTGTAGCTCTAGCCCAAAAAAATGTTTAAGCTTTTTGAATAGCATGGGGAAGGGTTAACACCCCTGTAACATTTGTTTTGCTGTCTGTGCCCCTGTTCAGAAGATTTCACCTCACTTTCTGTCCCAATGATAATTGGAATTTGAACATTTTGGGTTGTTGTGGAAACAAGCCTTGGTGATAAAGCATCAGTGGAGACACCTTTTTCCCCATAATTTCCTCTCACTTCCTGTTGTCTCCCTCTGTTTGTAAGTAGGAGTTGTTCGTAAGTCAGATGTTTGTTACTAGGGGACGGCCTGTATGCGCAAAGAGTTTGCATCCAGTCGAAAAAAAGCCAAGAGACTCAGTAAGAAATTCAGTCATAACAGTGTCCAGGGGAAATATACAATAAAAGGGACATAAAGCAGCAGAAATTATAATACAAGCAATGATTGTCAGCACAAAAGGACTATATCCATAAAACAGTACAAATGAGGATGGTTCGGAAAAGAAAAGGTCAATCAATGGTGAGGAAAACTACCCCATGTATGGTAAAGTAGCCAACTAAATATGCAAGGACATTGCATATTGCAAAAAGAAGACAAAGAAAAGAGTAAGAGGAAAATATGACAAGGAAGAGGAGGCGACCACCATGTATGTGCCAGGAACAAAAGAACGAAAACTAGAGAAAGAGAAAAGAGAGTAAGTGAATCCTGGGGGTCCGAATAAGTCAACTGGAAAACCACCTATGACTAATGTCAATATAATAATGAAAGGTAGAGCAAAAATAAATACTGAGATCCAAGCCCAGTGTCCTCTAATTCAACGGATGTTGAAGGAAGGGAAGGTGTCCTTGGAAACACTATAGGAGGGAAGAAAAGCATTTAAGGCCTCATGCCGCGTACACACGGTCGTTTTTTGTGATGAAAAAAAATTACATTTTTGAAAACGTCATTTAAAATGACCGTGTGTGGGGAAACCGTCGTTTTATGTCTTCTGAAAAATTTGAACATGCTTCAATTTTTTGTGTCGTTTTTCAAAACGTCGTTTTTTGTGTCATTTAAAATGAAAGTGTGTGGACAAAACGACGTTTAAAACAATGTTTTTAAACCCGTGCATGCTCAAAAGCAAGTTATGAAGCGAGCTTGAATGGAACAGAGTGCCGTCGTACGTGCTGAACGTAATCGCGCTTTGCTAGAGCATTTTGAAAAAACGATGGTGTGTATGCTACGTCGTTTTTAAAAATGACGTTTCAAAAACGTCGTTTTTTTTCATCACATAAAACGTTGTTTTTTTCTATCACAAAAAATGACCGTCTGTACGCGGCATAAGATGTAGAGAAAAAGATCCAAATATACCATAACATAGTACATTCTTCAAAGGTATCAGTATCCATTGCCAACATCTCTTCTATATACATAATATCATTCACCATAGAGGCCCAAAGGGCCAGAGGAGGGGTATCAGTAGTCTTTCAAAATAAGGGTATAATCGGTCGGGCAGCAACCATATGGTATGGAAACTGTAGTGTTTTAAATATGATCTTTCTGCCCTTCACTTGAAACCCCCCCCCAAAGAAGACCCTTTTAAACCCTGGCCACCTTTTAGGTAAGCTATAGTTTATATTTAAAAAAAAATATTCAAAAGCTCTATTATCTTACAAAAAACTCTGGTCATGTGACAGGCTGGGTCTAAATTCTTATTTATTTCTGGTCCGCAGTGTGTCAGGATCCAATTTGCAGTACCTATTTAATTTACTGGATTACATGAATGCTTTCCATTGGCTGAGGAAGATGCCCGCCATAGGGTTTCTCAAGGATCCTAGAGTGTCCTTGTAAGGTCTATCATTCTAAAAGGAAACAGCAATATGATGTCACCAAGCAAGGGGATGAAAAAAGACCAGCCAACAGGTCTGGAATGCAGTGATGGATCTCTGTTTTACACTGGCGGAAGAGGTACTATAGAGAGAGCGATTTTTTTAAAAAGAAAAATGGGAATTATTAGTAGTGATTATTGTGGGAGAAATTGGGATATTTGTTTATTTATTTATTATGAATTATTTATTACAGGTAAAGGAATATTACTCCTTTTTTTATCTCTATTGTTATATAATTATATATAATTAATACCTTTATATCAACTCATACAATGCTGACCTTTACCGGTATTCACTTCATTCACAACACCCTATATAGCTTTGTTAATTTTACGCAGCACTTACACATTGTGCATTCACATCAGTCCTTGCCCTCAAGGAGCATACAGTCTAAAGCCTGCAGGTTTTTGTCTTCAGGTTTACCAAAACCATCTAATATAAGGTCAAACCTCAAGAGTTTCATTTAGTATGCAATCAGGCAGACCCTTGCACTACATGGTTTTGGTAAACCTGAATTGAAAAACCTGCAGGAAAACTGATAGTGTGTATGGGGCTTAAGGTCTCTAACTCACATTTCATACATACTAGACATGACCCAATTTAAGGGGTTGTTTGGCTTTGGTTTAAAAAAAAAATGACAAACATGTTATACTTACCTCCACTCTGCAGCTAGTTTTGCACAGAGTGGCCCCGATTCTAGTCTTCTTGGGTCCCTCGGCGGCTTTCTTGGCTCATCCCCGCAAGCACTAACCCCCTTCGTGGGAAGCTCTCTCCCAAGGGGGTTAGCTTGCGTACACACTCCCGTGATACAGCCGGCGGCTATAGCCGCCGACTGTATCACTTGGCCCGGCCCCCCAGCGTGCTGCGTCATTGGATGTGATTGACAACAGCGCGAGCCAATGGCTGTGCTGCTATGAATCTCCAATGACAAGCCACCTCAAGCAGCGGGAAGCCATCGCGGGAACGAGCTCAGGAGTTTTGTGGCTTAGGTAAGTAAAATGGGGGGGCTATATACCTTAATGCATAGGATGTATTAAGGTGAAAAAACACAAAGCTTTACAACTCCTTCAACCTACAGGTCTAGGGTAGTGTAGTTTATTTCATTCAGTTTGATTGTAACTTTTTTTCTGCAGTTTTTTTTTTAAAAAGAGGTAAAATAATAAGGATAATAAAAAGCCTTATTTTAAAGAGGTCCAGGATAGTTGAAAGGAGCTTCTGTAAGCCTCAGAAGCAATGAAAAAGCCAATGGCACCATTAAAAACCACCAACAACCACCTTCATTTTGCCCCTACATTGACTCAAATACTGTTTGCCCAATTTAGCAAAATTTTACCAAAATCTCTAGATTTTTTACATTTCCGGCAAATTAAAACTCCCATTTTATCTACATGTAACTAAGGATGAACTTGGGTTTGGACCAAACCCAGAAACTTTCAGTGCCAGGCCAAAGAACTATGGGTGGAGGATTCCAAAGTGGCCATGCTAAGTCAATGATAAAACAAGTATCCCCACCTCTTTGTGTATGTGAACCTGAGATGTGGAGAATTACCCACCCTAACTGCATTGGTCTGGCACTGACCAATGCCTTCGGGGGTTTGTCCCAAACCCAGAGCCAGACTGAAGCAAATCTCTATTTGTGTCATAGGTATATTAACTCAAGTGAGACTACAATATACGATCTCCTCTCTCTTTAGAAAAAGGGGATAAAGAGGGCAGTCTAAAGCAGGACTTTCAGTGTGCCACTGGGACAGAGGTGGCTCTAGGCTTTGTGAGGCCTTAGGTAAAACTTGACACTCACACCCATGATGGGAAAAATAATTCAAGGACATGAGCCTCTTCCCCACATCCCTGGCCAGTGGTTGCGGGGGTCTGCAGGCAGGGGGTTTATCACAATCTCAAAGCTCCCTTTAACAAGGTGATGTCACCTGGTGAATCCGCACCCTTGTGATGACGTCAAAAGGGGTGGTGTCACCGATATTCACTGGTTGTGAGCACAGGAACGTTAAGGTCCCCTGTCCCTCAAAACTGGGGTAATGCATTGGGTAAGTTAGGCTGCCGCGAGGCCCCTGTGAGTGTGAGGCCTTAGGCGACCGCCTAATTTGCCTAATTAAAGAGCCGCCTCTGCTCTTTAATACGAGGAGAAACAGAGTAGTATATTACAATGTTAAAATTGATGGGATGGTGCTCTAAGGGGGGAGTTTAGGAAGATCCCACCATTCTAATATTTTGGTAATTTACTCAAGTGAGCACCATTGACACAAGAGTCAAAGAAATGAATTGACCTGTAGGGCTTGATTTGGGCCTTTTCTGCCCATGTCTCCTAGTATCACAGAGAAGGCTTCATCTCTCAGCCATTAACGGGACAGGGTTGTCCAGTGCCCAGAACAAGGATCCAGAATTGCGCCCTCCTAACCCACTATTAACCACTTCAGCCTCGGAAGATTTTCCCCCCTGAATGACCAGGCCATTTTTTGCAATACGGCACTGCGTCGCTTTAACTGACAATTGTACAGTCGTGCGACGTTGTACTCAAACAAAATTGACGTCCTTTTTTCCACACAAATAGAGGTTTCTTTTGGTGGTATTTTATCACCTTTGCGTTTTTTTTTTTTTTTTGCTCTATAAACCAAAAAATAATTTCTTCATCAGTTTAGGCCAATGTGTATTCTTCTACATATTTTTGGTTAAAATTTTTACAATAGGCGTATATTGATTGGTTTGCGCAAAAGTTATAGGGCCAGATTCACAAAGAGTTACGCCGGCGTATCAGTAGATACGCCGACGTAACTCTGAATCTAAGCCCGTCGTATGTTTAAATGTATTCTCAAACTGAGATACACTTAAACATGCCTAAAATACGACGGCCTGCACCGTCGTATCTTAGGGTGCAATATTTACGCTGGCCGCTAGGTGGCGCTTCCATTGAGGTCGGCGTAGAATATGCAAATAAGTCGTTACGCCGATTCATGAATGTACGCTTGCCCGTCGCAGTAAATTTACGCCGGTTCCGTAAGAGATACGCGGCCTAAAGATAAACATGCCCCCTAGGTGGCGTATCCAATGTTAAGTATGGCCGTCTTTCCCGCGTCGGAATTTGAAAATTTTACGTGCGTAACTCATCCGTCAATGGGGCTGGACGCCATTTACATTCACGAAACCAATGACGTCCTTGCGACGTCATTTAGCGCAATGCACCTCGAGAAATTTTAGGGACGGCGCATGCGCAGTACGTTCGGCGCGGGAACGCGCCTAATTTAAATGCTCTACGCCCCCCTACCCGGCTCATTTGAATTACGCGGGCTTGCGCCGGGGAATTTACGCTACGCCGCCGCAACTTTACAGGCAAGTTCTTTGAGAATAAAGCACTTGCCTGTAAAACTTGTGGCGGTGTAACGTAAATGTCATACGTTACGCCGCCACAGTTTTGCGCTAGTCTACGTGAATCTGGCCCATAGTGCCTACAAAATAGGGGATAGATTTATGGAATTTTTATTATTTAATTTTTTTCACTAGTAATGGCGGTTGGCAGTGATTTTTAGCAGGACTGCGTCATTGAGGCGGACAGATCGGACACTTTTGACACTTTTTTTGGGGACCATTGACATGGTATAAATGACACTGGCGGAAAAGGGGTTAAAACTAGGTGGCGATCAAGAGGTTAAATGTGTTCCCTAGGGAGATGTTTCTAACTGTGGGGGGAGTGGACTGACTGGGAGAAGAGAGAGATCGCTGTTCCTAATCACTAGGAACAGCAGATCTCTCTATTCCCCTGTCAGTATGGGGATCTGTTTGTTTACATTGACAGATCCCCATTCTTGGCTCTCTGTGGAGCGATCACGGGTGGCCGGCGGACATCGTGGCCATGGGTCATGCACATCAGCTACCCTGCTGTGCAGCGGGCGCATGTGTGCCTGCTATAGCTGTTAAAGGGACCGACGTACAGCCACGGCGATTTGCGGGAACAAGCTGACCTGCTGCAGTATAATAACGGCGACTGGTCGGTAAGCCATACCTCCCAACATTTTGAGATGGGAACGAGGGGACACTTATTAGTAAAAGCATGTGGGCAAAGGACACACACCCTGCTATGTCCCCTTAAAGGGGAATTATTTAAAAAAAATTAGTTAAACCCAGAAGTGCTTTTTTTAACCACTACTATTTCTTTATATTGGCTTTCTTCCGCCCCTCCTGCCCAACTCTTGTCCTGGCCCTGCTTCCCACCCTGCACTGCAGTCATCTTAATAGTATCATGGACCCCTGGGCAAAGTAATGCTCTGGGGCCCCTACAATGGAGTGCAGGTAAACAGACATCAAGTAGGTAGAAGGCAGACAATCAGAGCTTCCCCTTTTGGGTGGAGCTCCGCATTAACTACGTGAACAATAATTCTGTACAGAAAAAAAAGTGGGCTCAAGGACCAGCTGCTATGGGGAAAGTGCAAGGCCCCCCCATGTAGCTGGGGCCCCTGGGCAGTGCCTAGGTGTGCCCTCTTATTAAGACAGCCTTGTTGTACTTGCCACAGGACTCCTGTGATGGCAGCTTTGCCACTGGTAGAAAACGGCCAACAGATGGACAAGGTAGAAGAGGGGGAGGTTTTGGAAAATAAAAACGAGATGCGTTTTTAGCATGATGCAATTAAATATATGTATGGAATATAAAAAATGTTTCCATAATAACCAGGCTCAAAGTTACCAACCAAAAAAGCAACAAACCAAATTAACCTGTCTAGCTGTATGCATTAAAAACAGAAGTTTAGTTGCACGCATTTGCAAATACCTGTGTAAGCTGCAGGCCCCGTCAAGGCTCTCTGTGTACTGCAGTTCCTAACTATGAATTTTAAAGTCTCCTCAGTAGGAGCACAGGAGTGCTAATCAATAGATAGGAGGCAGGTGATCACCTGACCATGCCCCTACCTATAGCTGGTCTAGCAAAAAAAGAGCACTGGGAAAAACAAAAGAAATACAAGAGTGGAACTAATCATGCCTACCAAACGAAAACACCACCAAACCAAAAGCGGACCACATCAACCTGGGTCAGCTAGTCAAAAAATGACAATGCATAATTAACTGTCAGTGGTAAATCTGAGGAGACTTTAACTACTTGCCGACCTGCTGCCGTCGTTTTACGGCGGCAGGTTGGCTCACCTGCGCGAGAGCCCGTAGCTCTACGTCGGCTCTCTCACAGGCCACCAGGGGCGCTTGCCCGGCAGTCGCGATCGCCACCGGGCACCCGCGATTGCTCGTTACAGAGCGGGGACTGGGAGCTCTCCCGATCCTGTCAAGGGGGCAAATGCTGATCCTCTGTTCATACAACGTTTGAACAGAAGATCAGTGATTTCCCCTAGTGAGGCCACCCCCCTACAGTTAGAACACACCCAGGGAACATACTTAAGCCCTTCCCTGCCCCCTAGTGTTAACCCCTTCACTGCCAGTGGCATTTTTATAATAATCCAATGCATTTTTATAGCACTGATCGCTATAAAAATGCCAATGGTCCCAAAAATGTGTCAAAAGTGTCCGAAGTGTCCGCCATAATGTCGCAGTACTGAAAAAAAATCGCTGATCACCGCCATTACTAGTAAAAAAAAAATATTAATAAAAATGCCATAAAAATACCCCCTATTTTGTAAACGCTATAACTTTTGCGCAAACCAATCAATAAACGCTTATTGCAATTTTTTTACGAAAAATAGGTAGAATAATACGTATCGGTCTAAACTGAGGGGGATATTTATTACAGCAAAAAGTAAAAAATATTCATTTTTTTCAAAATTGGCGCTCTATTTTTGTTTATCGCGCAAAAAAAAAAAAAAACGCAGAGGTGATCAAATACCACAAAAAGAAAGCTCTATTTGTGGGAAAAAAAGGACGCCAATTTTGTTTGGGAGCCACGTCGCACGACCGCGCAATTGTCAGTTAAATTGACGCAGTCCCGAATCGCAAAAAGTGCTCTTTGGGCAGCAATATGGTCCGGGGGTTAAGTGGTTAAAATTCATAGATAGGAACTATGCAGCTTACACAGGTAACTAAAACTCTTTTTTTTTTTATGCATACAGCTAGACAGGTTAATTTGGTTTGTTGCTTTTTTGGTTGGTAACTTTGAGCCTGGTTATTATGGATTTTTTTTTACGTTCCATATAAAAATTTTATTGAATATTGCTATAAAACGCATCTCATTTAAAGTCCCAAACCCCCCCCCCCCCCCTTCTATCCATTTACAGGGATGGAGGCCTATGGTAGTTTATCATAGGCCTCATATAAAGTCCCAACCTTATCCCCCCTTTTTTTTTACAGATGGACAAGGTTTACTCCTGGTAAGGAAGAGTCCTGCCATGAAGCTGTCCACTACAACATTTGCTCAAATTCTTCAATACTTTTAATTTAGGAAAGAAACGAGAGCTGAAAAATGGAAAACATATCACAGCTACACAAGTAGTGTTTCAATTGCAGTCAATACCACAATGAAGTTTAATGTGATTTTCTCATCTTGTGCGAACAAATTCACATATCCTTCCATTGCACAAACGTTTAAAGAATGAGATTAGCAAAACAGGCAATGTCTGACACAAAACAGGCAGATAAAACTCACTCAGGTAATGAAATGGGTTCTGTAATCTCTATAAACTCCATTATAACTCAGTAGTTACTCTTGTCCTCTTCTTCCCAAGAGAAATGCCAACAGAATGACAAGAGACAGCTGCTATTAATTACATTCTTCTCTTACATTGGAATCTCACCTCGCTCTGAAACCCTGCAAAACTCGGACTTTTCTTGCCTATAAATTCAAGTTTTGTAGCCTTTATTTAATGATGAAAGAGACGGTGTATACACTGTGTATTCATTGCTCTAACCCGGAACTGCAATCTTCTTTCGTAGTACTGGTTACTCTAAAATGATGATGATGAGCTTGGTGTGAGCTACAGTTGCTTTTCCTAGAGATGAGCAAATGTGATGCCGCGTACACACGATCTGGCTTTTGCCTGGCCAAATCACATCGGAATTCCGACGGAATTCCATCGGAAAAATATAGAACATGTTCTATATCTAAAGTCCGATGGAATTCATCGTAATTTCCAATGAAAAAACTCCGATGGGGCTACACACGATCTGGCTTTTGCCCGGCCAAATCACATCGGAATTCCGAAGGAATTCCATTGGAAAAATATAGAACGTGTTCTATATCTAAAGTCCGATGGAATTCATCAGAATTTCCGATGAAAAAACTCCGAAGGTGGCTACACACGATCGAAAAATTCGATGGAAACAGTCCATCAGACTTTTTCCATCGGAAATTACGATTGTGTGCACGGGGCATGAGGGTTTTGATTTCCTTGAAGTCTCGCCAAAATCATAAGATTTAATTAAAAACTATTTTGGAAATATTTATTAGAGTCAATAGAGAAGACAAAAAATTAAAAGTGGTTTCTAAGGGTGCAGTGGCCTTTAAATAAGTCTTGAGATTTAAAGCGGAGTTCCACCCTAAAAATTAAAGGCCAGATTCAGAGAAGAAGTACGCCGGAGTATCTGCTGATACTCCGGCGTACTTTCAAATTTGCCGTTTCGTATCTTTATTTGTAATTTACAAACAATATACGACGGCATTTGGCTAAGATCCAACAGGCTTATGGCTTCGTACGCCTTCGGATCTTAGGATGCAATACTTCGGCCGCCGCTGGGTGGAGCCGCGTACCAAGATGGGCGCGGCTCCGGAGCCTTTCCTATGGGCAAGACCACAGAGCTCAATCCGCGGAACTCGTACTAGATCAAAATTATTTTGATCGATCAAAGAAATTAACAATTAATCAAGGAATTAATCATTAATTACCGCAGCCCTATAATTTATCATTGTTGTCAGTGAGAGAACTAATGTCACATAATTGATGTCAGTGCGAAAAACAATGCCCCATCATTGGTGTCAGTGTAAGGAATAGTATCCCATTGTTGGTGTCAGTGTAAGGAATATTGCCCCATTGTGGGTGTCAGTGCGAGGAATAATGTCCTATTGCTGTTATCAGTGTGAGGTATAGTGATGATCATTAGTATCAGTGGGAGGAATAGTGCCCTATTGTTCATATCAGTGTGGGAGATAGTTCCCCATCATTGGTATCAATGGGAGGAATAATGCACCATCATTGGTGTCCGTGGGTGGAAAAGTGCCCCATCGTTGGTGTCAGTGAAAGGAATAGTTCCCCATCATTGGTATCAGTGGGAGATATAATGCCCTATTGCTGGTACCAGTGAGATAAATAGTGCTTGATTGTTGGCATCAGTGGGAGGAATAGTCCCCTATCTTTGGTGTCACTTGAATGAATAGTGTCATATCGATGTTGTCAATGAGAGGAATAATGTCCTATCGCTGGTATCAGTGGGAGGAATAGTGGCCCATCATTGGTGTCAGTGGAAGGAATAGTGTTTTATTGTTGGTTTCAGTGGGAGGAATAGTGTCCCATCTTTTCTTTCAGTGGGAGGAATTGTGTTTCATTGTTGGTTTCAGTGGGAGCAATAGTGTCCCATCTTTGCTGTCAGTGGGAGGAATAGTGTCCCATCTTTGCTGTCAGTGGGAGGAATAGTGCCCCATTGTTTATATCAGTAGAAGGAATTATACCCCATTTAGATGTCAGTGTAAGAAATGGTGCGCCATCATTGGTGTCAGTGAAAGGAATGGTGTATCATATTAGTGAGAAGAATAGTGCACCATGTGCCGGAAATAGGCAAGCAAAGGGACTCATTCAGCCTACAGGCCACGGGTTGGATATCACTTTTTCGGGTACCTCTTTTTAAAATTCCCCAATTCTTTTAGCCACTAATCTGTTTAGGATTATTTTTTCTTCTTCTTTGGTGTATATAAAGTTGCCAAATCCCAGTTTCCAACCAGACCAGCTGCATTTGGATATAGGGATTTATTAAAGAACTAATTTTCATGTTCTATTCACTTCAAATTCCTATTCAGATTCATAAAAGTTTCTATTTCATTAAATTCCACTGAAGCTGATTAGATATGTGAGGAGAACCCTGATCAGAATGAAAATTATTCCCCAGACGTTAGTTGGCAATCGAAAAATGATCCAGCTGTTGAAAGATCCTTTCCTGACCCAACTCAGATACATTTTCACACTCCAGAATAGACGTACACTACTGGAGATTATCACACAATACAGACGTTTTAGATGCAATTGTGGGATAATCTCTATGTGTATGGAGTGAAAACAGGTCTGTCACCACAGGCATCCACTTCCATAAAGATCAAATAGAATTTTTTGTGCGATATTTTCATTTCTACTGATAATTCAGACGTGAAAAAAGATAATGCGTTGTTACTCTCAATAGGCACTTAATGGTGGAAATAGTAGATTCAATAGGGACACCTGTCTGGTTGACAACTGTCTAAGAAGGAATTCTTCTCACTTTGAGGGATTTCCTCTCAATTCCTATTGCTAAAGGAGACACTAAAAATAAACTACAGTTTTTACCCTTTTCCCACTCTATCCAAAACTAAAAAGATTGCCTATACATACAACACAAGAACTTCTTAAATACTAACCAGTTGCTCCTCAGCAATGGTGTCACTAAAGGGGGGCCATAGGGGGCCCTGACCCCCAACATTATGCTGTGCCCCACCATGTGTCCCCCAATTAAAACACATTTTTTTTTGTTTACGTAGCGGGTGTCCCGCATCTTGCTCGGGTCGCCACCGAGTGGACACAAGTGCAACCTTAGCAACCCTGGTAGTTCTCCCACTGCTCTGGACCCTTACATTTTCCTGGTGTGCTGGTGACATAACTCTTGTTTTCTGCCATCCTAGGGGGCCCCAATACAGTAGGAAGGGTGCTCACTGCAAAACATGTGAAAGTGTCTCGTTGCAGGATTGTAATAAAGGGCCCCACAACAGAAGTAAAGGGCCCCAGGATATGTATATATATATATATATATATATATATATATATATATATATATATATATATATATATATATATATATATATATATAAAATTGTATTTTATAGTTGGCCCCCCTACTTTTGTCATTGTGCCCCCATAAATATGAAAGCTGGAGCCGCCACTGCTCCTCGGAGCTAAGATCACAATAGCTTGTGCTTGGAGAAAGCCCACAATCTCGGTTGGTTCTGGTAAACGCAAAATCTCATGGATCATAACGCAAGAAAAACTGGTTGGTATATTACAAGATAATACTGAGAAATTTGAATTTATTTGGGAGCCTTGGGCAGCTTACATTAATGCCCCTTTGAGGCTTTAACCATGGTCTGAGGGCCAGATTCACAGAAGAGATACGACGGCGTATCTCCTGATACGCCGTCGTATCTCTGTGTTCCGGCCGTCCTAACTATGCGACTGATTCATAGGATTCATAGGATTCAATAAGGATGCAATTCTATGCCAGCCGCTAGGTGGCGAGGCCATTGCGGTTGGCGTAGAATATGCAAATGACTTGTTACAGCGATCCACCAAGATCCGCGCGTTCGTCGCAATCCCGTACGTCGTCGCTAGTCGTTTTTACCCGTCGCAAAGTTACACCTGCTTTAACATGGCTTATCTTTAGATCAGCCATGTTAAAGTATGGCCGTCGTTCCCGCGTCGAATTTCGATTTTTTTTTTCTTTGCGTAAGACGTCCGGGAATACAAAACGCCGTAACGCACGTCGCATTTAAAAAAAAACGCCGGGGCGCCGTAATTTTGGCACAATGCACGTCGGGAAATTTGAACACGGAGCATGCGCAGAACGTTGGGCGCGGGAACCCGCCTAATTTGAATGGTGCACGCCCCATTTGAATTAGGCGGGCTTTATGTTACACCGCCGCAAGTTTACAGGTAAGAGCTTTGTGAATCAGGCACTTACGCTGTAAACCTGCGGCGGTGTAGCATAAATGGGATACGTTACGCTGCAGCAGCGTAACGTATTTCTCTCTGAATCTGGCCCTTAATGCTTTTGTCTTTCTCCTCTGTGACTATCTTATCTCCCCTTTTTCTGTTGATTTTCTTTCTTTACCCTCTCAGCTTTCCTCCTTTTTTCTTCTCTCTCCTTGCTAGATTTCTATTTTTTCTTATGTTAAACACTTAAGACCCGGACCATTTGGCTTGCCAAAACCAGGCCACTTTTTGCGATTCGGCACTGCGTCGCTTTAACTGACAATTGCGCGATCGTGCGACGTGGCTCCCAAACAAAATTGTCGTTCTTTTTTTCCCACAAATAGAGCTTTCTTTTGGTGGTATTTGATCACCTCTGAGGTTTATATTTTTTGCGCTATAAGCAAAAATAGAGCGACAATTTTGAAAAAAAATCTATATATTTATTTTTTAAATAAATATCCCCAAAAAATAAAAAAGTTATGTTTTTCTCAGTTTAGGCCTTCTACATATTTTTTGCAAAAAAATTTCAATAAGCGTTTATTGATCAGTTTTCGCAAAAGTTATAGGCCCATATTCTCAAAAGAGATACGCCGTCGTATCTCTGCCTAGCGCCGTCGTATCTATGCGACTGATTTTTAGAATCAGTTACGCATAGATATCCATTCGATCCGACAGGCGTAAGTCTCTTACACCGTCGGATCGTAACTTCAATTTTTTTTCCCCCGCTAGGTGGCGCTTCCGTCGATTTCCGCGTCGAGTATGCAAATTAGCTAGATACGCAAATTCCCAAACGTACGCGCGCCCGACGCAGTAAAGTTACGACGTTTACGTTAGGCTTTTCCCGGCGTAAAGTTGCCCCTGGGTCTATGGGGCGCAGTCAATGTTAAGTATGGCCGTCGTTCCCGCGTCGAAAATTTAAAAAGTTACGTCGTTTGCGTAAGTCGTCCGTGAATGGTGCTGGACGTAATTTACGTCCACGTCAAAACCAATGACGTCCTTGCGACGTAATTTAGAGCAATGCACGCCGGGAAATTTTAGGGACGGCGCATGCACAGTTCGTTCGGCGCTGGCACGCGCTTCATTTAAATGAAACACGCCCCCTACACGCCGAATTTGAATTCCGCCGGGTGATTTACGCTACGCCGCCGCAACTTTACAGGCAAGTGCTTTGTGAATAAAGAACTTGCCTGAAAAACTTGCGGCGGCGTAACGCAAATCAGATACGTTACACCCGCACAATTTTGCGGCGTTCTACCAGAATCTGGCCCATAGCGTCTATGAAATAGGGGATAGTTGTATGGCATTTTTATTAATATTGTTTTTTTTTTTTTACTAGTAAAGTTGGCGATCAGCAATTTTTATCTTGACTGCGACATTATGGCGGACACATTGGACACTTTTGACACCATTTTGGGACCATAAACTGAATGCCATACAGTTCTTTTTTTTTTTTTCGTAAGATCACCTTTGCGCCAAGGAGCAAATTTTCCGATGGGCACCTAATTACGGAAAAATTCTGCTTGGTATTCCCTCTGACTTATTGACCTTCTATATTGTAACTGGTCTGGTCTTCCAACTTTACCATGTACTTTGGGTGGCCAAATGATGCCATGTTCAAGGTATCACACACAGTTACATACTGTAGATAATATACAGTACAGAAACTCTACATTACCACCAGTAACTAAAACAATAAAGTGTAACATGCAATACACATAGGGCCAGATTCACCAAAGAGATACGACGGCGTATCTGCTGATACGCCATCGTATCTCTGTTTCTATCTATGCGACTGATTCATAGAATCAGTTACGCATAGATATCCATAAGATCCGACAGGTGTAATTGTTTTACACTGTCGGATCTTAGGATGCAGTACCGCGGCCGCCGCTGGGGGGGGGGGGGAATTTGCGTCGTAAACCAGCGTCGGGTATGCAAATTAGGAGTTACGGCGGATCCACGATGGATTTTCGCGTTCGCTACGTCGCCGCTAGTCTAGTTTCCCGTCGCAAAGTTAGTCGTCGTTTTTGGTGCCCTAACTTTAGCCAGCAAACGTATTGCTGTCTAAAGTATGGCCGTCGTTCCCGTGTCGAAATTTAAAAAATAACGTTGTTTGCGTAAGCCGTCCGGGAATACAGAATTACGCTACGCACGTCGCCGTCAGGAAAAATGACGCCACGGCACGCAAAGCACGGCAGGAGTAAAGAAACGGAGCATGCGCAGTAGGTCCGGCGCGGGAGCGCGCCTAATTTAAATGGCACACGCCCATTTGAATTGGCCCGCCTTGCGCCGGAGGCCGCCGGCGTAGTTTTCATCGCAAGTGCTTTGTGTATCAGGCACTTGCGATGAAAACTTGTGGCGGTGTAATGTATCTATGATACGTTACGCCGCCGCACTTCTACCAGAATCTGGCCCATACATTTTATGGTCAAAGGTTTGTAGACACCCAAAACCTCATACACACAATCGAACTTCCATCTGACTTTTCCGTATATTTTGTTTCGAACGGCGTTGTCCATGAACTTGGTATGCATACACACGGCAGGACTTTTTCAGCGAATAAACATGAACGTAGTGACGTAATAGACGTACTATGTGGTTTTCCTGCTCTTTACTGCCACCCTTTATGCAACTTCTGCTATTGTTGTCTGATCTTTAGCATTGGTTCTGAGCATGCATGTTTGTACTTTGGACTTTAGTCCGATGGACTTGTGTACACAAGACTGGATTAGCCGACATAGGACATTTGTTGCCAGAAAGTTTGTCTGTTCTCACAGCGAACATTTGTCCGATGAAAAAGCGAAAAAGTTTGTCCGATGGAGCGTACACACGGTCGGATTGTCCACTAAAACAGGTCCATCGGACAATTGTTGTCAAAAAGTCCAATTGTGTGTACGGGCCTTTACAATAACACCTGTCTGTATGGCCAAAAGTACGTGGAAAGCCTTCAAAACAAAGGAGTTCAAGTGTTTTCGGAGAAGGTTGCTGGTAATGCTAAAGCATGCAAAAACATTCCAGACAATTGTGCAGTTTCAGCCTTGTTGCAGCAGTTTGGGGAAGGCTCTTCTCTACTTTATATATATATAAAAACAGTGGCCCGGATTCAGAGAGAATTTACGCCGGCGTATCCATAGATACGCCGCGTAAATTCAAATCTGTGCCGGCGTATCTACTTTCTGTATTCAGAAGGCTAGATACGCCGACATTAGCCTAAGATACGACTGGCATAAGTCTCTTACGCCGTCGTATTTTAGGGTGCATTCTGACTCTGGCCGCTAGGGGCGCTTCCGTTGTTGTCGGCATAGAATATGCTAATTACCTAGATACGCCGATTCACAAACGTACGTACACCCGGCGCAATTTATTTACGACGTTTACGTTAGGCTTTTTCGGCGTAAGGTTGTTCCTGCTATTAGGAGGCGCAGCCAATGTTAAGTATGGGCGTCGTTCCCGCTTCGAAATTTGAATTTTTTACGTTGTTTGCGTAAGTCGTTCGCGAATAGGGCTGGACGTAATTTACGTTCACGTCGAAACCAATACGTCGTTGCGCCGTACTTGGAAGCAATGCACACTGGGATATGTACATGGACGGCTCATGCGCCGTCCGTAAAAAACGTCAATCACGTCAGGTCATCATACATTTACATAAAACACGCCCCCCCTTCCACATTTGAATCACGCGCTCTTACGCCGGCCCCATTTACGCTACGCCGCCGCAACTTACGGAGCAAGTGCTTTGTGAATACTGCACTTGCTCCTGTAAGTTACGCAGGCGTAGCGTAAAGACGATACGCTGCGCTGCCGTAAGAGGAAGCGCAGCTACGTGAATCCACCCCAGTGTTGCACAAAGTATAACAAAAACAGTGAGTCCACGAGTCACCAAAGTGACATAAATGTGAACAGGTGTCTTGATTGTTGCTACACCTAGAAATCCTCCATCTTGTGATGAACATCCACCAATAAAGGACGTGCTCTTACCGGAGAACATTTACCTCCTGTTACGGGGAGTCAAAAGAATCTCATGTATTCCAAATGCTCCGTCACCATTTGTAGGTCAGCATACGGAAGATGAGGAAGATCATTCCAGGCAGCCAATCAAGAAGTCACAAGTCCTTGTTGTGTATGGTATTCTGCACTCAGGGCTCCCTCAGCTGCTGGACCATAGGCGTGTGCACAGAGTGTGCCAGGTGTGCCTGGGCACACCCTAATCACCCTTGGTGCAGATTCCCCCTGTTTCAACCACCCTTTATATTTCAGAATGGAGAGCGGGGGAATATGTTATTTATGCAGAGGCGTATCTAGTGAAAATAGCGCCTATGGCAAGCACTAAAACAGCGCCCCTGTCGAAACATTTGAAACCCATCTTTCAGATAACCTTAACAAAAAAACTGCTAACAAAACTAGTGATATTTATCATCCCTTGTGATACCTTGGGTAGTGACATGTCCTCTTTATGGAGAAATCTGGGGTTTATTAGACCCCTAATCCTTCCTCTGCCCTCCAAGGCCAGGTAAATGCAGAACCAATACTGGAAGTGATGAAATCTTTCCCACTTAAGACCTCAGTTTTCTCAGAGGAGAGGGAGAAACTGATGTTCCTCCTTCTTCTTTGTGCGCTGCCAATCCGACCAGATGGAATGAGAGAACAGGGGAGGGCTGTGGCTGAACGCAGCAGGGATAGCGCTGCCATTGTCCATTAGCAAAGATGCTGAAAAAGAGATCCTGCCTATGCTCGGGAGGAGAAAAGAAGAGGTCCTGAGACCCTGGTAAGTGCCTTGCTGCCCAGCCACTCAACAGCGCCCCCTTCATATGGCGCCCATGGCACTTTCCATGGCCGCCATACCCTAGATACGCCACTGCATTTATGGGCCCCTTCCATTTCTGATCAGTACCGATTACTTACTGTTATTGTAAAAATATAATAATAATGGAAAAAAATATTTAGAAATTTGTAAAACATAATACAAATAAAACTAAAAAAACTACTGACACTTTCCACTGCCCTACTAACTGACACCATCCACTATCCTACTGACACCATATGTGTCAGAGTATATACACGCACGCACAAAGGGGCAGATCCACAAAGAAAGTACGCCGGCGTATCTAGTGATACGCCGGCGTACTTTCAAATTTCCCGCGTTGTATCTTTGTTTTGAATCCTCAAAACAAGATACGACGGCATCTGGGTTAGATCCGACAGGCGTACGTCTTCGTACGCCTTTGGATCTTAGATGCAATTCTTCGGCGTCCGCTGGGTGGCGTTCCCGTCGTAATCCGCGTCGAGTATGCAAATTAGCTATTTCCAACGATCCACGAACGTACGAGCGGCCGTCGCATTCCTTTACGTCGTTTCTAGTCGGCTTTTTTCGGCGTATAGTTAAAGCTGCTATTTGGTGGCGTACGCAATGTTAAGTATGGTCGTCGTTCCCGCGTCGAATTAGATTTTTTTTTATTTTGTTTGCGTAAGTCGTCAGTGAATGGGGCTGGATGTAATTTACGTCCACGTCAAAACAATGACGTCCTTGCGACGCCATTTAGCGCAATGCACAGCTGGAAATTTAGGGACGGCGCATGCGCAGTTCGTTTGGCGCGGGGACCCGCTTCATTTAAATGAAACACGCCCCCTACTTGCCAATTTGAATTACGCGCCGTTACGCCGCGAGAGACTAACTACACCGCCGTAACTTACGGTGCAAATTCTTTCTGGATTCAAACCAAAGCCAGGTAAGTTAAACATAGTTTATTTTAGTTTTTTTCCTTTTTCTCTCTCAATCTGGTGTAGAGGAACCTGAATGATCTGCAAAAACCACTGACCTCAATGCTACTGAACACCTTTGGGATGAATTGTAACACCGATTACAAGCCATGACTTCTTAGCCAACATCAGTGTCGGATCTCACAAATGCTCTTTTGACAAAATGAGCACAAATTTCCATAAACGCACTCCAAAATCTTGTGAAAAGCTGTTATAGCTGCAAAGGGGGCCAACACTGTCTCAATGCCCATTACTTTCGGTATTGTGTGTCCAACAAACTGAAATAGGTGTGATAATAAGGTGTCCGGAACATTTTGGCCATGTAATGTACAACTCAACCTGCAAACATGATCACTCTTCCCCCCCCTCCTCCCATCATAGAATCTACACTATATACAGACAGGTCAATCAGTATTAACATTTTATAGCACTTCTGTACCTAATAACAATATAGAATGTCCTGGGGCCAGTCCTGCTAACATACAGTGTAGCAGTTCAAACTACCATGTCATTAATTAACCTCTGACTCAAGAGTAAATGTAAATTATGCAAACTGCAAACCATGGGCCAGATTCAAGAACAATTACGGCGGCGTAACGTATCCCCTTTACGTTACTCCGCCGCAAGTTTTCGTCGTAAGTTCTTGATTCACAAAGCACTTGCGTGCAAACTTGCGGCGGCGTAGCGTAAAGCCGTCCGGCGCAAGCCCGCCTAATTCAAATGCGGCGTGTACCATTTAAATTAGGCGCGCTCCCGCGCCGAATGTTTTGCGCATGCTCCGTTAGGAAATTTCCCACGGAGCTTTGCGCAAAATTACGGCACCCGACGTGTTTTTTGAACGGCGACGTGCGTTACGTCCTTCTGAATTCCCGGAGGTCTTACACAAAAAAAAAAAAATTGAAATTCGACGCGGGAACGACGGCCATACTTTAACATGGGCTGTCTATTGTTACACCACCTAAATAGCAGCCGTAAGTTTGCGACCCGAAAAGCCGACTAGCAACGACGTAAGAGAATGCAACGAACGCGCGTATCTTCGTGGATCGCCGTAAACAGCTAATTAGCATACCCGACGTGGAAAACGACGCGATCTCCATCCAGCGGCCGCTGAAGTATTGCATCCTAAGATCCGAAGGTGTACGGAGCCGTACGCCTGTCGGATCTTAGCGAAATGCCGTTGTATCTTTGTTTGTGAATTACAAATAAAGATACGACGCGGCAAATTTGAAAGTACGCCGGGGTATCAGCAGATACTCCGGCGTACTTTTTCTGTGAATCTGGCCCCATGTTTCTATCCAGAATTCCATCATTAGAGACCCCGGCTTTCATATACATGAGGGCATTTCACACCACATCAGACCCAAAGGACACAGCAGACATACCCAATGTATTTGAAGCAGTAGTGACCACACAGATGACTATTTCACTCAACACCAAATAATTTTTAAGAGGTGCACCGAAATGGAAATTTCTGAACCGAAACAAAACCGAAATAAAAAAAAAATGTCAGGCCGAGGCCGAAACCGAAAATTACTTTTCTTCTTTTTTAAATAATTGTATGTTAAAACATACACTCACTGTGCCCCCAATTGCCACCTCACTGTGCCCTTAAATTGCCGCCTCACTGTGCCCCCAATTGCCGCCTCTTGTTTCTTTTTTTTTTTTTTGTAGCTTGTCGTTTTACTTTTTTATTTTTTTTGTATAATTTTCTTATTTTTAATATTATTTTTCTTATTCTTTACTTTTTAGTTACTTATTTTATTAATTTAATTATTATTTCTTTTTTTTTTTTACTGCTATCACGCAGGAGAAAATAATTCCCTGTGTGATAGCAATTGGAGGTGACAGGTTCTCTTTATTAACCCTGTCACCTCAGGAGTGGATTGGTGTCAGGTACAGTAGCCAAACTAGGCAGCCGGGGGGAGGAGGAGGGGGGACGGGGGACAGAGCCCTGAAGATTTAGCCAGCCGGAGGGAGGTATGTAATGTGGGGGGGAGGGGGATGGCTGCTAGAAAAGAAAGCAACCCACCACCGCCCGTACGCTGAAACTGTCTCCGCTCTGCTCGCACACACCCCCGCCTCCTCCTAACCCCACACATCTTAGCATTAGACCGGCATTCTGTTTATCACAGCGTGGGGTTAGGAGCAGGCGGGGCTGTGTGCAAGCAGAGCGGAGACAATTTCAGTATGTGTTTTACCGCTCTGCAGCCACTATTCATTATCGGCAATTTTAAAGCTGTTTCGGCATTGTCCCCAAAACAGCTGTTTTCGGCCGATATGTATCGGCCACCGATATATCGGTGCATCCCTAATTTTAATTGTAGCACTTCTTCCGCAGGAGTCACAGGAATGGCTTGTCCAGGTCTTCCCAACTTCAGCTCCGAAGCCAGGCACACAACAGGCTCGTTCACTCTTTCTAAAAAAAAAACAGTCTAGGGGATGTTGTTTCTGTTGTTTTTATTTTTGAGAACTTGGATAGGGATTAGGTATGTGGTGGTATACTCCAAGATAAAAACTCTGTACAACTGCAGACTTAGGGCCAAATCCTCAAAAGAGATACGACGGAGTAACTGCTGTTACTCCGTCGTATCCCTGGTCCTAACTATGGAACTGATCCACAGAATCAGTTTTCCATAGTTAGGGAGAAGATCCCACATGTGTAATTGAATTACACTGCCGGATCTTAGGATGCAGTACCGCATCCGCCGCTGGGGGCATTTTGCGTCGAAATGCCGCCTCGGGTATGCAAATTAGGACTTACG
Source organism: Rana temporaria (assembly GCF_905171775.1). Taxonomy (NCBI): domain Eukaryota; kingdom Metazoa; phylum Chordata; class Amphibia; order Anura; family Ranidae; genus Rana; species Rana temporaria. The sequence goes on along the minus strand of NC_053491.1, from coordinate 23,706,271 downwards.
GAGATCCACAAAGCTTTTCAGCTTCGTTTTTTCTCCGTAAGTTTTATTTTGCAAACGCAAAATTAGGGCTGCTTTTACAAAGTGTAAACTGTTTACACCTTGTAAAAACAGACCTTTCTTGCTCGCGACGTGATTTTTTTAAAATGTAAAAAAAAAATTTTGGCGCCGTATCTTTTTTTTTACCCGACGCAACTTTATTGTCCCGTCGCAATCCAAAAAGCCCGACGTAACGTAATTTCGCGCTATGCACGTCGGGAAAATGACGTCACGAGCATGCGCAGTACGGCCGGCATGGGAGCGCGCCTCATTTAAATGGGAATCGCCCCCTGGAGAAGAGGAACGCCTTGCGCCGGCCCGATTTAAGTTACACCGCTCAAAATTTCTAGGTAAGTGCTTTGTGGATCGGGCACTTAGTTAGAGATTTTGCGGCGGTGTAACTTAAATAGAAAAAGTTACGTTGCGCCGGGTTTTTGAGAATTAGGCCCTAAATCTTTCTTTCTGCTCTAAGTAGTAGTAGAATAAGTAGCACAAAGTCCCTTCTGTTTAGTGGACAATATCTGGACAGAGCTCTTCAGTCTGGCTCGGGGGCTACCGCTTTTGGTATGAAAAATTCACCCCGAGCCAGACTCGGGAATACCGGTCAGCAGGTTAAAGTGACGCAGTGCCGAATCGCAAAAAGTGCTCTGGTCAGGAAGGGGGTAAAATCTTCCAGGGCTAAAGCAGTTAAGGGGGTGTGGCAGGGGGGTGTCCTATGCATACATACTTTTGCTAATAGGTGTCCCTCGTTGCCATCTCAAAAAGTTGAGAGGTATGATGTTAGTGTCGTGCTGTTATGTGCTTTCTACAATGTTCCCTAGATGCCGCAAACACAATACTATTCGTTTTTTTTTTAAACTGAGGTGTCTATTTGGGAAAAACACTTTACTCAAAAATCCACCAGTCTCAGATTTCTGAAATATCAGATCCAATAATTATTTAATGTATATCTAATCCCAAAAAAACGAAACTATAGTATATTACAGCCTACCATAATTAAATGTAGTGGTTGCAATTGTTTTCTTTTTTTTTTCTTTTGCCATTTGTTCTTTATTTTAGCTGGATAATCCTGAAAATAACAAATTACCCCCCATGGCTACTCTTACTTGTCCACTGTATCTATGAAGGCAGTCACAAAGTTGTCACATTGACTTCCTACATACTTATCTTTGTTCATCTGAATGACATAGTGAATTGAAGGGACTACTAGTTTACATGAGAAAGATAACATTGTTTTTGCTTTTCAGCTCACAGAAAGTGGGAGGACACGGCATTTATGGACGAACCAACCGGGGTTTTCTGTACTTGCTAAAAATGTTCTAAGCCTGTCCCCTAACAAATAGGGATCCCGGAGCAGGAAGATGTCACACTTAGCAGCAGTATTATCCCTGATTTCATCTATTTCATTTATTAATTCACCCAACCTTCGAACACATCCACCCCTGGCTGGTGAGTATATATATATATATATATATATATATATATATATATATATATATATACAGTGGAACCTTGGATTACAAGCATAATCCGTTCCAAGGGAATTAATGTAATCCAAAGCTCTTGCATATCAAAGCGAGCTTCCCCATAGAAGTCAATGGAAACGAAGAGAATTTGTTCCGTGTTAACTTCTATGGCATGCAATGCCGCATGTGGCCAGAGTTGGTGGGGCACAGGAGAGCCTCGGAAATACACGGAGAAAGCTTGGCTGATCCAGGAATCCCTCGGAAAGGTATTTCTGAGTGATTCTGAATTTTTCCGATCGGTTCGGAATGGCTCTGTCCCCCGCGCCCCTGTACCTCTGGCCAAATGCTGTACTGCACACCCCATTAGCTTGAATTCTGCTAGTTTCGCGCAAACCAAGTGAGGTTTTAAAAAAAAAGTTGCTCATTATTCAAAACGCTTGTTAACCGCGTTACTCGTAAACCAAGGTTCCACTGTATTACTATGAAGGACTATTAGATTATGCTTAAAGGGATTGTAAAATCAGAAGTTTTTTTTATCTTAATGCATTCTTTGCATTAAAGCGGAGGTTTAACCAAAAAACAAGTATATAACATTACATTCAGTAGACCTCAAACATGTACAGTATGCCGTTTTTTTTTTTTGGGGGGGGGTACATACGGTATTATCAGTATTTTCCTCCCGGCTTCCGGATACTCACTCCTTTGGGACTGGGCGTTCCTGTGCAGTGCCGCAATGTCATCTGGGACTTCGCCCATATGATTGACGTGCCTGAGAAAAACTCCCACCGACGGATAAGGTGCGTCACGACTTCCCGAAAATAGCCGAATTGCGAGTCGGCTCTATACGGCTCTATACGGCGCCTGCGCACCGACTAGGAGCCGTGTAGAGCTGACTGAGCAGGCCCCATGTAGCAGTTTGGCTATTTTCGGAAATTCATGACGCGCCTTATCCGCCGGTGGGAGTTTTTCTCAGGCACATCAATCATATGGGACTTTGCGGCACTGCACAGGAACACCCAGTTCCGCGGGAGTGAGCATGTGGAAGCCGGGAGGAAAATACTGATAATACCGTATGTACACCCCCCCCCCCCAAAAAAAAACGGCATACTGTACATGTTTGAGGTATACTGAATGTAATGTTATATGCTTGTTTTTTGGGTGAACCTCCGCTTTAAGATAAAAGCCTTCTGTGTGAAGCAGCTCCCCTAATACTTACCTGAGCCCCATCTCTCTCGAGCGACGTCCACGAGTGTCTCGGTCGTCCAGTGTCTCGGCCAATCAGGAGAGAGTGGGGGTGGGACCGGGCTGCAGCTCTGTGTCTGATTGGACACAGAGAACTGTGACTCAGCTTGGGTGCCCCTATAGCACGCTGCTTGCTGTTGGGGCACTCAACAGGAGGGAGGGGCCAGGAGACCCGAGAAGAGGAGGATCAGGGCTGCTCCACTGCACAGGGCAGGTAAATATAAAGGGCCAGATTCACAGAAGAAATACGCTGGAGTATCTACTGATACTCCGGCGTATTTTCAAATTTGCCGCGTCGTATCTTAATTTGTGATTCACAAACAAGATACGACGGCATTTGGCTAAGATCCGACAGGCTTACGGCTTCGTACGCCTTTGGATCTTAGGCTGCAATACTTCGGCCGCCACTGGGTGGAGTTTGCGTCGTTTTCCAGCGTCGGGTATGCAAATTACGGCGATCCACGAAGGTACTCGCGTGCGTTACGTCGTCGCAAGTTGTTTTTTCCCGTCGCAAAGTTAAGCCTGCTTTTTCATGGCTTAACTTTAGACCAGCCATGTTAAAGTATGGGCGTCGTTCCCGCGTCGAATTTCAATTTTTTTTTTTCCTATGACGTCCGGGAATACGTTACGCACGTCGCCGTTCAAACAATACGTCGGGGCGCCGTAATTTTGCGCAAAGCACGTCGGGAAATTTTCTAACGGAGCATGTGCAGAACGTTCGGCGCGGGAGCGCGCCTAATTTAAATGGTACACGCCCCATTTGAATTAGGCGGGCTTGCGCCGGACGGCTTTACGTTACACCGCCGTAAGTTTACACGCAAGTGCTTGGTGAATCAGGCACTTGCGCTGAAATCTTGCGGTGGTGTAACGTAAAGACGATACGTTACGCCGCCGCGATTCTTTATGAATCTGGCCCAACATGTTTATTATTTTTATTGAAAAAAACAACAACTTTACAATCACTTTAATTCACAAATCTATGTGTACATTTTGTAAAGTGAGTCTAATGGTTGATATTTTCCTATTATATTATAACACACAGCTCAGTAATAAGTGGTCCCTTTGTTTTGTTGTTATTCAGTTGTTTTTGTCAGCCAAACGCTCTGATTGGCCCAAGTTGTCTTTTGTTCAAATTACACTTTATTTTTATGAGCCAGCTGTTTCAGATTGACCAAAGTAAAACCTGGAGCTTTTTTTTTTTCTTCTTCTTTTATGAGACAGCTGTTTTGTGATTAGTTGAAGGAAACCTGTGCTACACGTTTATTTTCGGGCCGTATTCTGATTGTCTAATCTTTTCCATGAGTGAATGAATGAACACAAATAATGTGTTGCACCTTCTTATTTCATAAACGCATTGTGAGAGATTCATATGAATAGGATTTAATCCCACTCCTCTATCCCCAGATGCAGGATTTCCTGCCATCGCTGTTTGCGTTATTTTCTGTTTGGAACTTGAAAAAGATTCCCAGATATATTTATGATGACTTGGATTGTGTGAAAGAGAATTCATTTATTGTCTATGTCCTCTGGCTAAAGGCAAATGTATATAGACAGATCTGGTAGGTTCATTTGGCTTGATGGATGAAAAATGGAGTCATTTAAAGAGGAAGTAAACTTTGCGGGGAGAAAAAGGTTTTCCCCTTCCCTGCAAAGTAAAGGCATAATGTGCTAGTATGCATCGCATAAAGTCCTGGGGAAAAAAGTGTGGGAACTCCCACCCAAGATCCACTCCCCCACCAAAAAAAAAATGATACGCTCATATGCATATATATTTCACAGAAAATACTGGTGCTGGCCTGGCTGGTCTCGGTACTGGCCTGGCTGGTCTCGGTACTGGCCTGACTGGTCTCGGTGCTGGCCTGGCTGGTCTCAGGGTGCTGGTTGGCTGGCCTCAGGATACTCGGTGCAGGCCTGACTGGTCTCGGTGCTGGCCTGGCTGGCCTCAGGGTGCTGGCTGGCTGGCCTCAGGGTACTCGGTGCTGGCCTGACTGGTCTCGGTGCTGGCCTGGCTGGTCTTAGGGTGCTGGCTGGCTGGTCTAAGGCCTCGTACACACGACCGAGTTTCTTGGCAAAAACCAGCAAGAAACTTGCTGGGATTTTTTTTTTGCAGAGGAAACCGGTCGTGTGTACATTTTTAGACGAGGAAACTGTCGAAGATCCCGTCGAGCCAAAAAGAGAGCATGTCTTCTTTTTCCTCAACGGGAATGGAGAAACTTGCCTTGTCAAGTTCCTTGACAGCCTAACAAGGAACTCGACGAGGAAAACAATGTGTTTCACCCGTCGAGTTCCTCGGTCGTGTGTACGAGGCTTCAGGGTGCTGGCTGGCTGGCCTCAGGGTGCTGGCTGGCTGGCCTCAGGGTGCTGGCTGGCCTCAGGGTGCTGGCTGGCTGGTCAATCTGTATATATAAATATATATTATAGTAGGGTACAAAAAGGGCTTTTTTTTACAGCTCACTGCACACACAGTGTCAGTGTGTCAGTGTCAGGGCAGAGTGCGTGTGACGGTGTGAGGAGATGAGACGCGGGCTCATGCTAGCGTTGCTGTGTGACTCCGCCTCTGCAAGATGTCACACGCAACCGGCCGCATACTGAAGGACAGGGGGCAGGCTAGTTCGGAGCCTGGAGCAGGGGGGGCTCCGAGACTGCTTGGCTCAGTTCGCCTGCCCCTAACAGTGACTCGAGTCGAGTCCTTCACTATTCGGCGATGCTGGGCAAAGCTCAGCTCAAAGCTCCTGTTACTAAATAAAATAGTTAGCTTACAGTCCTGTTTACACCTTGCTTTTGCTATGCTTTGCTTCGACTTTGCTTCAAAAATTATACCCCATGTCTCTTGGTGCTTCAAAGAGTCTTCAAAGCCTCCATAGAAGTCTATGGCAAAGCTCGCTTGAAGCCCCACTGAAGCCCCACAAAGCCTCATCCAAGCTCACCGAAGCCCCTGCTTCCAGGGAGAATGATCTGGAAGAGGGGCAGGGCACAGGACTGGAGTGACAGGGAGCTCATGTGAGGAGCCCTGACCAATCCCCACTTGGTATTGGCAAAGAGCAGGCCTCCCATATAAGCTCAGGTCCCAGCCCACTGGGGAGGAGTTGTTGGCCGAGACACATGGAGAATAGAGCATTAGGCAGCAGCAGGAGGCCATACCCATCTGGGGGGGGTGCCGATCGTGGAGGAGCCCGGGAGAGCTGGGAGTGAGCTACATCCTTACACGGTCATGGATGGAGTGTCCTGGAACAGAGGGGCTGGAGAAGCTGTCGGAAAGGAATGTCTGTCCAGATAAAGTTCTTCATCATGGACTCGGGGCAGGAAAAGGTCGGTGAGGGGATCACAGTGGATTTCTGGATGAGGCATGCCAGGGGAGCTGTGAGCAAGGCCAGAGGAGAGACTGTGGGAAAAGTGTCAAATCAATGCGGCCTGAGGGCGCAGGATTTGCAGACCGGGCTAGCTGGGAACAGTAGTCCACCAGGCTACATGTGCTACTAAATTACTAAGCCGCCGGGGAGAGGTACTGCAGACTGTCCAGTCACATTTATAGTGCATATTTATAGCACTGTTCGCTGTATAAATGTGAATGGTCCCAAAAATGTGTCAAAAGTGTCCGATGTGTCCCCCATAATATTGCAGTACTGACAGAAATCGCAGATAACCGCGATTACTAGTAAAAAAAAAAAATTATAAAAAAAAAAATGTCAGAATTATATCCCCTGTTTTGCAGCCGCTATAACTTTTGCGCAAACCAATCACCATATGCTTATTGCGATTTTTTTACCAAAAATATGTAGAAGAATATGTATCGGCCTAAACTGAGAATTTCTTTTTTTTTTTTTTTTTTTTTAAATTGGGATATTTATTATAGCAAAAAGTAAAAAATATTGTGTTTTTTTCAAAATTGTCGCTCTATTTTTGTTTATAGCGCAAAAAATAAAAAACGCAGAGGTGATAAAATACCACCAAAGAAAGCTCTATTTGTGGGAAAAAAGGACGTCAATTTTGTTTGGAAACCACGTCGCACAACTGTGCAATTTTCATTCAAATTGTGACAGTGCCAAAAGCTGAAATTTCACCTGGGCAGGAAGGGGGTATATGTGCCCAGTAAGCAAGTAGTTAACAAAGGATTATGATTGCCCTCAAAAGGGCCGGTTGTATCTGTAAGATTAGATGTCCAGCACATCCCCTCCCCTTACATTAGATGTCGAGAGCCATCCCACCATCAGAAATTGAGTCCCCCACTCTCCCTTACATCACAGTGCACCCCCCCCCCCCCTTTCCTTATGCTGCTGCTGGGAAGAAGCTGGATGCATTGCTTGAAAGCAGAAATGAAGAGTCTGGAGTAGGACCAGAGGAGGGCTGGAGCTCTCTTGCAGCTGCAGGAGAGGTGTGAGCAGTGGCGTATCTAGAGTATGGCAGCCATGGCAAGTGCCATGGGCGCCATATGAAGGGGGCGCTGTTGAGTGGCTGGGCAGCAAGGCACTTACTAGGGTCTGAGGACCTCTTCTTCTCTCCTCCCGAGCATAGGCAGGATCTTCTTTTCAGCACCTTTTCTAATGGACAATGGCAGCACTATCCCTGCTGCGTTCAGCCACAGCCCTCCCCTGTTCTCCCAGGTTCTCCCATTCCATCTGGTTGGATTGGCAGCGCACAAAGAAGAATGAGGAACATCAGTTTCTCCCTCTCCTCTGTGAAAACTGAGGACTTAAGTGACGAAGACTTCATCACTTCCAGTATTGGTTCTGCATTTACCTGGCCTTGGAGGGCAGAGGAGCGATCAGGGGTCTAATAAACCCCAGATTTCTCCATAAAGAGGACATGTCACTGTCCAAGGTATCACAAGGGATGATAAATATCACTATTTTTGTTAGCAGTTTTTTTGTTAAGGTTATCTGAAAGATGGGTTTCAAATGTTTCGACAGGGGGTGCAGTTTCAGTGCTTGCCATAGGCGCTATTTTCACTAGATACGCCCAGGCCCGTCGCTACAGGACAGGCAATACAAACAATTGCTTGAGGCCCCGAGCTGGCCTGGGGCCCCCAACTTCCCCTTCCCAGGCTGTAGCATGGCCGAGCTCCTCTTCCTTCTTCCTGGAGTCCTGTCAGTCCGGCTGGGTACCGAGCGTGGTACAGGAGATTTTGTTTCCTATTCCCGGCCGGATTGACAGGAAGTGCACACTGAGTGCTCAATTCCTGTCAGTCCGGCCGGGAACACAGGAAACAGAATCTCCTGTACCACGCGGTACCAGGCCCGGCCCAGACACTATCTGATAGCGGACTGGGGACCCATAATGATAGAACACTGGACTGACAGAGGAAGAGGAGTTCGGCCATGCTACAGCGGCAGCCTACAGGGAAGAAGTGGAGGTGAGATTAGAAAAACATAAGGGCCCGGATTCAGATACAATTGTGTATCTATCCGCGGGCGTAACGTATCTCAGATACGTTACGCCGCCGTAACTTAGGGCGCAAGTTCCGCATTCATAAAGAACTTGAGCCCTAAGTTACGGCGGCGTAACGTCTGTGGTCCGGCATAAGCCCGCCTTATTCATATGTGGATGATGTGGGCGTGTTTTAATTAAATTTAGTGTGACCCCACGTATTTGACGTGAACGTTTCCAAGTGCGCATGCTCCAAATTACGCCGCAAACTGTCAATGCTTTCGACGTGAACGTAACTTACGTACAGCCGTATTCGCGAACGACTTACGTAAACAACATAAAATACGACGCTGTTCGGTCTTTTTTGACGTTCATACTTAACATGACTTACCCCTGCTTTATGAGGGGTAACTTTACGCTGGAAAAAGCGTTACGCAAATGACGTAAACAAATGCGCCGGGCGGACGTACGTTTCTGAATCGGCGTATCTACCTAATTTGCATATTCGACGCGGAAGTCTAGGGAAGCGCCCCTAGCGGTCAGCGTAAATATTGCACCCTAAGGCCCCGTACACACGACCGAACATGTCTGCTGAAACTGGTCCGCAGACCAGTTTCAGCGGACATGTTCGGTCGTCTGTACGTCCGATCGGACAATTTTCCGGCGGATCAGGCAGGTTTCCAGCGGACAAATGTTTCTTAGCATGCTAAGAAACATGTCCGCTGGAAGCCTGTCCGTCGGACATGTTCGGTCGTCTGTACGACTTACCGGACATGTCCGCTCGGCCGAAAGCCCTCTCATGCGTCGAAGTGATTCGACGCATGCGTGGAAGCATTGACCTTCCAGGGTCGGGCACGTCGCCGCGACGGCGCGGCCACGTCACTGCATATCCTGTCTAAGGGGATTTTGGTTTGATGGTGTGTACAACCATCAGACCAAAATCCGGCAGCGGACATGTCCGATGAAAACGGTCCGGCGGACCGTTTTCATCGGACAGTCCGTCCGTGTGTACGAGGCCTAAGATACGACGGCGTAGGAGACTTACGCCGCTCGTATCAAGGCAACATTGAGACGTATCTGATTCTATGAATCAGACGCCGAGCTGCGACGGCCCGCACTCAGAGTTACGACGGCGTATCTGGAGATACGCCGTCGTAACTGCTTTCTGAATCCGGGCCAGGGACTAGGGAGGGGGGGGAGTAAGAACATGGTTGTAAAAAATTATTGTAGCGCTAACGTAGGCTTTGCATTCAGGGGTGGGGGGTGCTTGGGGGCCCCCATTTTGCTTGGGGCCCCCAAATTCCTTCAAACGGCCCAGGATACGCCCTCTAGGTGTGAGGGCCACATGAAATATCTGGAGATACGCTGTTGTAACTGCTTTCTGAATCCGGGCCAGGGACTGGGGGGGGGGGGGCACATGAAATGGCCTGGAGGGCCAGATTCGGCCCACGGGCCTTGTGTTTGACACCTGTGCCTTAGATTGTAAAGCTGAGGGCAGTAACTGGTGTAAAGCGTAGAGTAAATTGTAATAAATAAATCTACATGTTTACCCAAGACATACACCTCTTATCATATAGTTGATCTTTCAAGTAACCTGAGAGCTCGCCAAAAAGAATCGGATCCATAAACAGGTGTATTTTACCTTTAAGCATAAGGGCTACATATTGCATTATATTTCAAAACTTTTTTTTTTCCCTATCTACTTGCTTTAAACTGATCTCTTTTTCCAGCCTTTGTTTCCTAAACTCAAACAATGGCAGATAAATGAAGGTGGAAGCACGGCAAACAATGTACGCTTTCTAAAGACCAGGTGAAAAAAATGCTTCCAAGGTCAAATCTGTCACCAGGTGGTGTATTTAATTTAAAAGGAGTGTTAACCTTGTTTACACAAAATAACACCAATATGCAGAGAAAGCAGTAAATCTATTGTCGTTAAACAGCAGGAAGGCTGTTTTCTGCTGGCAGGCTGCCCATAAGCAACATGAACTCATCTGGCAAAGAGGAGGCATAGACAGCCCCGGCCGAGGTCTGGGCCTAGGCATTCTGGCAGCCTGTGTTCAGAATGTTTGTGGTATGCCCTCTCTACCCTCCAGTTGACTCTGTCAAATATATTTAGAACAAGAGATGTCCACTTGAAAGGGAAATGTTTCTTAATCACTTAAATGCAGGAGTGTGGCAGACTTCCAGGTCTTCAAGTTGTAAAAAGGCAGAACTCCCCGTCTGGCTCTGAGGAACTTGCAATTGTGTATCTTCGCAAAGGAAAAGTGTGGGTTGCTTGTAAACTCTTGAATTAATACCAACTGTAGGAAGTGATGCATTGCAGACTTTTTTTTTTCTTTTTCTTTGTTTGGCTGGGAAATAATAAATCACAACGCAAATTCGTCACTCTTTTAGAGAAGGCAAAGTGGAAGAAAAATTCAACTTGGCACTAAATTGTATACAACCAGGGCTTTTTTTCAGTGGGAACGTGGGGGAACGCAGTTCCGGCACCTCTAGCACTGAATATACCGTATTTATCGGCGTATACCGCGCACTTTTTTGCCCTGAAAATCTGGGCAAAATCGTGGGTGCGCGGTATACGCCGATACCCGCTTTCCCGCGCCGAGTTTTGAATACTGCGCCGACATATACAGAGCGCAGTACACTCCGGTATTGTCGGGCAGTCTCGGCTCCTTCCGCGCTCACGTCCTGGATGTACAGGACGTCAGCGCGAGAGTTGCCGAGCATTGCCGACAATACACGAGTGTACTGCGCTCTGTATATGTCGGCGCAGTATTCAAAACTCGGCGCGGGAAACGAGCGGGGAGGACGCGAGAGCCCGGCAGAAGGACGCCGGACCCGACGAAGAGGACACCCGAAGCCGCAGAAGGACGCCGGACCCGACGAAGAGGACACCCGAAGTCGCAGACGAACGCTGAACCCAACGAGGCCGCCTATGGGCGCCGCGCAAGACACCAAAACTGTAAGTACAAAAAAACTTTTTTTCCACAGGATTCGGGGCAACTTTAGGGGTGCACGGTATACGCGGGAGCGCATTATACCGCGATAAATACGGTATGTAATGGCAATGGGTACTGGGGTATTCTGTCAGGAATCTATTTTTGTGTGGGGGGTCTATTGTTCTTGGTTGGGCAATTGTTGAGGGAGAGGTCTATTGATGCTGGCTGCTGGGGAAACTGTTTTTGCTGGGGGTCTATTGTTGCAGGGGTGGATCTATTGTTGCTGGGGTGGTATTTTGTAACAGGTGGTCTATTGTTGCTGGGGGAGGTATAATGTTGCATTGGGGCTCTATTGTAGCTGGGGATCTATTGTTGCTGTGGTGGGTCTATTATTGCTGGGGGTATCTATTATTGTTGCTGAGGGGAATAATTGTTGCTGGGGGGGGCTGTATTGTTGCTGGGGGATCTATTGTTGCTGGGGTGGGTACAATGTTGCTGGGGTGCGTCTAAGGTTGCTGGGGGTATCTATTATTGCTGGGGGGATTTATATTGCTGCGGTGGGGTCTTATCTTTGCTGGCTGTAGAGGATTTATTTTATTGCTTTTCTTGTTACCATTACCGAATACCATACAAAAGCACAAAAAATTAAGTTTTGCTTCTGTATTCTCTAAAAGGGCTCGGTACTGGGAGGTGGGTAGGGGTGGAACCAAGGGACAATGATTGGGGGTGTGTAGGGGGCGGAGGCAAGGAGTTCCTGCACCTATTCTCTGAGAAAAAAAGCCCTGTATACAACTTTTTACAAAATGTAAAATCCTTTCTAAAATACACTCACCGGCCACTTTATTTAGGTACACCCAGGGCTGCTGATAGAAATTGCGGGCCCTGTACAGACTACCTGACAGGCAGGGCCGGTGCTACCAGGGGCGGACTGAAAATTTTGGTCACTCGGGCATTGCCCGAGGGCCCCATGCCACTAGGGGGCCCCATCAGGGTTGCCAGCCTCAGTAAAACCAGGGACAGCATGTACAAATGTGTGTTTTTTTTTTACATCTGTCCCTGAAATGTCCCTTACCGTCATCCTTTTGGTCTAAAAATCCCAATATTATAGCTGCCTTACCTCCCCATACCTTTTATTTATTTATTTATTTAAAATGCTTATTGAGAGCGCAGTCATTACCAGCAGGCCTCAGTGTGTGTATGTGTATTCTGTGTGTGTATACTATGTGGCCCCATAATCTATTGCCTGGGGGCCCCATAATCTCCTATTGCCTGGGGGCCCCATAATATCCTATTGCCTGGGGGCCCCATAATATCCTATTGCCTGGGGGCCCCATAATATCCTATTGCCCGGGGGCCCCATAATCTCCTATTGCCGGGGGCCCCATAATCTCATATTGCCTGGGGGCCCCATAATCTCCTATTGCCTGGGGGCCCCATAATCTCCTATTGCCTGGGGGCCCCATAATATCCTATTGCCTGGGGGCCCCATAATATCCTATTGCCCGGGGCCCCCATAAACTCCTATTGCCCGGGGGCCTCATGATTTGTCAGTCAGCCCCTGGGTGCTACCAAATTAGGCAGCCACTGCTGCCTAGGGCGCCCGACCACTGGTGTTCCTACTCTCTCTTTTCTCTGCAGCAAGCAACAGCGGAGGACTGTGTCTGTGTCCCAACTCCCGAATTAATGGAAGCAAGCAAACATTCATTGATGGGCACTGGTAGGTTGCATTGAGGGGTGCTGGTGAGGCTGCATTGATGGGCGCTGGTGAGGCTGCATTGATAGGCACTGGTGAGGCTACATTTGATGGGCATTGGTGAGGCTGCATTGATGGGCGCTGGTAGGCTGCATTGATGGGCGCTGGTGAGGCTGTATTTGATGGGTGCTGGTGGACTGGGCACTTCATTAAAAAAGGTGGGGTATACATGGGCAGGGCAAAGGGTTTTTTTTTTTTTTAAAGGGGGTTGCCATCCGGGCCCCCAGGTGTACTGCCTGTACCCCCCTGATGGCGGCCCTGGTGGCGGAAATTGATGGACACACTGACAGCAATTTATGGGCTCACTGGCAGCAATTGATGGGGCACAGTAGTAGCAATTAATGGGCACACTGGCAGCAATTGATGGGCACACTGGCAGCAATTGATGGGCACACTGGCAGCAATTGATGGGGCACAGTGGCAGCAATTGGTGGGCACAGTAGCGGCAGTTGATGGGCACGCTGGCAGCAATTGATGGGTACAGTAGCTGCTTTTGATAGCACAGAGGTGGCAATTTATGGGCACAGTGGCTGCGTTTGATGGCACAGTGGCTGCATTTGATGGACACAGTGGCTTCAATGTATGTTTTTTTTTTTCAGTTTGTTTGCGCCCCCCAACATTTTTGGAAAAGAGGAGCATCGCAGAGGCTGTGGCTGGGGGGAACACATTACGATTCAAAAAAGGTATTACTGCATCCACCTCCAGGTGCTCAGCTGACTGCTGTAGTACGACCATAAGACTACAAAAATGCCATAGAAAATATGGGTTATATATATTTTTTCTTTTTCAGATATCTTATGTACGGCATGTGAGATCTTTTCTGTTACCAGTATTACACTTGGACCCTTAACTAATCTGTGCCTAACCACATAAAACTATGTCCATCTATAGTTAAGTAGCCACCACTAGCCCATATTTTTTATGGCATTTTTGTAGTCTTATGGTCGTACTACAGCAGTCGGCTGAGCACCTGGAGGTGCATGCAGTGATACCTTTTTTGAATCGGTATGTGTTCCCCCCAGCCACAGCCTCAATGATGCTCCTCTTTTCCTGCCCTTGTTCATGTTGGGCATGTTATTATTATTTTGATATGTATTTTTATCTGTTGTCTATTATGTTTTTTGTTTTTGTTTTCAGAATGTGCTACGGCAGTCTTATCCTGCCTTGAACGCTCCTGATGAAGGGGTCCTGAAACACGTCGAGCTGAATACGCACAAACGATTTACTGTGTATCTTGTTGTTTTTATATTACTTATTATTGGTGATGTTTGCACCTGATCAATTTTTATATACTTTCTACTAATAAATATTAATCAATGTATTCTTCGTTCATATTCCTTTTCCTGTTGCCGGTAAAATCCCAAATACTTACCTTGGGGTGTATTTTTTTTTCCCCATATTCATACTGGGATTGGCAAGCCTTTGGTCTCCTTTGGTGGATTTACATATAATCCCCCAAAATTCTTGAGCAGCAGCCACCACTGCTGTCCACTCTACTCAATATGGGTCCAAAGGGAGGAAATAAGGGAAGTTCATTGTGTAACTTACTGCCTTTGGCAATACAGAAAAGTAGGGATGCACCGATATATCGGTGGCCGATAGATATCGGCCGAAAATAGCAATTTTAGAGACAAGCCGAAACACATTTAAAATCGCCGATAATGACCGCCCTCTGTGGGTGGTACCATTTCGTCTAGGAGGGGGCGCAGTTCTTGTACAGATGTATTTGCGGCCGCCAGACCATTACAGAGTGCGGGCAGCGGCAGTGGCACTGTACAAATTGTGTGCCGACTGCCGATCGCGCTCCACCGGAGTCCTCCTAGCTCCATTTCCTGATTTTTTAACTCCCCCTATGGGGGAGTCTCTTGGTACAGTCCAGCGTGTCGCGTGAAGTCAGGGCCGGAGGCGAGGGAGGACTCGGATCTGCCTGTGACACAGAATAGTCACACTGCCTGCTTAGGAGGAATCGAGCAGTGTGCTCCAAAAAAAGTAAGCACTAGCTAGCAGAACAACAGAACCTGTTAGAAAAGAAGTTAGGCCCAGATTCACAAAAGAGATATGACGGCGTATCTCTGTTTTAGGGTCTTCCTAACTATGCGACTCATAGAATCAGTTACGCATAGTTAGCCCTAAGATCCGACAGGTGTAATTGAATTACACTGTCGGATCTTAGGATGCAATACCTCGGCCGCCGCTGGGGGGTGTTCGCGTCGTAAACCAGCGTCGGGTATGCAAATTAGTAGTTACGGCGATCCACGACGGTTTTTCGCGTTCGCTACGTCGCTGCTAGTCTAGTTTACCGTCGCAAAGTTAGTCGTCGTCTTAGCTGTGCAATAGGTGCGGCGCGGGAGCGCGCCTAGTTTAAATGGCACACGCCCCTTTGAATTACACGGGCTTACGCCGGAGGCCGCCGGCGTAAGTTTTCATGCAAGTGCTTGGTGAATCAGGCACTTGCGATGAAAACTTGCGGCGGTGTACGATACGTTACGCCGCCGCAGTTCTATGTGAATCTGGGCCTTAGAACTTAGATCATGGAACAAACAAAATCGCTGGATTGGGGGGGGGGGGGTGGTTAATACTGACTGAGGTTTACTGACCAGCACTTTCTTAATGAAAAAATGGCAGATAAAAAAAAAGTTATTTGCCATTTTTTCACAGTGGCACAGTGAGGCTGAAATTGATGTTTTTTTTGGTAGTCAGAGAAGCCAAGCATTGCTCAATAACACACAAAAGTTTTGTTTTTTTTAAACTTTTGTGTGTTATTGAGCCATGCTTGCCTTCTCTGACTACCAAAAAAAAATATGAATTACAGCCTCACTGTGCCATCACATGCAGCCACTGTGCCAACACACATCGCCACTGTGCCCATCAAACGCAGCCACTGTGCCCATCAAACGCAGCCACCGTGCCCAACTGCCCATCACATGCAGCCACTGTGCCAACACACGTCGCCACTGTGCCCATCAAACGCAGCCACTGTGCCCATCAAACGCAGCCACTGTGCCCATCAAACGCAGCCACTGTGCCCATCAAACGCAGCCACTGTGCCCATTCAAAAAAATTGAAATTAAAAAAAAAAGAAGAAAAGTCATTTTTTTTTGGTTTCGGTTCTCAAATTTCCATTTCGGTGTATCCCTACAGAAAAGTTTTCCTTCAAATACTTACAACCATGTAGCCCAAGGTTTGTGAGGGTGCATCAAGGAAACGTAGGAAGAGGTGTTTTATTTAGACTGGAGCTCCTTGTTAATACCTGCCAGATGTATACCGCCAGATATTTTGTCTTTTCTTTATGAGAATGGGAAATAATCCCATCACACAGTTTGTTAGTACGAGTGAAGCGGCCCTTTCTTCCTAGGCTTCCCAAGGTCACCTGTATGAGTTTATCTGGTCGTATTTAAAGAAATAGACCCACTTACTCAAGGAAAATATTTTCAAATGGCTTTCCAGGATAATTGCTTTCCTTAAGCAAATGTGTCATGTTTAAGATTGTAAGGTAATTGCATGGGCTCCAAAAATAAATATTTTCCATTTCAGAGGAAGCCCTTAAATCTGCTGACACATGACAATTACATGTTTCCTTTTCCCTTTGAAACGTCAATACTAGCTGTTCTTCATACGGTTTCAACATCAGAGAGTCTTGAATTGGAGCATTCATTTTATTCTGCCCTCTGGAATCCTCCGTGAACGTTAATACCACTTGACAGGTCAGCAGATGTACTGTATTGCTTTGCTGCTCAGCCGTATATTGTTCCATGCAACCTCCCTCTTTATTTTTGGAGGAGAGAACCTTTAAAAAAAAAAAAAGACTGTACTTGCAGAGGTCTCGTGTCTGTCGCACCTTCAGGTCGCGTACACACGGTCAGTCCATCCGATGAGAATGGTTCGACGGACCGTTTTCATCGGTTCACCGCTGAAGCAGACTGACGGTCTGATGTGCCTACACACCATCAGTTCAAAAACCGATCGGGTCAGAACGCGGTGACGTAAAACACACGACGTGTTGAAAAAAACAAAGTTCAATGCCTCCAAGCATGCGTCGACTCGATTCTGAGCATGCGCAGGTTTTGAACCGATGCTTTTGTGTATTAACCATCGGTTTTGATCCATCGGTCAGCCGTCCATCGGTTCTATTTTAAAGCAAGTTCTCTTTTTTTTGACCGAAGGACAACAGACCGATGGGCCGTACACACGGTCAATTTGGACCGATGAAACTGAACTTTTCATCAGTTTGGACCGACCGTGTGTACACGGCCTCAGGCCTCGTATACATGACCGAGAATCTTGCCAGGAAAAACCAGTCGTTTTCCCTGACGAGATTCTTGGCAAGAAACTCTTGCCGTCAGAGTGTACAGACTTTCATTTCAAAAGAACCGCGGTGACGTCATCGCGTACGACGAGCATGCGCTCATCACATTCTATGCCATCGCCGCCATCTTGCTTCACCCTACCTTTGCAGTGGAAACTAGGAAATGCGTCAAAGTCATTTCGAGCATGCGCAGGTTTCCACGGCGACAGGTAAGTATACACACTCTCGGGTTTCTTGTTGGGAAACAGGCCGACAAGAATCTCGACGAGAAAAAAAAGAGAGGGTTCTCTTTTTTTCATCGAGATTATGGCCAGATTTCCTGATGAGAAACCTGAATGCCTCGTACACACGAACGGGAATCTCGACAAGAAGCAGTTTTCTTGCTGGTTTTTGCCGAGAAAACCAGTCGCGTGTACGAGGCTTTAGATGTTCCTCATGTTCCTTTATGTCAAAACTTCAACATACACACCAGCGAATACCCGAAGAGAGTGCCTGTGTGAGGACCCATTCTGAACCCAAAAATATCTCTATGGTAAATATTAGACATGTGCATTCGTTTTCGTCTGAATGTATTTTCAGCCAAATTTCTGGGATTTTCGCATTTCAAACGCGGAGACAATAGCGATCTGTGTCTATCGAACCTGCGGTTGAATGTGCCTAACCTAACTCTATTAGTCCGAGATTATTCAACCTAGAGAGAAAAGATTTAACATAGAGAGAAAAGATTCGACGTTATAGAGACATAGAAGATTCGACAAATCAGCTAAAAACATAGGATTGCTGCAAGCGGACATTTCCGGTCAAATGCTCCGCCCATAGGCTATAGACGACTTCTAATGTTGGTTGACTAGTAATAATAATTAATAAATATAATTATTACTAGTCATACAACATTAGAATTCTACTATAGCTTGTGGGCGGAGCATTCGACTGGAAATGTACAATTGCGGCGTTGTACAGTTTAGCTGCTTCGTCGAATCTTATTAGAACTTTTGACGGACACCATAAGCCTTCAATTGACAGATTCGACCTTAAAGGGGTTGTAAAGGTAAACGTTTTATCACCTTAATGCATTCTATGCATAAAGGTGAAAAAACATCCAAGGATTAGAGGCCCCCCAGCCCCCCCGTTTACTTACCTGATCCCTCGAAAGTCCCGCGCCGTGAACGCACTGGCTTCTCGGCCGGGGTTCTCGGCTCATTCATTGGTTGATTAAAAGCAGTGCTGCCATTGGCTCCCACTGCTGTCAATCACATCCAATGATGCAGCGCGCCGGGGGCGGGGCCGAGTGATACAGTGAACGGCTATAGCCGCCGGCTGTATCACGGGAGCGTGCCCGCAAGAACTAACCACCGTACAAGAGCTTGCATGAAGGTGCATAGTTCTTGCAGGGAGGAGTTGAGACAGCCGCCAAGGGACCCCAGAAGACGAGGTACGGGGCCACTCTGTGCAAAAAAAACTGCACAGAGGAGGTAAGTATGACATATTTAAAAAAAAAATGCCTTTAGTGTACCTTTAATTCGGATTTTCAAACGAATGCATTTTTTAATGAAACAAAAAAATTAAAAAAGGGGTAACTAAATAAATTAATTTTTCAGACAAAAACGAAATTCCGAAACAAAATATTTCAGTGTGCACATGTCTAGTAAATATAAAAGTGAATGTGCGCTTGTTCCACAATTTATGTATTGTGTACCAAATGTGTATCAAAAATGTATCAATTTCACCAAGATGTACTTTAAAGCAACACAATAGGGCAAATATGTCATACTTTCCTCCACGGTGCAGTTTGTTTTGCACAGCGTGGCCCTGAACTGTGTTTTCTGTGGTCCCCCAGCTGCTCTCTCGGCTCCTCCCCGCATCAGATAACCTCCTCTGGGAAGTGCTCTCCCAAGGGGGTTACTTTGCGGGCATCCTCCTGCACGCTCCTGCATTCGGCGTCCATAGCTGCCGAATGCAAGACTCGGCCCCGCCCCCGGAGACTGCGTCATTGGATTTGATTGACAGCAGCGGGAGCCAATGGCTGCGCTGCTATCAATCTATCCAATGAAGAGCCGAGAACCCCGAGCAAAGATCCAGCGCATATTCGACGTGGGACTTTACAGGGCTCAGGTAAATAAAATGGGGGGTGGGGGCTGGGGGGCCGGTAATAGTCAGATGTTTTTTTCACTTAGGCCCTGTACACACGATCAGTCCAAACTGATGAAAACGGACTGAAGTTCAGTTTCATCGGTTAACTGAAGAAGCTGACTGATGGTCTGTGATACACACCATCAGTTAAAAAAACGATCGAGTCCAACGCGGTGACGTAAAACACAACGACGTGCAGAGAAAAATTAAGTTCAATGCTTCCAAGCATGCGTCGACTTGATTCTGAGCATGCCCGGGTTAGGAACCGATGCTTTTGCGTACTAACCATCGGTCAGGCGTCCATCGGTCCAATTTTAAAGCAAGTTCTCTGTTTCTGGACCGAAGGACAACAGACCGATGGGGACTACACATGATCAGTTTGGACCGATGAAACTGAACTTCAGTCAGTTTTCATCAGTTTGGACTGATCGTGTGTACAGGGCCTTACAAGATGATAGAAGAGGCATGCTCATCAAAGTAAAGTGCAGTCCTGGCATTCTACATGGCTGTTTGGGTCTCACAGCTGTTCCGGATAGCTGAAAACGATTGGGTAGCTGGCTGGAATAGATCAGCGTTTTTCCAGGAGCAAGGAACCAGGAAGCTCCACACTGACCAGCATTAGGATGACCACATTTCCAAACTACAATTCAGTGACAACCCCCACCCCGTCCACTTCCAAAAAATCAGCTTGTTCTGCAACAAATCACAGCACAGAGATTAGACACAAGATTTATAAATTCTCCAATCACAAGCAGGGGGCGGGGATTGTGCTCCTCCAGGCTTTCCCAGCCAGGACAAGTACTGTCAGTGAGTAAAGCGGTGATGTAGCTGCCTTTTTGGGGGGCATCAGATTGGCCCCGGGGGGTGGCTGTGTCAGTTTCATTCCAGGACACTGTATTGTCCTGGAATGAAGGTGCCTGGGACAGATCTGCAAAATGCGGAACTGTCCCGGGCAATCCAGGACACGTGGTCACCCTAACCAGCATGGGCCATGCAACAGGCAGGTGCCCCAGGACGAAGTCTATGAAGACGAAACGGCGTAGGGTAAAGCGGCGTGCTGACGCCACTGCGTTACACTGAGTCCCGGAGTGAACGGGCTGTGTTAGCCGGCCGGCTACAGAACTTTTATACACGATTTTATATCTACTCAAATGTGAGTGTGTTTTTAATTTTCATATTTTATTAAATGTATTACTGGATTACGCTATGTGCGCCCTTTTTTCCTTTCCTCTTGTTTGGGTGTGATCAACATCGTCCTGAGCGACAGAGGATCCGAGAGATTTGGGGTGAAGATATCCTTGCCAGACAAACCTTGAGGCTGGGTTCATAGCCACAGGCTCACAGAAGATCTCTAATTGGGATCTTCTCATCTGGTAAGAAGCTGATAATCATTGTAGTGGAAGATCCTCTTTACTATCTGGTCACCTTTCGTGGTGTTTTTTTACACCATTTATTTCTTCTAGAGGAGCAGCACATCTTGAGAGAGACGATCACTCTTTGAATCACTTTTCATTTATTTTTGTCACAGAGACTCAATCTTATTTGAGGACTAATTTTTCATTGAATTTCACAAAAATTGGGTTCTACATTCTCTTTGGAGACATTCTTCATCTTTGATTGTCCACTCAGTGGTCGACACTTATAATATTTGCGCAGTTTGTTTTTTCTTATTTATGTTCATTTTGTGTGTATCTCACATTTTAAGTTGCAGCATTAGTATTTGTTTGGAATCATTTTGACAGCGCAGTATTTCCATTTCTTTCCATGCAACAGGAAGTGATGTGATCTGCGTCTGATTGGACCAAAGCAGGGCTGGAATCTTGTCAATTAGGGCTGCAGTGGTAAAGGCCTACTACTCCATTTGGAGTGCCAGATAAAAACTGACTATACTGCTTACTTACTAAGACTGGGATGCCATTAAATTGCATGTGTGTGTAAAGGCAGGTGTCCCAATACTTTTGACAATATAGTATAGATAGATAGATAGATAGATAGATAGATAGATAGATAGATAGATAGATAGATAGATAGATAGATAGATAGATAGATAGATAGATAGATAGACCACAATCTGGAGCACTATCTTTCATCTTTATCAGAATGAACTCATCATTTTTTATTATTTTTTTACATATGTCCTCAAGCCGTAATATTCTATGCATGATTAAACAGATTTTCACTGGACCATTGACCTTGCCGTAGTCAGATGAGTCAACTGATAACATGAATACCAGATTGCCACGACTATTAGTCAATTGCCAAATGGAGCCAAAATAAGTATTTGTTGCCACTGTATAATCTGGGAGCTGCGATGGATTAATCATTGCAAGCAATAGAGCTCCGCAAGCTATAAAACTGGAAATTGTGGAAGCATCGGTGAGGTAGCCTGAAAAGGCTATCAATGGTCAGAGTTTAAATGACCATTCACAGCTTAATGTACTTGCTATGTTCAACTCCCCAGCAGGATATAGCTGTAAGTAAATTACCAATTCATTAAGGATTGTTGATTAAGTAAGTGCTTTGACCAGAGGACATAATAGATAAATTATTATAATGTAAACTGACTGTGCATTTAGTTTTAGCAAACTGTGATAAGGGGAATCGAGGAGCAAAACAGCCTAAGAGGGTAATAATGTGACAATTTGTTTTCCTGCGAATAGCTTGTTCTGTCTCATTAATTAATTTACATCTATTTTAACTCTTTCCCACTTGAATGAAATACACTGAGCCGCCGCTGTCTGAAAGTGTTTTCTGACACATTTATATATTTAGACACATTGAGAAAAATCCACATTGAGGAAATAATTCACGGAACTGAAATAATTCACTGTGGAGGTCTCTTCTATATAAACTGTCTATCAGATTTTTTTTTTTTTTATTACGGAAATTTAGAATAGTGTTGTGTACATTGCTAGTAAAGATTTTTCCATGGGCTGGTTCAGGAGCAATTGAATGAGCAGTGAGTGTTAAAGCGGAAGTAAACCCATCGATTTAACAGTTTAAACAAACAGTTATGCCCTGTACATGCGTTCGGTTCGTCTGATGAAAACGCACCGATGGACCGTTTTCAACGGACAAACCGATCGTGTGTGGGCCCCATCGTTTTTTTTTCCCATCTGTGAAAAAAAATAGAATCTGTTTTAAATTTTTCCTATGGTTAAAAATCCGATGAAAAGCTCTTATTGGACTTTTTCCATCGGAAAATCCGACTGTGTGGACGCGGAATTAGTGTCATTGGGAGATATTGGCCCGGATTCACAACGGAGTTACGACGGCGTATCTCTGGATACGCCGTCGTAACTCTGAGTTGCGTGGTCGTATCTATGCGCCTGATTCTTAGAATCAGTTACGCATAGATTTCTATTAGATCCGACCGGCGTAAGTCTCTTACGCCGTCGGATCTTAACTGCATATTTACGCTGGCCGCTAGGGGCGTGTACGCTGATTTACGCCTAGAAATATGTAAATCAGCTAGATACGCGAATTCACGAGCGTACGCCCGGCCGACGCAGTACAGATACGCTGTTTACGTTAGGCTTTTCCCGGCGTAAAGTTACCCCTGCTATATGGTGGCGTACATGTGGCGTACCAATGTTAACGTTGTTCCCGCGTCGAATTTTGTTATTTTATATTGTTTGCGTAAGTCGTTTGTGAATGGGGCTGGACGTCATTTACGTTCACGTCGAAACCAATGCGTCCTTGCGGCGTACTTTGGAGCAATGCACACTGGGATATTCCACGGACGGCGCATGCACCGTTCGTGAAAAACGTCAATCACGGCGGGTCACAAGTTATTTACATAAAACACGCCCCCCTGTTCCAAATTTGAATTAGGCGGGCTTACGCCGGCCTATTTACGATACGCCGCCGCAACTTACAGAGCAAGTGCTTTGAGAATACAACACTTGCCCGTCTAATTTGCGGAGGCGTAACATAAATAGGATACGTTACGCCCGCACAAAAATACGCCGGTCTACGAGAATCTGGCCCATAGTGTTTAATAATTGGTGTCAGCGGAAAAGGTTAGTGCCCTTTTGTTGGGGTTAGAGGTAGGAATATTGCCCTATTGTTGGGGTCAGAGGTAGGAATATTGCCCTATTGTTCGGGTCAGAGGTAGGAATATTGCCCTATAGTTGGGGCCAGTGGTAGGAATATTGCCCTATTGTAGGGGTCAGAGGTAACAATATTGCCCTATTGTTGGGGCCAGTGGTAGGAATATTGCCCTATTGTAGGGGTCAGAGGTAACAATATTGCCCTATTGTTGGGGTCAGAGGTAGGAATATTGCCCTATTGTTGGGGTCAGAGGTAACAATATTGCCCTATTGTTGGGGCCAGTGGGAGGAATATTGCCCTATTGTTGGGGCCAGTGGGAGGAATATTGCCCTATTGTTGGGGTCAGAGGTAGGATTATTGCCCTATTGTTGGGGCCAGTGGTAGGAATATTGCCCTATTGTTGGGGTCAGAGGTAGGAATATTGCCCTATTGTTGGGGCCAGTGGGAGGAATATTGCCCTATTGTTGGGGCCAGTGGGAGGAATATTGCCCTATTGTTGGGGTCAGAGGTAGGATTATTGCCCTATTGTTGGGGCCAGTGGTAGGAATATTGCCCTATTGTTGGGGTCAGAGGTAGGAATATTGCCCTATTGTTGGGGTCAGAGGTAGGAATATTGCCCTATTGTTGATACCAATGGTATGAAATATGCTCCATTTTTGGTGTAGAAGGAATAGTGCCTTGTATCAGCGAGAGGAATATTATACCAAGGGCCTAATAAAGGCAAGTAAAGGGCCACATCTGCCCCCCCCCCCGTTTGGAGACCACTGCTCTAAGCTAACATTCAGTTTGCAATGTGAAAATTCTCCATTCTTTTAGGAAGTCAACCCTTCCGAAATCACTGGAAACATTCACGTAATGGTCAACAATTCCAGAAAGATTTGAAGGACACTTTCCTGTGAGGAAATTGTGATGCTGCTCACCTTCGACCTGCTATGGCACTTTGTGTACTGCCCCTACCTGCCAGGAAATTCCACAGGGCATGGGGGGGTGGAAGACAATTTGCAAACTCGTTGCACAATCTATTATTTTTTTTATCTTCTTCCCCTTTTTGCTGTAACCTATTTTGCATAACATTTGCTTTCTAGATTTTCTATGACATTATTATTATTATTATTATTATTATTAATATTATTATTATTATTATTATTAATAAACCAAAAAACATGAGACTGTAAATAAGAATTGTGGTTTAGAACAATTTGTCAAAAGCCCACACATTTATTTCCTTACACTGCTTTTGGTAAGTATTATAATTAAGGCTCTTATATTCCATGTGGACATATTGAGCTACTAATGTGCTACTTGCAACTCAGTATTGAACCCTAAGGACTAAGACCGGGGGCCATTCAAGCAGAGGTCCACCCTAAAATCAAACTTCATTTTAATAGCTTCCCTGTAATCTAAAATAAAAAATGTTGTCCCAAAAAAAAAATTGTGCCTGTAAATTGCTGTTACTAGGCAGATTTGCTAATATGCCTAGTTCCTGGACCACAGTGGGTCTTCTGCCCTTCCTAAGCTGAGTGGCCTCCTGGGAAATTAGTGTGAGAATGAGAATGAGAGACTTGTATAGCGATACACATGCGAACTGAATCGCCTCTAGGCGCTTTTTGCAGCCAGTGTCTTCCTGGCTGGTGTGGCAGCTATGACTAAGCATCTATCCATGATGTGAAACATGTTAGCTTTTTTGTCCCCTATGTCCACTTTCTACCATTGATTGCAGTGTTGCATGAATTTTTGGATGTTATACAGCTTTGGATTTTATCCTTTGTTCATTTTGTTTCAATAAATCGCCTATCAGAGTGCAGCAGTCCAGGAACATTTCTTTTTTCCGCGGTCATTTACCCACGTAGGATCTTGACACGCTTGGGACACACAGTCGTACACACATATATACATATATACTGGGCCAATTTGGACAGGATCCAATTAACCTACCAGCATGTCTTTGGAGTGTCATAATTTCCCAGGAGTCTGTGCGCTTTACTCGACGAGCGCTGTTCTACTGCGCATGCGCAAGATCAAGAGGTGCATGCTGGTTGCCCAGCATGCACCTCTCATTGAAAAACCAGGAAGACACAGGAACTGGGCTTCACATGTCCACAGCTATAATGGAAACGACCACAAGATCGCCGAGAGGATATCAAGTAAGTGTTTGCACTGATTTCTGTAACGATTGGGGATTTATCAATATATAATATTTTAGGGAATATTCACTGTAATTTATTTTATATTGTCAAAAAAAAGAAAATTATGCCCGGAACCCGCTTTAAAGTTCATGTGAGTGTAAAGGCAGGTGTCCCAATACTTTTGACATTATAGTGTATGGGGCAGATCCACAAAAGAATTACGCCGGCGTATCTCTTGATACGTCGCATAATTTCAAATTTTGCGCGTCGTTTCTTTGTTTTGTATCTACAAAACAAGATACGACTGCATCTCGGATCGATCCGACAGACGTACGTCTTAGTACGCCGTCGGATCTCAGGTGCATTTTTTCTGCGCCCGCTAGGTGGCGTTTCCGGCGAATTCCGTGTCGAGTATGCAAATTAGCTTGTTTCGGCGATCCACGAACGTACGTCCGGCCGGCGCATTTTTTTACGTCGTTTGCGTTAGGCTTTTTCCAGCGTATAGTTACCCCTGCTATTATGAGGCGTACTCAATGTTAAGTATGGCCGTCGTTCCGTGTCGCCTTTTAATTTTTTTACGTCGTTTGCGTAAGTCGTTCGCGAATAGGGATTTGCGTAGAATGGCGTCACCGTCGTAAGCATTGGCTTGTTCCGGTTTAATTTCGAGCATGCGCACTGGGATACCCCCACGGACGGCGCATGCTCTGTTAAAAAAAAACGTTGTTTACGTCGGGTCACGACGTATTTACCTAAAACACGCCCCCATCACATCCATTTGAATTCCGCGCCCTTACGCCGCCAAAGATACACTACGCCGCCGTAACTTACGGAGCAAATTCTTTGAGGATTCGAAAAAAAAAAAAAGTTATGGTGGTGTAGTGTATCTTAGATACGCTGCGCCTGGCGGAGATATGCGCCGAGGTACGTGAATCTGCCCCTATATGTTTTATAAACACACTAATGCTACGTTTCCACTGAGCGGATCGGTTCGGTACGGTTCGGTACGGTACGCTATTTTGGTTGTTTCCATTATGAAAGCGTGCCATAAAACCGAACCGTACCGCACCATTCAGGGTCCTGCTTCTCATGTGGGTCCATAGAAAATGGAACGGTACGGTTAGGGCGGAGCTACTGGCGTCACACAGTACTTTCCACTGATTGGTGGTCAGAAAACATCAATGCTGACGTCAAAGCAAAGCGCCAAACAATCACCACGTCGCCTTATTAGTCCATATAAAGGAGAAGGATGCCAGCAAACAACAGCAGGGTCTGGTTATCTGAGGAACTATCTACGTTCTTAGCAATCATCGGCGATGGCGTTATTCAGAGTGAGCTTGATGGATCAGTGAGAAATGAAAAGGTCTATAAAGATATTTCTCAGCGGATGGCAGCCGAGGGATTTGAACGGACGTCGGGCCAGTGTAGGGCAAAGCTTAAAAAGCTTAAAGCACAATATAAAAAAATTAAGGACGCCAACAGCCGTAGTGGAAACTGTCCAACTGCTTGGAGGTGGTACGACGCCATGGACGCCATTTACGGTCATCGGCCAGCAAACCAAGGCAGGGAGGGAGGTCTGGACTCTGCAACTGTAATTCTCGAATCTATGGTAGACCCCTTTGGTAAGTTTTTTTTTTCTAAAAACTTGGCATAGGATATCGCTCTGCTTACCATTTAAAATATAATATCTAACCATATGTTTATTTTCAGAAACAGTTGATGGACTCTCCACTGATGCATCAAACTTATCAGAAGATGGACCTTTAATGTCTTTCAGCAGCAACAGCAGCAGTATTTCCTCAAGCCAACCACAGAGTAGCCAACTACAGAGTACTCCCAATGCACCAAGGCACAATGGTAAGACATGATGATAATAAAGTAATTTTTAACTGCATTTTCTTAAACTAAAACAGCAGTGGGGCAGATGTGCAGGAGGTACAGTGTTGGAATAGATAAGAAGGGGGAGATCAGCTGTGGGGGAGATGTGCAGGAGGTACAGTGTTGGAATAGATAAGAAGGGGGAGATCAGCTGTTGGGGAGATGTGCATGAGGTATAGTGGTGGAAGAGATGAGAAGGGGGGGACCAGCTGTGGGGGAGATGTGCAGGAGGTACAGTGTTGGAATAGATAAGAAGGGGGAGATCAGCTGTGGGGGAGATGTGCATGAGGTACAGTGGTGGAAGAGATGAGAAGGGGGGGACCAGCTGTGGGGGAGATGTGCAGGAGGTACAGTGGTTGAATAGATGAGGAGGGGGAGATCAGCTGTGGGGGAGATGTGCATGAGGTACAGTGGTGGAAGAGATGAGAAGGGGGGGATTAGCAGGAGGTACAGTGGTAGAAGAGATGAGAAGGGGGTTCAGCAGTGGGCAGATGAGCAGTGCTGTGTATTGGTGTAGCAGATGAGCGGGGGGAACAGAGGTGTGGCAGTGAATCAGTGTGGTACAGTCTAGTGGGGCAGATGAGAAAGGAGCTTACAGTATTGGTTTAGCAGATGTTACCAAAAGCAATATTTAGGTCTTTTGTATATTACAGGTGAAAGGAGAAGGTTCCAGTTGGATCTGCGCACAGTTATGGAGGATATGCGGGCAGCAGAAGAAAGGCAGCTGGAAAGAATGGATAACCTTTCTGAGAGGCGGTTTCAAGCACTACGTCAGGATGCACAGGAAGCTATGCGCCAGGAGGCAGAAATTGCCCGGCAGCAGATGGAGCAGTTGGCTACCTTCAACCAGGCCTTCCTCGGTGTCCTTGGTCAGCTTGTTCAAGTGATTGGAGCCAATCGTCAACCCAGGTCACCACCCAGACATTAGTGCCTTTCATGCAGCACAGGACCTGTACCCATGTTTACGTTTAAAAATAAAGTGGGTTTTAAAGGTTAGATTTTTTTTTTAATAGGCTCCTTTGAGCCATCAGCGATCACACAAGATTGGACACATTTGCTCCTTGCTGCACATGGCTTTCTTTGTGCTGCTGCTCTGATTCCCTTCTGCCTCCTTTGCGTTATCACCCCCCTTGGACGGTGGAGCCTGGATTTCAACAAAGGGCACCCCCGATCGCTTAATTTCTTCTCATTTTTGCATTGTAGATGTAATTGCGAATATACTTGGCATTTTTGGTTTACCTTTTCCTTTAATTTCCTTTTTAGATGTTTTTTTTTCTTGGTCTGAATTTCTCACTTCCTGTTCCTTCTCAGTAAACCTGACAACATCATCTGAGCTGTGTTTAGTCAGTCAGCACAGCTTATTGAACAGCTTACTAAGGAGGAACAGGAAGTGAGAAATTCATACAAAGAAAACAAAAAAAAAACATTTATTGGTAGTGAAATTGAAGAAAAAAACTACAATGCAATAGCTTAGGGATATGCAATTAGTGGATATCCAACTGTTTCAGAACTACGATTCCCATGTTGCATAGCAAGACTCTGACAGTCACAAGCATGACACCCAGAGGCAAAAGCATGATGGGACTTGTAGTTCTGCAAAACAGCTTGATTTCCGCTAATTGCGTATCCCTGCACTAGCTTAATAAAAAACAAACCTTTACAAGCTCTTTATTGTAAACAATGTTTCTACATTATCAAAATTTTGCTTTTACAAAATATGTATGAAGATGATTTTTTTTGTGTAATAAAAAACAAGAACGACTTCTCTGAGTATGTCTGATTTTATTTAGCATTTAGCAAAAAGTAATTAAAGATTTTAATTATTCACGGTAACAACGTTAACGTTAAGGTGCCTCATCAGAGCCTGACGTATTTCGCTGCACTCTTCTTCCATATCCTGTGCTGCTATTACTGGTACTGGCTCTTCTGGAGATGTATTCCAATCCTGGTCAAAGTCTTCTCCATGGCTTTCACAAAGATTGTGAAGAGTACAGCACGTTAGGACCATGGATTTTGTAAGTTGAATGTCACTGTCATTCCTCTTCATAAGACACCTCCATCTACCCTTTAGTCTTCCAAACGCATTTTCCACTACAACACGTGCCCTGGATGTTTTCTTGTTGTAGATTTGCTGCTCTGTTGTTAGGCGCCCATTGTCAGAAAATGGTTTCAGGAGCCAATTTTGTAAAGGATAGGCAGAGTCCCCAAGCACATAATAGCCAACATTCACCCCACAAATGTTCTTAGTGCTAACAGGATACAGGCCTCCCTGGCCAACCCAATCCCAAAATGTTGACAATCGGAGAACCCGAGCATCATGCAAACTCCCAGGCTTTCCTACATTCACATTCCAGAATAGTCCCTTGCCATCCACTACTCCCTGGAGGACGATGGAATGCCAGCCTTTTCGGTTGAAGTAGTCAGTGTGGTATTCTTGTGGTGCTATTATTGGTATGTGTGAGCCATCAATAGCACCAACACACTGTGGAAGGCCCCACCTGTTCTCAAAGTACTCAGCCATGTCTTTGAGCTTTTCCCTGTTAGGAAAATGAACAATTTCAGGAGCTAGCAATGTGCACACTGCCTTACAGAAGTCCTGCACACACCGGCACACTGATGATTTGCTGACACCAAAAA
Source organism: Rana temporaria (assembly GCF_905171775.1). NCBI lineage: Eukaryota > Metazoa > Chordata > Amphibia > Anura > Ranidae > Rana > Rana temporaria. Next base: position 23,676,344 of record NC_053491.1, on the reverse strand, counting down.
GATGACCTATACTCCTATATTCACTGTTGGTAGCCAGCTTCCACAGTGCAATGGCAATTCTTTTCCTTACAGGCAAACAGGCTCTGAAGTTGGTGCTTTTCTTTTCCATCACTGGACGTAGCTTGGCACAAAGGAATGAGAAGGTTTCCTCTGACATCCTTAAATTCTGCACCCACTGTCTGTGGGTGAATCCTGGGACGGTCACATTCCACCACTCATTGGCACGAGGGAATGCCCAAATCACTGGTCGGCGGCGCTGCTTTGCCAAAAGGAGAAGCATCTGTAAAAAATGCAGTGTGTCAGTGTGTATAGGTCAGTGTGTGTGTGTCAGTGTGTGTATAGGTCAGTGTGTGTGTGTGTGTGTGTGTGTGTGTGTGTCAGTGTGTGTATAGGTCAGTGTGTGTCAGTGTGTGTATAGGTCAGTGTGTGTCAGTGTGTGTGTGTCAGTGTGTGTATAGGTCAGTGTGTGTGTGTGTGTGTCAGTGTGTGTATAGGTCAGTGTGTGTCAGTGTGTGTATAGGTCAGTGTGTGTGTGTGTGTGTGTCAGTGTGTGTATAGGTCAGTGTGTGTGTGTGTGTGTGTGTGTGTGTCAGTGTGTGTATAGGTCAGTGTGTGTCAGTGTGTGTATAGGTCAGTGTGTGTGTGTGTGTGTGTCAGTGTGTGTATAGGTCAGTGTGTGTGTGTGTGTATAGGTCAGTGTGTGTCAGTGTGTGTATAGGTCAGTGTGTGTCAGTGTGTGTATAGGTCAGTGTGTCAGTGTGTGTGTGTCAGTGTGTGTATAGGTCAGTGTGTGTGTGTGTGTGTCAGTGTGTGTATAGGTCAGTGTGTGTCAGTGTGTGTATAGGTCAGTGTGTGTGTGTGTGTCAGTGTGTGTATAGGTCAGTGTGTGTGTGTGTGTGTCAGTGTGTGTGTATAGGTCAGTGTGTGTGTGTCTGTGTGTCAGTGTGTGTATAGGTCAGTGTGTGTCAGTGTGTGTGTGTATAGGTCAGTGTGTGTCAGTGTGTGTGTGTATAGGTCAGTGTGTGTCAGTGTGTGTGTAGGTCAGTGTGTGTTTCATGTAAATGTGTGTGTGTGTGTTTCAGGTAAGTCAGTCAGTTGTGCTTACCCTATAGCGCTGCCGTCTTTGTCTTAGCAGCACAAATGTATACTTCTCCTCCCGGCTACACATCCAAGCTAAAAGTTTTCTTCTCTTTTCGGCTGTGTTTCTCATTGCCGCTCGCAACCTTCTCTCATACAGTGCGGTATGAATTTTGCCTATAAAGAACCAAAAGGCTAGCAGAGAAAAGACGAGCTGCTGAATGACCTCCATTGTTGTTGTTGTTGTTGTTTGGCTGACGCTGAGTGACGCTGCATCACGTTTCTCGTCGCACTAGTGTGACATCATGAGAGGCATTTTTTCTAAAACCTGTATGGCCCTGGCGGTCCGATTTGCAGTGGAAACGCTCACCAGAATAGACCGGACCATTCAAACCCGTTCCATTCTAAACGACCCGAACCGATCCGCTCAGTGGAAACGTAGCATGAATGATTCGGTGGTGAATGTGTGGTAAATATCCAATTCACCACTAAATAAATATGCACTAAAGTTCCTATATACAGTTGGAGCCACATCATCTATAGGACAGCCTAGGGGTTTAGGCCCCAGTTGATGTCCAGGGGATAGTGCAATCGGTCAAAGTTGTGCCCCTGTCTCTCACAGCACAAGAGAAGATGTACTTTGTGGCAGTTGGTATTTGATTATTTGGGCCATACCAGGACAGACAGAGCAAATGGGGGGGGGGGGCTCTTCTCTATGCTCATTAAAAATCCTTATCAAGGTCACCCGTGGGGATAGAAACAGGGGCAATCTTCCTTAAAGTGTTACTAAACCCAGGACTCTGCATTCATTATATCTGGTCTCCCACAGTACACAGAACATGGAAATGCAATTATTTTAGTAAATATACACTGATAAATACCTGTTCTCGTCTGCATTATATAACAGTATTGTGACTTCTATCAGTGTCTGGTTAAAGCTTGTAGGAGGAGTTTTCATTCTCCTCTGACTGTCCTATGAGGCTGCAGGACTCCTGACCCTCTATCTGGACAGTGCTGATTGTCCCTGTACTGATCACATGCACCCTCCCAAAAATGAAACAAGAAAACTCTCAAGCAATACACACCAAACTGAGCATGTGCAGAGTGCCTCCTAGGGGACAGTAAAAGAAGGTGGAGAATTAGAGAAGACAGGATCAAACAGCCTTCCACAGTGAGTATAACAAGAATGGTTTACTGCATATACAGACTGATTTTACTGTTGTGGGTTAAGTAACACTTTAATTCACCTTTGTATACAAACATATTCAATGTGACCATTACACTGGAGGCATAAGGCTGATGGTTTGAGCACAAGGAATATGTTTTTCATTAACCCCTTCAAGCCGATGTCACGCAAATATGCATCTTCACTAGACTGGGCTTTTTTTGCTGTGGGGCCACATATTTGTTTATTTTGCTCCCAGCACAGAGACTGGGGTCGCCCCCCCCCCCCCAGCCCCGGGCCCTGTGCGAACGATCTTGACCCAGAACTCCACATTCCGGGTCACCTGATCACTGTGATAGACTCTGATTGGCTATCACAGTGATCAGTCACTGTGAAGCCCGCCCCCATGTTTCCTTTCTCTGTGAATGGAGGAGAAAGATACATTGTAACTCTCTCTCCTTGCAGAGAAAAAGAAATGTGTGTAAAAAAAATTAAAATAATTATAATAATAATACCGTACTTATCGGCGTATACCGCGCACTTTTTTGCCCTAAAAATCAGGGCAAAATCGTGGGTGCGCGGTATACGCCGATACCCGCGCCGAGTTTGAACACATTCTGGACGTACAGGACGTAAGCGCGAGAGTAGCCAAGCCTGCGCGACTATACACAAGTGTACTGAGCTCGGTATATGCCGGCGCAGTATTCAAACTCGGTGGGAGAAAGCGGGAAACGAGCGGGGAGGACGCCGCAGAAGGACGCCAGACCCGACGAAAAGGACACCCGAAGCCGCAGACGGACGCCGGACCCGACGAGGCCGCCGATGGACGCCGCGCAAGACACCAAAACTGTAAGTACAAAAATCTTTTTTCCACAGGAATGCGGGTCCACCCTAGGGGAGCCCGCAATACCCCGATAAATACGGTAATAATAATAATAATAATAAAAAAAATACAACAATAGAAAAAATACCCATATCAAGGTTTGATCAAGGTCAGTGCCAGGGTTAGTGTTTGGGTTCAAGGCCTGGGTCAAAGGTCAAGGTCGGGGTCAGTACTATTAGTATCAGTGTCAGTTATTCTCATGTTTTTTTAATTAGTTAAAAAAAAAGTGAAACGCACACTATTATTTTTGGGCTGTACTACGGATACATACAACTAACATACACATATGTGGTATTGCTGTGATCATCAGGAGCAGGAGAATTTAATTTGGGTTGTTCTTTGGTGAAAAGGTATGGTAGTACCAAGAAATATATATATATATACCGTATTTATCGGGGTATAGCGCGCTCCCGCGTATAGCGCGCACCCCTAAAGTTGCCCCGAATTCCTGTGGAAAAAAGTTTTTTCTGTACTTTCAGTTTTGGGGCCAGATTCACAAAGAGATACGACGGTGTATCTACACTGGTCCTATCTATGCGCCTGATTCATAGATCAGATACGCATAGATAGGGCTAAGATCTGACAGTGTTACACTGTGTTACACTGTCGGATCTTTTTTTCAATTTAAAAATGGCGCCGGGGGCGTTCCTGCTGATTTACCTTGAATAATATGTAAATCAGCGAGATACGCAAATTCTCGAACGTACGCGGACCAGACGCAGTCTTCTTACGACGTTTCCGTAGCGGCGTACCCGTCGTATACTTACCCCTGCTTTTATCAGGCGCAGCCAATGTTAAGTATAGCCGGCATTCCCGCGTCGAATTTGAATTTTTTAACGTCGTTTGCGTAAGTCGTTCTAGTATACGGATGGACGTCTTTTACGTAAGCGTCGAAACCACTGACGTCCTAGCGACGTCAGTGGGAGCAATGCACGCCGGGAAATTCCCCGGACGGCGCATGCGCATTTAAATCGGCGCGGGAACGCGCCTGATTTAAATAGTACACTCCCCCTTAAATCACGTAGATCGAGCAGATCTATAGATCCGCTGATCTACGTGAATCTGGCCCTTGGTGTCTTGTGTGGGGTCCATCGGCAGCCTCGTTGGGTCCGGCGTCCTTCTGCGGCGTCCTTGCGTCCTCCCCGCTCGTTTCCCGCGCCGAGTTTGAATACTGCGCCGACATATACAGAGCGCAGTACACTCGTGTATCGTCGGGCAGGCTCGGCAACTCTCGCGCTGACGTCCTGTATGTCCAGGACGTCAGCGCGAGAGTACCCGAGACAGCCAGACAATACACAAGTGTACTGCGCTCGGTATATGTCGGCGCAGTATTCAAACTCGGTGCGGGAAAGCGGGTATCAGCGTATACCGCGCACCCACGATTTTGCCCTGATTTACAGGGAAAAAAAGTGCGCGGTATACGCCGATAAATACGGTATATATTTTTATTATTATTATTGCATTTTAGTGTAAATATGACTACACTCTGATCTACTCTTAAATGTGACTAGCACCGGTACCATAAAGGACACAGGCGCTACACTAGTAAAAAAAAGAATACGTCCCTGGGTTTCATTTTAAAAATCTGGTCACCTTATTCTGAGCGCTTGATTCTATTTGTTTTTTGTTTGTTTTTCTTATTCTACATGCTGTTTGAGGGCCCACAAGAGAGAAACTTCTTCATGTGCCAATGAAAGGCACGTTATTACTTTACCTATAGTGCTAAACTCCAGGCAGACAGTTAAATACACTATTGAATATACATATACAACTTCTTCTGTCAAAGTGGTAATCCTGGACATCTCCCAGACCTGCCTTTGCTTATGTTCCAGACACTTCAGAGGCCTAAGACATAAATCCAAGTTTTTCATCTTTCCCGGTAACATGATCTTGAGTAACAGGGCAAAAAGATCATCAGCAATGAAAACAGTATTTAAAAGAAGCCTTCGCTGAGAACATATCGTACTGCTGTGGCTGCACTTAATCATATAACAACTAGGCACTGGTTCTATATTTCCATCAAAGAAAACTGACAGCAGTGCAAGGATGCCATTGCTGAGTCCTCTGTCTAAAATAGCTACTTAGGTGGCTTATATGCCAAAGATTTCAATGCTCCCCAAGTCACTGGCCTAGACAAATCAGACTGATCAGGAACCATAACTGTACTCTGACGTTGCCGGCTAAATGCTTCTTCCAAAACGGCAATTCAGAAAGTATTGAGACCATAGAAAGACAGGAAATGTATGTTTTAGAAGGTGGTCAGTAATGGAACCTCTATGGGCTGGATTCACAAAGAGTTACGCCGGCGTATCAGTAGATACGCGGACGTAACTCGGAATCTAAGCCCGTCGTAAGTTTAAGTGTATGCTCAAACTGAGATACACTTAAACCTAGCTAAGATACGACGGCCTGCGCCGTCGTATCTTAGGGTGCAATTTTTCCGCTGGCCGCTAGGTGGCGCTTCCGTAGATTTTGGCGTAGAATATGTAAATGACTAGATACGCCGATTCATGAACGTATGCTTGCCTGTCGCAGTAAAGATACGCCGTTTCTGTAAGAGGTACGCCACGTAAAGATAAAGTTGCCTCCTAGGTGGCGTAGCCAATGTTAAGTATGGCTGTCGTTCCTGCATCGAAATTTGAAATTCTTTCGTCGTTTGCGTAAGTCGTCCGTGAATGGGGCTGGACGTAATTTAGGTTCACGTCGAAACCAATACGTCCTTGTGGCGTACTTTGGAGCAATGCACACTGGGATATGTACACGGACGGCGCATGCGCCGTTCGTAAAAAAACTTCAATCACGTCGGGTCACCAATCCTTTACATAAAACACCCCCCCTCATCCTCATTTGAATTAGGCGCGCTTACGCCGGCCCCATTTACTATACGCCGCCGTAAGTTAGGAGGCAAGTGCTTTGTGAATACAGCACTTGCCTCTCTGACTTAAGGCGGCGTAGTGTAAATACGATACGCTACGCCGCCGTAAAAATGCGCGGATCTACGTGAATCCAGCCAGTATTCCTATGTTTTTACTGGCTTTTGAAATATCTGTTCTTCTATATACACTATATTGTCAAAAGTATTGTGACAGCTGCCTTTACACGCACATGAACTTAAATGGCATCCCAGTCTTATGCCGCGTACACACGACCGTTTTTAATGTCATGGAAAAAACGTTGTTTTTCTCGACATGATTCTTGTCAAGCCTGCCTTGCCTACACACGATAGTGATAAAAAATGCTCAAGCAAAGCGTGGTGACGTACAACGCGTACGACGGCACTGTAAAGGGGAAGTTCCATTAGATTGGCGCCACCCTTATGCTAATCTCCTGTCTCATAACTTGCTTCTGAGCATGCATGTTTTTTTTCCCCCGTCGTTGAAGCGTACACACAACCATTTTTTCACGTCGAGAAAAACGACTATGTGAAAAACGACGAGAAAAATGCTCTGGAGCCCACACACGGACGTTTTTAACAACCAATTAAAAAAATTGCATTTTTCTGGCCATGAAAAATGGTCGTGTGTACGTGGCTTTAGTCCGTAGGGTTCAATATTGAGTTGGCCCATCCTTTGCAGCTATCAGCTTCAAGTCCAATCGTTGTCAAAGGTTTGTAGACTTCACCTCTGTAACATCTCTAAAATTCGCCCCTTTTTAACAAATGAAACCACCAAGCTTCTCATTCACTCCCTTGTTATCTCTCTCCTTGACTATTGCAACTCTTTTCTCATTGGTCTGCCTCTCCATAGGGTATCCCCTTTTCAGTCTATCATGAATGCTGCTGCCAGACTTATCCACCTTACCAATCGCTCAATGTCTGCCAACCCTCTCCTTCAATCCCTACACTGGCTCCCGATCACCCAGCGAATTAGATTCAAAATACTAACCACAACTTACAAAGCCATTCACAACTCTGCCCCAAACGACATCACTACATCACCAATCTTGTCTCCAAATATCACTCGCTACCTCAACCTGTCCGGCTATCCCCTACTCTTGCTACCTTCAGGCGATCCCTGAAAACTCATCTCTTCAGGGGAGCCTATCACGTCTCCAGCTAATCTTTTTCTGCTTCCATCAGCTCCTTCCCCACAGTTACAACTTGTTGTACCACTTGCCCCACTCTATTAGATTGTAAGCTCTTCTGAGCAGGGTCCTCTTAATCCTCTTGTATTTGATTGTATTTTAACTGTATTGTCTCCCTTGTATATTGTAAAGCTCTGCATAAACTGTTGGCGCTATATAAATACTGTATAATAATAATAATAATAACAGCTTCAACTCTTCTGGGAAGCATGTACACAAGGTTTAGGAGTGTGTCTATTGGAATGTTTGACCATTCTTCCAGAAGTGCATTTGCAAGGTCAGGCATTGACGTGGACTAGGAGGCCTGGCTCGCAGTCTCCGCTCTAATTCATGCCAAATCCTAGTAGGCTGATGTCAGGACTCTGTGTAGGCCAGCCAAGTTCCTCTACCCCAAACTCGCTCATCTATGTCTTTATGGACTTTGCTTTGTGCACTGGTCCAAATCAGTTGGTGGAGGGGGGATTATGGTGTGGGGATGTTTTCAGCAGTTGGGCTTGGCCCCTTAGTTCCAACGAAGGGAAATCTTAAGGCATTAGCATACCAAGACATTTTGGATAACTTCATGCTCCCAAATTTGTGAGAACAGTTTTGGGATGGCTCCTTCCTGTTCCAACATGACTGCGCACCAGTGCACAAAGCAAGGTCCATAAAGACATGGATGAGCGAGTTTGGGGTGGAGGAACTTGAGTGGCTTCAGAATAGCCCGAAGCAAAAAAAAAAATAAGCATAGGGCTACCATGGGGGGGGGGGGGGACATGGAATCAAGGACAGAGAGAGTTAACAAACGTTCAGTATGTCAATATGTAGTCACCTACTGGTTGGGGGGTTTTCAGTGGGGAGGAGGGGCTGCGTACCCGCCTGCCTGCCCCTACACTGGATCGGCTCTTCTTTAAAGGGGTTGTAAACCCTCATGTTTTTTAGGATGCATTAAGGTGAAAAAACTTCTGTAACTGAGCATCCCCCCAGCCCCCCTGTTTTACTCACCCGAGCCCATTCGTTCCCACACCGGAGACGTGCACACCCTCTCTGGCCGGTGTCTCGGCTCTTGATTGGATAGATTGATAGCAGCGCAGCCATTGGCTCCAAAATCTAATGACGCTGGCACTGGGGGGCGGGGCCGAGTCCAGGTTTCTGTGTCTATGGACAGAAAAGCTGGACTCGGACCGCACCAGCATGGTAACCCCCAGGGAGAGCGCTTCTGCTAGGTGGTTTCCCGATGCGGGGAGGGGCCACGACCTGGGCCGCTCTGACCAAAACAAACTAAGTATGACATGTTTGTTATTTAAAAAAAAAACATGAGGGTTTAGTAACCCTTTAAGTGGTCATGTTGGCCTGGCGGTCACGGTCTTTGGAGGCATTGTTAAAAGTCTGATGTGCTTATTATGTTAGGGAACCATGTAAGGAATGAAGTCCCCTGTGGAATGACAGTTTATTCTGGGTTAACTGGAAGTTAAACAGTGAGGTATCTGCAAGGTTGAGGTAAGTGTTACGCAGATACAAAAAGCGAATACGTGATACTTGGTGCCTCCAAAGATCGGAAACCTTTTGTTTATTGTGATTGTATTATTATTTTGGTTCCAGTTTTAAGAAAATGTTTGTTCTATTTGGTTATTGGTTAATAAAATTTCAGTTTCGGCCAATTTTACTCCGAAATGTGGTCATGGTTTTATTTCAGTTTACGTGGGGTAAAAAGGCAGGACAAGATATCGGTCATTATTCAGGTGGGTGCTGATTACATTGGTGGCACCTTAGTCAAGTGAAATATGAACATTTCACATGTAACACAGTGGCGTCCATAAGGAGTGCATGGGCACCGCACCCTTTCTCCTGGCACTGTTCTATCACCATAAATGGATTCATGCATTGCATGAATCTATCTATGGTTGCTGCTGACACCCCCTATTCAGGCGTCCAGCCCCTTTTCGGGCACCGGGCACCTGAATGGTGGGGGTGTTTTTTGGAAGCACCTGATTAGAGCCATAGGCTCTAATGAGCGCCCAAAAAGGTGAACAGCGGGTGCCATGCTGGGCATTTGCTGTTCACTCAGCTGTGTGTTAGCAAAGCGAAGAAATTTGCTTTGCTAAAATTGAACCGCCTCTCAGCCAATCAGGTTGCCAGGCCTGTTACCTGTCACCTGATTGGCTGAAACATCAGGTGCTGTGATTGGACACCTGAGAGAGGACAGAAGAAGACATGGAGGACGTGTAGGACACCACCACTGACCTGCTACGAGACAGGTAAGTTCCGGGCAGCATTTGATGGGGCACAGTAGTGGCAATTGATGGGCACACTGGCAACATTTGATGAGGCACATTAGCGGGCCAATGATGGGCACCCTGGAAACATTTGATGGGGCACAGTAGCAGCAATTGATAGGCACACTGGCAGCATTTGATTTGGCACATTAGCTGGCCAATGATGGGCACACTGGAAACATGTGATGGGGCACAGTAGTGGCAAATGATGGGCACACTGGCAGCATTTGATGGGGCACAGTAGCGGCAATTGATGGGCACACTGGCAGCAATTGATGGGCACACTGGCTTCAATTTATGGGCACAGTAGCGACAATTGATGGGCACACTGGCAGCAATTGGGCACACTGGCAGCAATTGATGGGTACAGTAGCTGCATTTGATGGCACAGTGGTGGCAATTTATGGGTACACTGGCTGCATTTTATGGCATAGTGGCAGCATTTGATGGCACAGTGGCTGCATTTGATGGGCACAGTGGCTGCATTTGATGGGCACAGTGGCTGCGCTTGATGGGCACAGCGGCTGCGCTTGATGGGCACAGTGGCGGCAATGGATGGGTACACTGGCTGGATTTGATGGCATAGTGGCAGCATTTGATGGCACAGTGGCTGCATTTGATGAGCCCAGTGGCTGCGTTTGATGGGCACAGTGGCGGCAATTGATGGGTACACTGGCTGCATTTGATGGCATAGTGGCAGCATTTGATGGGCACAGTGGCTGCATTTGATGGGCACAGTGGCTGCGTTTGATGGGCACAGCGGCTGCACTTGATGGGCACAGTGGCGGCAATTGTTGGGCACAGAGGCGGCAATTGATGGGCACAGTAGCTGCGTTTGATGGGCACAGTGGCTGCAATTGATGTTTTTCTTTTTTGGTTGTTTGCGTCCCCCCAAAAAAAAAAATTGGAGCACCAGCCGCCACTGTTGTAACAATATACATTTTGGGGCAGATCCACGTACAGCGCCGCATATATTACCACCGGGCGTAGCGTATCTAAGATGCACTACGCCGCCGTAACTTTTTTTCAAATCCTCAAAGAATGCGCGCCGTAAGTTACAGCGGCGTAGTGTATCTTTGGCGGCGTAAGGGTGTGCAATTCAAACTTTGAAATTACGCGGCGTATCAATTGAATAAGCCGGGGTAATTTCTTTGTGGATCTGCCCCTTTGTCTTTAGATTGCAGATTTATAAGCAGGTGTTCAAGGTATACGTTAGGGTGGCTAATAATTTTCTCAGACACATACAAAGAACGTTGGAAATGTGTAAGGATCCCATGCTCTGTCAGCATATTGTTATGATGTAAAACGTCTTTGTCTTAAGCTGGACAAAAAAAATAAAACAATGTTCTTTTCGGAGTACAATTCACTGGGGAGAGTATTTGTGTGGTTAGTAAATGTACTGTATCTGCCATGTAACACAAACACTTCTCATAAAGAGCTCTACACTGAAAAGACCTCAAGAATAGGCCGATCTTTAAGAGACATTTGTGCTGATGATGCATGTCATTGGTGTCCACCTCTGTAGAATCCCGTACAATGGGCTCCTATTCCTTCCCCAGTGATGTGAGCGTCCACCCACATACAGGCCCCGTAATTTGCAGTCAGATGGCAGCTGGAGTTTAGTGCTGGAGGCCTTTCCTCCAATTGGGCTTTAATTGGTGTAATCACAAGCTTGAGTTATTGGCAATATGAAAGGAAACATATTTGGTCCATGCTGCTAACAGAAGACTGCATTCCCTTCTCAATTACTGCTCTATCTAACCACAAAGTACTGCTATTAACTATTGTCACTCCAACATGCTGACACTGCAAAATAGTAAATAACTCGGGGGAATGCCAAAGTTAAAGGGTGAGAAAGTTACCCATTTCTGGGTGCAGTTTAGGTGATGAAAGAAGAGGAAGACGTATATTTATATTTTTTTTATTACATTTTTGAAGAAGACTTTTTTTTTTTTTTTACTGTAATTGTAAGGCAACCCCATACAAAAACAAAAATCAGTTTTATGCAGAATTTGTGTTTGTTTTAGAAGTTTGAATCACCCGGCAGATTTTTTTTTTTTTTTTATCACTTTTTAAAAATTTTAAGGTATTTTATTAGTTTTCAAACAAACAATAAAAACATACCAAAGAAAGTGTACATATCAGTCAGTTTGCAATATCAGATGACAAAAATACAGACACAAGGACATTGCTTCATACTCAGAGGGTAAACAATAATTACCAGGAGACATAAGAAACACAGTAACAAAACAGCTGGGGATCAGGACATTTTAGAAAAAAATCTATCACTCCTGTAGCGCCCTGCTCCCAAAGATGGGGGCGCTATTTTAAATTTAGGGGATGTCTGGGCCCATAGTTGGGCCCAGACCTGTTGAATTGTGTACAAATTTGCCTCTGTTCTGGCTGTGGTACTGCCTGGTAGTATTGTCCCTTGTTGCCTGTGGGTGGCGCTACCACTTCAGGCCCAAGTTGGAATGCAGGTGTACCGTGGTGTATTGGGTGTCCCTCCTCGGCAGCGGTACAGTGGGAGTGGTGACCAAACTGTGAATGCTAGGAGGGGATACTTAAGAGACAGATGCTGTTTTTCGGGGTCCTTCGCCGCGTGGCCCTCCTGGCGCGAGGTGGGTGTGCGTGATTTCAGTCTCAGGACCACGTTGGTCTGAGGCTGTGTTCCTGTCAAGTAGGCCCAGTTATCCTGGCTGGGGCCTACGCTTTGAAGGTGATCCTGTGCTGTCTGTCCTGCTGGAAGAAGCCACTCAATGAAGGAAGCCAGGGGAGGACCTGTCCTGGAAAGGACCGAGCGGAAGGCGGGTACTTTGGGAGAGCCCTGGTAATTTATTGAAGAATGGACCGTAACCTACAATACCTTACAGTCCGCCGGATTGGCTTAAAGGCTCTTTGGCTGTAATACCGCGTCCATGCGGTCGTTTTTCGGCATGAAAAAAAAACGACGTTTTTAAAAACGTCATTTAAAATCATCATGTGTGTGGGCTTCACATCGTTTTTCGGCTTCTAAAATGTCGTTTTTAGGGTTGTAAAAAATGGTCGTGTGTGGGCTAAAATTGCGTTTTAAACTCGCGCATGCCCAGAAGCAAGTTATGAGACGGGAGCGCTCATTCTGGTAAAACTACCGTTCGTAATGGAGTAAGCACATTCATCACGCTGTAACAGACAAAAAATCGTGAATCGTCTTTTACTAACAAGGAATCAGCTAAAGCAGCCCAAAGGCGAATAGAACTTCCCCTTCAGAGTGCCGTCGTACGTGTTGTACATCACCGCGCTTTGTTCATCATTTTTTTAAAAACGATGGTGTGTGGGCAACATAGTTTTTAATGATGAAGTTGGAAAAACTTTGTTTTTTTTCATGCCGAAAAACGATCGTGTGTACGCGGCATAAGGCAGGAAGTTTGGGACTTTAAATCCTGTGGCAGAGGATTCCTGAATATCCATCCTGTGTTCTAAGACGGTCTGTGGCAGAGACTGTTTCTAAACTGTGCCTCATACCGTTTATGCAGTGAAAATAAAGCCTACAGTTGAAGGTTTTACATTTTGTGTGGACATTCCAATTTCTACAGACTTCCTTCCCTAGACAACGAACTTAGAGGTTGCGTGCAAAACCCAAAATCTAAACCAGCAGCTCCTTCGGGGGTAGTGCTGCACTCCAATTAAAAAAAATGCAGAAGAATGCAACATAAAGGAGGGCATGACACAGGGAAATTTTCTGTAAACATATGAAGGGTGTACCTCCCAGTAGTGTTAACTACTTCAATACTGAGCACTTTCACCCCCTTCCTTCCCAGACCAATTTTCAGCTTTCAGCGCTCTCTCACTTTCAATGACAATTGTGCGGTAATGATACACTGTACCCAAATTAAATGTTTTACATTTTGTTCACACAAATAGAGCTTTCTTTTGGTGGTATTTATTCACGACTCGTAAAAAAATATATTTTCTTCTTTTTATTTTAAAAGAAATTCAATTAAATCAAATTTTGGCATAAATTTAAGCCAAAATGTATTCTACTACATGTCTTTGGTAAAAAAAATCCTGATAAGTGTATAATAATTAGTTCGTGTGATTACGGACATATGTACGCAGATGATCATGTAGAGATGTGCGCAGGTGATCACAGACATATGTGTGCAGATGATCATTGGAACATGTGATTTTACTGTTACATATGTGGGGGACAGGTGTTTTTACAGTGTGGGGACACTGGGCCGGTGATCAGTGTGTAAAAAGCTGTAAAAAAAACAGCTCATACTGATTACCGGCCGGCTGTAGCGATCCGATTTCCTCACTGACAACTTCTGTGTGAGGAGAGGAGAGCCAATCGCCTAGCCACCGGCTCTCTATTTACATCACATGACAGCTTTGATTGGACACAGCTGTCATGTGATCAGGAGGGCCAATCACAGAGCCCCCCCTGCCGATCGGAGATGCGCCGTGTCCGGGTGATACAAGCGCATCGGGATTGCGCCACTGCGCGGGCACACACGTGCGTAAAAAAAAAACTCTCCTTCTGAGGGATGTTCCTGAACGTCCACTCAGAAGAAGGAAGCGCCCACCCGGCCATATATGTGCAGTGGGAAATAGTTAAACTTCCATCTCCCCTGAGACCTTCGAAGTCCACTCCGACCATATTTTATCATATTTATTTGTTTTATCACTTTTTTATTATTACTATTATTATTATTATTATTATTATTATTATTATTATTATACAGGATTCATATAGCAAACAAAAAAAAATATTGCACTTGTGTAATAATTGGAAATCAATTGAATGAAATAAAAGAAATGAGAAGCAACAATGAAATGTGAGATATGACACAACAAAATAATTGAAAAAGTTGCGCTAATTGTGTATTAAAAAGTGAACAAAGTCCAATAGGTGATCTGAATGATCCAATCCGATCAACAATGGGTGATGCGATTCCTAACAAGTAGTATCCAGTGATATCCTCCACCAAGTGACCTCACCAACATTTAGTCAAGAAGTACTTACATGGTGGATCCTCTAAGTATGGAAGGTCAATTTTGCTTAGGATATCTACTGATATGGCTTCCAAAAGGGAATAATGTAGCAGTCTATGTCGTTCCAGCTGTTCCTCCCGCAAAAGCAAACTTTACATTAGCAGCTCTCTGAGGTTTTTGGCTTCCTCAGTCCCAAGCCAAGCGCTTGGCCTGGGATTGAGTATTTATATAGCGCCAACAGTTTGCTCAGCGCCTTAAAAAAGGAAGGGAGATAGTACAGTTACAATACAGTTTGGTACAAGAGGAATCAGAGGACCCTGCTCGTTACCTATAATATTTATTTATTTTTCAATTGCAGGTATTTATTTAGCACTGATGACATGTTGTAAATTCACATCAGTCTCTGTCCTCTAGGCACTCAGGCCCGGATTCTCAAAGGAGTTACGCCGGCGTATCTCCAGATACGCCGTCGTAACTCTGAGTGCAGCCCGTCGCAACTCGGCGCCTGATTCATAGAATCAGATACGCCTCACAGTTACCTAGATACGAGCGGCGTAAGTAATGTGCTAATGTGGAGCTACAGTTCATTGGGGGAACCATGAATGTCAAAATGTACTGTGACATACTGAAGCAGAGCATGATCCCCCTCCCTTCAGAGACTGGGCCGCAGAGCAGTATTCCAAAATGATAACGACCCCAAACACACCTCCAAGTTGACCACTGCCTTGCTAAGGAAGCTGAGGGTAAAGGTGATGGACTGGCCAAGCATGTCTCCAGACCTAAACCCTATTGAGGATCTGTGGGACATCCTCAAACGGAAGGTGGAGGAGCGCAAGGTCTCTAACATCCACCAGCTTCGTGATGTCGTCATGGAGGAGGGGAAGAGGACTCCGGTGGCAACCTGTGAAGCTCTGGAGAACTCCATGCCCAGGAGGGTTAAGGCAGTGCTGGAAAATAATGGTGGCCACACAAAATATTGACACTTTGGGCCCAATTTGTACATTTTTGCTTTGAGGTGTACTCATTTTTGTTGCCAGTGGTTTAGACATTAATGGCTGTGTGTTGAGTTATTTTGAAGGGACACCAAATTTACACTGTTATACAAGCTGTACACTCACTACTTTACATTGTAGCAAAGTGTCATTTCTTCAGTGTTGTCACATGAAAAGATATAATAAAATATTTACAAAATGTGAGGGGTGTACTCACTTTTGTGAGATACTGTATATGTTAAATTGTTAAACTGTTTGGCCAAAGTTCAGCTTTTAAGATTCTACAGTAGCATAAAAAAAAAGCGTATGTGTTGCGGCGTAAGGCCGCGTAATTCAAATGGGGATGTAGGGGGCGTGTTTTATTTAAATTTGTGTTGACCCCAAGTTTTTTACGCTTTGTTTGAACGGCGCATGCACCGACCGTATAATATATCCCAGTGTGCATTGCTGTAAATGACGTCGCAAGGACGTCATTGGTTTCGACGTGAATGTAAATTACGTCCAGCCGTATTCGTGAACGACTAACGCAAACGACATAAAATTTCAAAACTCTGCGCGGGAACGACGGCCATACTTAACATTAGCTACCCCTCATATAGCAGGGGTAACTATACGCCAGAAAAAGCCAAACGCAAACGACGTAAAAAAAAGCGCCGGGCGGTCGTTCGTTTCTGAATCGGCGTAAATCCTCATTTGCATATTCCTCGCGTAAAAATACGGAAGCGCCACCTAGCGGCCAGCCTGGAATTGCAGCCTAAGATCCGATGGTGTAAAACACTTACACCTGGCGGATCTTAGGGATATCTATGCGTAACTGATTCTCTGAATCAGTCGCATAGATATGACTGTCTGAACTCAGAGATACGACGGTGTATCAGGAGATACGCCGTCGTATCTCTTTCTGAATCCGGCCCACGGGTTCCAACTCCAACCAGGACATTATCTGCATCGGTTTTGCATGTCCTCCCTGCATTTGCATTGGTTTCGTATGGTTACCCCCACACTGATTTCCTACCACACTTCAAAGACTTACTTAGGCCTCGTACACACGATAGGTTAACCAGAGGACAACGGTCCGATGGTCCGTTTTCATTGGTCAAAACCGATCGTGTGTGGGCCCCATAGGTTATTTATCCATAGGTTAAAAAAAAGCCAACTAGCTTTAAATTTAACCTATGGATTCCTAACCGATAGGTCAAAACCAATCGTTAGTAGGCACAACCATCGGTTAAAAATCCATGCATGCTCAGAATCAAATTGACGCATGCTTGGAAACATTGAACGTTTTTTTCAGCACGTCGTTGTGTTTTACGTCACCGCGTTCTGACATGATCGTTTTTTTAACCAATGGTGTGTAGGCGCGACGGACCATCAGTCAGCTTCATCGGTTAACCTATGACAACAGTCCTTCAGACCATTCTCATCGTGTGTATGAGGCTTTAAAGCGGTAGTAAAGCCGCTGCTGTTTTTTTTTTTTTTTCATACCTGAAAAGCAAAAGCCATAATGAGCTAGTACTAGCTCATTATGAAATACTTACCTTGGAACGAGGTTAGGAGAACTTACCTGGTCCACGCCGAGTGAGATGTCATCTTACCTCGGCGTGTCTTCCGGGTATCGCCGTTCCATCGCTGTGATTGGCTGGAGCAGCGATGTCGTCACTCCCGCGCATGCGCGCGGGAGACTTCTGTCCAGCAAGGTCCGGCGGCTGCCGGGCCTTTAGCTGAAGATCCCCGCTGCGCATGCGCCGCTGCAGTCAGCGGGGCATTGCGAGGGGAATATCTCCTAAACCGTACAGGTTTAGGAGATATTCTTTATACTAAGGCCCCGTACACACAACCGAACATGTCCGCGGACTAGTTTCAGCAGACATGTTCGGTCGTGTGTACGGCTGACCGGACAGGTTTCCAGCGGACATTTGTCCAGCCGACCGTTTTCCGGCGGACAAATGTTTCTTAGCATGCTAAGAAACATGTCCGCTGGAAGCCTGTCCGTCGGACATGTTCGGTCGTCTGTACAGACTCACCGTACATGTTCGATCGGCCGCCATCCCTCGCATGCGTCAAAGTGATTCGACGCATGCGTGGAAGCTTTGAACTTCCAGGGCCGAGCACGTCGTCGCGTCATCGTCGCGGTGACGGCGCGGCCACGTCACCGCGTATCGTGTACGCGCGGATTTCTGTCTGATGGTGTGTACAACCATCAGACAGAAATCTCTGGACGGACATGTCCGCTGAAAACGGTCCGCGGACCGTTTTCAGCGGACAGTCCGTCCGTCTGTACGAGGCCTTACAGGTAAGCCTTATTATAGGCTTACCTGTAAGTGAAAGTGGTAGTACAGAGTTTACTACCACTTTAAGTGGGGATCTAAGACTGTAAGCTCCTTGAGGGCAGGGACTAGTGTAAATGTATAGTGTATGTAAAGGGGCTGCATATATTGTTGGCATTATATAAATGCCTATAATAAATAAATAAATAAAAACAAGCTATCCCTAAGTTTCTACAGACTTTATTGAATAACGTGAAGAGTAATGTAGATTAAAACTAGATATAGTGACCAACCAGAAATCATCATCCATTGCTTTCGAATGAGCCTAATAAATAAATTGTTAAATTTAAATAATTAGTATGACTTATAAAGTTTGCACATTGTCCTCCTTCGTCTTCATTATAAAACTAGGGAAAGGTCCTTTTGTATGTCCACTGAAAGTAACTACAGCCCCGATGTTCGCTTGCACTCAGGGGCTACACAAGACGATTAGGGTCAATTATTCCCCTATATAGAGTCCAGTGCAATATGTAAGTAGACAAAGAAAACAAATAGTCCCGCCTAATGCAAATGTGGGGATTTACTCTGAGAGGGAGTCCATAGATGGTATATATTCCCTTCAAGGCTCCCAATGAAGTCAGTCTTCTCTGTCTCACAACACACACTGAGGTTTTAAGCTGCCCCCTGGGCAGAGGGGGCATTGTCGTCTTGCTGCTGAATGGTCATCATGTCACTATGTGATGGGACAACTGTTAAAAAGTGACAGGTCCTCCAGGCGAAAAGTGAAATCGATCATTGAGCTGCTAATCATAGCCAACAAACACAACACTACAACTACTACTGATTTGTGGGAGTGCATGCTGAGATTAGCTTAACTGGGCAAATATTCACAATCCATGTAATGCAACTAGTGAAAGGGTCACTTGGACCTCTTACTTGATTGATACACTCTTCACACCATTCAGCTTTTATTTTTAGAAAAAAATCGAACCAATAGACATGTGCATTCGTTTTCGTTCGAATGCATTTTCATCTGAATTTTGGGTATTTTTGTTACGCTTTCAAACGCACAGAATCCGAAATCCGAAAGATCCGACATACAAAAATGCTTTATTTTCATTTTCGTTGCGACAACAGTTCGATATAGATAGGAGATTCGACATGACGGTGACAATAGCGATCTGTGTCTGTCGAAGCTGTGGTCAAATGTGCCTAACCTTAACTCTGTTAGTCCAAGATTATTCTACGTAGAGGGGAAATATTCGACATTATGTTGGGGTAGACCATTCGTCATGAACGACGAAGAATCGACGAAACAGCGAAAAACATATAAACGTTGAATCTGTCATTGAAGGGTTATGGTGTCTGTCGAAAGTTCTAAGAAGATTCGACAAGCAGCTAAACTGTACGACGCCGCAATCGTACATTTCCGGTCAAATGCTCCGCCCATAGGCTATAATAGAATTCAAATGTTGGTTGACTAGTAATATCTATAAGTATCTATAAATCTATAAATATAATTATTACTAGTGTCATACAACATCAGAATTCTTCTATAGCTTGTAGGCGGAGCATTCGACCGGAAATGTACGATCGCGGCGTCGTACAGTTTAGCTTCTCCATTGAATTGTCTTAGGCCCCGTACACACGGACGGTTTGGTCCAATGAGAATGAACCGAAGTTCATTTTCATCGGACCAAACCGACCGTGTGTATAGGCTATCGGTCTGGTTTCCTTCGGTCCAAAATTTCTAAACATG
Source organism: Rana temporaria (assembly GCF_905171775.1). Lineage (NCBI taxonomy): Eukaryota > Metazoa > Chordata > Amphibia > Anura > Ranidae > Rana > Rana temporaria. The sequence goes on along the minus strand of NC_053491.1, from coordinate 23,656,886 downwards.
CTTCAAAACCGAACCGATGGACCGCTGCCCCATCCGAACAAAACGATGGTTAGTACAGAAAAGCATTGGTTCAAAACCCGCGCATGCTCAGAATCAAGTCGACGCATGCTTGGAAGCATTGAACTTCGTTTTATTCAGCACGTCGTGTGTTTGACGTCACCGCGTTCTGACCCGATCGGATTTAGGACTGATGGTGTGTACACATATCAGGCCGTACGGCCACTTTAGAGGTGAACCGATGAAAAGGTCCGACGGGCCAGTCTCATCGGTTTGGTCCGACCGTGTGTACGGGGCCTAAGACTTCCATGACAGATTCCACCCTAATTATTTCGGATATTCAGACAAAACATTTTTTTAACGAAACTAAATAAATAAAAATGAATTTCGGGAGTAACTAAATAAATTTATTTTTCAGACAAAAACAAAATTTCGAAACAAAATATTTTAGTGTGCACATGTCTAATAGATAGCGAGACCTGTTCCTTCAAACAATCGTCAAATGTGTGTCCTGACGAAGCAAAATAGCGAAATGCGTTGACACACAGGGGCTCACTGCTGTCCATTTGATGTCAACCTTCTGTTTTCATCATAGTTTTATGTATTTTTTGTATTAAGTATATGTTTTTTAACTCTTTAACTTTTTTTTGTAAATGATTTGTTAATAAAATACAATATTCTACTATACTCTTATCCATCTTGCCTACAAAGTCAGACTTAGAGCCTTTTGACTCTTCGTTCTTTCTACAAACGTAATCTCATACGGATGTGGGTTCAGGAGTGTTGTTCTATTTTCTGCCTTCCACTGAGTGGTCATGATTCCCCTGAGGTAAGAACAATGTGATCTGTACTCTCCCTCTGCCAATCAACACACAAATTGGGTCTCCTAGTCAATGAGGAAGGGGCCCACACTCACAGATAGTGAATTGGTTGGATAAAAGGATTAGTAAGGGATTCAAAATGATCCTTTCATCATCTCATTAACAACGAGTATTGTCCGAATGATAGATTGGGTAAAACCATGGAGCGGACAAATCGATTCTCTCGTCAGTAACTATTACTGTGATAGAATCATAAATCCCATCTGCAGCCAAATCTTTATTTTTGACTTGGGTAAAGTGGAGAAAGGTTGAGACCTCTGTCAGGTTTTTATTGATGTCTGTTACTATACTGAGAAGATTACACTTCACTTTCTGGGCCAGTGACATAACAGGAAATTATTCAAAATCCCAACACAAGAAGGGGAAATTAATACTGATAGCATACTGATGAAAAGTTGTCCCTGTTGAGAGATTTCCTCTTTCTCTTGTTCTGGTGACCACTATCAATATCTCTGGGCTGGAAGTTAAGGGACCTCTATTACTAAACCCTGGTGAGCCGGGTGAAACCCATCAGAGGGCATGGCCAACATGTTCTACCTAATGATTCTGTACCTCGTTGCCCGCTTGCTGCTGATCTCAGCTATCCCCAAGGCTGGTGAAATGATTTTTGACACCCTAAGCGAAACCACATTTTGCCCCCCCCCTTATCTCAACCCTTGACTCCACCCCCTTTGTCCTGCCCATGTATACCCCACCTTTTTAATGAAGCACCCATCAAATTCAGCCCACCAGTGCCCATCAAATGCAGCCTCACCAGTGCCCATCAAATGCAGCCTCACCAGCACCCATCAATGCCACCTACCAGTGCCCATCAATGCAGCCTCGCCAGCGCCCATCAAATGCAGCCTCGCCAGCACCCATCAAATGCAGCCTCACCAGCGCCCATCAAATGCAGCCTCATCAGCACCCATCAAATGCAGCCTACCAGGCTGTGCAAACGAAGCAGTAGCTGCCTGCTGATGTTGAGACTTAGCTGCTTGCGGCAGAGAGAAGAGAGTAGAAACACTAGTGGCCGGGCACCCCTAGGCAGCAGTGCCCCGGCGATCCCTGTGACCAAGCTTCTGTTCCTGGCTTTATTCCCAGATCTAGTTTGAGTGCCTACCTGGCTGTTATCTGTATCAGCTCTGCTCACCACAGTGAGTTCCTGTCTCAAGTCTCCTGGGAGTTCTGACAAGCCTCACATCTGGAACCTGCAGCCCATGCGGAGTGTCCCTTCACAGTTACTGTTCCTGACCTGATGTTCTACCAGCCTGCCTTGGACCGCATTACCTGCTGCAAGCGCTCCTATCGAAACCTGCCAGCACTCATGCTCCTCCTGTCCCTTGATACCCTCTGTTCCATCTTCAGCGGGACCACCTGGGCCGAAGATACAAGAGAGGCTTACCTCGTCATTTTGGCCTTCGATCAGATACATGATCGAATATATTCCATTTTTGGTTATGAGTTTAATACCTCTTTAAAGAAGTTCTACTGCAGTGAAACTTGAACTTTTTAAATGAACTTGTTAGTATTCAGTTCAGTATTATATTTCATTTGTATGATTATTATCTTCTTCCTTTTTATTCCCCACTTCAAAGGAATTTAAATATAGATGATTAACTATACTTACACTGGCCAAAGCCCTTTAAATTAAGTTTTTCCGCATATCAGTAAAAATGCTTTCAGATATTCGTATAATGAAATGTTAGCTGCAAAAGAAAAATCATTTATACCACCAGCACACAACGCTTTAATATGTTGTGTCATGGAATTGTTTTGTGCACCTATTGATTTAATAATAGTACTGCTTCAACCTACAATTGTAGGTCTGGGCATAATAAAAGAAAGAAATCAGTACATTTCCACAATACATGCACCTTTTCCCATGTTTTATGACACTTGTAAACAATGGATGGCTTCTTTTCATGCCATTCACATTGGGGTGGATTCAGGTACGACTTGCGCCCTCTTACAGAGGCGCAGCGTATCGTTTTAATGCTGCGCCTCCGTAAATTACCTGCGCTACGCTTCATTCACGAAGCAGTAGCTCCGTAATTTGCGTGGGCGCTCCTAAAAAATGGCTGGCGTAAGCGCGGGTAATTTAAATGATCCCGTAGGGGGCGTGGATCATTTAAATTAGGCGCGTTCCCGCACCGAACATAGTGCGCATGCTCCGTTGGGAAACTTTCCCGACGTGCATTGCGGCAAATGACGTCGCAAGGACGTCATTTGCTTTAACGTGAACGTAAATGGCGTCCAGCGCCATTCACGATTCACTTATGCAAACAACGTAATTTTCAAACATCGCGACGCGGGAACGACGGGTATACTTAGCATTGGCTGCCCCTGCTATTAGCAGGAGCAGCCTTACGCGGAACCCGACGAACGCAAACGACGTAAACTGCGTACGCAGGGCGCGCGTACGGTTGTGAATCGGCGTTAGTATGCAATTTGCATACTCTACGCTGACCACTACGGGAACGCCACCTAGCGGCCATCGTAAGAATGCAGCCTACGATAGGACTGGCATAAGAGCCTTATGCCAGTCATATCTTAGGCTGCAGTCGGCGTATCGACCTTTCTGAATCAGGAGCAGTCGATATGCCGGCGCAACTAAGCAATTGCGCTGCGTAACTATGGTTACGCAGACGCAATTGCTTACTGAATCCACCCCAAAGTATACAATTGTGTTACAAGCTGTGATTGATCACAGTGATCACGTGGTACAGACAGGGCCAATCACAGCCTATCTGTACTATGTGATTAGCTCTGGCCAATCAAAGCTAATCACAACAAAACAAACTGAATGAATGGATTTCATTCGGTAAAATGTTTGCTTGTAGCAATGTAATACACTGCTATAAGCAATCATGATGTGTAAAAAATGTTATCACTTCCCCAGAGTAGTCCAATGTTACTATAGTAAAATGTTATTGCTCTGTCACAGTGTTAGAAAAATAATATGTAATAAAAAAATAAATAAACATAATTATTTATTTTTTATTTTTTACGTACTATCACCTGTCAGTAGATATTTATTTTTTTTACTTCTTCATCTTCCAAATAATTGTGGCACAAAAAGTACAACTACAAAAAAAACTCATCATGCCTCTTACTAAATACCTCAGACTGTCTACTTTCCAAAAAAGGGGGCCTTGTTAGGCCGCGTATACACGGTCAGTCAAAACCGATGGAAACGGACTGAAGGTCCGTTTCATCGGTCCAAACCGACCGTGTGTGGGCCCCATCGGTCAGTTATCCTTCGGTCCAAAAATGTAGAACTTGCTTTAAAATTCAACCGATGGACGCCTAACCGATAGGTCAAAACCGATGGTTAGTACGCAAAAGCATCGGTTAAAAACCTGCGCATGCTCAGAATCAAGTCGACGCATGCTTGGAAGCATTGAACTTCATTTTTCTCTGCACGTCGTTGTGTTTTACGTCACCGCGTTGGACTCGATCGTTTTTTTAACTGATGGTGTGTAGGCACATCAGACCATCAGTCAGCTTCATCGGTTAACCGTGAGAACGGTCCTTCGGACCGTTCTTGTCGGATGGACTGATCGTGTACATGGCCTTACAGTAACGGCCTTGATACCCCATTTGGGTTTTCAAGTACTTGTTGTTGACACATCTATGACCCCTAATATGCATTTTAATACTGTACATGTCAATATGATTTTAAATTATAAAAATAATACAATTTAATGATGACTTTTTTATTGAGTTTTTTAGTTACTATTGGAGGCATATATAAAGTCCTATTTTTTTTTCTTTTGGTGCTTCGGTTATGTTTAGGGATGATACCTCATTTGGTAAATGTTTGTTTCATATGAAGATCACCACATTTTTTTTCCTCCCCACATTTTAATAATGCTGCAGTCTAAGGGGGTCTCTGTTGCCTCTCCATCCAGAGTGTAAGCACTATAATACAGGACATATGTTACTGGCCAGTGATAGCAGCGATCTTCCAGGTCCAGTGCCAAGTGGCTTCCCTTCTGCATACAGTGTTCATACCCCTTGACATTTTCCACATTTTGTCATGTTACAACCATAAAGGTAAATGTATTTTATTGGAATTTTAAGTTATAGACCAACACAAAGTGGTACATAACGAAGGAAAATGATAAATGGTTTTTATTTATTTTTTACAAAAAAAAACTGAAAAGTGTGGAGTGTATTTGTATTCAGCCCCCTTTACTCTGATACCCCCAACTAAAATCTAGTGGAACAAATTGCCTTCAGAAGTCACCTAATTAGAAAAGAGAGTCAACCTGTTTGTAATTTAATCTCAGTATAAATACAGCTGTACTGTGGAGACCTCAGAGGTTTGTTAGAGAACCTTAGTGAACAAACAGCATCATGAAGGACAAGGAACACACCAAATAGGTCAGGAATAAAGTTGTGGAGAAGCTTAAAGCAGGGTTGGGTTATAAATAAATATCCCAAGTTTTGAACATCTCACAGAGCTCTGTTCAATCCATCATCAGAAAATGGAAAGAGTATGGCACAACTGCACACCTACCAAGACATGGCTGTCCACCCAAACTGACAGGCCAGGCAAGGAGAGCATTAATCAAAGAAGCAGCCAAGAGACCCATGGTAACTCTGCAGGATCTGCAGAGATCCACAGGTCAGGTGGGAGAATCTATCCACAGGACAACCATTAGTCGTGTACTCCACAAATCTGGCCTTTATGGAAGAGTGGCAAGAAGAAAGACATTGTTGAAAGAAAGCCATAAGAAGTTCTGTTGGCAGTTTGCGAGAAGCTATTTGGCCTAAAAGCAAAATGCTATGTGTGGCTGAAAACTAACACTTTACATCACCCTGAACACACCATCCCCACTGTGAAACATGGTGGTGGCAGCATCATGTTGTGGGGGTGCTTTTTTTTCAGCAGGAACGGGGAAGCTGGTCAGAGTTGATGGGAAGATGGATGGAACCAAATACAGGGCAATCTTAGAAGAAAACCTGTTAGAGTCTGTAAAAGACTTGAGACTGGGGAGGAGGTTCACCTTCCAGCAGGACAACGACCCTAAACATACAGCCAGAGCTACAATGGAATGGTTTAGATCAAAACATATTCATGTGTTAGAATGTCCCAGTTAAAGTCCAGACCTAAATCCAATTGAGAATCTGTGGCAAGACTTTAAAATTGCTGTTCACAGACGCTCTCCATCCAATCTGACAGAGCGTAAGCTATTTAGCAAAGAAGAATGAGCAAAAATGTCCCTCTCTAGATGTGTAAATATGGTAGAGCCACCCCCAAATACACTGGCAGCTGTAATTGCAGTAAAAGGTGGTTATATTGTGCTGAATACAAATACACGCCACACTTTTCACATATTTATTTGTAAACAATTTTGAAAAACATTTACAGTGGGGCAAAAAAGTATTTAGTCAGCCACCAATTGTGCAAGTTCCCCCACTTAAAAAGATGAGAGAGGCCTGTAATTGTCATCATAGGTATACCTCAACTATGAGAGAAAAAATGTGGAAACAAATCCAGACATTCACATCACATGTCTGATTTGGAAATAATTTATTTGCAAATTATGGTGGAAAATAAGTATTTGGTCTCCTCTACAAACAAGCAAGATTTCTGGCTCTCACAGACCTGTATCTTCGTCTTTAGGAGGCTCCTCCTCCTCCACTCATTACCTGTTTTAATGGCACCTGTTTGAACTTGTTATCAGTATAAAAGACACCCGTCCACAACCTCAAACATCGACACTCCAAACTCCACTATGGTGAAGACCAAAGAGCTGTCGAAAGGACACAAGAAACAAAATTGTAGACCTGCACCAGGCTGGGAAGACTCTGCAATAGACAAGCAGCTTGGTGTGAAGAAATTAACTCTGAGAGCAATAATTAGAAAATGGAAAACATACAAGACCACTGATAATCTCCCTCGATCTGGGGCTCCATGCAAGATCTCACCCCGTGGGGTCACGGGGGGACCTATTGAATGACCTGCAGAGAGCTGGGACCAACGTAACAAAGGCCACCATCAGTAACACACTACGCCGCCAGGGACTAATGCACACGATAATTTTTCGGCATGAAAAAAACGTTGTTTTTAAAAAATGTCATTTTAAATGATCATGTGTGGGCTTCACATCATTTTTCAGGTTCTGAAAATGACAAAAAAAATTCGAACATGCTGCATTTTTTAACGTCGTTTTAAACAATTTCGTTTTTCGGGTTGTAAAAAATGATCGTGTGTGGGCTAAAACGATGTTAAAAACCCACGCATGCTCAGAAGCAAGTTATGAGACGGGAGCGCTCGTTCTGGTAAAACTACCGTTCATAATGGAGTAAGCACATTCATCACGCTGTAACAGACAAAAAAGCGTGAATCGTCTTCTACCAACACAAAATCAGCTAAAACAGCCCCAAGGCGAATGGAACTTCCCCTTTATAGTGCCGTCGTACGTGTTGTACGTCACCGCGCTTTGCTAGAGCATTTTTTAAAAACGATGGTGTGTGGGCAACGTCGTTTTAATGATGAAGTTGGAAAAACGTTGTTTCTTCAACATGCTGAAAAACAACCTTTTTTTTCTTGCTGAAAAATGATCGTGTGTACGCGGCATCAGATCCTGCAGTGCCAGACGTGTCCCCCTGCTTAAGCCAGTACATGTCCGGCCCGTCTGAGGTTTGCTAGAGAGCATTTGGATGATCCAGAAGAGGATTGGGAGAATGTCATATGGTTAGATGAAACCAAAGTAGAACTGTTTGGTAGAAACACAACTCGTAGTGTTTGGAGGAGAGAGAATGCTGAGTTGCAACCAAAGAACACCATACCTACTGTGAAGTATGGGGGTGGCTACATCATGCTTTGGTGCTGTTTCTCTGCAAAGGGAACAGGACGACTGATCCGTCTACATGAAAGAATGAATGGGGCCATGTATCGTGAGATTTTGAGTTCAAACCTCCTCCTATCAGCAAGGGCATTGAAGATGAAATGTGGATGGGTCTTTCAGCATGACAATAATCCCAAACACACCGCCCGGGCAACGAAGGAGGGGCTTCGTAAGAACATTTCAAGTTCCTGGAGTGGCCTAGTCAGTCTCCAGATCTCAACCCCATAGAAAACCTTTGGAGGGAGTTGAAAGTTTGTGTTGCCAAGCGACGGCCCCAAAACATCACTGCTCTAGAGAAGATCTGCATGGAGGATTGGGCCAACATACCGGCAACAGTGTGTGACAACCTTATGAAGACTTACAGAAAACGTTTGACCTCTGTCATTGCCAACAAAGGATATATAACAAAGTATTGAGATGAACTTTTGATATTCACCAAATACTTATTTTCCACCATAATTTGCAAGTAAATTCTTTCCAAATCAGACAATGTGATTGTCTGGATTTGTTTCCACATTTTGTCTCTCATAGTTGAGGTATACCTATGATGACAATTACAGGCCTCTCTCATCTTTTTAAGTGGGAGAACTTGCATAATTGATGGGGACTAAATACATTTTTGCCCCACTGTAGTACCATAGACACATTTTCTTGATCTCTTCTTTAGTTAAACACATTTTCAATGTGAAATCAGAAGACCACAATCTTCTGTTTATGTGGAGCTGCGGTCTTTAAAAAAGAAAAAGAAAAAAGAAGATACATTTGGCAACTTCAGAACGTTCACGTCTTTCTGTAGCGTGAGCTTTTTTCACACCAACTTTAGTCCCCATTTTGTTCCTCTCACAAATGCATCAGTGAAAGCCATAGACGTTAAAAATCAAAGGGCGTTTTCTGGAGTGCAGTGGGATTGAAGTGCAGTTAATGCAGTAGATTAACCATTCTTTTTGTTATTGTTTAATCTTTTCATTTGAATATTTAATGCTGAGGGGAAATTACTGTGCAGTGTTTGCCTGAATAAAGGCAGTTTCTGTTTCTAACTTGAGAAGAATGTCATTTGGGTTGAAAAGCACCCCTATCCCCATTGTTAGGCTCCCCTTGCACTGATCCTTGCTTTTAACATCATAATGAAGGATGCTCTTTACTGGATTAACTTGAGAAGGGATTAACTCCTTCAAGACATCTTTGGAGGCAAGGTGTTTTGAGCCTTAAATACACAGCGATTGCATGCTTTGCGTTTTCTTATTTTGAAAACTACCCAGCTGGAATTCAAATTCTTTTCCATGGCATTGCTTTTTCTTGGTAGCGGAGTTTGGGTTCCTGCCACAGATGTTGAAACATTGTATTGCTCCTTTTAATATTGTGGCCAAATGTTTCAGATGCTTTGTCTGGAGTGCAGGGAACAAGGTTCACACATTTCCTGAGATAATATCAGCATGTGCCACTGACTGACAAACACTGAATAGAAAGCCGGGTTGTCTACAGAACTCTGAAACAACTGTTGCTTCTCTGTCAGGTATTAGAACTTTATATATATATTTTAAAAAATAATCAATGATATAATTTTTGCAAATTCTTCTTAACAAGGGATTTTGATTTCTAAATTAAGATGCTAATTCATACTATATTGGTTCTTTGCAATTTGAAGCTGTGCACAAGAAGAGGAGGAGGAGGGGAGCTCATGTTCCCACGCTCAGCATTGGTAGATAATCCGAGCAAACTGTTGGCAGAGGGTGCTAGAGAGGGCAGGGAGCAATCCCTTTTTAACAACCTCTTTTTTCATGGAATTTCCTAGTTTCAGATTCTTGATTGGACCATTTTTATTATTCATTTGTAACTGTTTTCTTTGGTATAGATGATGACTTAAAAAAAAAAGAAACGATAAGGGGTTTAGGTAAATGTCTTTATAACTTTTTTTTTTTTATTAAGCATTTTTTCTTGTTTACAAATAAAGATTAAACACCTGCCACAAGATTCCCAAAGTACCATGGGTTAGCTAAAAATAACTAAATCAGAATCTTGTATATATATTAAAAAAAAAAAATAACAAGTTTATGAGTTTTGATTTGAAATTAAGATGCTAATTCATACTATATTGGTTCTTTGCAATTTAAAGCTGTGCACAAGAAGAGGTGGAGGGGAGCTCATGTTCCCACACTCAGCATTGGTAGATAATCTGAACAAACTGTTGGCAGAGGGTGCTAGAGAGGGCATGGAGCAATCCCTTTTTATCTACCTCTTTTTTCATGGAATTTCCTAGTTTCAGATTCTTGATTGGACCATTTTTTTTATTTATTTGTAACTGTTTTCTTTGGTATAGATGATGACTTTAAAAAAAAAAAAGAAACTATAAAGCCTCGTACACACGATAGGTTAACCAGAGGACAATGGTCTGAAGGACCGTTGTCCTAGGTTAACCGATGAAGCTGACTGATGGTCCGTCACGCCTACACACCATAGGTTAAATAACCGATCGTGTCAGAACGCGGTGACGTAAAACACAATGACGTGCTTAAAAAAACAAAGTTCAATGCTTCCAAGCATGCGTCGACTTGATTCTGAGCATGCGTGGATTTTTAACGGATGGTTGTGCCTACTAACGATCGGTTTTGACCTATCGGTTACCAATCCATAGGTTAGTTTTAAAGCAAGTTGGCTTTTTTTTAACCTAAGGTTAAATAACCTATGGGGCCCACACACGATCGTTTTTGACCGATGAAAACGGTCCTTCAGACCGTTGTCCTCTGGTTAACCTATCATGTGTACTAGGCCTAAGGGGTTTAGGTAAATGTCTTCATAACTTTTTTTTATTAAGTGTTTAATCTTGTTTATAAATAAAGATTAAACACCTGCCACAAGATTCCCAAAGCACCATGGGTTAGCTAAAAAGAACTAAATCAGAATCTTGTATATATATTTAAAAAAAGAAAAAAATAACAAGTTTAGGAGTTTTGATTTGAAATTAAGATGCTAATTCACACTATATTGGTTCTTTGCAATTTGAAGCTGTGCACAAGAAGAGGTGGAGGGGAGCTTGTGTTCCCATGCTCAGAATTTGTAGATAATCTGAACAAACTGTTGGCAGAGGGTGCTAGAGAGGGCAGGGAGCAATCCCTTTTTAACTACCTTTTTTTTTCATGGAATTTCCTAGTTTCAGATTCTTTATTGGATAATTGTTTTATTCATTTGAAACTGTTTTCTTTGGTATAGATGATGACTTAAGGGCTAGGGTTAGGGTTAGAGGGTTAGGGTTAGGGGTTAGGGTTTTAGGGTTAGGGGGTTAGGGTTAGGGGTTAGAGTTAGGGTTAGGGAGGTTAGGGTTAGGGTTTAGGATTTAGCGTTAGGGGTTAGGGTTAGGGTTTAGGATTTAGGGTTAGGGTTAGAGGGTTAGGGTTAGGGAGGTTAGGGTTAGGGTTTAGGATTTAGCGTTAGGGGTTAGGGTTAGGGTTTAGGATTTAGGGTTAGGGTTAGGGTTAGGGGGTTAGGGTAAGGGGTTAGGTTTTCCCATTGAAGAATATGGCTAGGACTCAGGAATTGGAACAGGGACCTCCCCCAAAGGTCAAAGGTCAGAAGGCGGGTTCCCAGAGGTCAAAGGTCACAGGGCATGGCTTACCCACACCCACCAAAGTGTACCGCCTACCCCAACTAAGTCGGGGAATGAACAAGTCGGGTTATGAACAAGTCAGGGAAAGCGTACACACAACCATTTTTTATGACGAGAAAAAAAAAAAAAAAAAAATTGGTCATTAAAAACGATCGTGTGTAGGCTCCAGAGCATTTTTCTCGACGTGAAAAATGGCCATTGAAAATTTAGAACATGCTCTATGAAAAATGGTTGTGTGTAGGCTTTAACGACAGGGAACAAAATGTGCATGCTCAAAAGCAGATTATGAGAAGGGAAATTTGCATAATCAGCCCAAAGTGTGTCGCCAATTGAATGGAACTTCCCCTTTATAGTGTCGTTGTATGTGTTGTACGTCACCGCGCTTTGCTCGAGCATTTTTTTTCAGGATCGTGTGTATGCAAGGCAAGCTTGACAAGAATCCCATCGAGAAAAACGTTCATTTTTCCATGACATTAAAAATGGTTGTGTGTATGCGGCATAAGGGGTTTAGGTAAATGTCTTTATATTTCTTTTTATTAAGTGTTTAATCTTGTTTACAAATAAAGATTAAATACCTGCCACAAGATTCAGGGATTTTGATTTTAAATTAAGATGCTAATTCATATTATATTGATTCTTTGAAATTCTAGGTTGTGCACAAGAAGAGGAGGAGGGGAGCACATGTTGGGTTGATAATGTGAGCATGTGAGCAAACTGTTGGCAGAGGGTGCTAAAGAGGACAGGGAGGAATCCCCTTTTTACCATGGAGTTTCTTATTTTCAAAATCTTGATTGTACCATTTTTTATTTATTTAACTGTTTTGATTGGTATAGAAGTAGACTTTTTAAAGAGAAATCTTGTTTACAAATATCTATTGAATACCTGCCACAAGATTTCCAGAGTACCATGAGTTAGCTAAAAAACATCAGACCTTTGAACATGTATTTTAAAAAAAAAAATAATGGTATAATATTTAACATTCTTATTAACAAGTTTATGGATTTTGATTTTAACTTAAGATGCTATTTCATATTATATTGGTTCTTTGAAATTCTAGGTTGTGCACAAGGCTCATGTTCCCACTCTCAGCATTGGTTGATAATGTGAACAAACAGTTGGCAAAGGTGCTAAAGCGGACATGGAGAAATCCCCTTTTCCCATGGAGTTTCTTTTTTTTCAAAATCTTGATTGTAAAATTTTTGATTTAAACATAACTGTATATAAGACTTTTTTTTAAGAGAAATTCTAGGCGTTTTGGTTCCATACCTAAACTGTTCTTTTTTTTTTACTAAATGCATAATTTTGTTTACAAATAAAGATTGAATACATGCCACGGGATTCACAGAGTACCATGGGTTAACTAAACAAGATTATAACTTTGTGTATTTATTTAAAAAAATTATTTATGCTGGAATATTTTGCAAATTCTTATTAAACAAGTTTAGGGATCTTGATTTTATATTAAGATGCTAATTCATATTATAATGGTTCTTTGCAATTCAAGGTTGTGCACACGGAGAGGAAGAGGGGAGCTCATGTTCGCAGGCTCAGCATTGGTAGATAATGTGAACAAACTGTTGGCAGAGGGTGCTAGAGAGGACAGGGAGATATCCCTTTTACCACCTTTTTTTCATGGAATTTCTTAGTTTCAAATTTTTATTTGGACCATTTTTTTTTTTATTTAATTATAACTGTTCTCTTGGTATAGCTGATGACCTTTTTTTTTAAGAGAAACTATAAGGGATTTGGGTAAATTTCTTTATATCTTTTTTACTAAATGTTTAATCTTGTTTACAAATAAAGATTGAATACCTTCCACAAGATTCTCAGAGTGCCACGGGTTAGCTAAAAAGAACTAAATCAGAATTTAAATAATTCATGGTATAATATTTAGCAAATTCTTATTAACAAGTTTAGACATTTTGATTTTAAATTAAGATGATAATTCATATTTTATTGGTCATATTCCCATGCTTAGCATTAGTTGATAATGTGAACAAACAGTTGTCAAACGGTGCTAAAGAGGACAGGGAGCAGTTCCTTTTTACCATGGAGTTTCTGAGGTTTCAAAATCTTGATTGTACCATTTTTTATTTAAACATAATTGTTTTGAATTGGTACAGAAGAAGGCTTTTTTTTTCTTGAGAAATTATAAGGGTTTTGGTTTCATTCCTAAACTGTTCTTTTATAACTTTTTTTTTTTTTTTTTACTAAATGTATAATTTTGTTTACAAATAAAGGTTGAATACATGCCACAGGATTCACAGAGTACTATGGGTTAGCTGAAAAAAATTAGAACTTTGTGTATTTATTAAAAAATTAAAATGAATCATGTTGTAATATTTTGGAAATTCTTATTAACTTATTTAGCTATTTTGATCTTAAATTAATATGCTAATACATATCATATGGGTTCTTTGCACTATGAGGTTGTGCACAAGGAGAGGAGGTGAGGAGGTCATGTTCCGATGCTCAGCATTGGTTGATAATTGGAGCACAACTGTTAGGTGCTAGAGAGGACAGGAAGCAATTCCTTTTTACCACCCCTATTTTCGTGGAGTATCGCATGTTCAGATTGGACCATTTTTTATTTGAACATACCTGTTTTAATTTGTATAGAAGAGGACATTTTAAAAATAATCTATGAGGGTTTTGGGTCTATTCCTTTATAGCTTTTTTTACTAAACCGTGTCTGCTACTCCTCTGTGTAAATCCCTCCACTGGCTCCCATTTGCCCAACAAATTAAATTCATAATACTAACAACAATTTACGAAAACAAGGTGGAGGTGGGTAGAAGGGTTTCCCAAACCAATTGACAAGAACTCACAATCCCAACAGAAGAAGCAGATAAAAGACAAAAAACGTATATGGTAGAGGGAAACCCTCTTCCAAATATAGGGATTTTGGATGTGAGGTGTCAATTGTAGTAATAGGGTAAATACACCAAACACAAAGGTTTACACATTTTACAAAGGAGTTTAATATATGTATAAATAATTCATAAAAAACATGTATTGCATGAAATAGACCACAGTAGTTACAAAACGATTGTGCATATTGTGCAGAATGCCAACTAGTTTCGCACTTTCGTGCTTCGTCAGGGCCTTGCAACGTTAGCCTTTTTGGATATAGTGGTCTGTGTGTGACATAAAAATATGCCGTTAGTACATATAGAGTCAATACATTGCAATACATCATACATTTTAGTCTCAAAAAGAGAAAAAAAAACATAATATCTGTGTGCTCACCAATTCTGTCACTGACTGAGTAGAACGCAGTCCAACAGATCCCGGCGGCACGGACGGCAGGGGCGAGCCGAACAACAATTTACAAAGCCATTCACAACTCAACTCAGCCCCCAGCTACATCACTAGCCTAGTCTCAAAATACCAACCAAATCATTCTCTTTGTTCCTCCTAAGACCTCCTGCTCTCTAGCTCCCTTGTCACCTCCTCTCACTCTCACCTTTAGGACTTTTCCAGAGCCTCTCTCATTCTATGGAACTCCCTACCTCAATCTATCTGATCATCTCCTACTCTGTTTGCTTTTAGAAGACCCCTGTAAACCCTTCTCTTCAAAGAAGCCTATCCTGCCCCCGCCTAACAACTGTACTTTAATTTTTTCCATCACCTCCTCCCCCACAGCTATCACCTTTTGTATCATTTGACCCTCCCTTCTAGATTGTAAGCTCTAATAAGCAGGGCAACTTTGATTCCTCCTGTATTGAATTCTATTGTAACTGTACTGTCTGCCCTTATGTTGTAAAGTGCTGTGCAAACTGTTGGCCCTATATAAATCCTGTATTATAATAATAATAATAATAATAATAGATATCTGCCACAGGATTCCCAGAGTACCACAGGTTAGCTAAAAAACAGAACTTTGTATATACATTTAAAAATAATAATTAATGGTATAATATTTAGAAAATTCTTATTAATGAGATTAGGGATTTTGATATTAAATTAAGGTGCTAATTCATATTATATAAATCAAAAAATAATACAGCACTATCAAAAATAATCCAATGTGTGACTGATATCAAAAATGAATATGGCCGTGCACGCTTTAATTTTCATGTGAGATACACACACCATAAACAATAAATAAACAGCTCTAAAATAAAAATTTGAAAAATTGTTGAAGACAGTCTATATGCATAAAAATCAAGAAAGTCCATAGAGTGACATGATATCTGAAGGATCCCTTAATCGTGGATAATTTCACCAAGAAATCGTGACAGTTCAGAGATCCACCTCCACAAATGTCTGCTTACCAGCCCCTAAGACCTCCTATAGTGGGAGGTCTACGACACTTGTGGCTATATACCCATCCAGGGCCTTTGAGCACCCAGGGAGAGTGCGCTATTAAGCCTTGGACTCAATCATAGAGGGGTTCCAAGAAAAGAAAGACTCCTCTGTGGCGAAACACGTAGGTAGGAACGACGAATGACCTGCTGACGTCCCCGTGTTTGTGCCAGTCCTGGCTGCATTTTGAGCCGACCGGCTTGTTTTTTTCTGCGAGTTTACTTTTTATTGATGTAAGTGCAACATCCTTTTTACCTAAATAAACCTTAAGATTTTACACTATGCAGGCTTTATCTTTTCTTGGAACTCCTCTATGATCAAGTCCATTGGGTGGCAGAGTCTTAATAGCGCAATCTTCCTGAATGATCAAATGCCCTGGCTGGGTATATAGCCACAAGTGTGGTAGACCTCCCATTATAGGAGGTCTTAGGAGCTGGTAAGGGGCTATTTTATGAGGTGGAGGTGTTTCTCTGAACTGTCACCATTTCTTGGTGAAATTATCCATGATTAAGAGATTTTCAGATATCACGTCATATATGGACTTTCTTGATTTTTATACATATAGACTTTCTTCATCAATTATTCACAAATTAATATTATATGGGTCCTTGGCAATTTGAGGTTGTGCTCAAGGAAAGAAGGAGGGGATCTCATGTTCCCACGCTCAACATTGGGTGATAATGTGAACAAAACTGTTGGCTGAGGGTGCTAGAGGGGACAGGGAGCAATCGCTTTCCCCACCTCTTTTCTCATGGAGTTTCTTCTTTCCAAATACTTGATTGGACCATTTTTTATATATAAATACCGTGGAACCTTGGATTGTGAGTAACGTGGTTAACGAGTGTTTTGCAATACGAGCACTGTATTCTTAAAAATCCTGACTCTGTTTGCCAGTGTTGTCTGTGCAGTACCGCGTTTGGCCTGAGGTGGAGGGGCGTGGGAGCCGAGCGGAGCCGATTGGAGCCATTTGGAAATGCTCGGAATGACTTGGAAATACTCCATTCCTGAGCCTTTCCGATTTTTGCCGAGGTCAGCCGAGCGGTCTTCATGCTTTTCCGTGTGTTCCCGAGGCTCTCCGCTGCCCCTCACCTCTGGCCACATGCGTTATTGCATGCCATTGAAGTCAATGCGTAACAAATTATTTTAGTTTCCATTGGCTTCAATGGGTTAACTCGCTTTGATATGCCAGTACTTTGGATTACGAGCATTCTCCTGGAACGGATTATGCTCGTAATCCGAGGTTCCGCTGTGTAACCATTTTGAAGGGTATAGAAGAGTTTTTTTTTTTTTATAATTTTTAAGGGGTTTGGATTTATTCCTAAACTGTTGCTTTATATTCTTTTTTACTAAATGTTTAATCTTATTTACAAATTAAGATTGAATATCTGCCACAGGATTTAAGAGTTCCATGGGTTAGCCAAAGAACAACACAGCATATAAAGCTTGTCTGATTGAAACTTCAGACTAAGCCATGTCATAAAAGATGAGTGGCTGCTGTGATTTATTTAGAAGTACAGATTGTTTTACTTCAGAATGTTCAAGCTTAGTATATAAGTAATGTTCACTTCAACCTGCCAGTCATGTACTAGATTTTTTTTACTCATCATCAGCACATGACTAGGTAGTCAAAGTACACACCGCTTTATTCACTTTATTATTAGAGATGAACTTGTATTAGGTCTGAACCTTGAAATAGCCCACCTGCAGCATATTGACCCAACAATAACAGCTAACTTCTAGGTTTTGGCTGAACCCAAGCTCATCACCGTTTACTAAGCTCAGTTAACTGTTCACTCAGCAAAATGAACAGTATCTACTTCTTAGTAAATCAATCCTATAGAGTTTTGAGGAACATAACAAATCACTCTTCAAATAAGGGATATGAGGTGGACATGGAAACGGTCGATAATATTGGGGGGCGGATTTTGGAGGGGGCCCAAAGGAGATAGTTTAAGGTATAGGGATGTTCAGTTTTTTGAGGGCTCCAGTGGCAAACTGAATAATTGTGGGAGTCGGCAGTCACGGCACGGCCTCCTTTAGGAACGGCGCGATCGCCGTTTCTAAAGTGCGCCTGCGCCGTTGTCTTAATCTAGGCTTACCTGTAGGTAAAAGTGGTTGTAAAGGGTTTACAACCACTTTAACCGCTCGCCAACTGTATAACTTACATATACGGCAGCAATTATATATGCTGGCCCTTCCCGCCAGATATAATCTGCCAACATGTCACTGCATAAACAAGATGTTTGTTTAGCCATAGAGCTCGGTAGGCAATTAGCTTTTTTTTCAACACAGTTGAAAAGTTATCATTAAAATCATGAGAAATAGAGACCAAAGCTCCACCTGCTGGTTGGATAGAAAATTGCTAATATGCAATATTGCATATGTCATAAGCAGACTTGTTGGATTCCCCATTATAGCGTTCCCACCATCTGTGGCCTTGTTCCATTGCAGTGATACTAGTCCCGTACCGCTTATCTCTCCAAACACATTTAATACATGCAGGAAAACTTGTATTTTACATTAAAACAAAAATAAAAATGTAAAAAGTCAAAATTCTAGGCTTTCTGCTTCACATGACCAATCTTGGAGAAGTCGACGTACTAGGCTAAAGACTGAGATCGTAATATTATTAGTGGGAATGCTTAATACGTTTACTAATTTTTTCAGAAAATGTTATCGCTTATAATGTGTTCCTATGGAGCTGCTTTAGAGTGGGTCATGTGATCATTAGAGCACAGATCATTAAAAAAAATTATCTTTAAAAAAGGGGGAACAAATTGCTCTCACGCCCACAAGATCTACTTGTCATACACAATTTATATATCAAAACGTAGGTATTTTTGTCTGGTTTCAATGTGGTCAGTTTTGTGATAGGCATTTTACTTTTAGTTCCTGGAGCTTCTAAAGGATAAGAGTCCCAAAATTTCTCCCATTGACCGTCATGTTAAAAAGTCTTTAAAATGTTCCTGCAAAACACACAAAGACACTCTTTTCTAAATTGCTGACATGGCCACATTTTTAAGTTTATCAACATAAATTTCATATCGATGCGTTCACAAGGGCCGTGTGTTTCAAACGGTGAAGTTGCTGTATCGATCGCATGTACGGTTGTGGATTTATTAAGGTTTGTTTGAAGGCTTATTTCATGTATTTGGTGTGTGAATTAAAGGCGTTTGTAATGGTATTTCTTTCCCTAAATAGCATTCTTTACCTCAGTGAAGTCCTCCTCACTGACCTGGGGGGGGGAACCTCTTGAGGGGGGAGGGGCGACCAGGAAGTAAGGACACTCTCTACTTTGCAGATAGAGAAAGGAGCTGTGTGTCCTAAAGATACTGTAGTGGTTATGGTGAATGGCTTTGGTGCGGGCTCAGAAATTCAGCTATTCAGCATTCTCACGCATTTTCCTCAGGAAATGCATTTTCTAGTTATTATTATTATACAGGATTTATATAGCGCCAACAGTTTGCGCATCGCTTTATAAAATTTAATGTAATATACTAGCTTTTGCCCATTGAGAGGTGCATGCTCCAGGCTTAAAATAAACAATGGTTTCAACAGGGTTGAACCGGAGCAAAGAGTTGGTCAATGATCAAGAATTTACTACTATTATCATTGTAGCATTCCTAATCAATTACTTTTCTCAAAGTAAAGTTTTTCTTTAATAGAACAAAAACATTATCTCTCTTGGTTGAATTTTGTAGACACATAACACAACTGTATCCAATTTTTTATAAAAATGTAGACAAAATGTTTATTACAGTACATCCTTATTTAAACCATCATCATATATATATATTGCATAAAACACCACAAATTAGTTGATATCTGACAGAAAAGATACACCATTCTTAATAACATATTGGCAATTACGATGCCTCAATATTGTAATATAAACAACCCCCAACATGTTTCAATTCTTCCAGAACTTCATCAGGAGGACAAAAGCATGGTAGAGTCAAGTGCTTTTGTCCCCCTGATGAAGATTCTGGAAGAATTGAAACATGGTGCTTATTTATATTATAATATTAAGCCATCATAATTGCTGTTATGTTATTCAGCATGGTGTTTTTTTTTATTAGATGTCATGAACTAATTGGTGAGGTTGTATGCAATATATATAATGGTTTTATAAGGTTTAAATGTAATAAATAAACATTGTCTAATATTAAATATTAGGAAGTTTTATATCTTTTTATTAGTATATAAGAAAATACAAAAAAGTACATAGCCATACAGTAACATACAACAACACACGTACAAACATGACACAGTCTTAGGTAGGAAACCCACATAGGGGCTTCACTGAGGCACTGAAGTATAATGAAAAATTACGATAACCCAAGAAACTGTGACAGTGTAAGAACAACTAACTATTGCGGCTTGTGCTCAGCTGGTAAGTATTGTGTGTCAACCCACCATGATTGCAGTGTAAACTGAAATTGATTGTAAAGTCTCTTTTTTTCCTTAAAAATAAAAAACATGTGTATTTTGCACAGAACAGCAGAGATCCTCCTCTTCTCAGGTCCCTCTTTGGTGCTCTTGGCTCCTCCCTCCTGTTGAGTGCCCCCACAGCAAGCAGCTTGCTATGGGGACACCCAAGACGAGTCACAGCTCCCTCTGTCCAATCAAACATGGAGCCGCAGCCCTGGCCCCACCCCCTTTCTCTCCTGATTGGCTGACTGACTGATTGACAGCTTTAAAAAACCTTCTGACTTTACATATTTACATAGTTACATTGTTAGTTTGAAAAAAGACACAAGACCATCTAGTTCAACCATAAAAATAACTAAAAAATAATATCATACAATCCCATATAACCAATCCTATACCAACAGTTGATCCAGATGAAGGCAAAAAAACCCCAGCAAAGTATGATCCAATTTGCTACAGCAGGGGAAAAAATTCCTTCCTAGGCAATCAGATTTTCCCTGGATCAACTTTACCTATATATGTTAGTACCCAACTATATTATGTACATTTAGGAAAGTGTCCAGGTCTTTTTTAAAGCAATCTACTGAGCTGGCCAGAACCACCTCTGGAGGGAGTCTATTCCACATTTTCACAGCTCTTACTGTGAAGAAACCTTTCCGTATTTGGAGATTAAATCTTTTTTCCTCTAGGCATAAAGGGCCAAATCCTCAAAAGGGATACGCAGGCGGAACTGCTGTTCAGCCTGCGTATCCCTGTGGCTATCTTTGGAAACGATCCTCAGAAGGATTTTTCCAAAGATAGTCAGAAGATCCGACATCTGTAATAGACTTACACTGTCGGATCTTAGGATGCAGTACCGCATCCGCCGCTGGGGGCATTTCGAGTCGAAATGCCGCTTTGCGTATGCAAATGAGTACTTAGGCAGATCCACAAAGCTTTTTAGCTTTGTGTTTTCTGCGTAAGTTACGTTTTGCATGCGTAAAATTAGGGATGCTTTTACAAGGCCTAAACTGTTTAGACCTTGTAAAAACAAACCTTTTTTTCGATCGCCGCGTTTTTTTTAAAATTTCGAATTTTTTTTCCCGGCGCGTATTTTTTTTTTTTAACCGACGCAACTTTATTGTCCCGTCGCGATCGCGATGCACGTCGGGAAAAATGACGTCACACGCATGCGCCGAACGTCCGCCGCGGGAGCGCGCCTCATTTGAATAGGAATCGCCCCCTCGATCAGACGACCGCCTTGCGACGGAGGTACTTAAGTTACACGGCGTGTAATTTCTAGGTAAGTGCTTTGTGGATCGGGCACTTAGGTAGAAATTTAACGCCTGTGTAACTTTACTGCTGAAAGTTAAGTTAGGCAGCTTTTTTGAGGATTTGGCCCCCTGTGCCTATCTTTGGAACTGATCCTCAGAAGCAGTTTTCCAAAGATAGGCAGAAGATCTGACATCTGTAAGACACTTACACTGTCAGATCTTAGGATTCGCGTTGAAATGCCGCTTTGCGTATGCAAATGAGGACTTACGGAATTCCACAAAGCTTTTCAGCTTTGTTTTTTCTGCGTAAGTTTACGTTTGCATACGTAAAATTAGGGATGCTTTTACAAAGTGTAAACTAGTTACACCTTGTAAAAACAGACCTTTTTTTCGATCGCCGCTATTTTTTTAAAATTTTGAATTTTATTTTTCGGCGCGTAACTTTTTTTTTACCCGACGCAACTTTATTGTCCCGTCGCAATCCACAAAGCCCGGCGTAACATAATTTCGCGCCATGCCCCGTTGGGAAAATGACGTCACGAGCATGTGCAGTACGGCCGGCGTGGGAGCGCGCCTCATTTAAATTGTCATCGCCCCCTGCAGAAGAGGACCGCCTTGCGCCGGAGACATTTAAGTTACACGGCCGAAAATTTCTAGGTAAGTGCTTTGTGGATCGGGCACTTAGGTAGAAATTTTCCGCCAGTGTAACTTAAATGGTAAAAGTTAAGTTAGGCTACGTTTTTGTGGATTTGCCCCAAAGTGTGCCCCCTTGTCCTCTGTGTTGACCGTAAAGTTAATAACTCAACAAGTACACTTTATGGACCCCTTAAATATTTGTACATGTTGATCATATCCCCCCTTAATCTCCTCTTCTCAGTTGCTCTAATCTTTCCTCATAGCTGAGCTCCTCCATGCCTCTTATCAGTTTGGTTGACCTTCTCGGCACTTTCTCCAGTTCCCCGATATCCCTTTTGAGAACTGGTGCCCAAAACTGAACTGCATATTACAGATGAGGTCTTACTAATGATTTGTACAGGGGGGCAAAATGATCTCTCTCTCAATGGAGTCCATACCTCTCTTAATACAAGAAAGGACTTTGCTCGCTTTGGAAACCGCAGCTTGGCATTGCATGTTATTATTGAGCTTATGATCTACCAAAACCCCCAAATCCTTCTCCACTACAACCCCCAGATCCTTCTCCTACAATCACTTTAAGACAGTCCTAAGGCTGTCTGGAGGATTGTCTACATTTTAAGCAAAATTTTGACACAATTGTGTCATACGCCTAAAAAAATCCCAACCAAGAGCCTTTTCCCGCGTACACACATTCCGACAACAAAACCGTGGATTTTCTTTCTGACAGATGTTGGCTCAAACTTGTGTTGCATACACACGGTCACCCAAATGTTGTCGGAAATTCCGAACGTCAAGAACGCGGTGACGTACGACACTACGACGAGCCGAGAAGAATGAAGTTCAATGATTTCGAGCATGCGTCCAATTAATTGATCCTACATGCGTAGGATTTTTGCACGTCGGAATTGGCTACAGACAATCGGAATTTCCGACAAGAACTTTTGTTGTCGGAAAAATTGAGAACCAGCTCTCAAACATTTGTCTGTCATAACTGTTTATGGCAATTAATTTTCTTATAATGGTTGCATTTTCACCATATAGTTTGTTTATGACTGTACTTTTTATACTATATTTTTGATACTACAAAAAAAATCTTTTGTATCAGAACCCTCCAGATCATTAATTGTTGCTACTAGTAACCCCTTAGGCCTCCTCTCCGGCCACTCCCCCTTTCCCCCATTCCCCCCCTTTTTAGTACTCAAACATTTGTTGTCGGAAATTCCCACAGCAAATGTCCGATGGAGCCTACTGTACACATGGTCAGATTTTCTGACAACAAGCTCACATCGAACATTTGTTGTCGGAAATTCCGACCGTGTGTATGCAGCAATAATGTTTTTTGTTGTAATATGTAAGGGATGAGGCACTGATCAACTAGACTAGACTATTCTGGTTAGAGATTTATTTATTCCTTTCAAATATTCATTGTTGTCTAGTAAACAAAAAAAAAACAATCACAATGCATGAAAAAAATAATCAAAGTTCCATAGCCACACCCAAGCAAAGCCACATGACAAAGAATGGATAGATCACATGATCTCAGATCTAAAACATTTATGCCGACTGTGCTTGAGGCTTGAAAAAGAAGAAGAAAAAACTACTGGATTAGGTTGTCTCAATGGCATTATTAATAGTCTTCTAAACTTTAAACTGTCTTAAGGAAAGATGTAAAGGAGAAGAGATTTTCTAGAACGCCTTTATGCTCTTCCCTATTTTAACATATTAAGCTGGGTCCCTTTGTGCACCGGATTTTAGAACATCAAACCACTATGAAATACATGATTTTGATTTTTTTTTTCTTTTTTTTTTTTTTAAACAAACTGAGAGGATCCAGGTGCATGTTCATAGAAAAGAACTGTTCTCTTATTCATTTTGATAAAACCGATTTCAGGGCCTATGCTTTAATTGTAAATAATCCCCCACATTCTTTCAGTGTAAACTCTTTAAGGACTCATGAATTTTATTCATACTCGCTCACTCTATGAGAGGGCATTGTTTATTTGCTGTTTGCTTCTTTGTGCAATAACACTCCCAGAAGAAAATCTCTCTCTCTGCTTAAGGAATTAGGAGAGAGACAAAAGCAGAAAATTCTCTAAGCCTTGTTTTGTGCTAAGAGAAATGTTTGACATTTCTGTGGAGAGGTGTTTAGTGTGGATTCATTAGGTCTTAGGGCCTCTTTTCTCCATGTTGCCCTTTCATTTTGTGTCACTGTTTTTTTTTAAGTGTTTGGAAGACTGCAGAGAACTTGCCAGTGTTTGTAATTAGGTTCCCGAAATCTGAATAGCAAGAAGAAAGAAAAAAAAAGAACTTGATTTAGTTTAAAATGGACAGCTACATTCTAATTTCTACCAACAAATCTGAAATCTGAAGACTACAACACCCTTCTAATTTCTACCAACAAATCTGAAATCTGAAGACTACAACGCCCATTTTTGGTAAGGATAGACTTTCTCCTGGTGTGGTGGTTCCAGAATGGCCATTTTAAGATTAAATCATTATCTCAATTTATTCAGGGATGTTTTTTGGATTTGCCCTAAAGTGGATTTGTGGTGAATCTAATCTCGTAAAAGAGCTAAAGAAGAAAGCGCCCCCCCTCCCCGGCGGAAGAGAACCAGACGGCGGTGAAGACCGGGACCCCCCCAGCAGAAGATGTCGAAGAAACATGCCCCCCCCTTTGAAAAGAGCTAAAGAAGAGAGTGGGGGCCCCGGCAGAACGCCCCTCAGAGCTGACTAATAAATAATTTTAAAAACCCTGTGTAGTGTGTTTTTTTTACATTTTTTTTCCACTAGGTGAATGGGTAGGGGTACGATGTACCCCATACTCATTCACCTAGGGTGGTGGGTCGGGATCTGGGGGCCTCCTTATTAAAGAGGGCTCTCGGATTCCGACAAGCTCCACGCCTGCAGACCCCAACAACCAACGGCCAGGGTTGTCGGGAAGAGGCCATTTCCTTATCAACAGGGGGACACGGTGCTTTGGGGTGGGGGGGCCGCGGGCGCCCCCCCTGCCCCAAAGCACCTACCTCTCCATGTTGAGGGCATGCGGCCTGGCACGGTTAAGGAGGGGGGTGCTCTCTCGTCCCCACCCCCTTTCCTGACCGGCTGGGCTGCTGCTCGGATATGGGTCTGGTATGGATTTTGGGGGCCTTTTCGACGTACGGGGTTCCCCTTAAAATCCATAGCAGACCCAAGGGCTGGGTATGCTCTTGGAGGGGGAACCCATTCTGTTTTTTTATTTGAAATTTGGCATGGAGTTCCCTCTCAAGATTTATACCAGACATAGTGCTTGGTATTGGCAGGGATCCAAGTCGGATCCCCGTTCAATATCGTGCCGTGGCTAAACACAACCGCAGCTAAAAGCACTGTACAAATGCAGCTGATCGCTGTGCCTGGAGTCTTGAATTCCAGCAAAACATAAACATGCTTTTATCTGCTGCAAAACAACCATCCGTGTGAAAGGAGCCTAAGGGATCTGAGGTAGCACTGAATTTATGGTGAAATGCCCTGCCTGATCCTTCAGCTGTGATCAGGAGGGTAAAGCTGACAATAGCCAAATTCTAATTTCAACCAAGAAGTCTAAAACCTGGCTACTTCAATGCCCGTTTTTTGCATAGAATTATTAATGATGGTTCCAGAATGGCTATTTTAAGATAGAGTTTAAATCATAATCTCAACGTATTCAATTTAGGGATAAGGTTTGGATTCACCCTACAGTAGGTTTGCGGTGAATCTGGGGGATTCGAGGTAGCACTGAATTTATGGTGAAATTCCCTGCCTAATCTTTCAGCTGTGATCAGGAGGGTAAAGCTGACAATAGCCAAATTCTAATTTCAACCAAGAAGTCTAAAACCTGGGCACTTCAATGCCCGTTTTTTGTATAGAATTATTAATGATGTGGTGGTTCCAGAATGGCTATTTTAAGATAGAGTTAAATCATAATCTCAGCCTGGGAACATAGGGCCAGATCCACAAAAGAGATACTCCGACTTAAGTGCTGTTCAGTCTGTGTGTAACTTTGGAAACGATCCTCAAAAGGCTTTTTCCAAAGTTAGGCAGAAGATCCGGCATGTGTAATTGAATTACACTGCCGAATCTTAGGATGCAGTACCGCATCCGCCGCTGGGGGCATTTCGAGTCGAAATGCCGTTTCTAGTATGCAAATTAGCACTTAAGGCGATCCACAAAGCTTTCCAGCTTCCTTTTTGCGCCGTAAGTGTTATTTTGCAAGTGTAAAATTAGGGCTGGTTCTACAAAGTGTAAACTAGTCACACCTTGTAAAAGCCCATTCCAGCGACGGCATTTGGTATGCTTTCCCGAGGGAGAACTCCACGGCAATTTGTAAAAACAAAACCGGCATGGGTTCCCCCCCAGGAGCATACCAGGCCCTTAGGTCTGGTATGGGTTGTAAGGAGACCCCCCCCACGCCGAAAAATCGACGTAGGGGGTCCCCCTACAATCCATACCAGACCCGTATCCAAAGCACGCTACCCGGCCGGTCAGGAATGGGAGTGGGGACGAGCGAGCGCCCCCCCCCCTCCTGAGCCGTGCCAGGCCGCATGCCCTCAACATGGGGGGGTTGGGTGCTCTGGGGCAGGGGGGCGCACTACGGGCCCCCCCACCCCAGAGCACCCTGTCCCCATGTTGATGAGGACAGGACCTCTTCCCGACAACCCTTGCCATTGGTTGTCGGGGTCTGCGGGCGGAGGCTTATCGGAATCTGGGAGTCCCCTTTAATAAGGGGGCCCCCAGATACCGGCCCCCCACCCTATGTGAATGGATATGGGGTACATCGTACCCCTATCCATTCACCTGTAGGCAAAAAGTAAAAGTTAATAAACACACAACACAAGGCTTTTTAAAATATTTTATTATTCTGCTCCGGATGCCCCCCCTGTCTTCGTTATTAGCTCAATTAGCAGGGGGGCTTCTTCTTCCGCTCTCCAGGGGTCTTCTCCGCTCTCCGGGGGTCTTCTCCGCTCTCCGGGGGGGCTTCTCCGGACTCCGGGGGGCTTCTTCCATCTTCTCCCCTCTTCCGCTCTTGACTCGGCGAACCCCGGTTCTTCTGCAGATGTCCGGTGCCTTCTTCTTCAGCGCTGGCTGCCTGCTATGTTTGTGTGTTAGCTCAATTTCTAACAGGCAGCCGGCGCGGTCTTCTGTGGCGTCAGGGTCTTCTCTTCCTTTCTTCCGATGTTGCCTCGTCGCCTCTTGTCGCTGTAATGATGGAAGCGCGCCTTGCATCACATTTATATAGGCATCACCGTCCCATCATGCTCCGGTAGGTACCCACGTGGTGGGTGCACGTGGGTAGGCAGTGTAACTTAAATGGGATTTTTTAAGTTACGCCAGGTTTTTGTGGATCTGGCCCATAGACCCCAAAATTCATGTTTGGAAACTTGGATCTATATCTCTACTACATCAAGTGACTACCCCTTCGGCATTTTGCCCCTGTCCACACTAATGCCTAGTTCTACGGAGACGCCCATGTTCCACTGGCTTCCAAAGCCTTTGCGGACTATCTCGGAATTGTAGAATCCGCTTATGCGGAAGACCAACCAGTGGAGAAGCCAATTTCGTACTTTTATCAAGCCTTGCAAATGTTAGCTTCCATGGGGGACCCCTCCTTCCTCAATAATTGGTAGAAGGATCTCCACAAAGAGCTCTCAGAAGTCCAATGATCTACTATTCTCTTAATGACTCATACCTCATCCATAGCTTCCAAAACTGCAGAAGTGAGATACAAGCTGTTGACGAGGTGGCATTACACCCCAGTAGTGCTCCATAAATCCTTCCCGCAAACGTCTCCTCTGTGTTGGACGGGATGCGGCGAGCGAGCAACACATGCTCACGTTTGGTGGTACTGCCCACTTATCCACCCATCCTGGGGGACTATTCTACATTGGGCCAAAGAGATCCAGGGTTTTGAGATTCCCAATGACCCATGGGTAGTGTTACTACATTGTACAGGCAAACCAGTGGGAACATATAAGAAATCGAATACGCCTCTACTGCTTAATGCAGCAAAAGCACTTATTCCCCCGTTACTGGAAACAAACGACCATACCTACGTTGCGCCAATGGCTAATAGAAGTTGACCATATGTACTATATGGAAGACCTTACGCACTCCCTTAGAAACAAGTCTGATTTGGCAAAGAAAATCTGGTCCTGCTGGTTTGCCTTCAAATATACCCCCGCGTATGCGGAAATTATGTCTCAGTCTAAGTAATGTGATGCTTGTTGATCATATGTTATGGTAGAAAATGGACCGAGGCGGATACCCTCCTCCCCTTCCACCTTATTCGACATCTTTTTTTTCCCCTTTCCCCTCTTCTTTTTTCTTCCTAATTCTTTTCTTCTTTTATTTTTCTCAAAGTTTTATGATGTGTGTAAAGGACATTACAGAGAGAATACTGACATCTCCGCCCTGTGCTACTTCCTTCCTAAGATTACTATTTTGTGACTAGCTGGTAAGATCTGATTGTCCCGTTTTGCTTAAGTCTCTCTGTTCTGTGTATTTTAAATGTTCTATTTTTCAATAAAAAAAATAATTAAACATAAAAATCATAATTTCAATTTATTAAATTTAGGGATGAGGTTTGGATTCACCCTACAGTCGGTTTGCAGTAAATTTGGGGGATTCAAGGTAGCACTAAATGAATTGTGAAATTTGTGCGTAATTACTTTAAAAATACCCTTAAAGTGGGAATAAACCACATCAAAAAAATTGCATCGCATACTAGCACATTATGACAGACTTACCTTAAAATTAAGCCCTCCAGAGGCATTCTGTCAACGCTGAAGGTGCTTCCATCTTCCCCTGGTCTTCCTTCTGGGTTTGCGGGCTTCAACTATATGAATGGCCAAGCCGGTGATGACATCACCTATTTCTTCATCCAAGGTCTACAGGTCCACACCGGCGCCTCTGCACCCATCCTGAAGGCAAATAGTGGTGGCACCGGCTTGCTTCCTTATGCCAGCCATGGTCTGCAGGTATATAGACAGGCTAAGGTAGTATATAGACAGGCTAGGGTAGTATATGGACAGGTTAGGTTAGTATATGGACATTCTAGGGTAGTATATGAACAGGCTAGGGTAGTATATAGACAGGCTAGGGTAGTAAGTAAACAGGCTAGGGTAGTCTTTAGACCGGCTAGGGTAGTCTTTGGACAGGCTAGGGTAGTATATGGACAGGCTAGGGTAGTATATAGATAGGCTAGGGTAGTATATGGACAGGCTAGGGTAGTAAATAGACAGGTTAGGGTGGTATATAGATGGACAGGGGTAGTATATAGATGGGCTAGGGTAGTATATGGACAGGTTAGGTTAGTATATGGACATGCTAGGGTAGTATATGAACAGACTAGGGTAGTATATAGACAGGCTAGGGTAGTCTTTAGACAGGCTAGGGTATTCTTTGGACAGGCTAGGGTAGTATATGGACAGGCTAGGGTAGTATATAGATAGGCTAGGGTAGTATATGGACAGGCTAGGGTAGTAAATAGACAGGTTAGGATAGTATATAGACGGACAGGGGTAGTATATAGATGGGCTAGGGTAGTATATAGAAAGGCTAGGGTAGTATATGGACAGGCTAGGGTAGTATCTAGACAGGCTAGGGTAGTAAATAGACAGGCTAGGGTAGTAAATAGACAGTCTATGGTAGTATATAGACAGGCTAGGGTAGTATGCCTCATCTGTCCCATTGTCCTAGTTTCTGTCTGCAGGTCTCTGTATGGTGACTGGTGTACAGTCCATGCCAGTCTTTCTCCTTGATCCGGAGGTGCTTTGATCCTTCCAGCGGCTCCCTTGCAGCCTGTGCCTCCCGCCCATCCTCTGGGCCCCCAGTCAGCCTGTCCTCCAGGCCTTATGTTAGAGAGGAAGTTGGAGCAGTCCATGCTCTGGAAGCATGGAGTATGCTGCGGCTGCTGCTTCTTGCCTTTACAGGGGGGGGCTGGGGCAGGAGGGCAAGGTCAATTTAAAGGTGGTGGAGCACTTCTCCTGAGTCCCAGGCTCTGAGTCCTCTCTGCCTTCCACCCTTCTGTAAACCCCCGCCATGTGGGAGATGAATGCTGGCCGCGCACCCCAAGAATGCTGCTGTTTGCTGCCGTCACTGAAACTGGACTCCCGGAAATCCTGCAACTTGAATGCCCCCACGCTACGCCACTGGCTGCTCCCCCGAATGATGTGCACTGCCTTTCTAACATTTCATGTGTTAGGCCCCATACACACGAGAGGATTTATCCACGAATACGGTCCAGCGGACCGTTTCCGCGGATAAACCCTCTCGAGGATTTCAGCGGATTTCTCTGCGATGGAGTGTACTCACCATCGCATTGAAATCCGCGCCGAAATCCTCTGGCGATGACGTGTCGCGCCGTCGCCGCGATTATGACGCGGCGACGTGCGCGATGCTGTCATATAAGGAATTCCACGCATGCGTCGAATCATTACGACGCATGCGGGGATCCCTTCGGATGGATGGATCCGGTGAGTCTATACAGATCAGCGGATCCATCCGTTGGGATGGATTCCAGCGGATAGATTTGTTTAGCATGTCAGCAAATATTTGATCTGCTGGAATCCATCCCAGGGGATAAATATCCGCGGAAACAGATCCGCTGGAGTGTACACACCATAGGATCTATCCGCTGAAACCCATTCGCTGGGATTTTTCAGCGGATGGATTCTATCGTGTGTATGGGGCCTTAGAATGGCCCAGTCAAAGTCCAAACCTAAATACAATTGAAATTTGCTGTTCACAGACGCTCTCCATCTAATTTGACAAAGCTTGAGCTATTTTGCAAAGAAGAATGGGCAAAAATGTCCCTTTCTAGATGTGCAAAGCTGGTAGAGACACCCCCAAAAAGACTTGCAGTTGTAATTGCAGCGAAAGGTGGTTCTACAAAGTATTGATTAGGCTGAATACAAATGCACGCCACACTTTTCACATATTTATCTGTAAAATATTTGGAAAACCATTTATCATTTTCCTTCCACGTCACAATTATGTGCCACTTTGAGTTGGTTTATCACATAAAATCCCAATAAAATACATTTCCGTTTTTGGTTGTAACCAGGGCCGTTTGAAGGAATTTGGGGGCCCCAAGCAAAATGGAGATGGAGGCCCCTCAAACCCCCCCAGCACGCACACAAAGCCTACAGCCCCTCCCTATGTTTTTTTTACTCCCCCCCATGTTCTTTTTACTCCTCCTCCCTGTGTCCTTCTTACTCCCCTCCCCCCTCCCTATGTTCTTTTTACTCCCCCCCCATGTTTTTTTTACTCCCCCATCCCATTCCTATGTTTTTTAACTCCCCCATGTTCTTTTTACTCCCCCCCTCCCTCCCTACTCCCCTCCCCTATCGTACCGCGCGGCAGGAGATTCAGTTTCCTGTTCCCAGCCGGACTGAAAGGAAGTGAGCACTCAGGAACAGAAAACTGAATTTCCTGTACCGCGAGGTACCCGGCCGGACTGACAGGAGGAAGAAAGAGGAGCTCGGCCATGCTACAGGGAGGGGGAAGAAGTGACGAGAGAGGCAGCAGTGCTGCAGCCGCCTGAAGCTTTCTATAGAGCGCTCAGGCGGCTGCAGCATTTATAGGAAGCGCGGCAAGGGCCCTACTTGAGGGCCCCGGGCCAGCTTGGGGCCCCAAGCAATTGCTTGGTTTGCCTGCCTTGTCGCTACAGGCCTGGTTGTAACATGACAAAATGTAGCAAATATCAAGGGGTATGAATACTTTTTTAAGTCACTGTATAGGCTAACCACAAAAAAAACAGACCTGTAGCAGATAATATAAACTCATTACTTATGCATTGTCTTTTGCTATTTTAAAGTTTTATCCTGTTTTGATACATAATTTCTATATAAGGCAGTTTATTGTATTAAGTATTACATGTTATGTTGAACATGGTTAATAACAGTAATTGCATCTGATAACACCTGCAACGCAATCAAACGCTAATGAATTTAGGAAGTCAGTGATGACACAGGAAATAGAGTTTTAAAGATTCTGACCTTTCAAAAGGTACATAAGCCAGAACTTTACGTCAAGAGTTCATATATTTATTTTGAGGGAAAAACACACATTCAGCTGACATCTAAGCCAAAGTTACTTAGTCTCCTGGCTTTTGACCCGCTCTTATCAGATTTCTCTTATAATGCTGTCAAATCCTCATCACCATAAGCAAGTAAGGTCATATTGCAAAGGTGTTTACGACTGTTTAAGGGTCATAGAGCTTACCTTTGTCAACACAAAAATTGTTCAGGGCAATTGTACTTGTTAACGCCTTCAATGCTGTGCTTTCCATAATTGTTTTAAATAATATCATCAATGACATGTAAGGATTACCTACAATATCATATACTATCAGATAAATCAGTCTTGGAAAACCTTATAATGAAATAAAAAAAAATATCAAAACTAAATAAATAATGAGTCAGGAGATTCTTATAGGTGATATACACTATATTGTCAAAAGTATTGAGACACCTGCCTTTACACACACATGAACTTTAATGTCATCCCAGTCTTATGCCGGGTACACACGAGAGGATTGATCCGCGGATACGGTCCGCCGGACCGTATCCGCGGATAAATCCTCTCGAGGATTTCCGCGGATTTTGATCTGATGGAGTGTACTCACCATCGGATCGAAATCCGCGCCAAAATCCTATCGCGATGACGTGTCGAATCATTACGACGCATGCGAGGGAGGGAATCGGACGGATCGATCCGGTGAGTCTGTACAGACCACCGGATCGATCCGCTGAAGCCGATTCCAGCGGATAGATTTCTTAGCATGCTAAGAAATTTTTATCTGCTGGAAATCGGTCGGCCCGAAAAAAATCCGCGGAAAAAGATCCGCTGGTTGTACACACCAGCGGATCTATCCGCTGGAACTGATCCGCAGATCAATTCCAGCGGATAGATCCTCTCATGTGTACGGGGCCTTAGTCTGTAGGGTTCAATATTGAGTTGGCCCCCCCTTTGCAGCTATAACTCTTCTAGGAAGGCTGTCCACAAGGGTTAGGAGTGTGTCTATGGGAATGTTTGAGTATTCTTCAAGAAGTGCATTTGTGAGGTCATGCACTAATGTTGGATGAGAAGGCCTGACTCGCAGTCTCTGCTCAAATTCATCCCAAAGGTGTTCTATCAGGTTGAGGTCAAGACTCTGTGCAGGCCAATCAAGTTCCTCCACCCTAAACTCGCTCATTAATGTCTTTATGGGCCTTGCTTTGTGCACTGATGCGCAGTCATGTTGAAACAGGAAGGGGCCATCCCCAAATGAAATTGCCCAAAATGTCTTGAAATACTGACGCCTTAAAACAGAGTTCCACCCAAAAATGGAACTTCCATTTTTCCAGTTCCTCTTCCCCTCCGGTGTCACATTTGGCACCTTTCAGGAGGGAGGGGGGCAGATGCCTGTGAAATACAGGTATTTTGCTCCCACTTCCAGGCAAAGCTACCGAGCCACCCGAGGGTATCTACGCCACTTTCGGTGCCTTCTCCGTCCCCCCTGCTGTCTTCTGGGAGACACACAGGTCCCAGAAGACAGCAGGGATCAGTGGCAATTGACAGTGCGAGTCGCACATGCACAGAAGGGAACCAGGAAGTGAAGTAGCAAGGCTTTACTTCCTGATTCCCTTACCGAAGATGGCGGCGGCAGCATCCGAGTGCCGAGGGATAGAATGGCTTTGGGTGCCGACATGGTGGGCGCCCTGGACAGGTAGGTGTCATTATTTTAAAAGTCAGCAGCTGCAGTATTTGTAGCTTCTGACTTTTAAAAAAAAATCGACGGACCTCCACTTTAAGAGTTCCCTTCACTGGAATTAAGGGGCCAAGCACAACCCCTTAAAAACAACCCTAAACCATAATCCCCCCTCCACCAAATCATTTGGATCAGTGCACAAATCAAGGTCCATAAAGACATGGATGAGCGAGTTTGGGGTGGGGAAACTTGACTGGCCTGCACAAAGTCCTGACCTCAACCCAATAGAACTTCTTTGGCAATGGCAGCTGGTGCTCAAAATTTTGAGGGGGTGCAAACAAACTGAAAAAAGAAAACATCAATTGCCACCACTGTGCCATCAAACGCAGCCACTGTGCCCTCAAACGCAGCCACTGTGCCATCAAACCCAGCCACTGTGCCCATCAAACGCAGCCACTGTATCCTCAAACGCAGCCACTGTGCCATCAAACGCAGCCACTGTGCCCATCAAATGCAACCACTGCACCCATAAATTGCCGCCACTGTGCCATCAAACACAGCTACTGTACCCATCAATTGCAGCCACTGTGCCCATCAATTGCTGCCAGTGTGCCCATCAATTCCTGCCACTGTGCCTATCAACTGCTGGCAGTGTGCTCATCAATTTCTGCTACTGTGTCCATCAATTGCTGCCAGTGTGCTCATGAATTGCCGCTAATGTGCCCATCAATTACTGACACTGTGCCCATCAATTATCGCTACTGTTCAATTCCCATCAATTGCTGCCAGTGTGCCTATCAATTGCCGCTACTGTGCCTATCAATTGCTGCCCGTATGCCCATCACTTGCCGCTACTGTGCCCATCAAATGCTGCCAGTGTGCATCCCCCGCCCGCCTGGCACTTACCTGTCTCTTGGGGCAGCAGGTCAAGGCGGTGTCCACGATGCTCCTCAATGTCTTCTCCCGTCCTCTCTTCCGATCCTCTGCTATAATTCAATGCCTGATAGGCATCCAATCACAGTGCCTGTCGTTTCAGCCAATCAGGTAACAGACCCGCGCATCTGATTGGCTGAGAGGCGGTTCAGTGTTAGGAAAGCGAATATTCATTTGCTTTCCTAAGACAACGCTGAGTGAACTTCGAGCGCCCAGCATGGCGCCCGCTGTTCACCTTTTTGGACGCCTATTAGAGCCTATTGCTCTTATCAGGTGCCTTCAAAAAATACCCTGTCTCGGTAATTCAGGCTCCCGGCCCCTAAAAGGGACCTGGGACCTGAATAGGGGGTGGCAGCCGTGACCATAGATAGACTCTTGCAATGCATGAATCTATCTATGGTGATAGAGGGGCGGCAAGAGAGAGGGGGCAGTGCCCGTGCGCCCCTTATGGGGGCACTGCCACTGACCTTTGGGGTGAATTTGAGGGGAGTCTGCGAGCCAGGCCTTCTTGTTCACATCAGTCCCTGACCTCACAAATGTGCTTCTGGAAGAGCTGTGTTAAACAGTGCTGCACAGTGCTGCACAGTGGCTTAGTGGTTATCACCTATGCCTAGCAGCACCGCTTCAACTGCCTACCATGGCACTATCTGCCTGGAGTTTGCATGTTCTCCCTGTGCCTGTGTGGGTTTTCTTTGGGTACTCCAGTTCCACCTCACACTCCAAAGACATGCTGATGGGTTAATTGGTTAACTAGTATGTGTATGAATGAATAGGCCCTAGTATATGTATGTATAAATGTGAGTTAGGGACCTTAGATTGTAAGCTCCTTGAGGGTATGAACTGATGTGAATGTACAAAGTGCAGTATATGTAAAGATCTGCATAAATTGTCAGCACTGTATTAGTACCATTAAAATGGCATTCATGGCAGGGCTCAAGTCCTGCGGGAATGCGTGGGAACGAAGTTCCTGCACTTTTTTCACAGCAGGAACTCAGTTCCCTTTGCAGGACTAGAGCAGCCGAGAGCAGCCGAGCCGCCTGAGCCAATCCTTCACTAAGCGGCGATGCCCAGCTCGAGTCACTGTCAGGGACGAGTTATCGCGGGATTTAGAAAGAACTTGCTTCTTTCTAAATTCCGCGAGAACTCGCGGCAGACCTCCGCAATGTCTCCTGGGAACAATGACAAAAGCTCCCAGGAGACATTGCAGCATCGAGGAAGTGACAGAATACCCGCACACTACTCGATGAATCCATATACAGGAAACGGCCAGTAACATAAAGGATTACGAAGGTACAGTGGATCGGAAAAAAAAAAAACATGCGGTTTAGTAATTATGCATATGAGCGTGTCATTTTTTTTTTAGTGGGAGTTCCCACACTTTTTTATCTAGGACTTGACCCCTGATTCATGGTGTCTTTTTATATCCCCCCCCCTCCAGATGCCTTCCTTCAAGATGGCAAGTGCGTAGAGATGGAGTAATGTCCATTCCTACACCGCTCATATAAACTATGAACTATGAACCTGGAAGCACTCAGCTCTCAGCACTTCTGGGTTCAGAGTTGTCTGTTTCCTGCGGTGAAGCAGTGGATCTTAGACATTGTTGCAAAAAAAAAAAAATGCAGCTACCAAGTTTTTATTCTATTGGTATACTGATTTCAGAAAATAATGTTCTGGATTTACATTTTAATGCTTGCAAACAATGAAAAAAAAATTGGTTCTGGAAAGAAATAATAACAAACTGAATAGTAATTATTATTATTGTGGAAAAGGGGTTAACTACTTCAAGAAGTTGCCCAGCACTGGCTGGAAGCTGTTCAAATGCTCTGTAAACACATGCAGTGTTCACACTGCTCAACTAATCTACATTACCAATAGGTATGCATTTTGGGTTAAGTGAGCATCCATCATATGTTTCCACTGCTTAACATGTGCTTTGAATTTATTTTCTGACACAATGTTATTGTTATAAATGGTCCACTCAATATATGCTGCTTCTTGACCTCTATAAAGAGTAAAACAGAAAAATGTCTTCCTGCGAAAAAAATAAAAAATAAAGTTCCACACAGGACCTCCGTAACAGGAGGAAGCCAGCCTAGACCTAGAGAAGGGAGAAGTAAATGATACTGAATGATAATGAACAACAGATACATTGCAATGTAGAGAGATAGATGAAAGTTTAGTAAGCTAGCAGCTTTGAATGGCTAGAGACCACTTCTGTTTCTGTAATGTAAAGAAGTTTTTACCTGCAGTGTCTGGTGGGTTTTTCCCCATTTTGGACCCTGTTTTAACCTAAACCGTGTGTAGCTTCAGCCCAAATTGTTCCACAATTGCTGTATTTGCTATATCGAAGAAAAAGTGAACATTGCTAGAATGGGTCCAGGGCAATGGAATGCCCCAAGGGTATACAAGTTGTGATAGAGCTATGCAGATGCTACAGATTTTCTCCTTAGAACATTAATGTGCAAAAAATGGCACACACAAAGACCTCTTAAAGCGGGGTACCAGGCATTTTGTCGACTCCCCCCCCCCCACACACGCTTTCGTAACCACTTCCGATAATCTACTGCCCATAATTCTTTTTTCTAAAGTGCAAAATACCTTTTTTGGTGGTTTTAATCTCCCACTTCTGCAGTACCCCACCACGGCGAGGTACATCGGCCCAGATCCACAAAGATCTGCCTATCTTTAGGCAGGCGTAGCGTATCTCAGATAACTTACAGCGTACTTTCCGTATCCAGAAAGAATTTGCGCCCTAAGTTACGGCGGCTTAGTGTAAATGTGTCGGCGTAAGGGCGCGCAATTCAAATGACTAACATGTGAGCGTGTTTTATGTTAATTCAACTTGACCCTACGTAAATGACGTTTTTTTGAACGGCGCATGCGCCGTCCGTGGGGGTATCCCAGTGCGCATGCTCAAAATCACATCGCAAATAGTCAATGCTTTCGACGTAAACATAATTTACGCAAAGCCCTATTCGTGAACGTTTTATGCAAACGACGGAAAATTTGACGCTGTCCCGACGTCCATACTTAACATTGCGTATGCCTCATAGACCCAGGGGTAACGTTACGCCGAAAAAATCCTTACGTAAACGACGTAAAAAAATGCACCGGGCGGACATACGTTTGAGGATCGGTGTATCTAGCTAATTTGCATACTCTACGCGGAAATCAACGGACGCGCCACCTAGCGGCCAGCGTAAATATGCACCTAAGATCCGACGGCGTACTAAGACGTACGTCAGTCGGATCGAGCCCAGATTCAGTCGTATCTTGTTTTGTGGATACAAAACAAAGATACGACGGGGCATCGTAGAACTTACGCGGAGTATAAATAGATACGCCGGCATAAGTTCTTTGTGGATCTGGGCCATCATGTTTGCCCGCCCATTGTCTCCTGGGTTATGAATGTCATTAATCCCAGGAGTCAATGGGCATCTGCCGCTTGAAGCATCTTCCCGCCGTGCCACGTATGATATGTGCATACGTGAAATAGCCAGCAGCGCCGTATCCCGGAAGGAGATACCAGTGGGCTTCAGATGCCCACACTGAAGATGGGAGCACTCAGTGGGGACAGCAAGGTAAGTTTAAAAAAAAAACATTTACAAAACCTAGATTCACCACTAATCCCATTGGATATGGGATTTGGTGTAAAAAACAGGGTGGTGATTAAAAAATAAAAATAAATGCTGGACCTACGCTTTAATGGTGAGTCACTGGATTCCACATCAGGGGCTGCCATGGTTTTCAGTAAACCAAGAGCCAATATTTATTCTACTTTACCTGATATCGGAAGACTAGATATTGTAGCAATAATTGAGGAGGAGGGAACGAAAACAAGACCCAACATATAGTAAAGTGGTGTTGTTTGTGATAGGCTTCCCCAGCCACTGTGGATAATACATCAACCAGTGCCAAATCACAATACGTGAAGGCGGCCGTAGCATTTCCATTTTATTACTTTAAGTAGCTTTAAAAACAATTTGTACATGGCATGTAAATGTAGTGTATAAGACTGCCTTGAAGAACCCCGAAATGGTTCAGATAATAAAAATATCCAACCATACCATGTTTACTATTTAAACTATTTCTGAACCAGGTGGTGTGCCTGGACAGTTGGCAAAAGTCCCATAGTTTTGCCACTCTTGTCTGGGCCACGGATCCTATAATTCCAAAAAATGGCAAGGGACCGGTTGCCTAACAACTTAGTATACAGCTCATAATTACTTGATGGGAGAGGATGAGCTGGAACACTAAAATGGTCCACATCTGCCTATGTCGAACATGAAACAAGGTAAGTACCAACTGAAAATTTATACAAACTGGAGAAAGCAACCTGAGTAATAAGGGGACGTTTCCAATAGCCCACAGCAGGTTTCTGTGAGTTGCAACCAAAGGTTGCTATTGTTGACTTCTCATTTTCCAAGTCTTAGTCTCCCTATAGGAATAACCCTCTCTTTTCAATTATTTAAAGCACTGGCTAGGAACTGTTATGCAGCTAAAGAATTTTGACTGAGAATATGCATTCATTCTCTTATGCCCCACAACAATATCAATGCTACCATCCTTGAACAGGTGACAGAGCTTTACCTTCCTACTCCTATCCCAATATTCAAGACTTCTTCACAGTCTGGCATTTGTGACCAGGTAACAAAGCTTTACCCCCCTTGCTCCAATGCCAGCACACAGAAGAGCATTAGCCTGCTTCAACCAACCACAGCTGACACTTTGCTGGTGATCGACCTCTTTCCTGCAGTATAGCCCATCTCAGTTGCTGATAATTAATGGATTTCCTTCCCTCAGAATCGTCATGTAGTTCTTCACATCTCTCCTCGGTGGCTTTTACTTTCATTCTATGGTTTGTTTAAAAAGGGACAAAAGCATGATGCGATGGCTATGCTTCCTTCAGAACTGTAAGTTCTTTAATTTACTAGTTCATTCACCAGGCACCTTATTAATGTGTGTAAGTTGGACACTTTCTGAGAGAGAGGGACTACATGGCTATATGGCCGCTAAAGATTAGCATTAGGAAAAGCTCTCTAACACAAGCTGCCTTATACCTCTGAGCAGTCCACTTTATCTCCAGTTCCCTGCTTTTAGCGGGAGAACGTTACTTCTCATAGCACTTCCCCCGCATACATTTCCCAATCAACAAAGAGGCCCAAGGATGTCTCCAGAATACACTAGATTCCCCTTTTTATTATCATACATTTAGGCCGCGTACACATGGTCCGTCCATCCGATGAGAACGGTTCAAAGGACCATTGTCATCGGTTAATCGATGAAGCTGACTGATGGTCTGATGTGCCTACACACCATCAGTTAAAAAAATGATCGAGTCCAACGCGGTGACGTAAAACACAACGACGTGCTGAAAAAAACGAAGTTCAATGCTTCCAAGCATGCGTCGACTTGATTCTAAACATGCGCTGGTTTTTAACCGATGCTTTTGCATACTTACCGTCGGTTTTGACCTATCGGTTAGGCGTCCATCGGTTCAATTTTAAAGCAAGTTCTCTTTTCTTTTGACTGAAGGATAACTGACCGATGGGGCCCACACACCATCGGTTTGGACCGGTGAAACGGTCCTTCAGTCCGTTTTCATCGGTTTTGACCGGCCGTGTGTACGCGGCCTGAGTTCCCCCCTGTAAAATGTAGAAGCCTGGGATAACCAACCAGTCGTATCGGTAAAAGCAAACAGCCCTTTCATTTTCAAATAGGCAAACATAAAATAACTTATCCTCGGCAAGAAACAAACAAACAAAAATCTGTATTAAAAAAATAAATAAATAGTCCATCAATTTCTGGTACTGTCCGAGATACCTTTTTTGATATGGACAGTACTCAACTGTTTCTGTTGCAAGTGCACTTATACGACTACAATCACCTCAAGCATGGTACAAAAAAAAGCTTTTGGCTCACCGCCAGTGGCACTCATCCCTTAAACAAGGTTTTTTAAACCTCCCGCCTGCCTCAGGGGCCCCAAAGAGAAGGACTTCACAGTTTAACAATCGTGTCTCATCTGTAAGACAGTCCACATTGCTCATTCATGTTCTGCTCCACTCCACCTCACATACACGTGCTGGCTGTTTCCTGTTCCTTGAATCCCTTGTAGATGGGTTAACCTTTGCAGGACTCAAGTCCTACCCAAAGTCTCTCTGGTTCTCTAAATTCCGGGTCCCGAATGAAGACTTAACAATCCTAAAAGAATTGTCAATCAGTCCTCTCTTCTCTGAACAGACTACTTGTCAGAAAATGCCTATCAGACGTTTGGCTCACAGAAATGCACATGTGCAAAGAATTATTAGAAAAGTAGTAAGCAGGTGCATGCATGCGCTCACAAATATTGGCTCCAGATAGGCTATATAAGGATGCTCCTTCTCATGTTTAAGTGATGACTGGTCTTTTAGCTATTATCTGCACGCTGCTGCTACTCTGCTTGTTCCCTTGTTGTTGACCTGACTATCCTCCAACCTGAACTTGGATTCTGATTTTGCCTTGTTGTCAGTTCCTTACCCTGGCTCAGTTCCTAATCATGTCTTTGCTTTATGATTCTGTACCTCAATGCTAACCTGCTGCTGACCCCGCTTTTGTTTCTTTCTCTGTTCCCACATCTGGTTTGAGTGCCTACCTGGCTGTCATCCGTATCAGCTAAGCTCACCACAGTGAGTTCCTATCTCAAGTCTGCTTGGAGCTCTGACAATCATCGCATCTGGAACCTGCAGCACCAGGGGGAGTGCCTCTTTAACTTCGGCTGGTTCTCCGTGCACATTTACTGTTCATTAAGCTGGTGTTCTGCCAGCCTGCCTGGGACCGCATCAGCTGCTGCAATAAACACCTGCCGCCACTCATGTTCCTCCTACTCCTTAGATCCATCTTTAGTGGGACTTGGGCTGGAGATAGAAGAGAGGCCTACCTTGTCATTTCAGTCTTCGATCAGGTATGTGACATTACCCCAGAGCCCCTCACCTCAGACCATGAATGGGTTGGAACCCCTGAGTACAGAAAAAGTCTTCTATTGTCCCCCCTTAAAGGGACCACAACTCAAATAATGGAGAAATATACCTGTTGTCCAGGACACATCCCTGGTGTCCTGTACACCCCCCAACACCTGCCGGCACTTGTGTTCCTTCTATCCCTCTGTTCCATCTTAAGTGGGACCGGGGCTGGAGATACAAGACAGGCCTACCTTGTCATTTTAGTCTTCAAACAGGTACACAACACTACCCCAGAGACCCTCCTCTCTGACCCTGAATGAGTTGTAACCCCTGAGTACAGAAAAAGTCTTTGATTGCCCCCCTTAAAGGGACCACAACTCAAATAATGGGGACATATACCTGTTGTCTAGGACACATCCCTGGTGTCCTGTACACCCCCCAACACCTGCCGTCACTTGTGTTCCTCCTATCCCACAGGGCCCTCTGTTCCATCTTAAGTGGGAGCGGGGCTGGAGATACAAGAGAGGCCTACCTTGTCATTTCAGTCTTCAAACAGGTACACAACACTACCCCAGAGACCCTCCTCTCTGACCCTGAAAGAACTCATTCATTCACCCCTGAGTACAGAAAAAGTCTTCGATTGCCCCCCTTAAAGGGAACACAACTAAAATAATGGGGAAATATACCTGTTGTCCAGGACACATTCCTGGTGTCCTGTACACCCCTAACACCCACCCAAACACACACACCATCCACCAAATCACATCTCCTATTACCCTGTTAAGAAATATGGATTTTGTGATCAGTCAATGAAGGGTTAATAAAGGAATCTAGACATAAATGGAGTTGTAATAAAATAAAACAATTCAAGTTAATACCTATTACCATCAAATATCAGGCTTCTTGTTAAGATTGTATATGGATTTGATTTACCGGGTTGCTTATTGCTATTTCTTCATACTTATGAGTGCATTAAACTTCTCCTGCAGTGACATTTGCATTATGGCCCAAGGATGTGTTTCTCTGATTTCCATTGTAAATGTGTCTTCTTTGTCTTGACTGAATGGTTGTGTTACCTTGACATTAAAGGTAAAATTCAAGATCCAGTGCTCTGAGTACTCTATTATCTATTTTGTGAGGTGAGTATTAACACAAGTGGCGGAGGAGAAAATGAAGCGCTCTCGGTAAAGCTCCAAGGCATACTTGTTATTATTCAAAGTATATATGTGTAACGGGCAACTAAATATACAATATTTTTTTATATGGGGAAAGGAAGAAAGCAGCACGAAGGATAAAAAACAATTGGAGCCTTTAGAGGCAAACTGAAATTAGATGGTCTGATTAAATCCTTAAAGGATCGGTTCACCTATATAAAAAAAACTGCTTATGCAGGTTAGTGGTGCCTGTAGATAAAAACAAATGGAGCATCTTTGGCCAAATTAAAATATTACCCTTACTATAGGTGTAGGCCATTTACGTTCCTCTCGAAACATGGCCTAAAAACTCCAGAAGATGGCATCATCCAATCCTATGTACAAAAAACAGTGTTGCACTAAACATACATTTTGCTCAATAAAGTGTTACAAAAAGTCCAATTGTGAAAAAACAAAAAAAACACAAATCCGTGAAATTGCAGATGAATCTAGAAGACCCTCCAACTTGTGCAGATACCGCCACCACAAGCAATATAGACTCTTACCAGAGAAACTGGACCCTTTATTACAGAGGATGAAACAGACTTGCTGTAATAATCTTTGCAGGGGTCATCAGCTGGAGATGTGTCCTCAGATCAAATTAAGAACTTGTTTTATATGTGTAGCGCCCTGTTCCTGTTGATCAGGCGCTGCTTTAAATTTAGTGTTGTCTGAGCTGTTATTTGGCTCAGACAGGAATAATTAAGGGCAATTTAGCCTCTGTTCCAGCCGTGGCTTTGCTGTGAGTTCCACCACTGTTCGTCTGGGGGTGTCATTACCACCCCAGGCCAAGGGTGGCAGCAGCAAGGTCAAGGTGCATTGGGTATTCCCCTCGGCGGCGAATCTGTGGGAGTGGTTGCTTGCTGTGCATGCCGGGGTGGGATATTTAAAGGAAAGACGCCATTAGGTCAGGGTCGTCGGGGTCTGTCTGTCGTCCCATGCGCCTCGTGGCCCGCCTGGCCTGAGGTGCGTGTCCTGAATCCTGGTTCCGTGACCACGTTGGTCCGGGGCTGTGACTTTGTTGGTAGGCCCAGTACTGTAGTCTGGCTGGAGCCTGCCTTGCAAAGGTGATCCTGTGCTGTCCGTCCTGTGGGAGGAAGCCACTTGGTGAAGGGAGCCAGGAGAGGACCTATCCTGGAGAGGGAGAGGGCCATGCAAGAGGCTGGCACCTTGAGAGAAGGCTTGGAAACTTCTACTAAAGCTAAGCTGGAGAGATCTGGGTGCTGAATTGTCATGGACATGCAATCATGTCTGGCAGCTTACCTTCTCCTCATGTGTCCATTAGAGGCCTGACCCTCTTCTGGCTGCCTTTTTATCATCTCTCCTTCCTGTATGGCCCCACCCCAGGCCATCCCAGGAAGTCTATAATATTAACTGTTGCACTGCAGGTCTGCTTTGCTGTTCAACCTTGTTGTTAGCTTAAGTTCCTGTCTGCAGTGTCCTACGTTTACCTTCCTGTGTACCGTTTTTTTGTCTCGTCCCTGACTTCTCCTGCTTGCCTGTGACCCTGACCCTTTGCCTGTCCCTCAGTTACCCTTGTATGCCTGTTGCCCTGACCTCGGCTTACCCATCATTATCGCTTGTCCTGGTTGCTGATTCCCCTCTCTCCCTGTGGAGCGTGACCTAGGGGATCCCAGGGGTCGCGACCTGGATCCAGCTGCAGCGAAGGCCATCCTCACCACTAAAGGCTCTGCAGAACACAAAGCTGGGTCTTAGACTCCACACCCTGGGAAATCTTGGGCTCACGCTTCCTCTCTGATTGCAACAGTCAGCTACAGGGTTCACTACCCTGTAGTGCATCCCTGACCCCAACAGGGTGCACTTGTCACCTGACCACAGGTGACCTGACATGAATCCTGTGGCAGAGGATTCCGGACCAAAGTTTCTCCTCATAAAGGAAGGTCTGTGGCAGAGACTGGACTTTACTTTGTGCGTCATCCCGGTTGCTAGGCCAGTGAGAGGGGCTTATCTGGGTAAGCAATACCCACTCTGGCTAGAGTGGCGACGAGAACTGTTTGCTGGAAGCAGGAGTGTTTCCCTATCTGTGATTATGCACCTGAAACTACCTACCCTTTTCACCCCTCCACCTTCTTTTCTATCGAAGTTCTGCAAAAAAAAACAAGAAAAAGAAGTGCATTGTGTGGAAATTGAAATTCTTCAGAC
Source organism: Rana temporaria (assembly GCF_905171775.1). Taxonomy (NCBI): domain Eukaryota; kingdom Metazoa; phylum Chordata; class Amphibia; order Anura; family Ranidae; genus Rana; species Rana temporaria. Next base: position 23,612,006 of record NC_053491.1, on the reverse strand, counting down.
TCTCCATTCACCCTGGACAGCGAGAACATAGAGGTAACATGCCACCCAAAAATAAATGCTGTGCCCCAGTCCATGTGTTTTGTAAAAAAAAAAACGCTGCTAAATATCCTATTTTATAGTGCCTCTTGGCGCTCACGAGACCGGCCGCCTCTCTCCCCGTTTAATCTGACAGCAAAGCAGAGAAACCCATGCTGACGTCAGCCAGGAGGAGGAGAGGGGGAGAGAGATGGGCGGTCACGTGAGTGTCAAGCGGGGCTATAAAATAATTATTTAGCTGTGGATTTTTTACAAAACACACTGGGACACAGCATTTACTATAACAGAAGCCTGTGCGCACACCTATGCCTCTGGGAGTGATTGTAACTGCCAGCCTTGCAATGCCTCATGGAAAATGTAGTTCCACAACAGCTGGAGGGCCCCAGGTTGCCTACCCCTACTTTAACTGCTTGCCGACCTGCCGCCGTCGTTTTACGGTGGCAGGTCGGCTCCCCTGCGCGAGAGACCATAGCTCTACGTCGGCTCTCTCGCAGGCCACTCGGGGCGCGCGCCCCCCGCTCGCCCCCAACTCCCGTGCCCGGTGGGCGGGATCGCCGCCAGGCACAGGCGATCGCTCGTTACAGAGCGGAGACCGGGAGCTGTGTGTGTAAACACACAGCTCCCGGTCCTGTCAGGGGGGGAAATGCTGATCCTCTGTTCATACAATGTATGAACAGAAGATCAGTGATTTCCCCTAGTGAGGCCACCCCCACCCCCTACAGTTAGAACACACCTAGGAAACATACTTAACCCCTTCCCTGCCCCCTAGTGTTAACCCCTTCACTGCCAGTGGCATTTTTATAGTAATCCAATGCATTTTTATAGCATTGATCGCTATAAAAATGCCAATGGTCCCAAAAATGTGTCAAAAGTGTCCGAAGTGTCCGTCATAATGTCGCAGTACCGAAAAAAAATCGCTGATCGCCGCCATTACAAAAAAAAAAAATATTAATAAAAATGCCATACAAATACCCCCTATTTTGTAAGCGCAATAACTTTTGCGCAAACCAATCAATAAACGCTTATTGCAATTTTTTTTACGAAAAATATGTAGAAGAATACGTATCGGCCTAAACTGAGGAAAAATATTTTTTTTTTTAAATATTTTTGGGGGATATTTATTACAGTAAAAAGTAAAAAATATTCATTTTTTTCATAATTGTCGCTTTATTTTTGTTTATAGCGCAAAACCTAAAAACTACAGAGGTGATCAAATACCACCAAAAGAAAGCTCTATTTGTGCGAAAAACAGGATGCCAATTTTGTTTGGGAGCGACCGCGCAATTGTCAGTTAAAGCGACGCAGTGCTGAATCGCAAAAAGTGCTCTGGTCTTTGACCAACAATATGGTCCGGGAGTTAAGTGGTTAAGGCAACAGGATAATTTTTTTTTTTTAGGGTAACAAAAACTTTAAAACCAATATTGGCTACTTTGGCTTTGCCCGCCATCATTGATTTGTCATTTTTATTTAGGTCCAATCTCGGGCCAGGTTTACTGTTTGGGAGTTATTTGGTTTGTGCATTGGGGCAGCACTATGTTTTTTCCTGTTAGCTTTACAAAATAAAGCTTGCACAGCAATAAATAACCAAAAGAAAATATGGCGTCAGCAGAATTACAAAAAATTAAATAAAAAAATGTGTTTAAAACGAAACACATGAAATGCTTTTTAAGCGAAGAAGAAAATAACATGATACTTTCACCGAAAAGCCTTTCTCTGCCTTTTTTATGTGAAAGAAATAAATGATTCCCCTAACATGCCTCTACAAGAGAGAGAATGGCTTTGAAATAAATTCAAACAGATTTTAAAATGCTCACTATGGAGTTTGCCTGCTGTAGTATCATTGCTCTAATGTGGATCCTTCATGCTAAATTAACAGCATAGTTATGGTCCAAACAGCAGCTAAAGGGCAGTCACCTCTAAATAACTATTCTGGCTCTGAATGTCCCCTATAGAAGACGAGGATGTCTCTTCTGGGAAACCAACGACTATGTGAAAAGTTAATCTGGAATCCAAGTAGCAAGAAAATTGGCCCTCAAGATCACGTATAAAGAGATTACAACATGAACTGCACAGCATGGTCCCTCTCAGGCAATGGACTCTGAGCTACAACATTAGATAATTGTTTGGCTGGAGCTAGATATCCTCCTAACACATGTTCCTATCTGCTGCCAATATGTACTCAAATTAGGGACATCACACAACGGAGTGGAAATCCTATATTAAATGTGCTTTGCAGCTCCAAATATTGTTATTGTACCTAATTTTACACACCATTTAAAAAAAAACTTCACCTTAAATGCTCACATTTAATTTTGTTTTATAGTTGTAGCGCCCTGCTTCTGTTGATCAGGCGCTGCTTTAAATTTAGTAGGGTCTGAGCTGTTATTTGGCTCAGACAAGTGTGATTAATGGCAATTTAATCTCTGTTACAGCCATGGCTGTGCTGAGAGCGGTGCTCAAGTCCTGCGGGAACGCGTGGGAACGGAGTTCCTGCACTTTTTTCACAGCAGGAATGCAGTTCCCTTTGCAGGACTAGAGCAGGCGAGAGCAGCCGAGCCGCCTGAGCCAATCCTTCACTAAGCGGCGATGCCCAGCTCGAGTCACTGTCAGGGGCAGGCGAACCTTAGTAATCCTTTATGTTACTGGCCGCTTCCTGTATATGGATTCGGGTATTTCGTCACTTCCTCTATGCTGCAATGTCTCCTGGAAGCTTTTGTCATTGTTCCCAGGAGACATTGCGGAGGTCTGCCGTGAGTTATCGCTGGATTTAGAAAGAACTTGCTTACTAAGGTACAGTGGATCGAAAAAAAACATGCGGTTTAGTAATTATGCATATGAGCGTATCATTTTATTTTTTTTGGTGGGGGAGTGGATCTTGGTTCCCACACTTTTCTCCCCAGGACTTGATCCCTGGCTGAGAGTATCCACCATTGCTCACCTGGGGGTGTCATTACCACTCCAGGCCAAGGGTGGCAGCAGCAAGATCAGGGTGTATTGGGTGTCCCCCTCGACAGCGTATCAGTGGGAGTGGTCACCCCGCTGTGCATAGTGGGGAGGGATACTTAAAAGATCAACACCATTGGTGCGGGGGGTTCATCGTTGTTCGCTCCTCGTGGCCCGCCTGGCCTGAGGTGTGTGTCCTGAATCCTGACTCCGGGACCACGTTGGTCCGGGGTCGCGGCTTCGCCTGGTAGGCCCAGTAGTCAGACTGGGGCCTGCTTTCTGAAGAGGTGATCCTGTGCTGTCCGTCCAGCTGGAGGAAGCCACTTGATTAAGGAAGCCGGGGGAGGACCTATCCTGGAGTGGGCCATGCAAGAGGCTGGTACCTTGGGAGTAGGCCTGGAAACTTCATCGAAGGATGCACCATACACTGAGAGGCTTGATGGTGGTCGCCTGTCGGATATAAGTTCTACAAAAGTTAAGCTGGAGAGATCCCGGTGCTGAATCCTGTGTGAGGGGATTCTGGACCAAAAGTGTCTCCTCATAAAGGAAGGTCTGTGGCAGAGACTGTACTTTATTCCGTGCGCATCCCGGCTGCTAGGCCAGTGAGAGGGACCTATCCGGGTGAGCAATACCCACTCTGGCTAGAGTGGCGACGAGAACTGTTTGCTGGAAACGGGAGTGTTTCCTATTTGTGATTATGCACCCGAACTACCTACCCTTCCACCCCTCATCCTTCTTTTCTACAGAAGTTCTGCAAATAAATCCCAGAAAAATAAGTGCATTGTGTGGACATTGAAATTCTCTCTTTTCACCCTGGACAGCGAGAAGATAGGGGTAACGTGTCACCCAAAAATACTCAGCAGCTCCTCTGGGGGTAGTGCTACATAGTCAATTTATTTTTTTGTTTCCTTACATAAATTTGTATCAATAGTTTTCTTTGACTGTGACATTAATTGGGATAAATGTACACTAAAACTTTGGATTGAGAGTAATGCCCTGTACACACAATCGTTTTTTCCGTCGGAATAAACACTGATGGGTTTTTTCGACGGAATTCCGCTCAAGCTGTCTTGCGCACACATGGACACACCAAATTCCGACTGTCAAAAATGCGATGATGTACAACACTACAACAAATCTAGAGAAATTAAGTTCAATGCTTCCGAGCATTTTTGCACACGTCCATGCAAAAAAACATCCGACCAAAGCGCGGTGACGTACAACACATATGACAGGACTATAAAGGGGAAGTTTCTTTCAAATGGCGCCACCCTTTGGGCCGCTTTTGCTGATCCTCGTGTTAGTAAAAGTTTGGTGAAAGACGATTTGCGCTTTTCAGTCTTCGTGCTTTTCAGTTCGTTACAGCGTGATGAATGTGCTATCTCTATTCTGATCGCTAGTTTTACCAGAACGAGCGCTCCTGTCTCATACTTGATTTTGAGCATGCGCGCTTCTTTCCCTCGGAAAAGCATACACGCGACCGGTTTTCGCTGACGGGAAACACGACGAGAAAAAATAGAGCTGGTTTCAATTTTTTTTCGGCGAGAAAAGTACTAGGGAGCATACACATGACCGTTTTTCTCGACCAATATAAAAAATGGCAGTTTTCTCGTCGTGAAAACCGGTTGTGTGTACAAGGAATTACTTGTAAAAAGTATGATGTGGCATACACACGGTCGGAATATCCGATGAAAAAATTCTGACTTTTTCCATCGGAAATTCCGATCGTGTGTACGAGGAATTACTTGGTTTTAGTGTTTTGCAAGACAAGCAATTTTTTTTATACATTATGACTTGATATACAAGCGATGTCTTGATATAAGAGTAGCGTCATGTCACAGCTGATTATAAAAGAGAAGAGATGCGCCGCCCAGTGTAGCAATATGGTTAAATTTATTTACCACTTCAGCCCCAGAAGAATTTACCCCCTTCCTGACCAGAGCACTTTTTGCGATACGCCACTGCGTCACTTTAACTTACAATTGCGCGGTCGTGCAACGTATTTTCCAAACAAAATTTACGTCCTTTTTTTCCCACAAATAGAACTTTCTTTTAGTGGTATTTGATCACCTTATTTTTTGCACTATAAACAAAAAAAGAGTGTCAATTTTTTAAAAAAAAAAATATTTTTTCGTTTTTTCTATACTAAATATCCCTCAAAAATATATATATATATAAAATGTATTTCTCAGTCTACAGACCGATATGTATTCTTCTACATATTTGTGGTAAAAAAATCGCAATAAGCATATATTGATTGGTTTGCGCAAATGTTATAGCGTCTACAAAATAGAGGATAGATTTATAGAATTTTTTTTTTTTTTAATTAGCAATGGCGGCGATCTGTGTTTTTTATCAGGACTGCGACATTATGGTGGACACATCAGACACTTTTGACACTATTTTGGGACCATTGTCATTTATACAGCGGTCGGTGCTATAAATAGCCACTGATTACTGTGTAAATGACACTGGCAGGGAAGGGGTTAAACACTAGGGGGAGATGAAGGGGTTAAGTGTACCCTAGGGAGTGCTTGTAACTGTTAGGGAAGAGTGGCTTGCCGTGACACGTCACTGATCGTTGTTCCTGACGACAGGGAACGCGATCAGTGACAGTGTCACCTAGGCAGAACGGGGAGATGTTGTGTTTACACTAACATCTCCCCGTTCTTCAGCTCTGTGACCCGATCGTGGGACACCAGTGGCGATTGGGTCCGCGGGTCCCACGGGAGCGGTCATGGAGCTTGCGGCGCGTGCGCGACCACACGGCTCGCAAAAGGGGACGTACCTACTTGTTTACATAGGCATCTCCCGGTTCTGCCTCTCCTTGCTGCCAAGCGCGGACCGCTGGCAAACATCAGGTTCGCGGGACCCGTGGACACACTCCCGGGGGACTAGGTGGCAAGTTCAAAGGGACGTACAGGTACGCCCATTTGCCTGCCTGTGCCATTCTGCCGACGTATATCGGCGTGCGTGTGACGGTCGGGAAGCGGTTAATATTTACTTTTTATAATACCAAAAATTATGCACAAATATGCAAAAATATGCAAGCATACAATAACATGCCACATCAAAAATGTTTTTAAAGGTTAACACAGCTATTATAACAAAATACTTTCTCACAGAAAATACTCTATAATTTCCATCTAAAATCAATGTACATCAAAAAAATCAACACAATTCATAAAAAAGGACAATTAAAAACATGACATAAATAAAGCAAAGCAACTATTTATAGAGGAACTTTAACTAGTTTCAATCTGTGAACCAGGTCAAGGTCAGTGTAGGATGTCACACTAACCAGCATGTCCCTGATCTAGAGATCGTCAGCTTCAGAATACCAGTCCCAAAGTGCGCCGTGTTCCGTTATAAGACCCGATCAATACATGCTTCTTTAAGTATTTCTTTTTTTAACTTTGCTCGTGCTGAGACCTTTGCAGAAGTTTAAGGTTCTAGAAAGTGCCCTACTAACTGACCTAGTAGTAGAATGTAAGAGACAAGCTGACATTGGCGCACTATCACTTTGTATCAGAAGCTTCTTGAATGATGGTCAGCTGGTGGGGATGGAAGCACTAGTTTCTAGCACTGTGCTCTGCCATCTGAAAATAAGTATTTACCTTTTTCTGGCAGTAATATTACCCAGCAAGAGTGAGGCCCTGTACACATGGCCGGGAATCCCGTCAGAAAAAAAAAACGTTGGTTTTCATGACGAGATTCCTGGCAAGGTTTTCTTGCCAAGCCGTGCATACAGACGGTCATTCAAAAGAACCGTCGTTCTTTTGAATGGCAAGAACGCAGTGACGTCATCAACTATGATAAACCGGCGCTCGTCACATTCAATGCCGTCCCTGCCATCTTGCTACACCCTACAGTATGCCTTGTTTCCTACCGTGCATGCGTCAAAGGCACAACCGTTTTTTCTCTGCAGGAAACACTCTGCCAGGAACCCCAACGAGAAAATGGAAAGCCAGGTTCTCTATTTTCCCTTCGGTATTTCCCGGCTGTTTTCCTGATGGGAAACCTGCTAGGGAGCATACACACGGCCGGGATTCCCGGCCAAATGCTCTCCTGGCAGTTTTCCTGCCGGGAAAACCGGTCGTGTGTACGAGGCTTGACTCTTGCTGGCTCAGGCCAACATAAGACACAACCAATACAGTCAGTTGGAAATAAATAGTGCTGCCTCTATATAATCCCACTTACACCCATATTTAAATATATAGGCCCAGATTCTCAAAGGAGATACGACGGCGTATCTCCAGATACGCCGTCGTATCTCTGAGTCTGAGCCGTCGTATCTATGCGCCTGATTCTTAGAATCAGTTACGCATAGATTTGTATTAGATCCGACCTGCGTAAGTCTCTTACGCCGTCGGATCTTAACTGCATATTTATGCTGACCGATAGGGGCGTGTATGCTGATTTACGCCTAGAAATATGTTTATCAGCTAGATACGCGAATTCACGAACTTACTCCCGGCCGACGGAGTGCAGATACGCCGTTTATGTTAGGCTTTTCCCGGCGTAAAGTTACCCCTGCTATACATACGGCATACCAATGTTAAGTATGGACGTCGTTCCCATGTCGAATTTTGAAAATGTTACGTTGTTTGCGCAAGTTGTCCGTGAATGGGGCTGGACGTAATTTACGTTCACGTCGAAACCAATACGTCCTTGCGACGTACTTTGGAGCAATGCACACTGGGATATGTCCACAGACGGCGCATGCGCCGTTCGTAAAAAGCGTCATTTACGTGGGGTCACATAACATTTACATAACACACGCCCACATCTTCCACATTTGAATTAGGCGGGCTTACGCGGGCCTATTTACGCTACGCCGCCGCAACTTATGGAGCAAGTACTTTGAGAATACTGCATTAGCCCGTCTAAGTTGCAGAGGCGTAACGATCTACGTGAATCTGGGCCTGCGACTTTGGCACTGCAGATTACACAGTTTTACTAGAGATTGTTATTTTCCGTCGAAAAGTGGACACAGACAATGATATATCTCAGAAATGATCTTCAGCATTAACCCTGAGATACTTGCATTAAAGTAAATCTAAACCCACTCACTGAAATTGCACATGAGTTTTTTTTTTATGTTAATGTAATTTCAAATGTTGTTTTAAGCCTTTTAAAATATGTAGCTTTCATTATATTAACCACTTAAGCCCCGGACCAATATGCAGCCTAAAGACCCAAGGTGTTTTTACAGTTCGGGACTGCGTCGCTTTAACAGACAATTGCGCGGTCGTGCGACGTGGCTCCCAAACAAAATTGGCGTCCTTTTTTCCCCACAAATAGAGCTTTCTTTTGGTGGTATTTGATCACATCTGCGGTTTTTAGTTTTTGCGCTATAAACAAAAATAGAGCGACAATTTTGAAAAAAAAGCAATATTTTTTACTTTTTGCTGTAATAAATATTCCCCAAAAACATATATAAAAACATTTTTTTTCCTCAGTTTAGGCCGATACGTATTCTTCTACCTATTTTTAGTAAAAAAAATCGCAATAAGCGTTTATCGATTGGTTTGCGCAACATTTATAGTGTTTACAAAATAGGGGATAGTTTTATTGCATTTTTATTTTTTATTTTTTTTTTACTACTAATGGCGGCGATCAGCAATTTTTTTCGTGACTGCGACATTATGGCGGACACTTCGGACAATTTTGACACATTTTTGGGACCATTGTCATTTTCACAGCAAAAAATGCATTTAAATTGCATTCTTTATTGTGAAAATGACAGTTGCAGTTTGGGAGTTAACCACAGGTGGCGCTGTAGGAGTTAGGGTGCACCTAGTATGTGTTTACAACTGTTTGGGGGTGTGGCTGTAGGAATGACGTCATCGATCGTGTCTTCCCTATAAAGGGAATGACGCGATCGATGCGCCGCCATAGTGAAGGACGGGGAAGCCGTGTTTACACACGGCTCTCCTCGTTCTTCAGCTCCGGGGAGCGATCGCGACGGAGCGGCTATAAACAAATAGCCGCGCCGTGGTCCCGGATCGCTCCCCGAGCGGACCCGACCTCCGCATGTAGCGGGGGGGGTCCCGATCGGACCCCCCACCCGCTAATAGGCGAGGACGTACCTATACGCCCATGTGCCTGTACGTGCCATATTGTGGACGTATATGTACATGGGGTGGTCCTTAAGTGGTTAAAATAACTAGAGATACAGTGCCTTGAAAAAGTATTCACACCCCTTGAAATTGTCCACATTTTGTCATGTTACAACCAAAAATATAAATGTATATTATTGGGATTTTATGTGATAGACCAACACAAAGTGGCACATAATTGTGAAGTGGAAGGAAAATGATAAATGGTTTTCCAAATATATAAATCTTGTAACCAAAGCTGGATTTATCATTAGGCACACCAGGCCTGATAGGCACCAAAGGCAGTAAGGAGACTTTTTACTGTATAAGTTTTGCCTGCACATTTTTTCCTATCATCATTAGAAATAGAGTCATTTTATATACACTTATTTACACATTAGCACAATACATGAACCTAGGTTAGGACAAATACAATTGTTCTGGGTAACAGAGGTGATCCTAGCAAAAAGGGTGTGGCGGACGCTAGCTCTGCTGACGACCAAGAATTCCTTCACTTTGGAGAGATTTTCACTCACTTCCTGTTTTGTCTATGGAACAGGAAGTGCAGATAAATCTCCCCAATGGGATGCAGATGGCAAAAACAAAACAAAAAAAACTGACAGGGGTTATAACCCTCCATTACTCTATTAAAATATAAAAAAAAGTTTTGCCTTTAGGTCTGCTGTATCCCCCACAACACCGGAAGACTATGGCTGGTTGGGGGGGACAGAGTTCAACTATGACAGCCAAAGAAAAAGATGAGAATGGTGTGCTTATTCAATAATGTGCCATAAAGTATTATACTCAAAGAATGAATGTGATGAGTATCCTAACTTACAAATAAATAAATGTGAATAAAAGTCCAACTAAAGCACAATGGTAGGAGTCAGTTCATATAAAGGTAAAAATCTCAAAGGGATAACTTAATAAAAGAAAAAAACAGATAAAACATCAATTCAAACATCGACTGTTACATTTATGACCTTCAACAATGACCCAAGGATCAAAGAAGGCCCATCAGATAGTCAGATAAGGAATCCTGCTGATGGATCTGTAAATGCATCCAGGTCCCAGGCGAAAACGAAGAACCATGTCCAAAGCTTGGCATCAAAACTTCTTGGGTAATTCCATATATAGAGGAAACAGCTCGCTCCAAGGAATGACACTTCTTGTATAAATGGCGCTCAAACGTAAACAAAGAACAGACAATATTGCCAAATGAAAAGTGAATTTATTTAGTAAAAGAAACTGCTTACATCAAGTAAGGATAAAAACCGCAGTAAAAAGCAATGGGAGTAGTGACACAATCGCCTCCTCACCGTACTTCTGTAAAACACTACCGAAAATGGCGTCACAAGGCTCCACCCGACGCGTTGCGTCACTGGTCACATGACTTTTATTCACATTTATTTGTATGTTTGGATACTCATCATATTCATTATTTGAGTATATTACTTTATGGCACATTATTGAATAAGCGCACCATTCTCATCTTTTTCTTTTACATTTATTACACAGTGTTTTTTGAGTACACTACTAAGTGGTTGCAGCTAATTCACGGTCACTATACATGTACTATATATTTTTAGTTTATTTTCACTATATTTACTGGAGGCTGATATTTGCTTAAAAATTAGAACATAGTAGCACGCATTTTTTTCCCATATAACACAACTATGACAGCCAGCACCAGCACAAGGGGAATTTGGGATTAAATGTAAGTACCGTATTTTCCGGCGTATAAGACGACTGGGCGTATAAGACGACTCCCTAATTTTCCAGGAAAAATTTTGGTTTTGGGATATACTCACTGTATAAGACTACCCCCTTCTTACTAGTCTTTCTGGAAGCTGAGGGGTAGCCAGAACCGCTGACAGAAACAGGCTTTTTCAAATCTCACTGTGCCATTACATTACATTCCTCACTGTGCCATTACATTACATGCCCCCACTGTGCCATCACTTGCCCCTCACTGTACCATCACTTGCCCCTCACTGTACCATCACTTGCCCCTCACTGTGCCATCACTTGCCCCCACTGTGCCTGAACTTGCCCCCCAGTGCAATCACTGCAAACACTCACTTTTTTGCAGGCGGTGACAGTCTTCGTGCTGCGAGTGCGAGCGTCAATGATTTGAAAGTCGCGCCTTCTCCTCAGACTGTCCTGTGTGCCTATCACGGACGTCTTCTCATCTCGTCCGAGGATGAGAAGGCATCTGTGATAGGAGGAACACAGAACAGGGGCGCTGCTGGGAAGATTTGTGTTCCGCCTATCACAGAACACTCTGAGGAGAAGGAGCGTCTTTTAAATCATTGACACTCGCAGCACGGAGACTGTCACCGCCTGCAAAAAAAGTGAGCAGGGAGACCGTACCCGGCGTATAAGACGACCCCCGACTTTGGATGCATATTTTTGCATCCAGAAAGTCGTCTTATACGCCGGAAAATATGGTACTATACTGTCCCTTGTGCTGAATTGAAAACAAAAAAAAGTTTTATCTAAACTTAGGCTTTGAGAACAGCGATCATTTTTACATCTTTTTTAAATACATGTGTGATCATTTATATGTTGTCTCTTCTGAATACATTTTAATGAATGTGATTTTTTTTCACTACATTTTCCCATATGTTCTGTCTATATTCTGCCTATGCTCTGTCAAGCCTGGCATTGAAAGAGTTATTAGTCCAAAGCATCACTGAATACTGAAAATCAGATTCAGATGTTACGTTCATAGGTCCTGTTCTCGGTTTCCGCTGTTTCTCTATGAAATCTATTTATTACTTGTTTTTCTTGGCTTTGTAACTTTCCATTTTTCCTATTATAGCTCTTTCTTTCGGTATCGTGGCTGCTGTCCTGCTCGTCCCCCTTACGGACCCGGGGAGAAATTTAGATCCCTTCGTTTGTCGTCCAGCTGCGTTGCTTGTCCAAACTTTTACAGTTCCAGTAAATACTCCAGCGAAGTCATTTATTGGATGATCTTTTATTATACAGCCAGTCTAGTCCATCTTATTGCACATCGGTTGGTTATAGTTCCCTTTCCTGAGAAGAGAAAAGACTTCCTTGTTTTATTGGTTTCGTTTTGTTAAGATAACAATAAAATAGAATTCTCACACATATCAGTCACTTTTCTGTTTTTAGAAAGCATCCTAGCTCTTTATTCATCCAATATAAGAGGAAGTGGAAGTGCAACTAGAAGATTGTCAACATAATAGTGCGCAGCCAATTGCATTAGGGTGTGCACCCCAAAGCTCAAACACACCTGCGTGTGTGTCTTCATATATATGGCCCTGGCACATTGATCTCCCCACTGCCACACAGAGTGATAATACTAATGCACACCAGCAGGGGCAGCTGCCCTGGGCCCTGTCATTGTTGTGGGGCCCAAAGCAGCTGCCTCATACTTGCCAACTATCCCAGTTTAAATTCCCTTGTCCCTTGAAGTTTTAGTCCTTTGCTGTGTCCTGATATCTCAGTGTAAAGTGCTGCTACTAATGCTTCCCAGATCTGCCCTATTGTTGTGTGCAGATGACTCACCTGCAGACCCTGTGTTTACATGTAAATAACTGCCATTTATACGTAAATAACTGGGGCATTCATATGTAAATAGTGGCTGCATTCATATGTAAATAGCTGAGGCCGGCGGCACTCATATGTAAATAAAGGTGGCATTCATATGTATATCATGCCCCTCTGTAGTGAATAGATGATTTGCTGTAACCTCTAGCAACCAATCAGTGAGCAGTATTACTGTACAGTAATCTCTAGAAAACAATCAACAAGAAGAAATCATGTGCTGTAACCTCTAGCAACCAATCACTAAGTGGTAATGATATGCTGTATCCTGTAGCAACCAGTCAGTAAGTGGCAATGATATGCTGTATCTTCTGGTAACCAATCACAATCACTGCCTGATCTGATACAGTAAACTGATCCTAAGTCTAGCTGATATTTATTTTATGTTAAAGAGCAGGTGGAGAGCAAAATTGCATGGGGGGGGGCAAGAAATTGCCTAGGGTCCAATCAACATTAAAGACAGCCTTGTGCATCAGGTGATTAGAGTGTGCCCAGGCACAATTGACACGCCCTTTATGCATGAATATGATTGTCACCTGTATGAAGAACTTGAGATGATGAGGGTGGCCTCTTGCCCAATTATAAATTTGAGCACCCCTGGAAGTTAAAACAGGGACTGCTAGGGCAATGGAAGGGTAGAGGTGCCAAGAAGCTGGCACCACAGACTTGAACTTGGGAGTGCTGGTGTGAGGTGAGCAGAAGCACAGTATTGAGGCCACCCTGACTTCTCCCAGACCAGTGGAGAGCAGTCAGGTCACAAGCTGAGTTCAGTAACAGTTCAGAAGGTAGGCACCAAATCATGAGCAGGATCAAGGTCAGAGATGAGCAGAGGTTAGAGAATGTATGAGATGTTTAAGATGTTGAGGGTGTCCTCTTGCACAATTGCCATCTGAGCACTCCTGGAAGTTGAAACAGGGACTGCTAAATCAACAGAAGGGTGCAGGTGCCAGAAAGCTGGCACTGCAGACTTGAACTTGGGAGTGCAAGTGTCAGATACGCAGAAGCACAGTGATGAGGTCAACTCAACTTCTCCCAGACCAGTAGAAAGCAGAGCCGGGTCACAAACCCAGTTCAGTAATGGTCCAGCAGGAAGGCACCAAATCATGTGTAGGATCAAGATATCAAGATCAGAGATAAGCAGCTCTCCTGGAAGTTACAACAGGGGCTGCTAAAGCAATAGATGGGCGTAGGTGCCAGAAAGCTGGCACTGCAGACTTGAACTTGGAAGTGTAGGTGTCAGGTAAGCAGAAGCATAGTGATGAGAGCACCTCAACTTCTCCCAGACCAGTAGAAAAAAGAGTCTGGTCACAAGCAAAGTTCAGTAACAGTGCAGCAGGAAGCCACCAAATCATGAGCAGGATCATACTCAGAGATGAGCAGAGGTTGGCAAATGTATGAGGAGCTTGAGAGGACGAAGGTGGCTTTTTGCACAATTCCTGTCCGAGTACCCCTGGAAGTTAAAGTGGAGTTCCTCCCAAAAATGGAACTTCCACTTTTTGGAATCCTCCCGGCTCCCCCCCCTCCAGTGTCACATTTGGTACCTTTCAGGGGGGAGGAGGGAGCAGATACCTGTGTAATACAGGTATTTGCTCCCACTTCCTGGTATAAATCATTGTGTTGATCACGGTGACCTACACCACGTCCGGCTCCTACTCTGTCGTCCCCCCCCCGCTGTCTTCTTAGAGACACACAGGTCCCAGAAGACAACAGAGACCAGTGAGGATGTGCAGTAGGTAACCAGGAAGTGAAGCCTCAAGGCTTCACTTAATGATTCCCTTACCGAAGATGGCCACGGCAGAGCCGACAGACAGATCGGCTTCGGCTGCCGACATTGCAGGCGACCTGGACAGGTAAGCGTCCATTCATTAAAAGTCAGCAGCTGCAGTATTTTTTTTTTCGGCAGAACATCGCTTTAAATCAGGGGCTGCTAGAGCAATGGAAGGGTGCAGGTGTCAGAAAGCGCAGAGAACAGGGCACCCCAACTTCTCCCAGACCAGGAAAAAGCAGAGCCGGGTCACAAGCCCAGTTCAGTAACGGTCCAGCAGGAAGGCACCAATTGTTTGTGTAGGATCAGGGTCAGAGATGAGCAGAGGTTGGCAACCTGTGGGCAATAAGCTACAGAATCCATTGGCAAAATCTTGGACAAAAGGCCAAGGTCGGTAATACAGGTAGGCAACAGACATAAACAGGCAGGGTCAATCCAGAAGCAGATCAGATGAAAGTCGGGTCAATAACAGAGTCAAGATGATTCAGGTTCAAGGATAATAGAGATATGAGCTGAAAGACCATCCAGCAATGATCCTATGCAGGCCTCAGGTTTAAATCAGGGGACACCAGTATCTGTGGTGGATGTGCTTGTGGATCCACGTGCACAATGCTGAATGACTTCATGCCTATTTAGGAACCCATGCGCAAAAAAATCTGCACAATCACATGAGGCATGAGTCTTACAGCTGGCAGTATCTCTCTGACGGTTGCCATGATGTTCCTGACAAAAATGTCATAACTAGAGTTGAGCGGACACCTGGATGTTCGGGTTCGGGTCCGAACCCGAACGTAAAAAAAAAAGTTCGGGTTCGGGAACCCGACCCCGAACTCCGAACCCCATTGTAGTCAATGGGACATGGACTTTTAGAAAAAAAAATGCGCAGAGGTCCCCGCAAATTCAATAACCAGACCCTTTAGGTCTGGTATGGATATTAAGGGGAACCCCGCCGTCAATTTAAAAAAAAGAACCGGGGTTCCCCTTAATATCCATACCAGACCTGAAGGGTCTGGTTATGGATATTTAGGGGGAACCGCACGTCATTTTTAAAAAAAAATGACGGCGGGGTTCCCCTTAATATCCATACCAGACCTAAAGGGTCTGGTTATTGAATTTGCGGGGACCTCTGCACATTTTTTTTCCAGAACTCCGATCCCGGACCCGAACTTTTTGCAATTATTCGGGTTCGGAAAAAACCCAAAGTCCGTACCGAACCCTAGTCATAACCTTGCTACATTGGCACTAATGCCAATTAAGGAAGGGTATTTGTTATTTATTAAAAAACATCAGTCACATGAAAATAACCAGTAACAAGCAACTTTACAAATATAACCTCTGACCATATCTTTTCTTTCCCTATCCTTTGAAAGTATCATCATAGGTCTAAGCCAATCTAACCTTTGCTCTGCTTACATTCAGTCTGATTGCTGTCTGCACTGCAGAGTGTAGAGAGCAATATATTTGGAGAGTGGGATCAAACTCAGGTATGTTTGGATCCTAGTCCGAACCCATTTAAAAAAAAATGCTAGAAAGCCATCACTACCCCTGGGCCAATAGGTGGGCGAAGCTTTCCACGCCCTTCAGCCAGACCTATGCATGCCCCTTGTGTTCATTGACATCAGGCTACCTCTGATCCATCACAGTTAGCTCAGGAAAACGGTAAAGGGACTCTTTTTGTTTTTCAAGGCCTCGTTAGACTGAGGCCCCGTAAACACGACCAAGGAACTCGACGTGCCAAACACATCGAGTTCCTCGTCGAATTCAGTGTGGAAGCCGCCGAGGAACTCGGCAGGCTGACTTTTCCCATTGACTAACGAGAAAATAGAGAACATGTTCTCTTTTCGGCCCGACGAGTTCCTCGACGGGTTCCTCGCTGAAAAGTTTACACACGACCGAGTTTCTCGGCAGAATCCAGCTCCGACCGAGTTTCTGGCTGAATTCTGCCGAGAAACTCGGTCGTGTGTACGGGGCTTCAGAGGTGTAGTCAGTCATAAGTCTGTTTACATCTGCCTGCCCATAGGCCCACATAGAACTTTTTTTTTTTAACCCCTTCACACCAACCGCATGCAAATTTGGCCCCACTGGACTGAGCTTTTTTCCGTGGGGCCACATATTTCCGTATCTCCCTTTGTACTGAGAGCCCCAGACTCCGTTCTAACGATCGAGACCCGGAACGTCCGATGCCAGGTCACCTCTATCGCAGTGATAGCCTCTGATTGGATATCACAGTGATCAGTCACTGTGAAGCCCCCCCCCCCATGTTCCCTGTCTCTGTGAATGGACAAGACAGATACATTGTATCTTTCTCTGTCCTTGCAGGGATAGAAAAAATGTGCGTGTAGAAAATAATAATAATTATAATAATAATTTTAAAAAAATGCTTAGATCAAGATCTGATGTAGGTCAGCCCTAGGGTTAGTATTTGGGATTTGTGTCTGTACTCCGGGTACAAACTAACATACACATATGTGGTATCGCTGCGATCATCGGGAGCTGGAGGATTTATTTAGGGTTGTTCTTTGGTGGAAGGTTTTGGTAGTAGAAAAGAATATACAGTTAAATTAAAAATTTTTTTTTTTTTTTACTATTATGGGCCAGTTTTCTTTAGGTAATAAAAGAAATCAGGAGTCGGTATAATCCACCTGGATGCACAAAGTAGTTGTGATGATAAGCTTCCTTTACCTTAATGCAGTGCTGTTTTCATGTCCTCATGTAAAAAATCCAACAGGCTGGTTGTACCCAAGTTGACGGAGCAACTTGGGTACAAACAGCCTGCCCATAGATGGATCAAATCTTAGCCGGTCCCTGCTGAACCTGCCAAGATTCAACCCATCTATTACTGGCTTTAGTTTGAGTCTGGTATAATAAAGTCTACAATACTGGTATACTAAAGCTTATTGTTCTTTCAAATCAACCCCATTGTCTCTGGTCCTGAAAAGTGGAGACTGGATGTGGTAAGATATACCGTATTTGCCGGCATATAAGACGACTGGGCGTATAAGACGACCCCCTATTTTTCCAGGAAAAATTTTGGTTTTGGGATATACTCGCCATATAAGACTACCCCCTTCTTACTAGTCTTTCTGGAAGCTGAGGGGTAGCCGGAACAACCACTGACAGAAACAACCACTGACAGGAACAGGCTTTTTTTAAATCTCACTGTGCCATTACATTACATTACATGCCTCCACTGTGCCATTACATTACATGCCTCCACAGTGCCATCACATGCCTCCACTGTGCCATCACTTGCCTCCACTGTGCCATCACTTGCCTCCACTGTGCCATCACTTGCCCCCACTGTGCCATCACTTGCCTCCACTGTGCCATCACTTGCCTCCACTGTGCCATCACTTTCCCCCACTGTGCCATCACTTGCCCCCACTGTGCCATCACTTGCCCCCACTGTGCCGGCCAAGGCAATCTCCCTACCTTATTTTGTTGCAGATTCTGGCTTCCAGGCTGCGGGCATCCAGGATTCAAAAGCCACGCCTTCTCCTCAGACTGTTCCGTGATAGGCGGAACACAAATTTTCCCAGCAGTGCCTTTGTTCAGTGTTCCGCCTATCACGGATGTCCTCTCGTCCGAGGATGAGAAGGCATCCTTGATAGGCGGAACACTGAACAGATGCCCTGCTGGGAAAATTTGTGTTCCGCCTATCACGGAACTGTCTGAGGAGGAGGCGCGGCTTTTAAATCATGGATGCCCGCAGCCCGACGGAGACTGTCACCGGGATATAAAACGACCACCGACTTTGGATGCAATTTTTTGCATCCAAAAGGTCGTCTTATACGCTGGAAAATACAGTATTTGTTATTTTAGAAAAAAACTAGAATCTTTAGTATCCCTTTAATATTTTGCAATTTTCTTTCCTTCCACATGGGTGGACTTGGTTGATAGGGGAATCCCTCCCACGTAGCTTATGTGTTCTGCTGGTGGGGGAGTCTTTCTGGATGGCTGAATACAATGATTACTGCTAGCAGCCATAGCCGAAAGCAGTTATCACATGTAACAAGTCCAACAGGCTGGTTGTACCCAAGTTGATGGATCAACTTGGGTACAAATAGCCTGCCCATAGATTGAATGTCACCTGGTCTTTGCTGAACCGGCCAAGATTCAAGACTCAATACATCTATGGCCGACTTTAGGTCTGGTTGGGTTGGGTTGGTTAGGTAGGGTTGGGTCTGGTATATAAAGAACTTGAGAATGTTCACGCAATAAAATGTGATGGATTTTAATTACCCAATCATGTGCCCATAAAATAAATTTTCTTTCCACATGATTGGACAATGAAAGGGAATCTTCAAACATTTTATTTGTGATCATTTACACATTTTTTAATATATCAGCCTCAATATCCACATCTTTGGTTATCAATCAGGCCCAGTGTTTACAGACATCTCCAAGATAATCTATTTTATGTCAGTCCATCCATGTCCACATTTTATATGTGCCACCACAACCAGATTATATTATGATAGATATTGTGATTATATCTTTACTCTTTAACTAAAGAACGACATACACAGGTGACCTTTGAGACAAAGAGCTTTTCATGTGCTCTCTGCTGAACTGAAACACGACGTCCTGCTCTCCGCATCATTCAAGAATTTCAAGATTCTATTCATCTGGTGACTTAATTGATATTGAGATTAGACTATATAGTGGCGTCTTTGTTCCTCCAGTGACCACACAGTTTCAGAAGTGGCACCGAATGTTTGATTTTTCATGTTTTGCGGCTGATAACGCTCAAAGCACAGCAATTTAATGCAGCCTATTTACTGAGTCAATTAGCAAAAGATAACCTCCCATTGTGTAATCATCAATAAATCAATTGTGTTAATGCTGTGCTGGAATGTTCTTCATTATTCACCTGAATATTGTCATTTGCTAGAGAAAGAATACACGTGT
The DNA here is from genome assembly GCF_905171775.1 of Rana temporaria. NCBI lineage: Eukaryota > Metazoa > Chordata > Amphibia > Anura > Ranidae > Rana > Rana temporaria. The sequence goes on along the minus strand of NC_053491.1, from coordinate 23,592,677 downwards.
ATTGCAGTAGTCAACTGGTACATGCCCCAACATCAGATTACAGACAAATCAAAGGCCTTTGCTTGTAACACAATGGCTTTAATGTTAACAGTGGGATCATCTAATATTTGTGAAACCATGGATAAAATCCATTGCGCTTGGCGCTCCTCTACAACCTTTCCAGTTTTCTGTTTCGATTTGCTTGTATTTAAAGTGGAACTAAACTCCGAGCACTACAAACTGAAAACACTATTTATTCCCTTAACCACCTAAGGACCAAGCCTCTCTCTGAGATTTGTTGTTTACAAGTTCAAAACAATTTGTTTTGCTAGAAAATTACTTAGAACCCCCAAACGTTATATAAAAAAAAATTCTAACACCCTAGAAAATAAAATGGTTCCAATACCGTATTACCGTCACACCGTATTTGCGCGGTGGTCTTACAAGCGCACTTTTTTTGGAAAAAATACACTTTTTTTTAAATTAAAAGATAAGACAACAGTAAGGTAAATTGAGTAAATTGATACCCAACATGGCACGCTTCAAAATTGCGTCCGCTCGTGGAATAGTGACAAACTTTTACCCTTAAAAATCTCCATAGGCGACGTTTAACAAATTCTACAGGTTGCATGTTTTGAGTTACAGAGGAGGTCTAGGGCTAGAATTATTGCTCTCACTCTACCAATCATGGAGATACCTCACATATGCGGGCGCTGCTCACATATGCGTTCGCTTCTGCGCATGAGCTCGGCGGGACAGAGCGTGTTTTAAATGTTCTTATATATTTTACCTTTTATTTACATTTTTTACACTGTTCTTTTAAAAAACAAATTGTGCCACTTTTATTCCTATTACAAGGAATGCAAACATCCCTTGTAATAGAAAAAAGCATGACAGGTCCTCTTAAATATGAGATCTGGGGTCAAAAATACCTCAGATCTTATATTTACACTAAAATGCAATAAAGAAAAAAAAATTGTCATTTGAAAAAATAAAAAAATAAAAATGGCCCTTTAGGAGCTATGGGCGGAAGTGACGTTTTGACGTCGCTTCCGCCCTGCTATGGTATGGAGACGGGTGGTCTCATCTCCATACACAGCCACCAGAAGGACCCAATCGCCTCCGTCGCTGACAATGGCTTCTGTAAGTGGCAGAGGTCACAACAGAGCGGCGGGAGGGAGGGCCCCTCTCCCGCCTCTGATAACGGTGATCTTGCGGTGAATCGGCTGCAGAGACCACCATTTATCAACATGATTATGGCACGGTTGTACCTTAGGCTGGCCACAATAAAAGGCCACTCTAAAATGTGCAGTTTTATCACACAGCACAATGCCACACATGTCGTAAGTTTTGAGGGAGCATGCAATTGGCATGCTGACTGCAGGAATGTCCACCAGAACTGTTGCCCTTGAATTGAATGTTCATTTCTCTACCATAAGCCGCCTCCAAAGGCATTTCAGAGAATTTAGCAGTACATCCAACCGGCCTCACAACCGCAAACCATGTGTAACCACACCAGTCCAGGACCTTCACATCCAGCACCTTCCCCTTCAAGATCGTCTGAGACCAGCCACCCGAACAGCTGTTGTAACAATCGGTTTGCATAACCAAAGAATTTCTGCACAAACTGTCAGAAACCGGCTCATCTGCATGCTTGTCGTCCTCATCGGGGTCTGGACCTGACTGGAGTTCATCGTCGTAACCGACTTGAGTGGGCAAATGCTCACATGGTGGTGGTGGGGTTATAGTATGAACAGGCGTATGCTATGGACAAAGAACACAGGTGCATTTTATTGATGGCATTTTGAATGAACAGAGATACTGTGATGAGATCCTGAGGCCCATTGATGTGCCATTCATCCATGACCATCTCCTCATGTTGCAACATAATAATGCACGGCCCTATGTTGCAAGGATCTGTACACAATTCCTGGAAGCTGAAAACATCCCAGTTCTTGCATGGCCAGCATACTCACCGGATATGCCACCCATTGAGCATGTTCGGGATGTTCTGGATCGGCCTATACGACAGCGTGTTCCAGTTCCTGCCAATATCCAGCAACTTCGCACAGCCATTGAAGAGGAATGGACCAACATTCCACAGTCACAATCAACAACCTGATAAACTCTATGTGAAGGAGATGTGCTGCACGGCGTGAGGCATACCAGATAATGACTGGTTTTTGGACCCCCCAAAACAGTAAAATTGCAAATTTTAGTGTGGCCTTTTATTGTGTCCAGCCTAAGGTACACCTGTGCAGTAATCATGCTGTCTAATCAGCATCTTGATAGTGTGTCTAAGGCGTCCTACACATTCCTCCTGATTGGCTGAGACACAGCAGCGGTGCCATTGGCTCTCGCGGCTATCAATCAAAGTCAGTCAGCCACTCAGGGGAGAAAGGGGGTGGGGCCAGGTCAGGGACACACGGAGCTCTGACTTGACTTGGGTGCCCCCATAGAGAGCTGCTGGCTGAGGGGGCACTCGATAGGAGGGAGTGGCCAGGACCACCGAAGAGGTCTGTGCAAAACCAACTGCACAGAGGAGGTAAGTATTACATGTTGGTTATTTTATTTTTTTAACTCTTTCATGACTAAGCCTATTTCTGACATTTGGTGTTTACAAGTTAAAATCCGTATTTTTTGCTAGAAAATTACTCAGAACCCACAAACATTATATACATATTTTTTAGCAGAGAATCTAGAGAATAAAATGGCAATTGTTGCAATATTTTATGTCACAAGGTATTTTTGCAGCAGTGTTTTAAACAACTTTTTGGGAAAAATTTGCTTTCATGAATTTTTAAAAAAATGTAAAAGTAAAGTTAGCCCAATTTTTTTGTATAATGTGAAAGATGATGTTACGCTGAGTAAATAGACACCAAACATGTCATGCTTTAGGCGATGCTTTAAACATTTTTACGGTTACAAGGTTAGAGTTACAGAGAACGTCTACGGCTAGAATTATGGCTCTCGCTCTGACAATCGTGGCGATACCTCACATGTGTGATTTGAACACCGTTTACATATGCAGGCGCGACTTCCGTATGGGTTTTCTTTGCTGCGCGAGCTTGCGGGGACAGGGGCGCTTTAAAAAAATAAATTCTTATTTATTTTATTTATTTTTATAATATGAAATTGTGTTTTGAAAAAAAAAAAAATTGATCACTTTTATTGCTGTCACAATAAATGTAAACAACCCTTGTGACAGTAAAACGTGGTGACAGGTACTCTTTATGGAGGGATTGGGGGTCTAAAAAAAAACCCAATCCCTCCTTTCCACTTCAAAATATTCAGAGCGCCAAAAACGGTGATTCTGAATACTGTGCATTTTTTTTTATCCGGTGCCATTGTAACCCGGAAGTGACGTCATGACGTCGCTTCCGTGTTTACATTGAAGAGACTAAATCAAAGCCGTTGGCGGCTTCGATTCAGTCTCTCTCTAGGTGCCGGAGGTGACGCATCGTGGATCGGGTCTCCCAGTGGGACGGGAGCAGGGGGGAAGTCCGCTCCCGCTCCTCCGGGATAACAACCGAGCGCCTTTTAGCCGCATTGGTTGTTATCCCTGGAAAGCCAATCACCGGCTCGAAAAAATAATACCGGGATGATGCCTGCAGCTGCGGGCATCATCCCGGTATAACCCCTGAAATCTGAGGACGCATATCTGCGTACGCTCGGCAAGAAAGGGTTAAAACAAGACTTTACAATCACTTTAAAGCAAATAGACTGTTCACATTGCAAGTGAAGTTGAACTTTGTAAAGGAAGTTTCCCCAGAGCTTAGTGAATGCGGTGGAATTTCACTTTGCAAAGAATACCCAATCGTGTGCAAAGAAAGTTTTTCTTTTTTTTTTAAACAGTAGTTTTGCTTTCCCATAATTGGACGACGGAAGTTAGCAGAGCTTCATCTCATTCACTAAGCTCTAGCAAAAAAATCCCCTTGCAAAGTGCAACTTCCCTTGCAAAGTGAACAGTCTATTTGACTTTAGTAAATGAATCTCTAGGCGTCCATTCGTTTTGCCTGTACTCTGTGTATATTAGACAGGAGCTGCAGCAGCCCCCACCTGCTGCTTTTAGTTTTCCCTCAACAATACAAGCTGAGCTCAGAAGGTGCACATGTTAGCTTGGTTGTTTTGCCAGGAGCAGTAGAATTCTTCTCAGTAGGAGGAACATATGGCTACCATAGATCACCCTAACCAGATTATAAATGGCAATCCTGAACAGCTTACTGCAGACTCTGGAAAGCAACAGTACTTGCAAAAAAAAAGCCTGCAAATTCGACATGAGCTAATGAGCACAAAAATTCAAAAGGCTTTACTTGAATTCCATGTCTTTCTATTACCAATACATGGTGTACCAAAGGATCCTGCTGGCCCTGAGATGGCAGTAAGTCCTCCTCTTCCTCCTTCTGATGTGACTCCAGCAGTGGCGCCGCCACCCCCAAGAAAGAAGGACAGGAAGGCGGCCTTACCTTATGAGTTGACGAGGATCCTTGAGGATGAGTGGTAGGGCAGCTGCTCCTCGCTCCAGCTGAGGGAAGATTCAGGGGCTTCTCCTCCCTAAGGCTCCATTCACACCTAGGCGTATATACGCCTGAAGCGCGACGCCGCAGCAGCCCCTGATACGCTGGAGGGATGATTTTATATTGCCCTCTATGGAGATGGTTCACATCTCCACCCCGAACGCCGAACGCCGAAACGCCTGAAGCTCAAAACAAGTCCCGGACCCTTTTTTTTGGGCGGCTTCGGCGTTCGGGCATAGCCAACAGTGTAAAATCACCCCTCCAGCAAAAAACAAGGCTGAAAAACTACACGTTTTGTCGCCGCAAATCGCGGGACAAAACGCCTATTTCATGTCGCCGCAATACGCCGCATATTGCCGACGCAAAGGTGTGAATGCAGCCTTAGACTCTCTGGCCAATCAGGTCTCAGGACCCGCTTCCTGATTGACCCTGAGGAGAATGAGGAAGACAATAGCGAATATTTGCTATTGTCACACAACTGGGTGGGCTCAGGGCGCAGTGCTCTGTGCCTCAAGCCCACCCTTTTTTTAAGCCAATTAGAGCCTCAGGCTGTAATCATGGGCTTCCAAAAAAAATAAAAACATTGAAATCCATGTGTCCGGCGCCCTGCATGTAGATTAGGGAGCCGGACATATGGATTAGGGGCAGTACTTCTACTCCCAGCATTACGAGCTGCCACTGGACTCCAGTGCCTTAAATCCCAGCTGAAAATACTTGTCACATTTTTTTTTTTGCTTGAGTAAAGGGTGTTTTAATAGCTGTACTTTATGCCATGATTAAATCATATGGAATTGGTTCAAGGAGATCAGGTTCCTTTCCAAATATTCGGACAAAGTGAGCTTGTCTTGGCTGAGATGGCTTAAATTTTAGCTCCAACCAGATGCCATTCTCCTTGGATTCCTTTTACTTCCTCTTCCTCCCGTTTTCCTTCACATAGTTACATAGTAGATGAGGTTGAAAAAAGACATAAGAACATCGGGCCAGATTCACGTAGAATAGCGGCGGCGTAACGTATCGCATTTACGTTACACCGCCGCAAGTTTTATGGGCAAGTGCTTGATTCACAAAGCACTTGCCTGTAAACTTGCAGCGGCGTAGCTTAAATCCATCCGGCGCAAGCCCGCCTAATTCAAATGGGGCGTGTATCATTTAAATTAGGCGCGTTCCCGCGCCGAACATACTGCGCATGCTCTGTTTTGAAATTTCCCGCCGTGCTTTGTGCGAAATGACGTCGCACCAACGTCATTTTTTGAACGTCGACGTGAGTTACGTCCTTTCCTATTCACGGACGACTTACGCAAAAAAAAAATTGAAATTCGACGCGGGAACGATGGCCTTACTTTAACATGGCAAGTCTAAAGATAGGCGACAAAATACCAGCTTTAACTATACGCCGGGAAAAGCCGACTAGCGACGACGTAAGAGAATGCGACGGCCGCGCGTACATTCGTGAATCGCCGTAAACAGCTAATTAGCATACCCGACGCGGAAAACGACGCAAACTCCACCCAGTGGGCGCCGAAGTATTACACCTACGATCCGAAGGCGTACGAAGCCGTACGCCTGTCGGATCAAAGCCAAAAGCCGTTGTATCTTGGTTTGAGGATTCAAACTAAAGATACGACGCGGCAAATTTGAATGTTCCGCCTACAAGCTATAGAAGAATTCTAATGTTGTATGACACTAGTAATAATTATATTAATAAATTATTACTAGTCAACCAACATTTAAAATCTTCTGTAGCCTATGGGCGGAGCATTTGATCGGAAATGTATGATTGTGGCGTTGTACAGTTTAGCTGCTTGTCGAATCGTCTTAGAACTTCCGACAGACACCATAAGCCTTCAATGACAGATTTGACGATTGTATGTTTTTCGATGCTTCATCGAATCTTCGTCGTTCATGTCGAATGGTCTACCCCAACACTGTCTTTATAATGTCAAATCTTTTCTCTCTATGTAGAATAATCTTGGACTAATAGAGTTAAGGTTAGGCACATTCGACCACAGGTTTGATAGACACAGATTGCTATTGTCAGTATCATGTCGAATCTCCTATATATATCGAACTGTTGTAGCAACGAAAACGAAAATAAAGCATTTTTAAAGCATTTTTTTATGTTGGATCTTTCGGATTTCGGATTCTGCGCGTTTCTGTTTGTTTCTTAAAATGATATCAAAAATACCTGAAATACTGACGAAAATGCATTCGGACGAAAACGAATGCAAATGTCTATTATCTAATAGTTTCTTGAAACCATCGATGCTCCCCGCTGAAACCGCCGCCTGTGGAGGGGAATTCCAAATTTTTGACGCTCTTACAGTAAAGAACCCTCTACGTAGTATAAGGTTAAACCTCTTTTATTCTAATTTTAAGGAGCGGCCATGTGTCTTGTTAAACTCCCTTCAGCAAAAAAGTTTTATCCCTATTGTGGGGTCACCAGTACGGTATTTGTAAATTGAAATCATATCCCCTCTTAAGTTCAGTGCTCGCAACCTTTCCTCATAACTAATATCCTCCAGACCCTTTATTAGTTTTGTTGCCCTTCTTTGTACTCTCCCCATTTCCAGTACATCCTTCCTGATGACTGGTGCCCAGAACTGGACAGCATACTCTAGGTGCGGGAGGACCAGAGTCTTGTAAAGCGGAAGAATTATTGTTTTATCTCTGGAGTTAATAATCTCCTTTTTAATGCATGCCAATATTCTGTTTGCTTTGTTAGCAGCAGCTTGGCATTGCATGCCATTGCTGAGCCTATCATCTACTAGGACACCCAGGTCCTTTTCCATCCTAGATTCCCCCAAAGGTTCTCCCCCCAGTGTATAGATTGCATTCGTATTTTAGCCATCCAAATGCATTATTTTACAAGTTGCAGGAAACTGTCTCTACTCTTTGAGTGGTGGATGTGCTCTACACGGACATTGATTCTTTTGGCAACAATCTTACCTTTGACTTGTTTGTTTACAATTATTCCAACGACATGCTGTGTAACATTGTAGACCCGGCCAGTCTTGCCATGGTAGCACATGTGTGGCATAACTTTTTGGATTGTGCCTGTACCCTTGATGTCCACAATATTACCCTTCTTGTAGATGCGCATATAGGTTGACAGTGGCAACCAAAACATGCTCGCGGAAGGGTCTAGAAAACATATAGCATTACCCCCGGAGTTCCTAGGGGTGAATGATGCGTATTGCATTTGGTAGAAGTAAGGGAATGTCCGCAACAGGTGTTCTTTGCTGTGCTCTTTATTACCCAGATGGGTAAAAACAACAAACTTGTGGTGAGGAAAGTAAAGTTGAAGAAGAGAAGAGAGCAGCAGATTCAGGCGTGATGATAGGGAAACAGTCCTGCTCCCAAGCATAACACTTCTCTGCGCCACTCCTATGTGAGTGGGTCTAGCGTACCCGGACAGGCCTCTCTTACTGACCTGGCAGCCGGAGTATCACTCGAACATTTGTAGGATAAAGTCCCTGCCACAGACCCTCCTTGGTGAACTTGAACTTAAGGAAAAAGTCTTTGCCACAGACCCTCCTTGGTGAACGTCAGAAAGATACCTCTGCCACAGGCCCCTGTCTGATTTGCATTTACGGAGATGATCCTCCTTAAATGAGTTATGCCTGGATCTCCTTCAACTTGTCGCCCAGGTACCGACTGAAAGGTGATCAATCCCTCAGTGTCTGCCTACCTTGATCCCCGCTGGTTTTTCGAGGCCCTTTTGGATCGCCAGCCTCTCAGTGGTGCTCCTCAGACGGACTCCCCACCAAACAGCAATACAACTTGAGATCCTCAAAGGTGGGAACCCAGTCGCTCACTGTGTCCCCCGTCGCTGTTCAGATGATCCGGGCCATAATGGTCCCGGAACCAGAAACACTGCGTGGCACGCACACCCCGGCCAGGTAGGCCATAACGCCAGTGCGCCGTGATGCGGTCACCCTAAAGGTGGGTGCCACACTTGAAGAAGAAGACCCAGAACCAATGGCATCTGCCCCAAAAATACCCCTTTCCAGCATGCACAGTGAGGTCAAACCCTCCTGATTGGTCGCTGGGTAAGAGCACCCAAACCTTAACTCCACTGCTGCCACCTGGAGCGGGAGGCCCAGAAAAAGATGCGGGAGGGGAATGTCCCTTCTCGCTCCTCTGGGATAACAGCCGAGCGGCCTATAGCTGCATCGGTTGTTATCCCCGAAGAGCCGACCGCCCGCTCAAAAAAACTGTACCAGGATAATGCCTGCAGCTGCATATTATTCCGGTATAACCCCTAAAGCCGGGGCCACATATGTGCGTACGGTAGGCGCTAAGGAGTTAAAAAGTAAAACATATAACAAATAAAATTGAATCGTTTTAAAAAAAAAAAAAATTATGAATTCACAGAGTTAGATCATCCTGTGCTGGTGTTCTTGTGATTTATTTCTATGATTCGAAGTTATGAATTCATATATTTAAAAAGAAAAAGATACAAAAAAAAAAAATTGAATCATTGTAAAAAAATAAAAGAGAAAATAATTAGTAATCAATTCATATATTTAAAAAGAAAAAGATATAAAAAAATTTAATTGACCAAAAACCATTGGCAGCCAAGTTAAAAGGAAGTGACGTTGCTTCCGGGCCGTGTCTGTTTTCAGCTTCCTTCCAGTCTTACTCTAGCCGGCGGTAGTGCCAGATCGTGGGACGGGAGGAACAGAAAAAGCGATGGGAGGGGGATGTCCCTTTTTGCTACTCTGGGATAACAGCCAAGCGGCTTATAGCTGCATCGGTTGTTATCCCTGAAGAGCCGACCGCCCGCTCTAAAAAAAACAGTACCGGGATGATGCCTGCAGCTGCATATCATTTCGGTATAACCCCTTAAAGCCGAGGCCACATATGTGCGTACGGTAAGTGCTAAGGAGTTAAAAAGAAAAAGATATAAAAAATGTAATTGAATCATTGTGAAAAAAAAAATTTATGAATTCACAGAGTTAGATCATCCTGTGCTGGTGTACTTGTGATTTATTTCTATGATTCGAAGTTATGAATTCATATATTTAAAAATAAAAAGATATAAAAAAATAAAAATTGAATCGTAAAAAAATAAAATAAAAAAATAATTAGTAATCAATTCATATATTTAAAAAGAAAAAGATATAAAAAAATAAAATTGACCAAAAACCATTGGCAGCCAAGTTAAAAGGAAGTGACGTTGCTTCCGGTCCGTGTCCGTTTCCAGGTTCCTTCCAGTCTTACTCGGCGGTAGTGCCAGATCGTGGGACGGGAGGAACAGAAAAAGCGACAGGAGGGGGGATGTCCCTTTTCGCTCCTCTGGGATAACAGCCGAGCGGCTTATAGCTGCATCGGTTGTTATCCTTGAAGAGCCGACCACCGTCTCTAAAAAAAATGGTACCGGGATGATGCCTGCAGCTGCATATCATTCCGGTATAACCCCTTAAAGCCAGGGCCACATATGTGCGTACGGTAGGTGCTAAGGAGTTAAAAAGAAAAACATATAAAAAATTTAATTGAATCATTGTAAAAAAAAAATAAGTTATAAATGCACAGAGTTAGATCATCCTGTGCTGGTGTTCTTGTGATTTATTTCTATGATTCGAAGTTATGAATTCATATATTTAAAAAGAAAAAGATAAAAAAATAAAAATTGGCAGCCAAGTTAACAGGAAGTGACGTTGCTTCCGGTTCGTGTCAGTTTCCAGCTTCCTTCTAGTCTTACTCTAGCCAGTGGTAGTGCTGGATCGTGGAACGGGAGGCCCAGAAAAAGCTGCGGGAGGGGGGATGTCCCTCCTCGCTCCTCTGGGATTACAGCCGAGCGGCTTATAGCTGCATCGGTTGTTATCCCTGAAGAGCTGACCACCTGCTCTAAAAAACTGTACCGGGATTATGCCTGCAGCTGCATATTATTTTGGTATAACCTCTTAAAGCCGAGGTCACATATGTGCGTACGGTAGGTGCTAAGTAGTGTTGCTCACGAATATTCGTATTGCGAATATTCGTTACGAATATTGCATATTCGATTATTCGCGAATAACTTGAATATCGCGGCCAAAATTCGCTATTACGAATATTCGCATTTTTTCAAATGTATTTTTAAAACAGATCACATCCTAGTGATCTCCATCGACGTCTAAAAGCATTGCTGGTACGATTAGAGACCCTGGGCCGAGTAGCTAAGCTGAGGCGATCCTTTTATGTTGACGAATATTCGCTATCGCGAATATTCGTATTACGATTATTCATGAATACTTTCTCCGCCCTTCTTTTGCATCAGAGCCAATCAGAGTTCTCCTACCACAGTTGTCAGAGGTTAGCAACCTCCATAGCAACCAATAGGAACCTGCCTGCACGACCAGTATATAAGATCACTCCCAGCAGTATTTCAGTGCAGATTCACAAGGTGGCTAGAGAGTGGAGTGTTTCTGTGCGTTTTTCCAGTGTATCACATCTTCAAAGAATTTTCCATCTTTTGTCCCGTGTCATCATTTGCATTTCACCTCTTTAATGAGAATAATAACTGTTTAACATAAAGACATTTAAGAGATGTCAACATAAACGGTTTACTTGGCTTTTTTTTAACTCAACAGAATCAGGGGCCCCAGTGTGCGGTTGATCTTTACCTAACTCAATACAGGTCAGTCTAGAGGAGAGATCTGTATTTTCCAAATCTATGGTTATTCAATATTTATTAAACTAATCAATATACAAATTGGTCAAAGTAAACCCTCAAATCTATATAATAATGTATTTATTTTATTAATACCTTGTTGTTAGTTGCAGGATCCATTACGTAAAACCACACTTTTTCCAAAGGGCAGGTGAAATTGAATGTTTCAGAATTTCGCAATCAATTTTGCATTCGCATTAGCGAAATTTCGCAAAAAATTTTTTTGGATAAAATATCACGAATATTCGATTTTAGCGAATATTTCATGAATATTCGTCTATATATTCGTGATATATCGCAAAATCGAATATGGCGTATTCCGCTCAACACTAGTGCTAAGGAGTTAAAAATAAAAAGATATAAAAAATAAAATTGAATCATTGTAAAAAAAATAAAAAATAAGTTATGAATTCAAGGAGTTAGATCATCCTGTGCTGGTGTTCTTGTGATTAATTTCTATGATTCGAAGTTATGAATTCATATATTTAAAAAGAAAAAGATATAAAAAAAAAAATTTAATCATTGTAAAAAAATAAAATAAAAAATAATAAGTTATGAATTCACAGAGTGAGATCATCCTGTGCTGGTGTTCTTGGGCCAGATTCACATAGAATTACGTTGCTCCACGGCAGCGTAACGTATGTGATTTACGTTACACCGCCGCAGGTTTACAGCGTAAGTGCCTGATTCTCAGAACTCTTACCTGTAAACTTGCGGCGGTGTAACGTAAATGCGCTCGGCGCAAGCCCGCCCAATTCAAATGGGGCGGGCACCATTTCAATTAGGCGCGTTCCCACGCCGAACGTACTGCGCATGCTCCGTCGGGTAAATTACCCGACGTGCATTGCGCTAAATGACGTCGCACGGATGTCATTTGTTTAGACGTTAAAGTAAATGGCGTCCAGCGCCATTCACGGACGACTTACGCAAACGACGTTGTTTTTTAAATTTCGACGCGGGAACGACGGCCATACTTAACATGGCTTAGGACAACTAGGGCTCAGCCCTAATTTTACGCGGCGTAACTCGACGGAAACAACGTAAATTTAGTTCGACGGGCAGCGCGGACGTTCGGGAATCGCCGTAACTATTAATTTGCATATTCTACGCCGACCGCAATGGCCTCGCCACCTAGCGGCCGGCCTAGAATTGCATCCTTAAGATCCAACAGTGTAATTCAATTACACCTGTCGGATCTTAGGGCTAGCTATGCGTAACTGATTCTATGAATCAGTCGCATAGTTAGGACGGCCCTAACACAGAGATATGGCGGCGTATCAGGATATACGCCGTTGTATCTCTTTTGTGAATCTGGCCCCTTGTGATTAATTTCTATGATTTCAAAGTCATGAATTCATATATTTAAAAATAAAAAGATATAAAAAAAATGTAATCATTGTAAAAAAATAATTAGTAATCAATTCATATATTTAAAAAGAAAAAGATATATAAAAAAAATGTAATCATTGTAAAAAAATAAAAAATAATAAGTAATCAATTCATATATTTAAAAAATAAAAAGATATAAAAAAATAACATTGAATCATTGTAAAAAAAAAAAATAAGTTATGAATTCACAGAGTTAGATCATCCTGTGCTGGTGTTCTTGTGATTAATTTCTATGATTCGAAGTTATGAATTTATATATTTAAAAAGAAAAAGATACAAAAAAAAATTTATCATTGTAAAAAAATAAAAATAATTTTTTTTTAGTAAATTTAGTAAAAATTAGTAATCAATTCATATATTTAAAAAGATATAAAAGATATAAAAAAATTTAATCATTGTAAAAAATAAATAAAAAATAAATAAATAATCAATTCATATATTTAAAAAAAAAAGGATATAAAAAAATAAAATTGACCAAAAACCATTGCAGTATTTCTTTACCAGGGCAAATAGAAGCCAGAACTATAAAATGATTGTGTGAGTCTGCAGCTTTATATTCTCAATGGCACTACAGTTCTGAGAACAAACGATGTCTTCAGTATATCTTCATACATAATAATTTACATTGAACTGATTCAGTGTTTAGGAACAATTAGCTAACAGTCATGGTGTGCTTGCAAATACAGACATTCATATGTGTTAATGGAAGACAACAGCCACGTTTGCCACATACTACAATGCTTCTTACTGCACTCTGTGAATCGAATTAAAGCTCAATTAGAAGAAGGGATTCCAGGAAACAAATATCTTTGAGCCATCAAGTTACTAATCTGAAAGTTTTAAGTGCTGTAAATTTCCTTTTCAGATCCTGTCTGATCACATTAAGCAGGCTGATGGCCAATCACTAAACAAACCTTTTTATTCCCAGGTTCTAAATTAGGAATCTGCGGAATACACGCAGGTCTGGTTATAGGTTAAAAAAAAAAAATGATGGGATTTATGATTAGTTGTGGACAAGGCCACTGATTGCTCAGATAAGGTTGCCTCATTGTTTGGGAAGGAGGGTTAAAAAAAAAAATTAGTCATGGCACCATTGCAGCTGTTCGGTGGTAGCGTCCAGTCACCCATGTACCAACTCTCATTTGTTGACATACATTCATTTGCATTTGTTGCAAAGCCTGCTATCAATCATGATAGTACCCCATTTTCCGTCACAAATTAAGGCTATTAAGAATTGACAGTTTAGTAAAAGCTTTAAATCTGATCTATTGAATGCTGTAGAGGAGTTTTACATTGAAGAAAAAGGCAGATAAAGCCTTATTTCAACAACTCTGCGCAGCCACAGATGTCCAACCCAGTGCTGCTCCTTCTTCATTTAATAGGTTTACAAGAAGAGGACGGGGTTAATTTCTTTTGTTTTATAAGAAAGATTGTCTCTGCTAGAAATAGTCTGTGGACTGTCATTAACTGGCAGCATGTAGCAGGATTACTCTCAGCCAATCAGGAGTTTGCACACAGTGCGCCAGGGCCGGATTAAGAGCATCATGAGCTTGGTGCTAAGGATTTTGGTGGGCCTTTTAATGGAAATAAAAAAATTCAAATTAAAGTGGAGTTCTGGCATTCTTCCTGAGGACTGGAGCCCAGAACTGGACGGTATACTTCAGGTGCGGCTGGACCAGAGTCTTGTAGAGCGGAAGAATTATCATTTTTATCTCTGGAGTTAATCCCCTTTTTAACCGGTTAAGCCCCGGACCTTTAGGCAGCTAAATGCCCAAGCCAGGTTTTGCGATTCGGCACTGCGTCGCTTTAACAGACAATTGCGCGGTCGTGCGACGTGGCTCCCAAACAAAATTGGCGTCCTTTTTTCCCCACAAATAGAGCTTTCTTTTGGTGGTATTTGATCACCTCTGCGTTTTTTTTTTTTGCGCTATAAACAAAAATAGAGCGACAATTTTGAAAAAAATGCAATATTTTTTACTTTTTGCTGTAATAAATATCCCCCAAAAACATATATAACATTTATTTTTTCCTCAGTTTAGTCCGATACGTATTCTTCTACATATTTTGGGTAAAACAAATCACAATAAGTGTTTATCGATTGGTTTGCGCAAAATTTATAGCGTTTACAAAATAGGGGATAGTTTAATTGCATTTTTATTAATTCTTTTTTTTTTTACTACTAATGGCGGCGATTATCGATTTTTTTCGTGACTGCGACATTATGGCGGACACTTCGGCCATTTTTGGGACTATTGTCATTTTCACAGCAAAAAATGCATTTAAATTGCATTCTTTATTGTGAAAATGACAGTTGCAGTTTGGGAGTTAACCACAGGGGGCGCTGTAGGAGTTAGGCTTCACCTAGTGTGTGTTTACAACTGTAGGGTTTACAACTGTAGGGGGGTGTGGCTGTAGGTCTGACGTCATCGATCATATCTCCCTATAAAAGGGATGACTCGATCGATGCAGCCGCCACAGTGAAGCACGGGGAAGCCGTGTTTACATACGGCTCTCCCCGTTCTTCAGCTCCGGGGAGCGATCGCGAGGGGGACGGCTAGAAACGAATAGTCGCGCCGTCATCCCGGATCGCTCCCCAAGGGTTTCCGACCGCCGCTTGAACGGGGGGGGTCCCGATCGGACCCCCGACCCGCGAAAAGGCAGGGACGTACATGTACGCCCATATGCCTGTACGTGCCATTCTGTGGACGTACATGTACATGCGGCGGTCGGCAACCGGTTAATGCATGCCAATATTCTGTTTGGTTTGTTAGAAGCAGCTTGGCATTGCATGCCATTGCTGAGCCTATCATCTACTAGGACCCCCAGGTCCTTTTCCATCCTAGAAGTCATGTGACTCAAGAAGCAGTGAAGCACATTAGCATGACAGCCAGGCAGGGATGGACTGGCCATTGGGACTACAGGGAGTTTCTCGGTGGGCCGATAGCTCAGTGGGCCGGCTTCAGTGACAGCGGAACGCCGCCCCCTCTGCTCCTCTGTCTCTCCCTTCCCGCAGCGCTCACCTCCTCTCCCTCCCCGCATCGCTCACCTGGGGGGAACAAAGAGGCATTGGGAGGACCAGAGGAGCAGGGGGGATGACAGAGGAGCATGGGGGAGGGGACAGACAGCTGTCTCAACAGCTATGGCCTGGGAGTTTCTCACTTCTGCCCAGGGCTTTTTTTGTCAGAGTATAGGTGAAGGAACTCCCCTTTTCTGAGTCACCCCATTTCTCCTCCCCTATCCATCTCTGAGGACCGTTCCTTGGCTCCACCCCCTGCCCACCTTCCAGTACTGCCCTTTTATAGAGAATGCAGAACCAAGTATAATTTTTGGGCGCCAAGTAATTTGTATGGAATTTGTTAATAATAACAACAAGAAAAACAGTCAAACAGATCCCTTGCAGCCAGCAACACCAATAGAACCTCCAGCAACAATAGATCTCCCTACAACAATAATGGACCACCGGCAGAAAAATATCCCCCCAGCAAAAATAGACCCCCAGCAACTATTGGCCGCCGGCAGCAACAACATATATCCCCCCACAGCCAGCATCAAGAGACCCTCCAGCAGCCAGTAACTATAGACCTCTCCCTCAACAGTAGATCTCTCCCGGCGACAACTAACCTCCCCAGCAATATAAGACCCACCCCCACCAACAATAGATCTCCCACCAGTAACAACAGACTTCCTCAGCAACAATTGACCCTTACCATGCTAAAATAGACCCCCCCCCCCAGCTACAATAGATCCCCCAGCAGTCAGCATCAGCAGACCCTTCAGCACACCCCAGCACCCCTTGCACACATTTAGTCCTGGAGGTGCCGGAACTGCGTTCCCCCACGTTCCTGCTGAAAAAAAAGCCCTGATTCTGCCTAATCTTGTCCCATGGGGGGGGGGGGGGGGGGGGGCACCGAACTGATTCTTTTCCCCGGGGGGAAATAATGTCTAGCTTCCACACTGGTACTGCCTATAAGAGTACCAGTACCAGCCGTTCTACTCTAATAAAGTAGAACGGCTAGTGAAGGGAGAGATGGGGCTTGTGTGGCGGGGGGGGAGGTGCAGGAGTTGTCCGGCCGCCATGGGAGAGACCTGTCAAAGTGGGCCAGTCTGGATGAAGTCCAGGGCCAAATTTCTGTCCCAGTCCAGCCCTGCAGCCAGGCAACCAGCATTTTCAGAAGTAACAATCAGCGGTGGCAACTTGATTGCCTCTTGGTGGGTTTCCTTCAAAGCAATATCCGGCTTTTCAGTTTTTCAGTTTGATAGAAGTCATTTTAGCACAGCTTTATAGGCATATTCTGCTTTTACCAAAAAAGACCTATCGTAAAATGCCACTTTCCTTGAAAATATGTCCCTTTTCTATGTTGCATAGGGCAACGTCAGTAAAACAAACAGAGAGAGCGATCATATTTTTCTTCTTTTCCCTTTTCATTTTGGAAGTTAAAATGTTGCCCCTAAATTGGCAGCTGTGGTAGAGAGAGCTTCCCCTGTCAAGTCCATTTATTCCCCTTTTGATGATGATTGGTGACTCCCTGGTTCACATGACTCTACTGGTAATGGATGGGAACTGTCAGAGGTTTGTTTTCATTCTCTCTCATTGATCTCGCTATGATATATTCTGTGTGTATCTTTTAAATATAGAAGAACGATGACAGGCATCGGGAGAGAAAATAAAGCACAATATGAATATATCACCGACTTCCTTTCAGATAAATTGAAAGGAGGTATTTTCCTTGTTTTTTTTTTTCTATTTTCTGAAGGCCCACATCCATCTCTATGATTGTTGGCCCTCTGGTACAACATGGTAGACTTCACAAGATGCAGAGCAATAAATATCAATAAATATCGAATTTATTTATTACTAATGAACCTAACGCCTTGTACACACGATCCGAATTTCTGATGGAAAAAGTCTGACGGAATTTTTTCATCGGATATTCCGACCGTGTGTGTGCCCCATGGAAAAAAGAAATGTTCCTGGACTGCCGCAATCTGATAGGCGATTTATTGAAACAGAAAATAATTGCGCTAAACCCAAATACACACTCGTATTAAACAGGTGTATGTGAAGACCATTGTGTCTATAAATGAATGATCCAATGGAATCAGGAAGTCAGGGTTACCTACCCTGCTGATGATAGTATATATAAACCCAGTGATTAACAACATGAGCAGTGATAAACCATAACTTTAGAATAATTAAGGTAAAAAATAACTATAATATGGGGTAGTGACTTCCCGTCGATTTGTGACCCGGATGCAGATCAATACACTTCCGGTGCATGTGAAAATCCCGGAACGAGGCTTGGTTAGTGAATTTGCTTCATTAATTAATTGTAATTGTATTTCTATATAAAGGGGTGGCGTCCCACGCCACTCGTACCCCGAGACGAAGTGATCTTGTCACGAAACGCGTCGGGTGGATTGAGTGACGTGTGGACGCCATCCCCTTCATTCCTCCAAGCGAGTGGCCTCTTTTTGTTCCTGGACACGTCCGGCCGGCGTTACAGGCCAAATGCTGGTTTATTCAACCTAAATGTGAGTTGTATGTACATATGCTTACTACTGCTTTTTAAAATAAATTACCCGGATTTATGCTATGTGGAGCTCTGTCTTGTTGTCTTCTATATCCCTCGTTGAGCACGGAGTGGTTTAGTGCAAGTGAAGGAGTTACTACTGCCTTACAAAATCTCTGGTTGAGAGATATGTGGATAGTGGTCCGGCAGGACCCAGATTTCTGGTAAGCAGCTGCATGATCGGTGGAGGATTCACGTCTGGTGTATTAATTACAATATTTCTGGAATCTTCACGGGTGTCTTTATCCATCATATGGACTTACTATCTAAATTTAAAAATTAGTCTTGGACTTTATGGACTTTCTAACACTAATTATAGTTATTTTTTACCTTAATTATTCTAAAGTTATGGTTTATCACTGCTCATGTTGTTAATCACTGGGTTTATATATACTATCATCAGCAGGGTAGGTAACCCTGACTTCCTGATTCCATTGGATCATTCATTTATAGACACAATGGTCTTCAAATACACCTGTTTAATACGAGTGTGTATTTGGGTTTAGCGCAATTATTTTCTTTCTTATTTGTTATCTTTGTTTATACACAACCTAATTGCTGCTTATTAATCCCGATCACTTACCTTAGCGCAGTTGTTTCCAACTATTTTCCTGATTTATTGAAACAAAATGAACAAAGGATAAAATCCAAAGCTGTATATCATCCAAAAATTCATGCAACACTGCAATCAATGGTAGAAAGTGGACATAGGGAACAAAAAAGCTAACATGTTTCACATCATGGATAGATGCTTAGTCATAGCTGGCTGTGTGTGTGTGCCCCAATCTGAGTTTTTTCACCGGAAATTCCGACGGACTTATGCCCTGTACACATGATCGGTTCGTCTGATGAAAACGAACCGATGGATTTTTTCATCAGATATCCGATGAAGCTGACTTTCATCAGTCTTGCCTACACACCATCGGTTAAAAATCTGATCGCGTCCAACGCGGTGACGTAAAACACAACGACGTGCAGAGAAAAATGAAGTTCAATGCTTCCGAACATGCGCCGACTTGATTCTGAGCATGCGTGGATTTTTGACCGATGGATTTCCCCACAGACGATCCTTTTTTTCCTATCGGTTTTTTAACCATACGAAAAATTTAAAACAGGTTCTATTTTTTTTCACCGATGGGTAAAAAACTGATGGGGCCCACACAAGATCGGTTCGTCCGATGAAAACGGTCCATCGGTCCGTTTTCATCAGACGAACCGATCGCGTGTACATGTTCTCTTTTTTTTCCGATGAAAAAAAATCTGTTCGTCTGTATGGAACTCCGACGGAGAATAAATCACGCATTCTCAGAATAAAGTCGACGCATGCTCAGAAGCATTGAACTTCCCTTTTCTCGGCTCGTCGTAGTGTTGTACGTCACCGTGTTTTAGGCAGTCGGAATTTGGTGTGACAGTGTGTATGCAATCAGGGCCGGCCTTTGGGGTGTGCGAGCTGTGCGGCCGCACAGGGCGCCATGGGCAACAGGGGCTCCGTGCGGCCATCACAGATCGCAGAATGTGAGTCGCAGTCAGTTACTCACATGCAAATTGCCGCCTGCCCACCAGCCATCCCGTTCTGTTCGCTCCACTGAGCCGACAAAGTGCCGCCAGTGTTGCCAACCGTTTGTGAAATTCCGTAAAAAGATGGCCGCGAGACGACCATGCAACTGCGCATGCGCCGTTCCGAAGCCGGCTTTGTTTCAGGAAAACTTGTATGCGCTCGGCCGGGGACGCATGCGCAGTAACGTAATGGCTCCGCCCGGCGCCATTTTTGAATAGACGATCGGGAGAGTGTCTTGTGTAGTGCACTCGCCATAGGAGGACTCTGCCAAGCAGGGGTGAGGAGGAGGAGGAAGGGAGTAAAACTGGGGGGGTATGAAGTGAGAGGAGGACTGCGCTGGGACTGGGAGCCTGGAGGGTGAAGCGGCCATGGCATGCAGGGGAGGGACAGAGACTGATGTGCTCTGTCCACAGTCCACCATCATATAACTTCTCCTCCACATCATCAGCATGCTGTGTCCTCCTCCTGTTCCCCTTTCACCTCTCCACAGGTCAGAGCTGCCCTGATGGTGGACAGAGTAGGAGGCCACTGTAAGGGGACAGAACCCCCTTGCCTTTGCCTTCACTGTTCTCAGCATTCAGCAAACCCAGGAGCTGACTCCAGTCCTCCTCTGGACCTCTCCCAGATCCTGCACTTTCTGCTTCCCAGCTCCGCCCCAGCTTCTTCCCACAGCAGTACAACGTAAGGGGAGGTGAGCTGTGATGTAAGGGATTGTGGAGGATTCTTGCCTTCTGATGGTGGAGGGCAGTGGCGGTGCATCCATAGAGGGCGCAGGAGCGCCGCCCCCTTTCTCCTGCACCGCTCTATCACCAATAGATAGATTCATGCATTGCATAAATCTATCTATTGTTATCGCTGCCGCCCCCTATTCATGTGCCTGGCCCCTTGTCGGGCGCCAGGCATATGAATTACAGCGGTGGGTGTGTTTTGGAAGTGCCTGATTAGAGCCATAGGCTCTATAAGGCGTCCAATCACAGCGCCACAGAGTCACTGTGTCATAGCACAAGACAGAAGAGGATGGGAAAAGACATCGAGGACTGGGAGGAAAGCGCCGTGATCCGAGACAGGTAAGTGCCGGGCAATAGGGGGGGGGGAAATGGCGGCATTTAATGGGGCAAACTGGCAGCACACTGGCAGCATTTGATGGGGCAAACTGACAGCACACTGGTGGCATTTGATGGGGCAAACTGGCAGCACACTGGCGGCATTTGATGGGGCACACTGGCAGCATTTGATGGGGCACACTGGCAGTAATTGATGGGCACACACTGGCAGCAATTGATGGGGCACACTGGCAACACTGGCAACAATTGATGGTTACAGTAGCTGCGTTTGGTGGCACAGTGGCGGCAATTTATGGGCACAGTGGCTGCGTTTGATGGGTTTTTGAGCACCAGCCGCCACTGGTGGAGGGGGTCTAGACATTTAATGTAAGGGGGGGGGGGGGTGGAGTGCTCTGAACATCTAGTTTAACAGATAAAGCCAGCCCTTTAAGGACAACCAAAATGCTGATTTGGCCCACGATAATATTGAGTTTGCCACCCCTGTTTTATAGGATAATTCTGCTTTGAAGTGGTTGTAAACCCTAACATATACCAACAAAATAACTTGTCTCAAGTGATGGGCTTGAAATGGCGCCAAGAGCACAAGTCCCTTTCCCACTCCTACCTTTGCTAGAACACTATTCCACCTGCTGAGACTGAAACCCTCCAACATATTGTGCCCCACTCCATGCCAGAGGTCTCCACATGACATTTCCGGCCATTGATCTTTATAACCTATGGAAGGAATGTCCACACATATGAGTAGAGATGCCGAATTTTACTGATCGATTTCAGGGAATGGCATAACAGTCACATCACATACATTCTAAAGTCACTTGATATTACATGGTCAATCACATTTAGTGGAGGGTCCACAGTAGTCACATGTGAAAGCATATGCAACACTTTGTTCAGCCATTTTCAGCTAACAGTCTCTCTAAAAAAAAGCTTTGCCATACTTCTCTTTTAAGAAATGGATTGGGGTTTTTCATGATATTGCCAAGGACAGCCATAAAGGAAGGACTTTATGGTTTACTGGATTTACAGGATGAGTCCCTACCTTTGACTTGGTGTAGCAGTGGATGTTGGGGAGTGCCTGGGTATTTAAGGTGCTGGGCTGGACTGCTATTAGAAATCATGGAGCTCTGTGCAGCCCACCCACATTACAAACATTAAAATTTTTAAGAATGTTTTTTTACCAATTATTATATACATTTTTTAAATATTATTTTTACAATAATTATTTTGAACAACTCTGTTGGGGGAGGTTGGATTACATATCAGGGATCTAATCACATGACCTATATATCAGGGATCTAATGAGACAGAGAAAATAATTGAGGATACAGAGGGCTGGATTCAGGTAGAGCGGCGTATATTTGAGCGGGCTACGCCGACGTAACATAGAGAGGCAAGAACAGTATTCACAAAGCACTTGCTCCGTAAGTTACGGCGGTGTGGCGTAAATTGGTCTAATTCAAAGTAGGAAGGAGGTGGGCGTGATCTATTAAAATGAAGCGTGACCCCATGCAAATAAAGGAACGAACGGCGCATGCGCGCATGCTCAGAATCACATCGCATATACTCCCTAAGATACGACGGCTCAATGCCTACGCCGTGAACGTAACCTACGCCCAGCCCCATTCACGTACGACTTACGTAAACGTCATAAAATACGACGGCTGTTACGTGGTCCATACCCTAACATGACTTATACCTGCTTTATGTGGAATAACTTTACGCCGGATGTACGCCTTACGTAAACGGCGTAGATTACTGCGACGGGCGTAAGTACGTTCGTGAATCGGCGTATCTCGCTCATTTACATATTCGACGCATAAATCAATGGAAGCGCCACTTGCGGCCAGCGTAAATATGCGCCCAAGATACGACGGCGTAGGAGACTTACGTTGGTTGGATGGAGCCAAATTTCAGGCGTATCTTGTTTGAAGAACCAGGCGCAGAGATACGTCGGCGTAAGTGTTTTAAGAATCCGGGCCAGAGTCTTTAATTCCTTTCTCTGTAGCCTCAGTTGCACTGAAGACCAAAGAACAGACAGAGGCTCCTGTTCATTCATAAACTGAAGCATAGTGAACACAGTTTAATATTATTATTATTATTATTATTATTATACAGGATTTATATAGCGCCAACAGTTTGCACAGCGCTTTACATCAGGGAAGACAGTACAGTCACAATACAATCAATACAGGAGGGATCAGAGGGCCCTGCTAATATGCTCAGTTATGAATGGACACAGGAGTGATTGGAACCGATCACTCACTCTGTTCAATTCAGAAGAGCAAGGGGCCCGAAAGTGACATAGTTAACAGCCCCTTTCCCCACTCTTCATCTGCCTGTGTGCCTTCAGCAACTAGTGGAAAAGGGAAGCTTGTGGTGCTGTGGGGGGATGAGGGGGGGGCCCGGGCACACAGGGGGGAATCAGATGTGGGCAGCTCAGGAAAAGGGATTGTTGTGGTGGGACGGGAGGACAATTACAGAACAATGCATTGTGTCTGTGTCTCTCCCTCCAGCAGCTGAAAGTGGGTGGGAGGGAGAGGGGGAGAAACCGTTTTTCAGCTGCTGGAGGGAGAGACACAGACACACTGCATTGCTCTGTAATTGTCCTCCCGTCCCATCGCATCAATCCCCCTGCTGTCTGGGCACTACCTGTGTGCCTGGGACCCCTACAGGAGGCCCAGGGGTACCCTCTATTGGTGGCCCTGGTGCTGGACACTAAAAGAAGACCAGGTGACAACGCACGTCGTGTGCCAGGCACAGCGGGACATAACAGAAAATTAGGCTGTGTAGTTTGGTGAAATATCAAACCAGTTAGTTGAGCTATAGTACACCCATGATAATAATGGAGTATGGCTAAAATCCTTCATGAACAATTCCAGTCCTCATCCCAAAACACTGCAATGTAATGACTGTAATCTCCAAGTGAAGTGTGCACAACAGCTGAAGGACACGCTGGTGTATTCTGCAGGGTTTAAAGACCGTCATTCCTCCGCTAAGTGCCTAAAGCAAGATAAGCCTGTCATTTGCTGCTAGACTATATTGGCTGAAAGCCACGCTCACGATACCTGCACACACAGCACACTGGTATGTTAACTGACCACAAGGATGATAGCAGTAATAAAGACTGACACCGTCACAAGTTGGTAGCTGAGCATCATCTCCAGTGCCAATCTGGAGGACTGTTGGGGGACTTGCGTAACAGTGACAGGCTTAACTGCTATTCACAATCTAAGAACATCACTGTAACTAACACCTAAAGCTACCGTATTTGCTGGTGTATAAGACGACTGGGCATATAAGGCCTCGTACACACGGGCGGATTATCCGATGAAAACGGTCCGCCGGACCGTTTCCATCGGACATATCCGCTGCCGGATTTTGGTCTGATGGCTGTACACACCATCAGACCAAAATCCCCACGGAAAACATACGCGGTCATGTGTCGCGACGTGGCCGCGCCGTACGCCGCGACGATGACGCGACAACGTGCTAGACCCTGGAAGGTAAATACTTCCACGCATGCGTCGAATCACTTCGACGCATGGGAGGGATGGCGGTCGGTCGGACAAGTCCGGTGAGTCTGTACAGACAGGTTTGCAGCGGACAGATTTCTTAGCATGCTAAGAAATTTTTATCCGCTGGAAACTGTCCGATCCGCCGGACAATTGTCCGCTCGGGCCTACACACGACCGCATCTGTCCGCTGGAACTGGTCCGTCGGACCAGTTTCAGCGGATAGATCCGGTCGTGTGTACGGGGCCTAAGACGACCCCCTAATTTTCCAGCTAAAATGTTGGTTTTGGGATATACTCACTGTATAAGACGACCCCTCACTGTGCCATTATACATGCCTCACTATGCCATCTATACATGCCTCACTGTGCCATTATACATTCCTCACTGTGCCATATATACATGCCTCACTGTGCCATCTATACATGCCTCACTGTGCCATCTATACATGCCTCACTGTGCTATCTATACATGCCTCACTGTGCCAACTATATATGCCTCACTGTGCCATCTATACATGCCTCACTGTGCCATCTATACATGCCTCACTGTGCAATTTCATTCACCTGCCTCAATGATCTCCCTACCTTCTCCTGTTTGCAGAGTCAGTCAGTCAGACGGCGGCCATCCATTATTAAAAAGCCGCGTCTCCTCCTCAGGCTGTTCCGTGATAGGCGGAACACTAATTTTCCCAGCAGAGCCTCTGTTCAGTGTTCCGCCTATCACGGATGTCCTCTCGTCCGAGGCCGAGGCTGAGGCCCCGTACACACGTCCGAGAAACTCGACGGGCAAAACACACCGTTTTGCTCGTCGAGTTCCTTGTGAAGCCGCCAAGGATCTCGGCGAGCCAAGTTTCCTCATTGACTAACGAGGAAATAGAGAACATGTTCTCTATTTGGCCCGACAAGATCCTCGTCGGTTTCCTCGGCCAAAAGTGTACAGACGACCGGGTTTCTCGGCAGAATACGGCTCCGATCGAGTTTCTGACTGAATTCTGCCGAGAAACTCGGTCGTGTGTACGGGGCCTGAGGATGAGAAGGCACCCGTGATAGGCGGAACACTGAACAGAGGCTCTGCTGGGAAAATTAGTGTTCCTCCTATCACGGAACAGTCAGAGGAGGAGGCACGGCTTTTGAATAATGGATGGCCGCCGTCTGACAGACAGGTACCCGGCGTATAAGACGACCCCCGACTTTTGGGGCATGATTTTAGATGCAAAAAGTTGTCTTATACGCCGGAAAATACGGTAACTTCTTATACAGTGACCATTAGTAGCAAAAGTTAAAGTGCATGTAACCCGGCATATACCCAGTGACACGACTTTTGTGTGACCGTGTGTATGCAAGCCAAGCTTGAGCGGAATATTATCGAAAAAAAAAACATCCATGGTTTTTCTGACGGAAAATCTGATCGTGTGTACGCAGCATAAGATTGGTAAAAGAGTTCAAAAAATCTTTTTTTTTATTTTCCTTGCACTTGATTGGGTATTCTTTGCAAAGTGTATTTTCACCAAAATCTGTAAGCTAAAGCAAAATTAATTAAAAAAATAATAAAAAGAAATGAAAAAGTGTATTTTTTTCTGTGCAAAGTGAACAGCCGATGTGGCTTTAGTAAACCAACACAAATAGGTTGGGGGGAAAAAATTACATGACATGGCCATTTCATAGCTTTCTGACTATGTCCATTTTTTTGTACAGTAACCCTTCCAGATGAGAAAAATATCTCCATCATCCTATTCAATTACAGGACTCATCTTCAGTATGTTTCCCATGACCACATGCTCCACTGATGAGGAAAACTTGGAGTAAGGCTGAAGATAACGCAGGTTTATTTATCACTCAGGTCTGTGCCGAGTCTCACACTTGGTGGGCTGTCTGCGCGGAGATAACTGAATGGTCTTTTCTAGCACGCCGTGTGATCTAACTAGTCACCATGTCGCATTTCTAACCAGGATTTCTATTTATTGCTCTCCTCACTAACAGAGACAAGGTGAGTTATCTTCCTCTGAAGCAAAACTGAGAGTCATTCATATGCTTGAAAGCTCTGCCCAAAAAGCATGCATTTAACTCATGATTCCCTAGCGTAAAAAATAAAAAGCTTTCTATGGGACAAGAAACAGACTGATGCCGCGTACACACGATCAGTCCATCCGATGAGAACGGACCGATGAAGCTGACTGATGGTCCGTCGCACCTACACACCATCAGTTAAAAAAACGATCGTGTCAGAACGCGGTGACGTAAAACACAACGACGTGCTGAAAAAAAACGAAGTTCAATGCTTCCAAGCATGCGTTGACTTGATTCTGAGCATGTGTGGACTTTTAACCGATGGTTGTTCCTACTAACGATCGGTTTTGTCCTATCGGTTAGGAATCCATCGGTTAAATTTAAAACAAGTTGCCTTTTTTTTAACCGATGGTTAAATAACCGATGGCCCCCACACATGATCTGTTTTGACCGATGAAAACGGTCCATCAGACCATTCTCATCGGTTGAACCGATCGTGTGTACGCGGCAAAAGTCCCACATGTGGTCCGTTATAATAAGAAAAAATTAGTCTTTATCTACGGGAGGTGTAGGGGCTCCTCTACCTTTCTGTTGCATATCTATTAATAATTCCTTTACAGTTCACACTGAGATTGCACACCTCCCAATTTGGGAGGGACACCCTCTTAGTGACTGGATAAACCTGCAAGCGCCAATTTACCACTACTATTCCATTACAGTGCCTTGCAAAAGTATTTACCCCCTTGTTTTTTTACCTATTTTGTTACATTACAGCCTTTAGTTCAATGTTTTTTTATGTGAATTATATGTGATGGATCAGAACTAGGGATGAGCTGAACACCCCCCCCCCCCCGTTCGGTTCACACCAGAACCTTCGAACGGACAGAATGTTTGCGCGAACATTTAGAACCCCATTGACGTCTATGGGACTCGAATGTTCGAATTCAAAAGTTATTGTTGTAAAACGTCTTTGAGAACCCGGGTCTTGCCCCAGGGAACATGTATCAATGGAAAAAAAGTTTTAAAAACGGTTGTTTTTTTCAGGACTCCTGAAAAAATGACCGTTTTTAAAACTTTTTTTTCCATTGATACATGTTCCCTCGGGCAAGACCCGGGTTCTCAAAGACGTTTTTCACAGGCATACTATAGACACCCAGCAGGTACAATATTTAAAGGAATTTTTCATTATTATTTTTTTTTAATTTAAGCATCATTAAAATCACTGCTCCTGAATCTTTAGGTGCAAACTACAGAGCACACGGCCAGTACACACCAAGTAGCTTTAGGTGAAAACTACAGAGGACACAGGCAATAAACCACGTAAGAATACCGCAGCTAGCACAATCACCTGCCTGCCAGTAAATTAGGAAGAACTGATCTAGCTAAACTATACAGTGTATAAATATATGTACAACACCTGGGATGTATATATATCCTCTACACACTGTAACATTAACTGACTAGCCTGCCTGCCTGCTCTATCTACCTGCAAAAAATGACACTCTCTTTGTCCTCTCTTAACCACCGCAACACATTACACAAGGCCAACCTGCAGGCGGCCTTTTATAGTGTGGGGCGTGTACTAACCCCTGAGCCATAATTGGCCAAAGCCACCCTGGCTTTGGCCAATTATGGCTCTCCATTTTTTGAAAGCTGTGATTGGCCAAGCATGCGGGTCATAGTGCATGCTTGACCAATCATCAGCCAGGGATGCCGCAGTGAATTATGGTCTGTGAAACATAACTCGAATTTGGCGCGAACAACACGTTTTGTTCGTATTTCGACAAACGATTGAACATACGATGTTCGAGTTCGACTCGAATACGAAGCTCATCCCTAATCAGAACACAATAGTCTAAGTTGGTGAAGTACAATTAGAAAAATATATATGTAGCACTACGCCCGTAGGAGCTGCTGGTTTTGATTTGGGCCTGCATGTTACATCGTTCCTCGTTGTCTAGGGGTTGAGAGTCTGTAAAAAGTTCAACGTCCACAAGTTACAAATCCTTTTTCTTTCGCTTTTATTTTCCAAACAACTTGTAGAAGTCAAGGGATGAAGGATCAGGGGAAGGTTCAAGCGCACAAGGCAGATCACTGGGGAATTGCTAAACTTCAAAGTCACTCTCACCACTTTCTCTTGAGTGGGTATTGCTCACCCGGATAGGCCCCTCTCATCTGGCCTAGCAGCAGGGATGATGCACGGACAAGAATAATCTCAGTCCCTGCCACAGACTGGTTGCAAGTTCAGATGAGGGATTCCGGAATCCTCTGCCACAAAATTTGGTACCCGGAGATCCAGCCTTACAGTACTAGAGCCTTTAAGCCAACCTGGTGCACTGAAAGGTATTGTAGGCTACGGTTCATCCTTCAATAAGTTACCAGGCCTCTCCCAAAGTACCAGCCTTCCGCTCTGTCCTTTCCGGGACAGGTCCTCCCCTGGCTTCCTCCATTGAGTGGCTTCCTCCCACAGGACAGACAGCACAGCATCACCTTAAGCATAGAACCCAGTCAGGACAACTGGGCCTACCAGGCAGGAATGCAGCCTCGGGCCAGCATGGTCCTGAGGCTAAAAATCACACAACACATACCTTGCGCCAGGAGGGTCACGAGGCGGACAAGTGACCCCAAAAAATGGTGTCTGCCCCTTAAAGCGGGGGTTCACCGTAAAATCTACTTTTTGCCTAACCTATCTCTAGCCTTAATAAAGGCTTGTAGCGTTGTCAATTTTTTTTGTGTGTACACTTACCTGTCTTCAGCCGCACTTCCGGGTCTTCTTCCTTGCGGGGAGTGGGCGTGTCGCTCCTTTTCCCCGACGGGGAGCTCTGCATAGATGATTGACGTGCGCGTCATTGCCTTCCGAAAATATCCGACGGGGTCTCGGCTCTTTACGGCTCTATACGGCGCCTGCGCCTGCCGTGTAGAGCTGACTGCGCAGGCGCCGTAAAGTGCCGAGTCCCACTTGGATATTTTCGGAAGCCGATGACGCGCACGTCACTCATCTATGCAGAGCTTAGGAACGCCTACTCCCTGGGGGAGAGAGAACCCGGAAAACGACGAAAAAAGGTAAGTAAAGACCGGAAAAGAAAATCCAGCATATTGTTGATGTCAGCAGTATGCTGGATAGAACCGTTTTTTTTTTTTTTAGGGTGAACCCCCGCTTTAAGTATCCTTCCCCAGCATGCCCAGCGGGGAGACCACTCCCACTGGGCTGTTCCTGGGGAAAGACACCCAATGCACCATGGCTTGCCTTAGTTCCAACATTGGCCTGTGGTGGTATCGTCACCCACAGGCAAACAAAGGGAAATCCCTCCAAGCACAGCCATAGCCGGAACAGAGGCTGATTTAGCCTTAATTAACAAAATAGTTTGTTTTTCCAAAAATTTCCAACATGTCCGATTATTAAAATTCAATGACCGCATGAAAATTGGCTGTTGCTGCAGCCCACTAATGGTGCAAAATATGAACGAAAATTCTTAGATAATATTTTGATATTTGATATATATATTATTTATGCCCTAAAAATTTAATTTAGCGTATTTTTTACTGGAATTTTGAGTTTCATAAACCGTCCAGCTAATAAAATGTGACATATTAAATTGGAACTACAAATATATATTTTTTTCTAGGTTCTGCTTTCCGAAAATCTATAGGGTTTGGGGGTTTTACCTAATCTTAAACCCTAAAATAATTTTTTAAACATGTATGAAAAATATACAAAAACAGCTCTGGCAGAGAAAGGGTTAAACCTCAACACCAGTACTTGCTGGTGTTTCTTTATTCGTTGATATGTTTATTTAATATGGGTAGACCATATTATTGTGGAGGGTGCCTTTAATTCAGTAAAAGTATGGTCTGTATATGTTTTTTTTTTTTGTTTTATTATTATTAAACTTGGATGATTACATCTTTTTTTTAATATATATTTTTTTTAGGATAAAAACCCTTCCGTGTTGTCTTTGCCAAGAAATTCCATTTGCAATCATTTGTGACAAGTTCCCTGCTCTTGCTGCTTAGATTGTGTGCCGCGTCTTCAACAGAAAGTGGCAGTCACAGCAAGTGTGCAAGTGCTGCTGGGGAAAACTAATTTTACTGGAACTGGAAGTCAGTGAACAAGAAAATGTAAACGCACACCTAAGGCATCTCCGATCTTTAATCTACATAAATGTCCTAACTGGCCAAGCTGTTTTTTTTTTTTTCTTTTTCTTTTTTTACAGCCGGCAATATTTTTCAGAGCTAGGCATGCAATTGTTAGGCAAAGATAATATTTCACAATCTGCTTTCCCAGTATGTTAATGGACTGGAGTGTTGGAAAGTGCAGGCTTTTAGTTATCTAACTAATGGACAGATTGTCATATATTCCATTCAGAACAGATTTTTTTCTGTATCTCTTGCCATCCGTCTGACTGTCGACTGCCAGCTTGAATTAGAGAAAAATAGCTGGTGAGAACCTAGATGTCCGATCTCCGCTGGTGGGCAAGGCTTCACTTATATTACTTTCTTGGCTTATTTTATGAAGTATTTTTAGTAGAAGTCTTTGTAAAACTAATATTCACTGATAAAAAGTTACTGACAAATGATCCAAAAGTAGAAAATTAAGTTGCTTTTTAACAGCAACCCTTTTACTGATGCATAAAAAAGTACACAGAAAGACGATGTGGAACTTTTAAGGGCTGAACTCCAGGTATGATATTTATTGCCTATTTATATTGGTATTTACTGTATTTGCTGGCGTATAAGACAACCTTTTACACTTAAAAAAAACTGGCAAAAAAGCAGGGGTCGTCTTATACGCCGGGTCAGCTGCTCGGATGCCTGCTGGATGTGCGGTAATACTGTATGTAGCTTCGGCTACATACAGTATATACCGCTTAGCCAATCCCGGTGAGCAATGTATTCAAATGAATACAGAGTCTGCTCGGATTGGAGTAACAACCTCTGCCAATCCTAACAGGCTACATACAGTAGCCTGCTCTGATTGGCTTTGAGAGTCAGAGAGGCGTGGGCTGATGATGTTACAGCCTCTGCCAATCCAAGCAGGCTTTGTATTCATTAATAGAATACATTGCTCGTGGTGATTGGCTCTAGCTCCAGCAAGAATGAAGAAGAATATGGCTCCAGAAGGAAGAAATATGAAGCGTCGGAAGCCTCGGAAGGGGGGGTCGTCTTATACGGTGAGTATACAGGCAAAAAATATAAAAAAAATGTAAAATTAGGGGGTCGTCTTATACGCCCGGTCGCCTTATACACCGGCAAATATGGTATATATAGCTAGATTCAGATAGCCAGGCATATCTTTGAGGCGGCGTAGCGTATCGCATATAGATTGCGACGCCGTAAGTCAGAGAGACAAGTGCTGTATTCACAAAGCACTTGCCTCCTAAGTTACGGCGGCGTAGTGTAAATGGGCCGGCCTAAGTGTGCCTAATTCAAATGTGGAAGAGGGGGATGTGTTTTATGTAAATGATTCGTGACCTGACGTGATTGATGGACGACTTACGCAAACGACGTAAACATTTTCAAATTTCGACGCGGGAACGACGGCCATACTTAACATTGGCTAGGCCAGCTATTTGTTCGACTAACTTTACGCCGGAAATAAACCTTACGTAAACGACGGGAAAAAATTCGCACGTACGTTTCTGAATCGGCGTATCTAGTCGTTTGCATATTCTACCCTGAACTCAACGGAAGCACCACCTAGCGGCCAGCGGAAATATGCACCCTAAGATACGACGGCGTAGGAGACTTACGCCGCTCGTATCTTAGCTTAATTTCAGCGTATCTGGTTTCCAGAATACGCTTAAATTTGCGACGGCGTAGATTCAGAGTTACGACGGCGTATCTATTGATACGCCGGCGTAACTCTTTGTGAATCTAGCTAATAGTTCCAGGAAATTACATATGCAGTATATATCAGGGGTAGGCAGCCTTTGAGAGATGGAGAGCTACCTGAATAACATAAAAGAGATCAAAGATCACCGCAAAGATCACTTTTTCTTTTAAGAAATTAACTAGCAAGGCCTAACTAAATAGTAAGAAAAATAATAAAACATGCAATAATGTCACTGTAAAATGATAAACTTATAAACATTACTTTAAGAGTGGACATGGTCAGTAGGGCAGTGGCTGGTGTGTGGACAGTGTCAGTAGAGCAGAGGATGGTGTCAGTAAAGCAGTGGATGATGACAATAGGACAGTAGGCGTTATGTGGGAAGTGTCAGTAGGGCAGAGGACAGTGTCAGTAGGGCAGTTGACAGACGGTGTCAGTAGAGCCGGCAAGAGGGAGAGGAGGAGAGGTGGTTTCCAGCGGTTGCAGGAGCAAAGGGGATTGGTACCAGTAAATGCCACTCCTGCCGCCCCTCCTGTCCAAGGCCTGGGGGTCGGCAAGGAAGAATCGCGGCCTACCCGTCACTTACCAGCAATTGGCAGGTAGATCGCGATTGACGGATTGCAAAAACCCCAATATATATATATATATTGTACATTCACAGCATTCCTTGCCCTAAGGAGCTTACAATCTATGATCCCTAAAGGGCCATACATGGGCCAAATATCAGGCGGCATAGGCCAGTTCAATAGAAACTGGCCTACTTTCGGCCCGTGTGTATGGCAGCCGGTCAGAGAGAAGCTGACTGTTTGGCCAGTTTCTGTTGAAGAGACATGACTGAAAAAGGTCCACTGATTGGCATCTGATCAGTTCTCTTAGTCAATGGCTAAGAGCGCTGACCGGAGTGTTCTGGTGGGGAGCTGTCCCCCTTTCGGAGCACAATAGCTCATCTTGGGAAATTGCTATATGAACAGCGCATAGTTAGTACAGTGGCTCCTCCCGAACTCTTCTGTTTTTTTCGTTCAGCCGACTGGGTTGAACTAAAAAAAAAAAAACGAATGGGGTGTACTAGGCTTAACTCACATTCTAAGGTCAGTTTACCTACGAGCATGTCTATTGCCTCGTACACACGTACAGGATTTCCAATGGGAAAAGTTCCCGTCGGAAATCCTAAAGGGAAAGCCGAGAACCTGCTCGGTTCAGTCTTTCCCCTACACACAGACAGTTTTCCCGACAGGAAAACTGTGATGGAGCTTTGGCCGGGAATCCCAGCCGTGTGTATGCTCCATCGCAGTTTTTCCCATGGGAAAACTGCCCAAAAACGGGTTTTGGGCAGTTTTTCCGTCAGAAAAACTGCAAGGAGTGTACACACGGCCGGGATTCCCGGCCAAAAACTCTCCTCACAGTTTTCCCGTCGGGATTGTTTGTACGAGGCTTTTGGAGTGTGGGAGGAAACCAAAGCAGGCACAAGGAGAAAACTTCATGATGGTAGTGTAATGGTTGGGGTTCAGAAGAACATAGAGGGATTTGTGCCAATGTGTATGTCCAAAAAAAATAAAGAGGTACCACATTCTAACTGCAAACTAGAAAAAAAAATGGACTTTAATAGTACCCCAAGCAAACAGTACACAAATGTATATAAAAGTATATAGATATTTTATGACAAATGAAAAAATTAACAATTTACAGAATATGAAAAAAAGAGACATCCAACTCAATTAAACCTGCTTTAGGCTGGGTGCAAATTGGATGAGGGTTTCCTTGCATCCAATTCACATGACAGAAGACTGACCAGCTCTCTATGGAGTTGGTTCACACATCTCCTGTGCGTCTTTGGCTCCGTTTCAGGTCCGAATTCAGGCAAAAATTCGCAGACCCCTGAGTGCTGTGAGCCGCATCCGAATTAAGTGTGAACCCAGCCCTAAGGCCGCGTACACACGGTCGGACAAAACCGTTGAGAATGGACCAAGGTTCAGTTTCATCGATCCAAACTGACCGTGTGTATAAAATATGCTTTAAAATCGAACCGATGGCCCGCTGCCCGATCGGTCCAAACCAATGGTTAGTACAGAAAGCATCGGTTCAAAACCCGCGCATGCTCAGAATCAAGTCGACGCATGCTTGGAAGCATTAACCTTAGTTTTATTCAGCACGTCGTGTGTTTGACGTCACCACGTTCTGACCCGATTGGTTTTTGGAACGTTGGTGTGTACGCACATCAGACCATCAGGCGGTGAACCGATGGAAATGGCCCATCAGACCATTCTCATCAGTTTGGAACGACCATGTATACGCGGCCTAAGAAGTTTTTGTAGCCATGCATTTTCCTTTTCTGTCCTCGTGATCACAAAATCCGGCAGGTTTGAAGATACCTACAGTAATACCATGATGTCTAATTCAAGACAGCGGAATCAAACTTTAAAGTTATTTAAGAAATGGTAGTGATGGTGGTGGTGGTGCAGCAATGACTGCATATACAAGTGGGCACAGTCATTCCACAAATGGTGTATACCCCCCCCCCCTGTTTTGGTCAATAGTCAAACCAATTTCAGATGGGCAGGTTTTGGAAAAGCAGTTGTGCTGATCTTTGCATAGGAACTTTACCAACAGAGTTTTCGAGAGTCATAATAAATAGCTAGGAAGTCAACCCCTCTAAAATTTACATAAAACATAGATACCAGTTTAAAGATGAACTTCAGTTTGTTTTTTGGGGGGTTTTGGAGCTACTGACTTTTACTAATTTTTACCGCTGCGAGTCCTCAGTGCTGCCATCTTGAATATAAGAGCTGGTTCTGGCTTCCAAGGAACCACAGCTAGCTCTCCACTGCGCATGTGTGAGTTCACGTGATGCTTTGAGAATGGTCCTGTAGCTTCCTTGGACATGTCCCAGGCTGCAGGTGGGCAGGTGATGGGGCAAGGGATGCCATCCTCACCTAGGCGAGGATTGTGAAAGTGGAAGCAGCTACCAATTAAAATCGGTACTCACTCCCTATTCCGCAAAAAAAAATCTGTAACTCATTTACAGGCTGGTTGGAGGGAGCAAACCAGAAGAACTTTACTTTTTGCAATCTGCTTTAAGGTAGATTTACTCTTTAGTGTAAATTTTGATTTTGTTTGTATTTCTCTAGTACTTTTCTTCCTGGGGACTTAAAAGCCCGGATTCACAAAGCACTTACGCCGACGTATCTCCAGATACGCCGTCGTAAGTACAAATATGCGCCGTCGTATCTATGCACCGAACCAGAAACCAAGATACGCCTAAAAATAGGCTTCATCTGACCGACGTAACTTGCCTACGCCGGTGTATCGTGGGCGCATATTTACGCTGGATGCATGTGGCACTCCCATTGATTTTCGATTCAAATATGCAAATGAGGGAAATACGGCGATTCACGAAGGTACTTGCGCCCGGCGCATAATATACGCGGTTTGCGTAAGTCGGACGTCTGGCGTAAAGTTATTCCCCATATATGAGGTGCAACCCATGCAAAGGTATGGACCAGAGAACACAAGCCATCGTATTTTACGTTGTTTACGTTGGACGTGAATATGGCTGGGCGTAGGTTACATTCACGCCGTAGGCAGTGATTCGACGTATCTTAGGCAATTGTTTCGACGTGATTCTGAGCATGCGCACTGGGATGCGGCCACGGGACAGCCCATGCGCCGTTCGTTATATGTATCTGTCTGGCACTCGGCCCATCATTTGCATGTCTCACGCCCACTTCCACCTACGCCGGCTTACGCCTTAGAAACCCAGCACAGATTTAGGAGCAAGTGCTTTGTGAATTCTGTGCTTGCCTCTCTGCGCTGCGTCGGCGTAGCATACAAAAGATACGCTACGGCGGCATAAATATGCGCCGATGTCTGTGAATCCGGGCCACTGTGTTTTTATCTGCTATTGGGTCAAATGGTGAGACAACCAGTAGAATATTATCATATCTGCCAACATTTTGAGATGGGAATGAGGGACACCTACCAGCAAACGTATGTAGGCATGGGACACGCCCCCTGAAACACCCCCTTAAAGGAGAATTAACCCCCAAAAAAGGTTGATTAAATCCACAAGGGCTTTTTTTTACCACTATTATTCCTTTATATTGGCTTTTTAAATGTACAAATGCAGCAATTTAGAATTTGGAAGAAGGGTTTAGCACTGGGAAACACTGTTTGAAAGATAAAAAGTGCATTTTATATACAGCTATATAGATCAGACCAAAATGAGGGACAAATGAGGAGGAAGGAGGGACAGAGGGACATTGCTCCAAATCAGGGACAGTCCCTCAAAATCAGGGACAGTTGCGAGCTATGTATTATACTGGGGCCAGTTTTAGACAGGAGCCAATTAACCAACCAGAATGTCTTAGGAGTGCGGGAGGGAACCCACAAGCAGAGTAAAATGCAAACTACATGCAATTGTGCCCTAGCCAAAACGAAATGAAGACCACAGTGCTGCAAAGCAGAAGTGCTAAGCTGTTGTAACCAGTATTCGTATACCAACTTATTTTTATTTATTTTTTTGTTTCTGTTGTATATTAAGCACCTTGTACTTATCAGGGATTTAACTGCTTAGTTTAAAAGTTTGCTTCTAAAAATGTTAGTCCAGTGAGAAACACAACCAAATGCAACTTTAACTGATTGCTTTGTGAGAATTACAGATAAGTCGTTTATCACAGTCCTGCTAAGTGGAATGCCATCTCCAATCCATTCACTGGTGAGACAGTTGCAGGATATAAAAAAGGGCTTTGATTGAAAAATGTTGACATTTGCCGGCCAGGAGCCTGGTACAAACTTGCAGAGGTCATGAGTGAGTAAACAGATATTAATGGTTAGCTGGATAGCTGGTACATGATCGGGTCAAGTTAATATTTAATAGAAAGACTAAGTAGCAGACTGACTTATAAGTTCATGAAGAAACCACAGAGGCCAAAAGTCTACACGCCTAATTCACAACAGGTCATTACTCAAGGAAGTCTCAGGTATTGTGCCACGAATTGGCTTTCATAGGTTGTAGACTGCTCAGGTCACTGCGTTCTTATAATAATAATTAGTGAAGAGGTTCAGGTTCGTCGCTACCATGCACTTGAAGCGAGCCTTGCGTGTTCGAGGTTCGTGGTCCTGACTAATTTATGCGGGAATTCATCTTACAGATTTTTTTTCTAACCATAGTGTACAGTACTGCCTGGCCTTTGAACTCAGGTCAGCTGGCTTAGAAAGGCCAATCAGGGGACTTTTAAATAAGCCAGCCCCTCCCTATAAACGGGTGACATCACAGTAGCCATATTGACAAAGTATTTTATCTGGGATAGGATAAGCACAGGGAGCGATGATAATAAACTGTAGTATAGGGCTTGTAGGCACTGGAAAGTTAGATACAGTAAATGTAAACCCTTGCCGATTGTCAAGCAGGTTACAAACTGCTGTGAATCTTAGAAAATTGGAGGGAGGGGTTTTTACCGTTTTTTCATCCTTTGTTACATCTTAAAGTGCAAGTAAAGTCTCCTTTTTTAACTTGCACCTACAGGTAAGCCTATAATAATGTAAAGGTTTATCTAGGTACAGCTAATATCTCTTAGGCCTTGTACACACGATCAGTCCAAACTGATGAAAACGGACTGAAGGTCCGTTTCATCGGTTAACCGATGAAGCTGACTGATGGTCTGATGTGCCTACACACCATCAGTTCAAAAACCGATCGAGAGCAACGCGGTGACGTAAAACACAACGACGTGCAGATAAAATTGAAGTTCAATGCTTCCAAGCATGCGTCGACTTGATTCTGAGCATGCGCGGGTTTGGAACCAATGCTTTTGCGTACTAACCATCGGTTTTGACCGATCGGTTAGGCGTCCATCGGTCAAATTTTAAAGCAAGTTCTATTTTTTTCGACCGAAGGATAACTGACTGATGGCGCCCACACACGATTGGTTTGGACCGATGAAACGGACCTTCAGTCCGTTTTCATCAGTTTGGACTGATCGTGTGTACAGGGCCTCAAGCTTGCACTGTTTAGGAGATATTCAAACTGCATGCGGCTGGTGCACAACATTTTTTGGGGGGGGGGCGCGAACAAACTGAAAAACGCAGCTACTGTGCCCATCAAACACAGCCACTGTGCCACCAAATGCAGCCACTGTGCCCATCAAAAGCAGCCACTGTGCCATCAATTGCTGCCACTGTGCTCATTAAACCAGCACCTAAAGCCGGCACCTAAATAGGGGATGACAGCGGTGACCATAGATAGATTTGTGCAATGCATGAATCTATCTATGGTGATAGACAGGCGGCAGGAGAGAGGGGGCAGCGCCCGTGTGCCCCTTATGGAGGCAACACCACTGGCATGCGCTCTGAATGGACGGCATACCCGCGCTGTCCCTTAAGAGCTCTGTGTGCCGCGGCCGTGAATTCTGCGTGTATGCCCGGGCATGACGTCATTGC
This sequence comes from Rana temporaria, assembly GCF_905171775.1. NCBI lineage: Eukaryota > Metazoa > Chordata > Amphibia > Anura > Ranidae > Rana > Rana temporaria. The sequence continues at coordinate 23,554,162 of NC_053491.1, read as the reverse complement.
GGCTAAGCCAGTCAGATGGCCGGAAGGAAGACCGGTTGTAAGTGGAGGCCCTGTCAGCTCTACGGGAAGCATTTCATAATGTGCCAGTATGCGATGCATACTGGCACTTTTTGTGCGATTTGTGGGGAAATTCGTCATAACAAAAAAAAAATAATGACAGCAACAATTCTGCAACTGAGCAAATTTCAGTGATTTTGAGTTGATTACATTATTGAATAAGTTTTATTAGAATTATATTATTATTTGTTATAATTATTTATAATTATTTATTATATTATAATTTATAATTTTGTTTTTAAAAAAATGTCATACCCGGGATGCCTATTAGACTCTTGTTTGGTCAGATTTAAGTGAGTTATTCCTAGAAATTACAGGCCTACAGTATAAAACGCCAAATTTCCTTGCAAATAATGGTACCGCTTTCAGCACCTTTTTTTCTGAAATAATCATACCGCCAGGGAGGTTAATGTGCATAACAAAGCCAAGGAAAGATGGAAAAATCTCCAAAAGGCATCTAATTACAGATTAGACATTCTTATAATATGTCAAAAAAAGTTAGATTTTATTTCCATCATTTACACTTTCAAAATGACAGAAAACAAAAAAATGGCGTCTGCAAAAGTTTGGGCACCCTGCAGAGTTAATATCTTGTACTGTCCCCTTTGGCAAGTATCAGCCAGCCAAGAGTCTTTCAATTATTGTTTGAGGTATCTTTGCCCATTCTTCCTTACAAAAGTCTTCCCGTTCTTTGAGATTTCTGGGCTGTCTGTCACGCACTGCTCTTTTAAGGTCTATCCATAGATTTTCAATTATGTTGAGGTCAGGAGATTGTGAAGGCCATGACAAAACCTTCAGTTTACACCTCTTAATGTAATCATCCTGTGGATTTTGAGGTGTGTTTAGGATCATTATCCATTTGTAGAAGCCATCCTCTCTTTAATTTCAGCTTTTTCACAGATGGCATCAAGTTACCATCCAAAATTTGCTGAAATTTTATTGAATCCATTTTTCCTTCTACTCGTGAAATGTTCCCTGTGCCACTGGCTGCAATACAACCCCAAAGCATGATTGATCCACCCCCATGCTTAACAGTTGGACAGAGGTTCTTTTCATTAAATTCTGTGCCCTTTCTTCTCCAAACGTACCTTTGCTCATTCCGGCAAAAAGTTCTATTTTAACCTCATCGGTCCACAGAACTTGTTTCCAAAATGCATCAGGCTTGTCTATATGTTCATTTGCAAAGTTCAAACGCTGATTTTTGTGGTGAGGACGTAGAAGAGGTTTTCTTCTGATGACTCTTCCATGAAGACCATATTTGTACAAGTATCTCTTTATAGTGGAATAGTGTACCACAACTCCAGTGTCTGCCAGATCTTTCTGGAGGGATCGTGCAGTCACACGTGGGTTTTGAATTGCTTTTCTCACAATCCTGCGAGCTGTTCTGTCTGATATTTTTCTTGGTCTTCCAGATCTTGCTTTAACTTCCACTGTTCCTGATAACTGCCATTTCTTAATTACATTCCGAACAGAGGATATTGACATCTGAAAACGCTTTGCTATCTTCTTATAGCTTCTCCAGCTTTGTGAGCGACAACTATTTTCACTTTCAGTTTTCTAGACAACTGCTTAGAAGAACCCATGGTGCTGATTGTTGGGGCAAGGTCAGATGAGTCTGGGCATTTAAAACCTTTGAGATTGACATCACCTGGTCTTCCCAGACGATGATTGAGAACAATCCATGACACTGGCAGGTCTCAGCTTTGCAAAGGGGGCATGGCATGCTATAAATTCTGGAGGGTGCCCAAACTTTTGCAGACGCCATTTTTTTGTTTTCTGTAACATTGAAAGTGTAAATGATGGAAATAAAATCTAACTTTTTTTGACATATTATAAGAATGTCTAATCTGTAATTTGATGCCTTTTGGAGATTTTTCCATCTTTCCTTGGCTTCGTTATGCACATTAATACAAATTTTTACCTGGGGTGCCCAAACTTTCGATCCCCACAGTATATTTTGCTATTGAATAACATTTCTAATCATCAGTTAGCACACCTCCCAACTTTTTGAGATGGGAATGAGGGACACCTATCAGCAAAAGTATGTAGGCATGGGACGCACACCACTGGCCACACCCCCTTAAAGGAGAAATGTACAAAAAAACAAGATTGGTTAAACCCAGAAGTGCTTTTTTACCACTACTATTCCTTTATATTGGCTTTTGGAATTTACAAATGCAACAATGGAAATGGAATGAAACCTGGACGCATGATTCCAAACCCGAACTGTCCGGGTGAACCCTTTGCAGGTGGCAACCCTACTCATGGGATGTGTAGTTCTGCAACAGCTGGAGGGCCGTAGTTTGAAGATCCCTGAGATAACCCATACAGATCATTCCTTTATGGCCTAGTCTGATTGATAATCCCAAAGCCCTACCTTTTCCAATGTAGCCATAACTAGCCCTGATTAATGGCTGTATAATGTAATGTTGTATCTCCATGGTATATACCAGTGGTCCTCGTTACACAGTTGGCCACAACTATGAATGATTTGCATAAATATGTTCTCTACCCCAGTATACGGAATTGACCCTTTGATCATGATGACATCGGAAGATCTTTTATTTTACTGTCTCAGTTACAACAGTAATTGGGGGAATCTAACTAGCTGTGATTTTACATGTGTAAATCATAATATCCATAGATCATAAGCATCATAGTCTTGAAAGTACAAGCAGATGCACAGTCATGCATTTAATTTGTTTTGCACATATTTCCATTGCTAGTGAAAATGCTTGGATGGTCTGAACAGATGCAATTTCTGTCAATTCAAACCATGAACCAATTTTTTATTTTAAACCAGAGATAGCAAGATGCCTTTAAAGAGGTCTGCTCACATAATTTGTAATAAAAACATCTTTGCCATTCTGAAGCTTCCCTCCAACCACTTTGCATATTATTTTATATATACTGCGATTCTGTACTTGCCAAATATGCTGAGAAAATCTCCCTCCTCTGAGTCTGGCTGCATCCATTTTAACTGTGGGCAGCTGAAGCTGCTGTCTGTTCACTTCCTGGATTTACACAGACACACAGAGGCACACCTCCAGCTCTCATTGAGTGAGTGAGTGAATTACTTATATAGCACTACAAATGCGAACTGAATCGCCTCAAGGCGCTTGGCATCCATTTTCCTTCAGTTTAACCCTCAGAATAGATGGGTCTTTAGTTTTTTTCTGGCCAGGTGATCAATTTCCATTCGGATATTAGTTGGTAAAGCGTTCCATAGTCGAGGTCCTTGAACTGAAAAAAAACTTTCTCCTTTGGTCTTATATCGGGCTTTGGGAATTTGTAATAATTTTTGGTTAGTTGATCTAAGAACTCAATTTGGGTTTTGTTGTTTTATTTTCTCACTTAAATACTTGTACACATTTGTGCGCTAGGCATAAGGCCTTGAAAGTGACTCGGTCCTTTATGGGCAGCCAATGGAGGGATCTCAGGGACGGGGTGATTGGTTCCCAGGGTTTTTTCCCTGTTACCAGTCGAGCTGCCATGTTTTGGATTATTTGGAGCCGGGCGAGCTGGTACTTTGGGAGTCCGAGGTAAAGGGCATTTGCATAATCCAATCTGGAGTTAATGATTGACCCTACCACTACCGCTGTGTCTTCTTTAGGTATGAAGGGAACCACTCTTTGTAGGAGCTGTAGAAGATGGTGCGATCCGCTAAATACTGATCCTATTTGTGCATCCATTGTCATGTCCGAGTCAAGGATGACTCCTAGACTTTTGACCTTGGTGCTAGGGGTGATGGTTTGTCCTAAAATAGGTGGAGGGGTCCAGGTAGTCCTGGCCAGTTTCCTCCTGTTTGCATGGAGTTTAAGGATTTCTGTTTTTGCTCCATTGAGTTTAAGGTGACTCTCCGTCATCCAGATGTCTATCTGAGTGAGGCATTGTTCTAATGCAGGGTATTGGTTCTTTTTGTCGCTGATACGAAAATAAAGTTGCGTATCATGCGTGTAGGAGTGATAGAGAAGGTCGTGATTACTAATAATTTTTAGGAGTGGGCGGAGGTAAATATTAAATAGCACGGGCGATAGGGGAGATGCCTGAGGGACTCCGCAAGACACGATGCGTGATTCAGATGTGAAAGATCCTAGTTTCACTATCTGGGATCGATTTTCCAGGAATGATGAAAACCATGGTAGATCCGAGTCTGCCACTCCAGCTATCTCTGTGAGCCGGGTTAGCAACAGTTTGTGATCTACTGTATCAAAGGCAGCACTGAGGTCCAGCAGTATCAGGAGAGAAGATTCTCCGTCATCTGCTGCTTCGAGGGCTTCGTCCCATATTTTGAGAAGCGCTGTTTCTGTCCCATGACCTGGTCAAAAACCCGATTGGCCCTCTTATGACTCATCCCCCCCCCCCCTCCCTTCCTGGCAATCGCTCATGAGAGTGAGATAGAGAGCTGTGCATGATGTCATAAGCCTAGGCTAATGACCAGACACGTAACAGGAAGTGGGCTGTATAAGGGATTTACTGGCAGAAAGAAAAAAATACTATCCAAAGTTAAAACAAGAACAGAATATTTAATTGATGGAAAGTTGAAAAAAATACTAATGGTCCACTTTAAAGCGGAGTTCCGGACACAATTTCACTTTTTAAATATAAATACCCCTGTAATACACAAGCTTAATATATTCTAGTAAAGTTAGTCTGTAAACTAAGGTCCGTATTGTTAGGTTGTTACAGCATTTAGACACTTTATAAAATAGAAATTCACTGGGGCCATCTTAAGTGTGGGCATCATGAAGCCAGACTGTATGACTTCCTGGATTTCAGCCTTGCAGATCTCGCACATGCTCAGTGCTGCACAAGCAGTGTAATGGGTTTCAGATCAGGTTTCAGCACCTGTACTGTCCAAGTCACATGATTCTTCGAGACTGGGGAGTGCACAGACTTCTGGAAAGTTACACCCACTACATTCCCAGGAGTCTGTGCGGTGTAGGTTAGGACCTAGGTGCAGGAAGAGGGAAGATTAACTATTCTGCCTAGCAACAACACTTTGAAGGCATCTAAAAAAAAAAAAAAAAATCTTAAAGGACTAATGACATTTTTTTAAAACTACTGATGTAATATTATATTTATGGGTGGAACTCCACTTTAAGACCCCTTTCACACTGGAGGTGTTTTTCAGGCGCTTTAGCGCTAAAAATAGCGCATGTAAAGTGCCTGAAAAAAGCCTCAACTGCAATCCCAGTGTGAAAGCCCAAGTGCTTTCACACTGGGGTGCTGTGCTGGCAGGGCGCCAAAAAAAATCCTGCCAGCAGCTTCTTTGCAGCGCTTTAGAGGCGGTGTATACACCGCTCCTAAGAGCCGGTTCACACTGGGGTGACTCGTCAGGCGACTCAGCCGCCTGACGAGTCGTGTCCCATTCTATACAGACTTAGAAAAAGGTTCTTGTACGACTTTGGGGGCGACTCGGGGGAGGACCTGCATTGACTTCTATACAGAAGTCATTTTGGAAGTTGCCTCTGAAGTCGTCTTCAGGACGCCTTGCCGAGTCACCCCCGAAGTCGTGCCGCCCCAGTGTGAACCGGCTCAAAAGCGCCCCTGCCCATTGAAATCAATGGGCAGCGCCTCTGATCCGCCGGCAAAGCACCGCTTTTAACCCTGTTTCGGCCACTACCAGGGTTTAAAAGCACCCCGCTAGTGCCCGAAAAGTGCCGCAAAAATGACGGTAAAACCCCTTCCACACTGAGGAGTTTTTCAGGTGGTAAAGCGCTGCTATACCGCCTGAAAAACTCCTGCCCAGCAACCTCAATGTGAAAGCCGGAGGGCTTTCACACTAAGGCGATGCGCTGGCAGGAGAGAAAAAAATCTCCTGTCAGCAGCATCTTTGGAGCGGTGAGAGGAGCGGCGTGTATACCGCTCCTTCACCGCTCCTTCCCATTTGAAACAATGGGAAACCGTGGCAATACCGCCCGCAATGCGCCTCTGCAGGTATTAACCCTTAATCGGCAGCTAGCGGGGGTTAATACCGCCCCGCTAGCGGCCGAATCCCGCGGAAAATCCGACGGTATAGCGCCGCTATTTTTAGCGGCGCTATACCGCCACCACGGCTCCTGCCCCAGTGTGAAAGGGGCCTTAAGCGTAACTAAAAAAAAGAAGCAGCGTTTTACTGCCGACGCCCGGGCGCTTTTCAGCAGTTCATTGCCATAATAGCATCCAAAATAAATCTAGGCTCAATACAAAAAAAACAGGAACATGTCGGTAAATATTTAAAATGAAATGCGGGGGAGTGAAGTGGTCTGGTTTCTATTTGGATGATAGAATATCAAACCGGCATCCTATTACTGAAGACTCTGCAGCTGGGAGGTGCCCATACATCTCCGTCCATCAGCAAACATGTGAGCCAACATGAAAGACTCGCAGAGTCAACCAGACCTTCTTAATCTAGAACTAATTGTGAGAGGTAGTAGGGAGTGTGAACACTGTGACCGCTGGGTTATATCTGTGCTGTATATGGAAGACTGAGCAGTGAACTGGGCCTCACATTGATAAGCCTTATCAGCACTTTGTAGGTCCTCCAGTGCTTGTTGTCGCTCTGTAATGCTTTGGATCATTTTTAAAATGTCTGCAATCCGTCATTCCGCTCTCCTCTAAGTAACTGTCATGCCGCGTACACACGGACGTTTTTCGGCATGAAAAAAAAAAGACATTTTTCAGCATGTCCAAAAAACGAAGTTTTTCCAACTTCATCATTAAAAACGATGTTGCCCACACACCATCGTTTTTGAAAAGTGATGAACAAAGCGCGGTGACGTACAACACGTACGACGGCACTCTGAAGGGGAAGTTCTATTCGCCTTTTGGCTGCTGTTAGCTGATTCCGTGTTAGTAAAAGACGATTCGCGCTTTTCTGTCTGTTACAGCGTGATGAATGTGCTTACTCCATTATGAACGGTAGTTTTACCAGAACGAACGCTCCCGTCTCATAACTTGCTTGTGAGCATGCGCGGGTTTAAAACGTCGTTTTAGCCCACACACGATCATTTTTTACAACCCGAAAAACGACATTTTAAAAAACGACAAAATGCAGCATGTTCGAATAATTTTTTTTGTATTTTTCAGAAGCCGAAAAACGATGTGAAGCCCACACACCATCATTTTAAATGAGGTTTTTTTTCATGCTGAAAAACTACCGCGTGTACGCGGCATCAGCCTCATACTGGAGATTCAATAGAAGGACCCAAATGAATTTCTTAGAAAATGGAACAATTTATTTTTTAAGCAAAAGACACTTAAAGGGCTTGTAAAGGTACAATTTTTTTCCCCTAAATATCTTCCTTTACCTTAGTGCAGTCCTCCTTCACTTACCTCATCCTTCCATTTTGCTTTTAAATGTCTTTATTTCTTCTGAGAAATCCTCACTTACTGTTCTTCTGTCTGTAACTCCACACAGTAATGCAAGGCTTTCTCCCTGGTGTGGAGTGTCGTGCTCGCCCCCTCCCTTGGACAACAGGAGAGTCAGGGGACTACTGGGTCCCTAATTCTATTGAGAGGATCCCAGGCTGGGTGCCTTTTCGATTGGGGGGGGGTCGGCTTGAGGAGAACCCGGAGGCAGGTTGTCCAACAGGGCTTGAACGAACCAATCGGGGATCTGGTGACTGGAATGCCGACAGGTACGCTTTGCTGTCATCCGGTGACCTATGCTTAAATCTACTGGGAGGATTCGCTCCATCCATCTATTTAGCTCGCTTAAAGTAATAGGCCTGTGGCAGAGGCCCTAGAGCCAGGCCTGTGAGAGAGACCTGTTCCTCCCAGCAATCTAAAGTGACACCTCGGCTGCCAGGCTTGTGTCAGAAGTCTGTCCGGGGGCACTTCACCCACTCTGGCTAGAGTGGCGACGAACCATAATTTGATACTACTGAGAGCAGGACGGCTCGGTTCATATCCAGGCCTGATACTGCAAAGTTCTTCCTTTCTCTTCATCAACCCTTTCTTTCCTATTTTGATGTTGATGTTGGCCGTGTTGGCCTGGAAATAAAGCATTGGAAAACCTTTATTCACTGTCTGGACCTTCGCTCACTACTTTGCTCTTCAACTACACCCCTAGACCACATCAAGGTAACTTAATATGCCGATCCCAACAACAAATCAGCGGCTCCTTTGGGGGTAGCGCTACACAAGCTTTAACCAGGCACTGATAGAAGTCACAAGACTGCCATATACTGCTGACGAGAAAGGGTATTTAGCAGTTTATATTTACTAAAATATTTGCATTTCCATGTTCTGTGTACCGTGGGAGACCAGATATAGTGAATGCAAAGTCCTGGGTTTAGTAACACTTTAATAGCATTCTCAGTTTGTGGTGCTCAGATAAAGGGATTTTTAATAACAGCTTACCTGTAAAATCCTTTTCTTGTAGTACATCACGGGACACAGAGCAGCATAGCCATTACATATGGGTTATATAGTGCACCTTCAGGTGATGGACACTGGCACTCTCCGACAGGAAGTTCCCTCCCTATATAACCCCCACCCATAGTGGGAGTACCTCAGTTTTGTAGCAAGCAATATGCATCCCAAAAATTCCCCATAAGAGGGGTGGGAGCTCTGTGTCCCGTGATGTACTACAAGAAAAGGATTTTACAGGTAAGCTGTTATTAAAAATCCCTTTTTCTTTATCGTACATCACGGGACACCGAGCAGCATAGCCATTACATATGGGATGTCCCCAAGCAATGCAAATGAGGGGAGGGAAAACAACCATGCACAGAAAAAAACAGCGGGTGCCATAGGACAAGAGGATCTTATACTGCGGCCTGCAGAACCGCCTGCCCGAAGGCTGAATCAGCGTTCCTCCTAACGTCCATTTGATAAAATTTAGCAAACGTATGAACCGACGACCAGGTCGCTGCCTTGCAGACTTGGGCTATGGAGACCTGGTGATACGCTGCCCAAGAGGCGCTCACGGCTCTCGTGGAATGAGCCTTGATCGACAAGGGCGGGCTCTTACCTTTCAGGCCGTAGGCCTGTACAATCACTTGTCTAATCCACTTGGAAATGGTGGCTTTAGACGCTGCCTGACCTTTTTTAGGTCCTTCCGGCAGAATAAATAAGACTTCAGTCTTGCGAATCTGGGCTGTGGCTTTTAGATAAATCTTAACAGCCCTAACCACATCTAAGGAATGCAGGAGTCTCTCCTTCTTAGAGGTAGGTTTAGGAAAAAAGGACGGAAGAATTAAGTCCTGATTCAAATGAAAGCTAGATACCACCTTCGGTAGGAAGGACGGATGTGGCCGAAGAACGACCCTGTCCTTATGTACAATCAAATAAGGTGTCTTGCATGACAAGGCTGCCAGTTCTGATACCCTTCTGGCGGAAGCCATGGCGACCAAAAAAACTAGTTTCCTAGTCAACAAGACCAGCGGGATTTCAGACAGCGGTTCAAAGGGCTGACTTTGCAAAGCCGACAGAACCAAGTTTAGATCCCAAGGATATAGGGGAGCTTTAATCGGAGGGTTAATCCGAATAACCCCCTGCAAAAAAGATTTCATTAAGGAGTGAGAGGCCAGAGGTCTCTGAAAGAAAATGGATAGGGCCGAGACCTGTCCTTTGACTATTCTACTCCTAATTGTAGGAATTCCAAGATTCTCCCAATGACATACTTGCGGGGATGCCATCTCTTAGCCTCGCACCATGTAATGTAAGCCTTCCACACCCTATAGTATATAAGCCTAGAGACTGGCTTTCTTGCATTAATCAGGGTGGGAATGACCCGGCCAGAGAGGCCCCTGTTTCTAAGAATTAGGGATTCAGCCGCCAGGCCGTCAAATTTAGGGCCTGTAAGGCAGGATGGAAGAACGGTCCTTGTGAGAGGAGGTCCGGCCTTAACGGGAAGACCCAAGGTTCTTCTACTGCCATCCTTATTATTAAGGAGTACCAAGGCCTCCGGGGCCACGCGGGGGCTACTAGAATCGTTGGCTTGTGCTCCACCTGAATTCTGAGAAGAAGACGGGGTAGCATCCGTAACGGAGGGAAGGCGTAGATCAGTGCAAACTGATGCCAAGGACATACCAGGGCGTCCGTCCCGTAGGCCAATGGATCCCTTGTCCGCGACACGAACTTGGTCAACTTCGTATTGAATCTGGAGGCCATTATGTCCACCTCCGGGACTCCCCATCTTTGGCAGATGGCCTGAAATACCTTGGGATGGAGGGACCATTCTCCCGGAGACATCTGATGGCGGCTGAGGAAATCCGCCTGCCAATTGTCCACCCCGGGGATAAACACTGCTGAGATGCAGGGAACATGGGACTCTGCCCAAGCAAAGATCCGGTCCACCTCCTTCTGGGCTGCTTGACTCCTGGTGCCGCCCTGGTGGTTTATGTAGGCCACAGCCGTGGCGTTGTCGGACTGTATCCTCACAGGGGAGTCCTGTAATACATCTGTCCATGCAACTAGAGCCAACCGGATTGCTCGTATCTCCAGAACATTTATCGACAGGATCGATTCTGCTCTTGACCACTTTCCTTGCTGGGTCAATCCTTCCATTACTGCGCCCCACCCCAAAAGACTCGCGTCTGTAGTCACAATCTTCCATGAAACTGGACTGAACGACCTTCCCTTCAAAAGGTTTTGTGGGACCAGCCACCAGCACAGACTCTGACGGGCTGCCTGGGACAGGGATATGGGAAGATCCAGGGCCTGGATTCTCTTGTCCCAAGCTGCGAGAATTGCTTTCTGCAATTTTCGGGAGTGGATTTGGGCGTAGGGCACTGCCTCGAAGGTAGCCACTAGCTTGCCCAAGAGGCGCATACACAGGCGAACTGTTGGCCTTGCGCTGCTTAGAACCACCTGGATCAATTCCTTTATAGAATCCACCTTGGACTGGGGAAGAAAGACCTTCTGCTGCATAGTATCTAGAATTAACCCAAGATACTCCAACCTTCTTGTGGGCTGCAAGGCCGACTTGTCCTGATTTAGAACCCAACCCAGGGATTCTAGATAATTTACCACTAAGCAAACTGCCTGCTTTAGGCTGGCTGCTGAAAGATCGACGACTAGTAGATCGTCTAGATAAGCCATAACCAGGATCCCCTGGGATCTTAGGTTGGCCAACACCGGGGCCAAAATTTTGGTGAAGACCCGGGGAGCCGTGGCTAGCCCGAAGGGCAAGGCCGTGAACTGAAAATGCCGATGGCCTAAGGCAAACCGGAGGTACCTGAAATGGCCGGGGTAGATTGGCACGTGTAGGTATGCATCCTTGATGTCGATGGATGCGAGAAATTATTTTCCCTGTAGGGCGGCCATCACTGAACGAATGGACTCCATACGGAAGGAGCGAACCCTTAAATAACGGTTCAGGGTTTTTAGATCCAATATTGGTCTTACATCGCCGTTGGGCTTTGGGACTATAAATAGATTTGAATAAAATCCTTGTCCGCGCTCCTGAGATGGTACTTCCATAATCACCTGTTGATTTAAGAGGCGATCTAGGGCTGCTAGAAGCGAGACCCCTTTCTTTGGATCGCTTGGGAGCCTGGACTCCTGGAAGTGAGGAGGGGGAAACCCCAAAAACTCCAGCTTGTACCCCTGAGCCACTGAGGACAGAACCCATTCGTCGGAGATTCTGGCCTCCCAAAGCTCCGAGAAAAAGCGGAGTCTTCCCCCCACCCGAGAGAGTGGGGGCGTCCCTTCACAGATTCGCTTTAGGGGCAGCTTTAACTGGTTTGCGAAACCACGGCCTTTTGTTACCTGAAGCTTGCCCTTGCGGTCTGTTTGCGGGTGAACGGCCAGCAGGCCGTCGATACTGCCTGGAGGGTGAGGGACCTGGACCTGGAGAGTTTGGGCGCTTAAAGGTTGGCCCTCGAAACCTCTTTTTAACAGGCAAGAGAGTGCTCTTGCCACTGGAAATCTTCTGGATATACTTATCCAGATCATCTCCAAACAACCTCTCCCCCTGGAACGAAAACCCAGTTAAGAGTTTCTTACAGGGAGTCTCTGCCGACCAATTTTTTAGCCATAAAAGTCTTCTCATGTGAACCAGAAATAAGGATAACCGAGAAGCTTGCTGGATGGAATCCTTAATGGCATCTACGGCAAAGCATAATGCCCTAGGCAGATCAGCCAAGTCCTGTGCCTGTTGTGCCGGAAGGTCTCTTAGAACCTGTTTGGCCTGGTCCTTCAATGCCTGGCATACTCCAATGGCGGCTACCGCTGGTTGCACTACAGCACCTGCGGTGGCAAAGGAAGATTTTAGCAGAGTTTCAAGACTTTTATCGACAGGATCCTTAAACATGTGAATGTTGTCTACCGGACACGTCAAGGACTTATTGACACATGAAATGGCTGCGTCCACCGTAGGGACAGTCCATTTTTTAGAAAAACTTTCTTCTAAAGGATATAAAACTGAAAACCTCTTAGGAGGAAGAAAAATCCTATCTGGTTTGGCCCAATCCTGAAAGATTAGGTCCCTCAGTAAGGGATGGACCGGAAAAACCGCACTGGATTGGGGAGCTTTTAAGGAACCAAGGGAGGATACGGTAGCCTGAGGTTCAGGCAGGGGTAATTTAAATGCCGTCCGTACCATGTCCGCTAGGGACTGGATCCATAGTCTCTCTGCCTGAGAGGCTGAGAACGGTTCCTCTATGGTGGATTCCTCCGAACCCTGTTCCAGGGGGTCATCCCCCTGCTCCGCCAAGAAATCAATTTCTTCTTGGGAAAGGACCTCCTCATCTGGAGAGTCAACCCTAGGGGAAGGGGACCTAGTCCGTCTCTTCCCGGGTAATGATGCGGTTAATAAAGCAGTCATCCTTCGCTCAAATCCACCTAAGGTAGCGGCTAACATCTCCTCCGTAACAAAGGAGGGAGTTGGTTGGGTAGGGCCAGCCGTAGCACCTAGCAACTCCAATGGCTCAACTGGGCTAACGACCTCTGGTCTGTCTGGGGAGGAAGGCACTGCAGAGGCCTGGCCAAGATCCTCCGAACCCGATGGGGAACCCTTCTGCTTTTTTGTAGCTTTAGCATTTTTGGTGCTTCCCGCGCCCTTAGGAGCCATCTATACAAACCCAAGGTACTCCGCTAAACACAACTGACTGTCTTAATCAGCAGAGACAAAAAAACACCTCTTGAAAAAAAGTGTCAAAAAATTAATAGGTTAGGGTGCTGTTAAATTATTAAACTTCCCATAACCTAATGAAGATGGACAATACAATGCCCCAAGGGCTTGTAACTCACACTAAATGAGCTAAGTAAAGCCACCTTTTATGCTGATCTGGGATAGAGCCGTGGGTAGCAAGGCTCAGACTGCTGCAAGTACACCGGCCTTTTAAACAAGAAACGAGCCGCAGGCTCTTATAGAAAAGTGTACTTCACCAAATCACCACCGGGTGTCACTCTCCCTTCGCAAGGTACTGCTCTCGAGCAGCTAACAGCGCCGCTGCTCCGTGTCCCACGGCGACCCAGATCGACTGCCAGCCTAATATAGGCTCTCAGAGCAGGAAGAGGGACCGCCCCGAAACTCCGCCTCCTCACGCAGCGTCGCCGCGTCTATTTACACCGCGCACGCGCGCGCGCGCGCCCGTTCCGGACGCTGCTGGAGGAGCAGAGACACACGTGGAGCTGCAGGGGAGTGAGACGCCCGAACAGGCTTACGGGGAACACATGCAGCTGCGCGGATGGTAAGACCTCCATGCTACACAAGTGACCCCCCCTAGCGCAAAAGCAGCTCTTTTTGTAAACCTTATGGTCATGCAGCCGTCTACCAGAACCAGCCAGGGGAAGCATTAATGGGTACATAGAACCATCCTGTCATTCAGACTTTGTGGAATGAGGCGCCCATGCACAGAGGCATAAAGTGGGCTAAACCCAGAGTCCCCTGTGGGGGCCTGCTGACAAACCAAGTTCCGCAGGCCCCCTCTTACCTTCTCCACGCCGCAGGGTATTGCCATTGCAAGAGGCCCAATCTTCCCCCTAAAATGTGGGTATCGTCATAGACCTTCAGGTACCGGGGTCCAGATTAGGAACACCACACTCCTAGACCTATATAGCACTGCTGGCAACAGGAATTACTTGGTTGCAGGAAACCAGTCCTGGAACCCAGAGTCCAGCTCTCGCAAAGGAGAAGCGTTATAGGCAAAAACCCCCTCCAGGACCTGGGGGCCCGGGTACTGTCCACTTTGGCTATGAAGCACCTTGGACGGATCCGGTCAGCTTGCCCTGGTCCAGAGGACAACTATAGGCAGAGCTCTTCAATGTGCACCAACACCTAAGACACTGGCGAAAAAACTGAGGTACTCCCACTATGGGTGGGGGTTATATAGGGAGGGAACTTCCTGTCGGAGAGTGCCAGTGTCCATCACCTGAAGGTGCACTATATAACCCATATGTAATGGCTATGCTGCTCTGTGTCCCGTGATGTACGATAAAGAAACAGTTAAGTTCCACTTTAGCATATTCATGGTAATAGATAGCATTAACAAATAAACACATTTTTTATGCATTCATTTGACTGATATTTTAGGAATTTAATTACCGCAAAACTATTTCTTGATGTTCTGATGTGAAAATACATTAATTTCATTTGCAAATTATACAAGGCTTCATTTACATGTGTACAAAGTGTTACACCGAACCTGACTATTGATTTCCAGTGAAAGCAAACCTGCACTGGGAGATATACAGGGGGAGCTGCTGCTGATCTTCTTTTTCTGTCTTTGGCCTAAACACTTTCTAAAATGCAGAACCTTAATAAGCATTCAGAACTGGAAAGTGGCTGTAATGGGCCAATCACCTGCAGCGAGGGTATTCCCCTCCCCAGTGTTGCCAACCGTCGGTATTTTTACGGACAGTCCATAAAAACTGGCACTTTTTTCCCTGTCTGTAAATGTCTGTGGTTGTGGGAATGTGCCAGTAAAAATAGCCTAGATCGGTTCGGCTTGGAACTGCGCATGCGCAGTTCCGGAGCTTGCCGAGCCGAGCATATGCTGTATTCTGCCAGTGGGGGGCGAATTTCACAGAGGCTGTGCCATACGGCGCCGGCGAGTGATGTATTAGGACATCCCGCTAGGCATAACTAACCAGGAGGTCGGAGGAGCACAGAACTGGAGAAGGAGTCAGGACTCTGAGGCTGAGCAGCACGCGGAGGCGGAGGAATGGAGGAGTCTGCTGCATCCAGGCAATACATAGTTCACAAGGGAGTCACAACGGACAGCACTAAAACTGGATGGAGCCAGTTTCTCCTGATTTGAGTGGATCTACCTTGTCTGGCCATTAAATGGGAAGGCAGAGAGTCCACAGTGTCTGCGCCCCCTGGGTGCGGTCACCCTAGGGTTGCTCTTAGTAGCACTTGGGTGTGGGACTCCACTGTGTGAAATGGCACATGGTCACAGCACTAAAGCTTTTCCGGCACTGCGCATTTTAGGGCTGGGGCAATTTTTGTCTTCCAGGCCTCAGGGCCCGGACAGTGCACATTACACTGATTCACTTAAGGATGACTAGCTGGAATGAGATTTTCCATTTACCCTTCTGGAGGTGGTTTTAGACCCCTCACATTGCGTCAAGCACCAGGTAGCCTGGGTTACCATGGGTCTTAGGCATATGGATTCACCTTTGAACCCTAAATTGGACCATTGAATATGCAAGGCCTTGCAAGGGAGTGTAAAGAGGGGTCAGTGTGGAAGTGGATTCGGAAGATGAAGTATAAAGTAGGGTGACCAGACATCCCCAGTTTCTGGGGACAGTCCCCGGATTGAGGACACTGTTCCCGGACCAAGTCTGTCCCAGTTTTGTCCCCAGATTGGATTTGAACAGGGGCTGGGGCAATTTCAAAGACAGTCAGTGCAGAATAAAAAACTAAATCTGAATTACACACCCCCTGCTTCGCTGCTCCTACTAGATTAGGGGGGTGTATTTTTTTCCATTATCTGTGCCCCTTTCTGATGGTCATGTGCTCGCATGTTCTTCTGCCTTGGCTCAAGTCCCGGACAGCTGCCTGCCTGCTTATCTCCTTGCCTTCCCTGGCGGAGTGATCTTCCTCCACTCCCTACCCAATAGTAGCTGGGGCCCAGAGAGTAATACTTGACAGGCTGTGAGGTGGGTGGCGGCAGCGATGGGCAGAGAGTCACTGATTGCCGCCATTACTAGTAAAAAAAAAAAATATGTCCCCGGATTTCATTTTAAAAATCTGGTCACCTTAGTATAAAGGGTTTCTGATCCCCCTTCCTTGCACATGTGCAGACATGAAGGTCTGTGAGGAGCACCTAGGTTGGAAACTAGCTAAACAGCCTGGCCCCATGGTGACTAGTATTACTGTTGGTCACTAGCTGGAGGTTCGATCATATGGTATAGCTAGGGGTTGTCTAGTAAAGATGAGTTTGAGCGTGTTCAGATGCTCTTCCGAACCCACATGGCAGAACCTGCCTGGAAAATGTTACATGCAATGGGCCAATTATCTGCAGCGGGGGCATTCTCCACCCACTCCACAGCTGCACACACTATATACAAGGGGCATGCACTGTATACATGCTGTTGTGGGGAGGGGCAGTGTTGCCAACCTACCAGATTGAAATTTACTGGCACGACACCCGAAAGTTTTTACTGGACTTTCACAAAAGTTACTAAATTAAATTTTTAGGTGCAAATTTCAGTAATTAGGCTACACACAAGTACGCTAGGCAAATAGCAATGTGATATAAGGTAGATATTAAGGTATTTTTGTTATTTTCGATATAAGGGCAAATTATTTAGTCACATCACCCCCTGACTTCACCCCCCTCTGCGGTGCCACAATCTCCCCCTGCCTCCAATCTCCCCCAGGCCCCCTGCCTCCAATCACCCCCTGGCACTAACTCCCCTTGCCTTCAATCTCCCCCTGCCTCCAATCTCCCCCTGCCTCCATCCCCCTCTGCAGTGCCACTGCAGCCACCATCACCCCCTGCCTCCATCGTCCACCTCTGCGGTGCCACCATCACCCCGTCTCCATCGGATCCCCCTCTGCCACCATCACCTGATGTCACTGTCGGCTGTCTGTCACTCTGTCCGTCCCCGACTCCCTTGTGAACTATGTATTGCCTGGATGCAGCAGACTCCTCCATTCCTCCGCCGCTGCGTGCTGCTCAGCCTCAGAGTCCTGACTCCTTCAATGCCATCGCGCCGTTTTGCTACACCCTACCTATGCCCTGCGTCAAAGTCATTTCGTGCAATGCACGGGTTTCCACGGTGACAGGTAATTATACAGACGCTTGGGTTTCGCAGGAAACACTGCCGAGAATCACAACGAGAAAATAGAGACCAGGTTCTCTATTTTTTTGTCTAGATTCTGGGCAGTTTTCTTGATGAGAATCCTCAAAGCCTCGTACACATGCTCGGTTTACTCTGGCAGAGCTTTCTTACCGGTTCTTGCCGAGAAAACCATGCGTGTGTACGAGGCTTTAGGAGTATTCTTCCCACTGACCATCACACTAATGTATCATGAGTATAGATATGGTAAGATTCAATAGGTGTTTCTTGGAACTGGAATGTTATTTTAAGGGTTCCTCTGTTTTGAGAAGGTTGAGAAAGGCTGAGTTATGGTGTTGAGTTGGCCTTTAGGATTTCGTTAGCTCAAGAGAGCAGGGATGGACTGGCCATTGGGACTGCCGGGAGTTTCCCAGTGGGCCGATGGCTCAGTGGGCTGGCTTCAGTGACAGCGGACCGCCGCCCCCCTCCGCTCCTCTGTCTCTCCCTCCCTGCAGCGCTCACCTCCTCTCCCTCCCCACAGTGCTCATCTGGGGGGGGGACAGAGAAGCAGGGGGAGGACCAGAGGAGCAGAGGAGGTGACAGAGGAGCATGGGGGGGGGACCAGAAGGAGCACAGGGGAGGGGACAGACAGCTGACTCAACAGCTATGGCCTGGGAGTTTCTCACTTTTGTCTAATCTTGTCCCATGGGGGGCATCGAACTGATTCTTTCTCCCCGGATGAAATAATATCTAGCTTCCCCACTGGTACTGCCTATAAGAGTACCAGTACCAGCCGTTCTACTCTAATAAAGTAGAATGGCCAGTGGCTAGTGAAGGGGGAGAGGGAAAAAATAAATGTTCCTTGACTGCCGCACTCTGATAGGCGATTTATTGAAACAAAGCTGTATAACATCCAAAAATTCATGCAACACTGCAATCAATGGTAGAAAGTGGACATAGGGGACACAAAAGCTAACATGTTTCACATCTTGGATAGATGCTTAGTCATAGTCCATGATGTGAAACATGTTAGCTTTTTTGTCCCCTATGTCCACTTTCTACCATTGATTGCAGTGTTGCATGAATTTTTGGATGTTATACAGCTTTGGATTTTATCCTTTGTTCATTTTGTTTCAATAAATCGTCTATCAGAGTGCGGCAGTCCAGGAACATTTCTTTTTCCCACGGATCAGCGCAGAGTCTGCACCTGTCAGCAGGGCTGGACTGGGACAGAAATTTGGCCCTGGACTTCATCCAGACTGGCCCACTTTGACAGGTCTCTCCCATGGCGGCCGGACAACTCCCGCCCCCCCCCCCCGGCCACCCAAGCCCCCTCTCCCTCTTCACTAGCCACTAGCCGTTCTACTTTATTAGAGTAGAATGTCTGGTACTGGTACTCTTATAGGCAGTACCAGTGGGAAAGCTAGACATTATTTCACCCGGGGCAAAGAATCAGTTTGGTGCCCCCCCTTATGGGACAAGATTAGGCAGATGTTGAGTCAGCTGTCTGTCCCCTCCCCCCATGCTCCTCTGTCGTCGTCCCTGGTCCTCTGGTCCTCCCCCTGCTTCTTTGTTCCCCCCAGGTGAGCGATGCGGGGAGGGAGAGACAGAGGAGCGGAGGCACGCGGCATTCCGCTGTCACTGAAGCCGGCCCACTGAGCCATCGGCCCACCGAGCCATCGGCCCACCGGGAAACTCCCTGTAGTCCCAATGGCCAGTCTATCTCTGCCTGTCAGTACTACAGGGTGGAAGCACAGCAGAGGTCGCAGGGCTTGGAGCGGTTCTCTTTTCCATTGTTTGAAGGGGGAGAGGGGGCTTGGGTGGCCGAGGGGGGGGGCAGGAGTTGTCCGGCCGCCATAGGGGAGACCTGTCAAAGTGGGCCAGTCTGGATGAAGTCCAGGGCCAAATTTTTGTCCCAATCCAGCCCTGCAAGAGAGTGATTTGAGTACGAAGCCCTGACAGCAAGATGCATTCCAAGCAGTCATACAGACCCCCATGGTTTGAGATACGAAACCCATCAAGCTTTATTGAGTTCGGCTGATAAGAACAACACTGTGGAAAAATATACTTTTTAAATGACTGTTGCATGAAATTGAGCTTGTCTCGGTTGAAGAAAATGTTAACTTAAACAAACATAAAAAGTCAGATCTGTGCTCCAGGGAGGAGCTAGCTCCAGTCTTTACATAAGGACTGTGTCATTTGATGGAGATAGGGAATGGCAATATTCATGTTCTGACATGCATTTGCCAGGAAAGAATTGCCCTGCTGCCTAGAAATTGCTTATTGCACGGGATCATCTTTCCTTTGGAAATACAAATTTTGCTCTGAAACCTTTCATTAGTTTCTGTTTGAGTGAAGGGAACATACAGTCTAATCTTCCAAACTGCAGCAAAGAGATTAACCTCTATAATATACCGAGGTAATGTGTCTTATTACATTGTAATGAGGATCTTTAGAAGATTAGAGGCTTTTTTTTTTGTAGCTCCGACAGAAGAAAACACAGGTGGCAAGGAAAGAGTTGAACATATTTTGATTTGCCGAGTTGGATAAATGGAAAGATCTGAAGTGTTTCACTGGAAATTTACTACAGATCAGTTTACCTAGAAAGGGAGTAAGAAGCTGTTCACTGGCACTGCTTGCGGAAACATCTCCAATCAACTTCATTGCTCCAGTGAGGGATCCAATTTTTGGATCCCACCCTAGAGATAGCTGTTCTTTATTGTTAATGTGGTTTTCAAAATGGGCACTCAGCTATAACTTTTTTTATACAGTGCCTTGAAACAGTTTTCATACCCCTTGAAATTGTCCACGTTTTGTCATGTTACAACCAAAAACGTAAATGTATTTTATTGGGATTTTATGTGATAGAACAGGGGTCTCCAAAATGTGGCCCGAGGGCCAGA
This sequence comes from Rana temporaria, assembly GCF_905171775.1. Lineage (NCBI taxonomy): Eukaryota > Metazoa > Chordata > Amphibia > Anura > Ranidae > Rana > Rana temporaria. The sequence continues at coordinate 23,534,039 of NC_053491.1, read as the reverse complement.
TGTGGCCCTTTACTAGCCTTTATCCGGCCCTTGGGGCACTATTCCTCCAACTGATATGGGGCACTATTCATCCCAGTGGGGTAGATTCAGGTACCGCTGCGCACTTCTTACGGAGGGGCAGCGTACCGTTTTTACCCTGCGCCTACGCAAATTATCTGTGCTACGCTTCATTCATGAAGCAGTAGCTACGTAATTTGCGCGGGCGCTCCTTAAAACTGCCTGGCGTAAGGGCGCGTAATTTAAATGATCCCGTAGGGGGCGTGGATCATTTAAATTAGGCGCGTTCCCGCGCCGAACGTAGTGCGCATGCTTCGTCTGGAAACTTTCCCGACGTGCATTGCGGCAAAGTGAACGTAAATGGCGTCCAGCGCCATTCACGATTCACTTACGCAAACAACGTTAAATTTTGAATTCGCAACGCGGGAACGACGGGTATACGTAGCATTGGCTGCCCCTACTAATAGCCTTACGCGGAACCCGACGAACGTAAACGACGTAAACTGCGTACGCAGGGCTCGCGTAGGGTTGTGAATCGGCGTTAGTATGCAATTTGCATACTATACGCTGACCACTACGGGAATGCCCCCTAGCGGCCATCGTAAGAATGCAGCCTACGATACGACGGCATAAGAGCCTTATGGCAGTCATATCTTAGGCTGCAGTCGGCGTAACGAGCTTTCTGAATACAGAAAAGTCGTTACGCCGGCGCAACTAAGCAATTGCGCTGCGTAACTATGGTTACGCAGACGCAATTGCTACCTGAATCTACCCCACTGACACCAACAAGGGGGCACTATTTCTTCCACTGATACCAATGATGGAATACTATTCCTCCTACTAATAGGGGCACTACTACTACTACTACTACTACTACTACACACTACTAAGACCAACCTTGAGGCCATATTTATTGTCACTGATGCTGGGCCTGAGACATTTGCCATCTCCGCTGGCCACAATTCGGCCCTCCTAAAGTCTTACGGACACAAAACTGGCCCTTTGTTTGAAAAGTTTAGAGGCCCCTGTGATAGACCAACACAAAGTGGCAAATAATTGTGAAGTGGAAGGAAAATGATAAATGGTTTTCCAAATTTTCACAAATAAAAGTGTGGCGTGCATTTGTATTCACCCCCATAGGTGTGTGCACAGGGTGTGCAAGGTGTGTCCAGGCACACCCTAATCACCCTGTGCTGCAAGGATTCCCCCTGCTGCTTGGCTACAGAGAAAGGGACTCGGGCAAGGTTGGACTTACCATTGGGCTTGACTGGGCTCAAGCCCATGGGCCCGGGGAGGAGGAACCAGGAAGACCCCCTCTGCTCAACAACTCAGATTGGTGGCACCCCCCCCCCACTCAACACAACAACTCCGATCGGCGGCACCCCCCCGCTCAACAACTTCGATTAGCTTCGGCTCCAGGGGTCCCCACCACCCTAAGTCCTCGTACACATGACCAAGTTTCCTGGCAAAAAACAGCAAGAAACTTGCTGGGAGATATTTTTTGCCGAGGAAACTGGTCATGTGTACATTTTCGTCGAGGATACTGTCGAGAAACTCGACGAGCCAAAAAGAGAGCAAGTTCTCTATTTCCTTGACGGGAATGGAGAAACTTGCCTTGTTGAGTTCCTCAACAGCCTAACAAGGAACTTGTCAGGGACTTACCTCCCAGCCTCATCCATCCTCGTTTCTGAGGAAACAACAGGGTTCCTCCATGTTGACACACCGCAGCACTTCCCGCACGCCTGCGCGTGCGCAACGGGGGCGCGAGCGTGCACAACGGGCGCGCGCGCGTGCACGATAGCGGGAGCGTGCGTGTGCACGTTTTTGGCGCCAAAGCACACTTTAAAAGCCATTGCTGGACTCAAACACATTGCTGCCTGATCTGCAGTTTTGGAGTGAACTTACACTTGAAACCTGATCCTGAAACCTGATCCTGAAACCTGATCCTGAATTACTGACTGAACCTTGACCCGGCTTGTTGACTATCTGTATCTCTCTAATCCCTGACTCCGGCTTGTTTGACTACCCTTCTGATTGGACCCACCGTTGCCAGACCCACCTGCTTGCACCACGACTACGCTTCAGTTACCTGCATCTGAACCATCTGATTATCCGTTGTGACCCGGCTTGCCTGACCCTGCTGTTTCTTGCTTCCTATTTATCTGCTTTCTTCATCAGCTTGTTGCCATTGCAGTCGTATCACCTGTCAGGGTCGCTGACCCCCTCTTCTGCCTCAGTGCCGTCTGCACCTCCCCGCCAGAGAGACTCAGCCACCTACATCTATTCATCTCTGCATCGGCACTCCTACCCCGCTGTGCTCCGAGTCCGCTGTTCCCACTTCAGTGGCTCGTGAACCAGAGCCGTAAGAGAGGCCTCCTACAACCAGACTCTAAACATACCAGGTACGTAACAGTATCAGGCAGCCATGACAGAGTCTGCAGGAGTTGCCCCAGCGATGGAGGAGATATGCAAGCATCTATCATCCCTCACTCAAGCGGTTAAAAACTTGCAAGATGGCTACCTGAGATTGGAAGGACAGGTCCAGAACCTAGCCGTTCCTGGAGATGCCCCAGCATCTTCCACTAGGTCTTCATCAGCCGCTGCTGCTCCGTCTGTGGTAATGTTACCACCTGAACCCAGGGTTCCTATGCCCGAACGATTCACAGGGGATCGCTCTAAATTCCGGGACTTTCAGAACGCATGTCAGTTATATTTTGCCCTGCAACCCCGAACATTCTCACTAGAGGCCACGAAAGTGGGGTTTGTCGTTTCCCTGCTTCAAGGGGAACCCCAAAAATGGGCACATCGGTTGCTAGAGGATAATGGCCCTCAGACAGAGACTTTGCTGAACTTCTTCCAGACCATGGCCCAACTTTACGACGATCCCCAGAGGACTGCCACGGCTGAAACCGCTTTACTTGCACTTCAACAAGGCCGCCGAGCGGTCGAGGATTATGTAACCGATTTTCGTCGTTGGAGTGCAGATACTCAATGGAACAGCGCAGCTCTGCGCCACCAATTTCGCTTAGGCTTGTCAGAACCCCTGAAGGATGAACTAGCCCGCATTGGGGTACCTGAAACCCTAGACGAACTTATCACTAAGGCCGTGCAAATTGATCGGCGACTAAGGGAACGCCGGGCAGAGCGTTCTTCCCAACAAGGTCGCCCAGTATGGGTCACTGCTCGGGCCCCCTTACCCGCTTCTCGTTACCGACCACCTACTCCTCCGAATTCTACTGATCCGTCTATGGACACTTCGGAACCAATGCAATTAGGTGTGATGCGACCTACTCTCACTCCGGAAGAACGCACACGTCGTCGCCAGTTGAACCTGTGTCTCTACTGCGGCGAGGCCGGCCATTACGTGTATAACTGCCCCATCAAGATACGTAAGTTCAAGTCTTCAGCTCCTATTAATATTTCTGCCATTTCTGCCAACACCACCCACCTTGCTCTCTCCCTTTCGTTACAGCTTCCGGAAAAGACGGTGTTGGTCAACGCTATCGTTGATTCAGGCGCATGCAGCTGTTTTATTGATTCCACTTTTGCTGATCTCCATAATATACCTTTACGTAAAAAGGACTGTAGACTTTCTGTCTTTTTGGCCGACGGCTCACACATCAAGTCTGGTCAGGTAACACAAGAGACGCTTCCCCTACCTGCTACTACTTCTCTCCAACACAAGGAACTGTTAATTTTGGATGTCATTTCATCTCCTTTGTTCCCAGTAATTTTAGGCATACCTTGGCTCCGGCACACAACCCCCAAGTTGACTGGATATCTGGAAGAATCACCTTCCCTTCTTACTACTGTCAGGAACACTGCCTGCCCAGACCGTCCAACCCATCTCCTACCCTGATGTGTTTAAATGCCGATCCCAGTCTGCTTCAGTCCGTTCCAAAACCATATCATGGATTCCTTGATGTGTTTAGCAAGAAAGGAGCTGATTCTCTTCCGCCTCATTGGCCATATGACTGTCCGGTTGAGCTCCTTCCTGGGGCTGAGATCCCCTTTGGGCGGATTTTCCCACTTTCCGAGAAGGAACAGGACGCCCTAAAAATTTATCTTGATGAAAATTTGGATAAAGGATTCATCCGTCCGTCCACTTCGCCAGCAGGCGCCGGAATATTTTTTGTCACAAAAAAAGACCAAACTCTTCGTCCCTGTGTTGATTATCGGGAACTAAACAACATCACTGTAAAGAATCGCTATCCCCTGCCCCTAATACCCGAACTTTTTCAAAAATTACGATCTGCCGTTATTTTCACTAAACTGGACCTGAGGGGAGCGTACAACTTGATACGCATCAGGGACGGCGATGAATGGAAGACAGCGTTCCGCACAAGATATGGACACTATGAGTACTTGGTAATGCCCTTTGGCCTATGCAATGCACCTGCTACGTTTCAACACTTTGTTAACGACGTATTTAGAGACTTCTTAGACATCTTTGTCATTGTTTATTTGGACGATATCCTGTTTTTTTCCTGTTCCCTGGAAGAGCACCGAGTGCACGTCTGCAAGGTCCTGAATCGTCTCCGCCTGCACAGCTTGTATGCAAAAGTAGAGAAATGCGAGTTCGAGCGACTAACTATCCAATTCCTAGGTCTAGTGATTTCTCCAACCGGAATTGAAATGGATCCGAAAAAAGTATCCGCCATCCTAGACTGGCCAACACCCTTGGATAAAAAAGGGGTACAACGTTTTATTGGGTTCGCAAATTTTTATAGGAAATTTATTAAAAACTTCTCTACGATAGTGGCTCCCATTACTCAACTCACTAAGCAGAATCTTCGTTTCCGATGGAATCCTGAAGCTCAAAAGGCCTTTGATACCCTGAAGGGACTCTTTACATCCGCTCCAATCCTCAGTCATCCCAATCCAGCGTTGCCTTTCCTCCTTGAGGTAGATGCCTCTGAAGTGGCGGTAGGGGCTGTCATCTCACAACGCTCAGGGGACAAGGATTTAATGCATCCAGTAGGATTCTATTCCCGAAAGCTCTCCCCCGCAGAGAGGAATTACGACGTGGGGGATCGAGAACTGTTGGCAATCAAAACCGCCTTAGAGGAGTGGAGATACTTACTTGAAGGCGCTGCTCATCCTGTATTGATCTACACAGATCACAAAAATTTGGAGTATCTAAGGACAGCTAAACGGCTAAAACCTCGACAAGCCCGTTGGGCTCTCTTCTTTTCTCGCTTTTGTTTTCATATTACTTATCGACCTGGATCCAAGAATGTTAAACCAGACGCATTATCCCGAATGCATGACAACCCGAAGGACACATCCATTCCAGACACCATCCTTCCGGATGGCAACTTTCTACTTTTGCATACCGATCTGCTTTCCACGATCAGAGAAGCATCTTCCGAATCTTCCAAACCCCCCAATATCTTGTTAACTTCCAGAGACGGTTTATTTTGGAGAGGGAGTCAAGTTTTTGTACCGGAGAATACCCGAGTGGAAGTTCTAAAACTTCTCCATGACCACCCGTTAGCGGGGCACTTCGGAGTTCGTAAAACCCTCGAATTAGTGCGACGCACTTTCTGGTGGCCTGACTTAGAGGACTTTTGTAAGAAATATATCAACTCTTGCCCCATCTGCAATCGGAACAAGACATCCAGAAAACAAGCCTGGGGTCTATTAAAACCTCTACCCGTGCCCAATAGACCTTGGGAAATGATTGCAATGGACTTTATTGTGGAACTTCCCTGTTCAATCTTTGTGATTGTAGATCGTTTTACCAAGATGGCTCACTTCCTTCCTTTGAAAAATACACCTTCTGCTGCTGAAACTGCTCGCGTTTTTATCAAAGAAATCGTCAGGCTACATGGAGTACCTTCCAATATTGTCTCCGACAGAGGGGTCCAGTTTACCTCTCGGTTCTGGAAAGCCCTTTGTGAGAAGTTACAAATTAAGCTTTCTCTGTCTTCAGCCTACCATCCCCAAACCAATGGGCAAACCGAAAGAACAAACCAAACCTTAGAACAATATATCAGATGCTTTACAACTTTTTCTCAAGATGATTGGGTCTCGCTGCTACCTCTAGCAGAATTTGCATACAACAATGCCAAACACTCAGCTACCGGGCAATCCCCTTTTTTCTCTAATTATGGTTTTAATTTAACATTTTTGCCAGATTTCTTTTCAGAATCAGCAGTTCCAGCGGTTCAAGATATCTTGGAATTTTTTAAACGTAACAACCAGGTATTACGCGAAGCAATAACCAAGGCTCAAGCTGACGGCAAGAGATTCTTCGACAAGGGAAGAAGGGGAGAGTTGGATCTCAAACCGGATGATCAGGTATGGCTGTCCACAAATAACCTAAGATTACCTTGCCCGTCTAAGAAGTTGGCACCTAAGTTTATGGGACCCTTCCCGGTTAAGAGGAAAATTAATTTAGCCTCATATGAACTGTCTCTACCTAATTCCCTGAAAATACATCCTGTATTTCATGTTTCTCTACTCAAACCTGCAGCCCCTGATCCCTTCCCTAACAGAGGATCCAAGCCTCCTGAACCTGTCCAGATCGATGGTTGTGAAGAGTACGTAGTGGAAACTATATTGGACTGCAGAAAGCGACAAGGACAAAACCAATTTCTGGTCAAGTGGAAGGGGTATGGCCCAGAAGATAACTCTTGGGAACCTGAAGGTAATCTACACGCCAAGAAGTTATTACGTGCCTTTTTTCTTGCTCACCCAGACAAAAAGGCCCGACTGGGCATCCGGAGGCTGCCCCTTGGGGGGGGGCAATGTCAGGGACTTACCTCCCAGCCTCATCCATCCTCGTTTCTGAGGAAACAACAGGGTTCCTCCATGTTGACACACCGCAGCACTTCCCGCACGCCTGCGCGTGCGCAACGGGGACGCGAGCGTGCACAACGGGCGCGCGCGCGTGCACGATAGCGGGAGCGTGCGTGTGCACGTTTTTGGCGCCAAAGCACACTTTAAAAGCCATTGCTGGACTCAAACACATTGCTGCCTGATCTGCAGTTTTGGAGTGAACTTACACTTGAAACCTGATCCTGAAACCTGATCCTGAAACCTGATCCTGAATTACTGACTGAACCTTGACCCGGCTTGTTGACTATCCGTATCTCTCTAATCCCTGACTCCGGCTTGTTTGACTACCCTTCTGATTGGACCCACCGTTGCCAGACCCACCTGCTTGCACCACGACTACGCTTCAGTTACCTGCATCTGAACCATCTGATTATCCGTTGTGACCCGGCTTGCCTGACCCTGCTGTTTCTTGCTTCCTATTTATCTGCTTTCTTCATCAGCTTGTTGCCATTGCAGTCGTATCACCTGTCAGGGTCGCTGACCCCCTCTTCTGCCTCAGTGCCGTCTGCACCTCCCCGCCAGAGAGACTCAGCCACCTACATCTATTCATCTCTGCATCGGCACTCCTACCCCGCTGTGCTCCGAGTCCGCTGTTCCCACTTCAGTGGCTCGTGAACCAGAGCCGTAAGAGAGGCCTCCTACAACCAGACTCTAAACATACCAGGTACGTAACAGAACTTGACGAGGAAAACGATGCGTTTCGCCCGTCGAGTTCCTCGGTCGTGTGTATGAGGCTTCAGTCCTGCCCTGGACTCGGGAATCTGTCCTCAGCCTCTTTCTCTGTCTCAAAAGTCAGATATCAGGGGTCTGTTTAGGCCCCTGATATCTCACCAAAGCCCCCCAATGGTGCTCCTAAAAAAATATTGTAATAAAAAAAAAAAAAAAATGTAAAAAGTAATAATTTTACTGTAATGTCCCGTACACACGATCAGAAATTCCGCCAGCAGAAGTCCGATGTGAGCTTTTGAATGGAAATTCCGACCGTGTGTATGCTCCATCGGACTTTTGCTGTTGGAATTTCCGCCAGTAAAAGATCGAGAGCTTGTCTCTCAAATTTTCTAATGGAAATGGAAAATCTGATCGTCTGTAGCAATTCCGACGCATGTTCGGAAACAATTTGACGCATCCTGGGAAGCATTGAAATACATTTTCTCAGCTTGTCGTAGTGTACGTCACAGCGTTCTTGACGGTAGAACGTTCAGAGAACTTTTGTGTGACCGCGTGTATTCAAGCCAAGCTTGAGCGGAATTCCGTCGGAAAAAACATCCAAGGTTTTTCAGATGGAAAATACGATCGTGTGTACGCGGCATAGGGGGCTAAGGGGAAGAATGAATGTATTGAATTTGTAATGATGTGTGAGTTGCCATTCTCTTTGCTGTAAAGAGTATTAATGAAATCATATGGAAGCTAAAGAGAAATGTAAGAAATGTAAGGCCCCATACACACGATAGAATCCATCCGCTGAAAAATCCCAGCAAATGGGTTTCAGCGGATAGATCCTATGGTGTGTACACGCCAGCGGATCTGTTTCCGCGGATATATCTCCCCTGGGATGGATTCCAGCAGATCGAATATTCGCTGACATGCTAAACAAATCCATCTGCTGGAATCCATCCCAACGGATGGATCCGCTGGTCTGTATAGACTCACCGGATCCATCCGTCCGAAGGGATCCCCCGCATGCGTCGTAATGATTCGACGCATGCGTGGAATTCCTTATATGACAGCGTCCCGCACGTCGCCGTGTCATAATCGCGGCGACGGCGCGACACGTCATCACCAGAGGATTTCGGCGCAGATTTCAATGCGATGATGAGTACACTCCATCGCAGAGAAATCCGCTGAAATCCTTGAGAGGATTTATCCGTGGAAACGTTCCGCTGGAACGTATTCGCGGATAAATCCTCTCGTGTGTATGGGGCCTAAGTTGTAGAATGTTTTTTGATATTAAAAAATGAATAAAGAGATAACAAAAAAAGTAATAATAAAATAAAATAAATAGAAACTACTGACAACAGTCCTTGCCCACTGACACCATCAACTGTTCTACTGACACTGTCCATTGCCCTACTGCCCTATAGGCTGCGCACACCTATGTTCACCCCCCTTTACTCTGATACCCCTAACTAAAATCTAGTGGAACCAATTGCCTTCAGAAGTCACCTAATTACTAAATACAGTCACTCGAAGCTCGATTCAGGGCTTCCCCTGAACTTCCACCTCCTCTGCGGCTAATACGATTGCTTCTCCTCTTGGCCAATCAGGTCTCAGAACCCGTTTTCTGATTGGCCGGGAGGAGGATGGGGAAGACAATAGCGAATATTAATTTGCTATTGTCTCACAACTGGGTGGACTCAGGACGCAGTGTTTCCTGAGCCCACCATTTTTTAAGCCAATTAGAGCCCCGGGCTCTAATCATGTGCTTAAAAAAAAAAAAAAAAAAAAACTCATTGAAATCCATGTGTCCGGCACCCTGAATGTACTGTAGATTGGGGCCGGGCACATGGATTAGGGGGTGGCGCCCTTGCCCCCTGTATGAACGGGCTGCCACTGACCCCAACCCTGCAACAATAGACTCCACCCCAGCAACAATAGTTTCCCCACACAACATCAGACCCCCCACACAGCAACAATGGACTATTCACAACAAAATACCATCCCCAGCAACAAAAGATCCACCACAACAACATTAGACCCCCCCAGCAGCAACAACAGATCTCCCAGCAGCCAGCATCAATTGACCCTCCAGCAGCCAACAACAATAGATCTCAACCTCAACAGTAGATCCCTACCAGAAGCATAAGACCCCCACCCAGCAACAATAGTTCCCCCACCAGCAATTCTCACGCAAAAACAGCTCACCACCAGTGGTAATAGATCCCCCAGCACACCCCACGCCCCTTGCTATTACATACGTTCAGTGCTGGAGGTGCGTTCACGCTGAATAAAAGCCCTGCTCTGGCAGTAAAAAAGCTCCCTTTTTTGTATTTTCATCCGTTTTCTAAAACAATCTGCATAAAACTCATACATATACATAGAAAACGTTTATGTACATTAATGTATTGTTTATTATTTCCTTTTTTCAGACAAATGTCCTCGCCTTGAATAGATTTCAATTAAGGTAATTGACCAAGTAGCATTTATTGCATCTACCAGTAATATCAGGGCTCACCCTTGCCATCCTGAAATGCATAAAATTAACTGATATTTATTATGAATATTAACCTCTGAAATTACATCGGTGTCATGTGAACATAATAACATTCATTCATATCACTTGCTATCTAAGCAAGTTTTTGAGCCCTGCATATCTAATGATGTCCTCTGTGTACACAGCTCTCATCTCTTCTGCAAACATGTATCTAGAGGTGAGTGAATCCCACAAGTCAGGTTCATTCTTTTATTATTTAATCACACAAATATTATCTCTGTAAAGTATTTTAGCAAAATGTGGGGCGGGCATCGCATGATTATCATTGTATTGCTTATCAATGGGCTGCTGCAAAAAAGTGAGGCCTCGTACACACGACTGAACATGTCCGCTGAAACTGGTCCGCGGACCAGTTTCCGCGGACATGTCCGACCGTGTGTACGGCCTACCGGACAGTTTTCCGGCCTACCGGACAGGTTTCCAGCGGACAAAAGTTTCTTAGCATGCTAAGAAACTTGTCCGGTGGAAACCTGTCCGTCGGACATGTCCGATGGTAAGTACACCTAACCATCGGACCGAAATCCCCCGCATGCGCCGAAGTGATTCGACGCATGCGTGGAAGCATTGAACTTCCTGGTTCGCGCACGTCGCTGCGTCATCGTCGCCGCCACGTCGCCGCCATGTCACCGCGTTTTCTGTCCGCTGGGATTTTGGTCTGATGGTGTGTACACACATCAGACCAAAATCTCCCAGCAGACATGTCCGATGAAAACGGTCCGTGGACCGTTTTCATCGGACATGTCTGGTCGTGTGTACAAGGCCTTACAGTTGAACTGCTGTCCAACGCTGTATCCTGGCCCAGACCAAGGGCAGCACTTTGCAGGGGGGCAGCACGGAAAGAGTCTAGTGCCCCCATAAAGCAGCGGTACTCAGTGGCGGTTGGTGCTCAAATTTTTTTTGGGGGGGGGCGCAAACGAAAATAAATAAATAAACAATTGCAGCCTCACTGTGCCCATCAAATGTAGCCACTGTGCCCATCAAATGTAGCCACTGTGCCCATCAAATGCAGCCACTGGGCCCATCAAATGCAGCCACGGTGCCATCAATTGTCACCACTGTGCCATGCCATCAAACACAGCCACTGTGCCATCAATTGTCACCACTGTTCCATGCCATCAAACACAGCCATTGTGCCATTTACCACTTGAGACCCGCGTGCTGTCAGAGGAGAGGAGACCTATCTGTGTCCCTTGTACATAGGGACACAGCATCAGTCACCTCCCCCAGTCACCCCCTCCCCCCACACAGTTAGAACACACCCAGGATACACATTTAACGCCTTCCTCACCCCCTAGTGTTAACCCCTTCCCTGCCAGTCACATTTATACAGTAATTAGTGCATTTTTATAGCACTGATCGCTGTATAAATGTGAATGGTCCCAAATTTGTGTCAAAAGTGTCCGATACATCCGCCGCAATATCACAGTCCCAATAAAAATCGCAGATCGCCGCCATTACTAGTAAAAAAAAAAATAATAAAAAAAAAACATAATTCTGTTCCCCATTTTGTAGGCGCTATAACTTTTGCGCAAACCAGTCGCTTATTGCGATTTCTTTTTTTTTTTTTTACAATAATACGTCGAAAAATACGTATCAGCCTTAACTGAGAAAAAAAATATTTAAAAAAAAAAAAAAATTGGGATATTTATTATAGCAACAAGTAAAAAATATATATATATTTTTTAAAATTGTCGCTCTTTTTTTGTTTATAGCGCAAATACATGGTATGATCAAATACCACCAAAATAAAGCTCTATTTGTGGGGAAAAAAGGACGTCAATTTTGTTTGGGAGCCACGTCGCACGACCACGCAAATGTCAGTTAAAACGACGCAATGTCCCGGAAGCTGAAATTTCGCCTGGGCACGAAGAGGGTTTATGTGCCCAGTAAGCAAGTGGTTAATTGTCACCACTGTGCCATCAAACACAGCCACTGTGCCATGCCATAAAACGCAGTCACTGTGCCAAACCATCAAACACAGCCACTGTGCCATCAATTGTCACCACTGTGCCATGCATTTTTACCATCCCTGTCTCAATGCAGAGATTTCCCTTCTATTCCTGCCCCAAAGCCAAACAGGAAGTAAGAACAAATCTATGCAAATTAAGGGAATCCATTGCCCCCCAGGCCCTCAGAACTAGTGTCCCCACTCGGAAATTTCAAGGCGGGTCTTAAACAGCAAGGGGAGTGGCATTGGCAGGAATGGGTGGGTCATATTTAAATTAGGGGGTGCACGAGTTTAGTAAGGCCAAGGGCAGCACGAAACCTAAATACACTACTGCTTCCAGCTATTGGATTGTATGCAGCCAGTGTTCAGCTTTTTTCAGGTTTGAGGATGTCAGCGCCAACAGGGCCACCCATTGAGCGTAAATTGTTAGCACTATGTAAATACCTATAATAATAACAGTAATAAAACCGGTATTTTATTTAAATAAATGTATCATTTCAACTACCTGTAACATCCCCGAACGTTTCACAGAATGGAGTTCTTTTATAAAGACGAATGTTAAATTGGGAATTGAAAATAAATCACATCAATAGCCTACATATTATATTACTATGTCTTCCCCGCTGCCGCTGCTCCTTACATTTTGGTTTGTATTACACAATTGCGTATTGATGGCTGTAAGCCACGCCCATTTCTGCAGAAAAAAAAACAAGAGCAAGGCTCAATAGTTCATGTCAGCTTTCCATTAATGCACATATAAAAACTTCAATAAAGGGTCCTCATTCTCCGTAAATGAGTTTATGCCTGCCATCCCCGCACTGTCAGCACAAACTAAATGGACTACATAAATAAGGCTATTGCTAGTATATAGTTACTGTGTAATCTTTTTTATTTTCTTCTACCCAGATCCAGTTATACTTGCACAGAGCAAAGTAGCATTCCGTGACATACACGCAGTGTAATTGCATTCTCTTAATGGGTATTGTGTGACTAATGCGATCAAATGCCAGTGCCAAACACCTGCATTTAATTGGTTGTAAAAAATGGTTTATTACCCATTGGATACACAAAGCAGAAATATAATTAGCCATTTCTAAAAGGCAAGTCAATGTTTTTCATCACCTGGACCCTTTACGACATCAACGTCAATCATATGCCATTCGGCATTGACTGGTTTGTAGGAAGCATGAATGGCGGGGGGGGGGGGGGGGAGTCGGTATCTGGGATTTCAGGTAATACATGCAATAGGATGGCTTGTGTAATACGAGCAAAGCTTTTACAATACCAGAAAATGCTACAATCAGGTGTTTTCATTTTACCAGGCATTTAATAAAGGTTCTAGTGCCTACAATCAGGTGTTTTAAAAAGTCTTTAAGCTGAAGTTTTTTTTAGAGTTTTTTCCCTATTGAGAAATTTTGACACCTATATATGTGTTTAGCTCATATGCATCTAAAACGTTTGGTTGCAGTTAAAAAATAGATGTAGTGGCAAGTCAAATATTAATTTTCTGCTTAACCAAGGAATCGTAATTCTGTGGACTACTGTGGAAAATGTTAGGCATGTATAAGTAATAAATACATAATTTTATTATTATGCTCAGTAACAGCCTAATTATACACTTTAATAAATTATGTCCATTTATAAATCCAATGACATCATCACATCTGTTGTTACAGATGTTTATTTTACTGTTAAAAAAAAAAAAAACTCCACTTACTAATTCACAAAAGGTCTAGGGAGTGATCTTGGGTGTTGAGGCTAAAAACTGCAGACTTTAAGCAGCTTTGTAAGTTTTGGTAGTTCTTTGTGTCCTATAGCAAAGTCCTTTCTTGTATTAAGAGAGGTATGGACTCCAGAGAGAGAGATATAATTTTGCCCCTGTGCAAATCATTAGTAAGACCTCATCTGGAATATGCAGTTCAGTTTTGAGCCCCAGTTCTCAAAAAGGATATCAGGGAACTGGAGAAAGTGCAGAGAAGGACAACCAAACTGATAAGAGGCACGGAGGAGCTCAGCTATGAGGAAAGATTGGAGGAACTGAATTTATTCTCTCTTGAGAAGAGGAGAATTAAGGGGGGATATGATCAACATGTACAAATATATAAGGGGTCCATATAGTGAACTTGGTGTTGAGTTATTCACTTTATGGTCAACACAGAGGACAAGGGGGCACTCTTTACGTCTAGAGGAAAAGAGATTTCATCTCCAAATATGGAAAGGTTTCTTCACAGTAAGGCCTCGTACACACGACTGGGTTTCTCTGCAAAAAACAGCAAGAAAACCGATTCTTGCCGAGATTCCCGTTCGTGTGTATGAGGCATTCAGGTTTCTCGTCTGGAAATCTGGCCAGAATCTCAACGAGAAAAAAAGAGAACCTGCTCTCTTTTTTCTTGTCAAGATTCTCGTTTGCCTGTTTCCAGACGAGAAACCCGAGAGTGTGTATACTTACCTGTCGCCGTGGAAACCCGCGTATGCTCGAAATGACTTTGAACCATGCGCGGTAGCTTCCACGGCATAGGTAGGGTGAAGCAAGATGGCGGTGACGGCATCTAATGTGACGAGCGCATGCTCATCATACGAGATTATGTCACCGCGTTCTTTCCTTTCAAGAGAACCGTGGTTCTTTTGAAATGAAAGTCAGTACACTCGGGCGGCAAGAGTTTCTTGCCAAGAATCTCGTCAGGGAAAACGATGGGTTTTTCCTGATGAGATTCTCGGTCGTGTGTACGAGGCCTAAGAGCTGTGAAAACGTGGAATAGACTCCCTGCAGAGGTGGTTCTGGCCAGCTCAGTAGATTGCTTTAAAAAAGGCCTGGATACTTTCCTAAATGTACATGTAGCGCTACCCCGCAGGAGCCGCTGATTTGTTATTGGGATTGGCATATTGAGTTACCTTAATGTGGCATATGGGTTCAGTTGGAGAACAAAGCAGTGAGCGAAGGTCCAGACAGTGAATAAAGGTTTTCCAATGCTTTATTTCCAGGCCAAACACAGCCAACATCAACATCAAATGGGAAGAGCAGGTTGATGAAGAAAAGGGGAGAACCTTGCAGTGTCAGGCCCGGATATTAATTGAGCAGTCCTTGCTCAATAGAGTACCAAATTATCATTCGTCGCCACTCTAGTTGGAGTGGGTAAAGTGCCCGCGGACAGACCCCTCTCACAAGCCTGGCAGCCAAAGTGTCACTTAGGATTTGCTGGGAGGAACAGATCTCTCTCTCAGACCTGGCTCTAGGGCCTCTGCCACAGGCCAATTACTTTAGGTGAGCTAGATAGATAAATGGAGCGAATCCTCCCAGTAGGTTCTAGCATAGGTCACCAGATGACAGCAAAACGTACCTGTCAACATTCCGGTCACCAGATCCCCGATTGGTTCGTTCAAGCCCTGTTGGACAACCTGCCTCCGGGTTCCCCTCAAGCCGACCCCCCAATCAAACGGCACCCAGCCTGGGATCCTTTCAATAGAACTGGGGACCCAGTAAGTCACTGGAGTCCCCTTTTACCTCCGGATGAGGGTTTGTGTAGCCTGCAATTCTGGCCTGGTGGGCCACGCTGGCGGGGTCCATGGATGCGCGCACCCTGAAGGTGGATGCCGCACCTGGAACCAGGACCCAGCGAAAGTTGCCTAGCACATGACACCAGATATACCCTCCCCCAGCATGGCCCGCAAGTGAAAAGCTCCTCTAATTGGCTGCTGGGAAAAGTTGCTCCGCCAGAACCCCTCTGGTGCCAACTGCTGGCCAGGGATGGTATTGCATCCCTGGAGCACAGACTGACCCAGCGGACGTTCCGGGAGTGACAGAAGTCCCAATTTTAGCAAATTGTGAATGGGAGAAAAATAACTCTCCCATTCCCCACTAACTTTAGCGTAGTGCCCATACTGAAAGTAAGGGGGCGCTACATACATAATATAACTGGGTACTGACATTTATAGGTAAAGTTGATCCGGGGAAAATCCAATTGCCTCTCGGGGGATCAGGAAGGAATTTTTCCCTTTGCTGTAGCAAATTGGATCATGCTCTGATGGGGTTTTTCGCTTTCATCTGGATCAACTGTGGGTATAGAATTAGGTATATTGGATTATACTATATTTTCTATTTTATTTACTGTATGGTTGAACTAGATGGACTTGTGTCTTTTTTCAACCTGACTAACTATGTAACTATATGGTATCCTGTAAGTTTCCTAGAGCAGACGTCAAGACACCCAAAATAAAGTTATACTTCAGTAGAGGGACCTTACCCACTTGCTGACCAGGCCTTTTCTGGATTTTTTTACCAGTTTAAATTTGTATTTTATTCTAGAAATTTACTTAGAACCCCCAAACATTATATACATTTTTTTAACAGAGTTCTTAAAACGGTGATCGCTGCAATTTTTTACATCATTATGTCACACAGTAAGCTTATCCTGGTAATCTTTTTTGTGCTGAGCTCCTTACTATACTAAACATTTGCTGTATCACAGTTTTGCTGTTTTAATTTCTGTACTGTTTTTCTTTCTTTCTTTTTTTTGTCTTAATAAAAATGTTTCTGTTAAAAAAAAAAGACATACAATATCAAAGTGCTACAACCTTATCTTTAAAAATAAGGTCATATGATCCTATTGTGTTTCTTACTATTTTGAAAGATGCAGACTAGGTGCATGGTTGGCTAAAGAGGTTCAGATTGGTAAAATGTGATGTAGACACAAGGAGGGGGTTTGCCTTGCAAATTATTCAATGCTATCATCTTCTATAGGCAGAGGTGAAAATGCACTGGTATTAATGAAGCGGTTCTGACTCCAGCACACTCTAAACCTTGGTGGACCCAGAAATAGAAAAATTGCTACCATTTTATTGGCACTGAGAACTAGGTCCTCATTTGTCAAAAATACTGGCTGCAGAACAATACTGTCAAAAAAAATAACTGGTTAAGGTTTTAAGGTTCATTTAGTGGGATTGTCTCAAAATTGCCTCAAAATATCTGTCTAAAATGAAACAATTTTGGACAGATATTTATAGGATAATACATATTTTAATAGTTAAAAAGATACAAAAAAAATCCAAAAGAAGCATTATTGAATTTAAGACCTCCCAATTGCGGAAAAAATATATTTCAACTTTTAACATTCCTGTTCACGTCAACCAAAAAAACTCTGGGGAAGGCTTGGTGGTCCTCCATACCGAATTACACCCAAGTCAACAATAAGATGTGGTATAGGTCCAGTGAAAAACATGCTACCATCCTTCTCGTAAATCCCATAAATTTGGAAAAATGTGGTCTCCTTGGATCAAATCCTATCTTCCAAAAGACTTTGATAGTTCCTTGTTATGCATATAAAGCAAAGAATTGCTTAGATTAGCGTCCACAAGCTCATTCCTCGTGTAGATTTGCCTCCCCGGTTGCTCCTCCATTTATATCGTTTCTCTTTCCTTCTTTTCCATTCTTCTCTTTCCTTTCGTATCTTGTTAATTGATCTCACAGCAACATTTATACATTTATCTATAATAAAATATCACTACAATATGTATAAATCCACAATTTATATTGGCTTTTAAGCCTTAAGTACCATTTATACTGTAAATTGATTTACAATTGATAATATGATAAGCATATTATCTATATTCATAGCTACTATTGTTTAAATGTCTCGGTATGCATCTTCTTTTCCTGTATTGTTGTTTAATATTTTAATAAAAATGTGTTGAACCTTGAAAAAAAAATATTAAAGAAAAGGATTGCTACATTGACTTTCAGTTTAAGGCATCCATGTTTTTATTTTTTATTTTTATGGCTTGCATTTGATCAAAGCAAACATGTGTATGGGAATGTGAAGAAGCTCAAAGCAGCTCATAAGGTAAACAGAATCACCTTTCAAAAAACCCAGAAGCATGTAAAACCCAGCTGCATTTGCTAATTTTCACAACCCTTTACGGAGATAATCATCAAATGCAGCAGGAGACAGAGACTGTCAATAACCGCTATACAAGTAAATGATTGTGTTCTCTTTTAATGCATAAAGCTGTGACATAGGGTACACCATTCATGGTCAGGATGCTTGCTGCCACGGTCACCAGCAATATTTCTGCTCCATGTCACATTATGATATTAATTTCTCTAAAAGTTACAGCCATGGCCTGGTATTGAAGAAGTTCTAGCCATTACCTAGCTAGTAGCACCAGCTCTAGTCATTATCTGACTGGTGAACCTGTATAATACTTTGGGTTTCCACTCAGGCCTCTGTAGCTGTATCTGATGGGCTTCGCTGTGGGTGCAGGCTGGGTAAAAAAGTTCTGTCTTGACTCTATGCAGACTCTAGAAAGCTACAGACAAGACCTGAATGGTAGGTCAAGTTCTAGCCATGATCTGAATAGTAGCACAAGTCCTAGACATGATATGGCTAGTAGCACAGGTTCCAGGCATGACCTGCCTAGTAGCACATGTTCTAGCCATGAACTGGATAGTAGATCAAGTTCTAGCCATGATCCGAATAGAAGCACAAGTCCTAGACATGAAATGGCTAGTACCACAGGTTCTAGCCATGACCTGCCTAGTAGCACAAGTTCTAGCCATAAACTGGCTAGTAGATCATGTTGCAGCCATGACCTGAATAGTAGCACATGTTCTAGCCATGATCTGGCTGGTAGCACAGGTTCCAGCCATGACCTGCCTAGCAGCACAAGTTCTAGCCATAAACTGGCTAGTAGACCAAGTTCCAGCCATGACCTGAATAGTAGCACATGTTCTAGCCATGATCTGGCTGGTAGTCAGAGGCATTGCTTGAAGCTTGTGGGTCCTGATGCAAAAGTTGACCTATCCCCACCCCCCCCCCCCATTACCACCCACCACTTCCACCGTGCGGGCAGATACATCCACCGCACGCCAAGATACTCAAAGTGGCTTAAGAGTTTTGAGTTTCCAGAGTTCCTCTTTACATCGGAGAATAGGGAAGCCCACTGGAGAATCAGAGGACAGGGATCACCCCTGACAGGTCACTTGGCAGAGCTCCTTTTCCATCCCAGCACTGTATGCAGCCCTTCAGGGGCCCCTTAAGGAGGTGTTAAGGGATTTGTTTTAGCAATATCTGAAGGTTTTTCTGTCAGTGTTGGCAGGTGTTAGGGGAAGTTCACCTCCCGGAGGTGTGTGTCTTTTCCCCAGTTTTCAGGGAAGTGGGGTAAACAGACATCCCCGGGTGGGGGAGGGAACAGAAAACCCCAGCTGGTTACTAGGAGACACTGAGCGGTGTCTTACCTCCCCAGTGACATTGGTTCCATCGTGGCTATAGGGCAGCACTCTCCTCCTCTTGCCTCGCTAAGCTTGGTTACCATTCCATGTTGCCAGCACACAGCACAGACACTTCCCTATCCTTGGCTGTTCTCCCCTCATGCTCCTCTTCAGTCAGGAAATTCCTCACAGCTTCTCCCCAGCCAATGAGATTGAAGGGGTGTGGACTGTGAAAGGCAAAGTAGAAGCCCAGTACTGGAACGTGGCTGTGTGGGCCCTAGGGCAGATCGGAGCTGGACTTTGTGGAGGATATGATAATATGACAGTGAGGCTGCAGGGGCCCCCTGGAGCTAGAGGCGGGGTTGTGATTGTGACCCTTGCAACCCCTTATGCTACACCCATGCTGGTAGCACAGGTTCCAGCCATGACCTGCCTAGCAGCACAAGTTCTAGCCATGAACTGGCTATTAGATCAAATTCAAGTCCTGGCAAGTAGCACGAGTTTCAGCCATATCATCATAACCAGGCTAAGGCCCATAGTAACGTGCTTCGATTCATTTTTAATGAGTTTCATATTCCTATAAAAGTCCATGGAAATTCAAAACCCACTTGAAACTGATCAAACGCAGGCCAGAAAAAGGTCAACTGCATGTCAAATGCAAATGTCAGTGAAGTCTGAATGATTTCAGAATGAACAATCTCAAACTCAACACAAGTCTGAAGACTTTTGACACAAGCCCTTAGTCTACCTGTAGTACCTTTCTTCCACTGTTGAGTTCCTCCACCCCTGATGGCCACCATTATGGACATTCCTTCTGGCTGTACAATAACTTAAACTGTAAAGAATTTATTCCAACCCTGATCCAGTATGTAGATATATTTTTTTCACGATGATGAGACTCCTAATAATGTAGCTAAATTTAATTATTTTATACTATTACAAGCTTTATGTCCTAATTGTAAAATTTGCATGAATGGTTAAAAAACTGTTAAGAAAAAAGATTTGTTCCCGTAAATTTATAAATGTATGCTGACTTATTTCCAAGGGAATAGATGAAAGCATAACAAAGCAGTCTGGGCTTCTCTAGCACGTTACCAAAGAGTTTCAGATATATGAAATGATGGGGCTTTTAAACCTCTTTGGGTCCCATGTGTAATTAACACAGTCTGGAAGGACTACTGCTTCCAACAGCTATAAAATTGAACAACCTAAATGGTGTTTGTGAAAATATGTGTGAAAATTCACAAGTCTGCATATTTTAGGAAAATCAGATGTTTACCAACCTTCCCGTAGATAGATCTACAAAATATATTTGTTATCTGGATGGTGGATTTTAGGCTGATCAAGTTTGTGAGATATTCAAAGTGTAACCTATTTTCAGATCTACATAATTTAAAGGGCAGCTACAATTTTTCTTTATGGCTTCAAAAGCATTATATTTAGGAGCTCTCCCTTAAAGGAATAAAAAAGATTGTTATCTACAAATAGGAACCTCTGACCTTTTATGTGTGAGATTTTTTTTTTTTTTCAAGGAGGTTTAAACTGCAGTAGAAGTCGCCCATTCCTTGTATGTCAATAACCCATCTTTCAAATACAGTAAAAAATATATATATTTTATGTGACCGTGTTGGTCTTGCTCAATATTGTGAGTGGATTTACTAAAGCCAAATAGACTGTGTACTTTGTAAGTGCAGTTGCGTTCATTTTCCCCAGAGCTTAGGGAATGTGGTAAAGCTCTGCTGATTTCCATAATCCCATCATGTGCAAGCAAATCTGTGTGGTTGTGCACTGTGCGGGGCGCCGGACCAAACAGGTCTCTACCAGGTCTGTCATCCCCTCACAGGCATGTGACCACATCCCAAGGTTCCAATTGGCCAGTATTATATTGTGCCCAGGGCGCAGAGCACTACGCCCAGAGCACTCACACCCTGCGATACCAGTGAAAAACAGCCGACAGCCGACTTCCCGGACAATCAGGACAGGAAGACCCAGGACCCAGAAATAAGACCGGTTGAAGACAGAAGCCATGGTGCTGGGCACCAGGGGAGCCATGACAGCTGGAGGGCTCAACCTTAGGGTGAGTGCAGACCTGGAGGCGCCCACCCATGCCCCCTTAAAACCCTCCAACAACAGACGCCACTGCTAGCACATTATCTCTCAACCAGGATTCTGTGTGAACCAAGGGGACCTTCCAGAGGTTTCCAGGGGTTCCTTAAAGGGTCACTAAAGGATTTTTTTTTTTAGCTAAATAGCTTCCTTTACCTTACTGCAGTCCTGGTTTCATGTCCTCATTGTTCGTTTTTGCTCTGATGTTGCTGTAATTCTGCTCTGTTCTGGACACTTCCTGGTTGTCTGTTTCCTTTGGACCACATTACTGGGAACTTCTAGTTTCGTTTTCAAACCCTCACTTCTCTATGGCTCTATACAGCACAGAGGCAGCATAACATGCAAAAACGAAACTGAAACTAAAGGTAGATTATATGATTGTTTTTTTATCTATTTTTAATCGTTTTTAAAAGGAATCAGTTAAAGAGGGGGTTCACCCTAAATAAAAAAAAAAAATCTAGCATTAAATCAAGCATAGTAGCACGAGCTACAGTATGCCTTTATTTTATTTTTTGGCCCCGTACTCACAGTTTAATCCCGTAGTGAAGTTTCAGACTCCACTCGGGGAATGGGCGTTCCTATGCATAGGGAAGATGATTGACGGCCGGCTATGGCGTGTCACGCTTCTCCGGAAATAGCCGAAATAGGACTTGGCTCTTCACGGCGCCTGCACCTAGTCTGTGCGCAGGCGCCGTATAGCGTCGTGAAGAGCCGAGACCTACTCCGGCTATTTTCGGGAAGCGTGACGCGCCATAGCCGGCCGTCAATCATCTTCCCTCTCCATAGGAACGCCCATTCCCCGCAGGGAGTCTGAAACTTCACTATGGCATTAAACTGTGAGTACGGCGCCAAAAAAATAAATAAAGGCATACTGTAGCTCGCGCTACTATGCTTGATTTAATGGTAGATTGTTGTTATTAAGTGTGAACCACAGCTTTAACTATTATGTCTCTATACCCTGTAAACAGTCATTTGAGAAAAAAAAATGTTTCCTTTACAACTCCTTTAGGCCGTGGTTGCTTGACTTCCAATGTGATGATATCTGCATAGTACCAGTGTCAATGACACTTTTTACGCTGGGTAGACCCAGGTGGTAGGCACCCAAAGGGAAAACTCAGCAAATCAGTGGTTGAGAATGTGGAGTATATTCATAGTAATTTGATACAACAATTGAGTCTCTTCAACAGTAATAACTAAGCAGCAAGACTTACACAGGAGACGGTACTCCTCCAAAAGAATGGAAGACTGAGGCCAGGGGTACCTGACACCGAAGTGGGAGCAAGGCAGATGCAGTACACTCAGTAACAGAGAAGTCTCCAAAGTACTCAACACTCAATAACAGAGAAGTCTCCAAAGTAGTATATGCCAATCTCTACTTTGTCCCTCCTCCTCTACAACCTGACCCTGTGTTGGGTTCACTCTCACTGGCCAGCGGATTCCTGTCCCTAACCTCACCACATGCAGAATGCGCACCAACTTTTTGCAAGCTCTGCCCTCACTAAAGATAGATGAAGGAGTCACCCAGGCAAAAGTGTCCATTCGAACAGCATTTCACCTAGCGACTCATACATGGGCGTCTGAAGAACCTTTTACGGGGGGCATCATTTTAGGGTCACCCATGCACCGCCCCTTTTCGACAATGTCATTATCACATTATCATGGTCAGAGACTGCAGACGTAGTACAGTCCCTAGGATAAGTAATGGATAATAGCTCACAGGCCCTCTTACCAGTCCCAGCAAAACTACAGCAGAGATCCCTGGACGATTGCTTACTCTGAGTTCCCAGGGGGTGATTATGGTCAGTAGTGTAGCATGTCTGTACCCCGGCAGTGGCTCAGTCTTTCTCTCTCTGGTGGTGCTGAGTAGTGTGGCTCTCTCTGGTGGCACTGGGGAAGTGTGGCTCTCTGTCTGGTGGCATTGGGCAGCGTGGCTCTCTCTCTGGCTTCCGCCCAGCACACACCTCTTTCTTGGTCCTGTAGCACTCACTCCTTTAGCTTTTTTCCAGGCTGCAGTCTCTCAATCTCTCTCTTGATCATGCTGTAGCCTCCTTCCTGTGGAAAATGGGGCTGCCAATCTTGGGGACTACATGTCCCATGATGCTCTCCTCTCCTAGTCTCTTTTGATTGGCCCTCTGTTATGGCCAATAGAGCGGGCAGGAATGAACGGAGTGGACAGGAAGCTGGGCGGGGGACCTGGTGAGAGCCGCATTCTCCTCTCTCTGACAGGAGAAATGGGGGCGAGTGGGGGAAACCTCTGACAGCCCACAGCTCGCCTTTCTCTTGAAACAGCGCCGCTGAGTTCTCTGCTGGACTGAGCAGGGAAACAAGCCCCCAGTCACACTACACTGACAGTACCTTGATGGTGTCAGCCCGCTGGCTGCCCACACCCCCATAGCGATGCCACTGTGCTGAATGTGCCGATCCGATCCCTGATTCCAGGGGGGGAAACTTGATCCCCCTTGCCCCTACCTGGGGAAGCCCATGGACTTATACGGAGGCCTTAGAGGAATGAGTATTCTTTCTGTCCTCCCCTCTCCCTACAAGGTGGATACAACAGCGCCACATGTGTCGGGAGGTCAACCTGCACCTGCCTACAACTTGAAAGAGCCAGTGGCATAACACCAAGATCTGAACTGTATATACGGGTAGTATTCTAACCTCAACTGCAAAGGAAGCCTTCCCCCCACTGGCCACCAACAAATTGTTTTTAGCAGTTCACCTAGAATTATTTCAAGGGTGCCTCCAAGGTAAATGGTTAAGCAAGGCTGCTCTGGAATATGAAAAGAAACAATAATAATAATGAAGCCCAGTAGGGATACAGTGACCTCTTCCTGATCTGTATGTGGAAAGGAGCCAAAAGGCACAAACTTCTATAGGGTAATCCCACGTTGAGTCTTTCAGAGATGTGAGAAGCAAGCAAATGATTCAACCTAAAAAAAAAAATAGTTTTGAATAGAGTTCTACTTTAATACAAATTATAGGCATGTGCAAAAGGGAAACATTTGTTTTGTTTCGTTTTAATTCGTTATTTATTTAATTTCGTTAAGTTAGATTCATTACATGTGTTAAATTTGTTTTCGGAATTTGTTTGTTTTCGACCGAATTCGAAAAATCCGGTCAAATTTGAAAATATTTCGACCGGATAAGATAATATTTCGACCGGATTCGAAAACAAATTCTATTCGAATCGAATTCGAAAACAATTCGATTCCAAAACAAATTCGAATGAAAATTGAAAGCAAATTTGAATCAAAATTTAAAAAATATAAATCGATTTCTAAAAAAGAATACAATAAAATAGAATATAAAATAATAAACCAATAGAATGAAAATCAAAGAATAGTAAAGAACAGAATGGAATTTAATAGAATGTAATCAAATACAATAGAATATGACCTGGCTTCTTCTATCTATCTTCTATCTATCTTCCATTTTCTGAAATCCGAAATTCATATAGAATGAACTCAAATTTGAATAGAAAAATATTAGAATAGAGCAGAATAAAATATATTTATATATATAATATATATATATATATATATATATATATATATATATATATATATATATATATATATATATATATATATATATATATATATATATATATATATATATATATATTATTATTCTACTCTTCTAATATTTTTCTATTCGAATTTGAGTTCATTCTATATGAATTTCGAATTTCAGAAGATGGTTATATATATAAATGTAATTTATATATATATATATATATATATATATATATATATATATATATATATATATATATATACATATATAATTACATTTATGTATATATAACCATCTTCTGAAATTCGAAATGCATATAGAATGAACTCAAATTTGAATAGAAAAATATTAGAATAGAGCAGAATAAAATATATTTATATATATATATATATATATATATATATATATATATATATATATATATATATATATCTATATATATATATATAGATATATATATATATATATATTATTCTACTCTTCTAATATTTTTCTATTCGAATTTGAGTTCATTCTATATGAATTTCGAATTTCAGAAAATTCCATTCTGTTCTTTACTATTCTTTGATTTTCATTCTATTGTTTTATTATTTTATATTCTATTTTATTGTATTCTTTTTTAGAAATCGACTTATATTTTTTAGATTTTGATTCAAATTTGCTTTAAATTTTCATTCGAATTTGTTTTCGAATCGAATTGTTTTCTAATTCGATTCGAATAGAATTTGTTTTAGAATTCGATCGAATTCCGTTCGCGAGTTTTCGATTCAAAAACGTTTGTTCGGATTCGGTTAAATTAGTTAATATTACAATTCGGGAATTCGTATGCATCCGAATGTCCGAATAATGAAAAATTTGTCCGAATTTCGATTCGGAACGAAACGAAATGCACATGCCTAATAAATTATTATATCACTATTGATGTCGGGTTCCCTATAAGAAACAATAATCAAATGTGTTCTTGCTCTGTATTTTACCAGCAAGAAGAAATATCCATGAAGCTGAACATTGCTGCACTCGCCGTGGCTCATATTCAGATACTTCATCCATAATTACTCGGTCAGATCACAAGCCAAAAGAACATTCACTGCTTTCAAAGTCATTTGGCATTAAAAAAAAAAAAAAAAAAAATACAAGAAAAATCAAAGTTATCATTAATCTCGCAAGTAGTCTTTGTCTCAGCTGCCAATAGAATAATCCATCCCAGGGTGAACATCACGCCAGTTCACATCTGCTGAAAAACTCACTGTTATCTGTCTTTCATTAAAGTGAATCATCGGAGAACAACCCCATGAGTGGCAAGACCGTGCCATAAATAATCATTGACATATTGTCAAAATGTCCAGCCCACAACACTCGTAGTAGCCACAAACAATGTTTACTGACAGATGTTTGAAACCTCTGGGTCCTAGAAATTAGACAGGACAACCATCAGTGAGAACACATTGGAACTGTATGTTTCATGAATCTGCTTCATTTTAATTGTATGGATATTCATGTTGTCATGTCTTCTCTCGGCTATAATGTTTTTTTAGTTATGGGTAAATAGAACCATGTTGTTTTTAAAAATGTTTTTTTTTTTTTGTACTGTACAGACTTTAACATTCCAACACATCATTCCAAGCCTCTGACATGACGCCCATTATTAGGACAAAGGTCGGTTTTATACAAGATGAGTAGCACTGGTAGATCTTCCCGTAGGAGCATTTTGTTTTAGCGCTGATAGATCTGAAACCCAATATGGTAAGTTTGAACTTTTAGAAGATAAAACAGAACTAAACTCTCTCGGTCAACATTAAATATTTTTAATCCGTATGCTGCTAGAATTACTAAATAGATAGGAAGGTATATTATATTTACTTGTTTAAAGTGGTTGCAAATAGAGTTGAGCGGACACCCGGATGTTCGGGAACCCGAACCCCATTGTAGTGCGGTTCAGGAGAGGAGGGGGCCGGACTCTTTCCCCCCCTCTTTTCTGCGGCCGGCCAGGTCAACGTGCTCGGATAACTGGTCTGGTTATGGATATTTAGGGGGAACCGCACGTCATTTTTGTTTTAAATTGACGGCGGGGTTCCCCTTAATATCCATACCAGACCTAAAGGGTCTGGTTATTGAATTTGCGGGGACCTCCGCGCATTTTTTTTCCCGAAATCCGATCCCGGACCCAAACCGTTTCCAATTTTTTGGGTTCGGGTCCGGGTTCGGGAAAAACCCAAAGTCCGTACCGAACCCGAACTTTACAGTTCGGGTTCGCTCAACCCTAGTTGCAAAGGCTAAAGTTTTTTTATCTTCATGAATTCTATGCATTAAGGTAAAAACCTTCTGTGTGCTCCTCCCCCTCAGCCCCCCCCCCCAATATTCACCTGAGCCCCCTCTCTATCCAGCGATGTGCACCTACGTAATGTATGTGTAATCAAGGGCGTACCTACAGCATTTGGCACCTGGGGCGGATCCTATATCTGGCACCCCCTGCGTTAAAATGTAAAAACATCCCACTGTGCCCCCTGCATACCTCTGCATCCCCCAATATCTCTGTCACTATTGTGTACCCCCCCTTTCCACAACTGCACCTCTGGACCCCTTTACATTACACAGCAACCTGCACCTCTAGACCCCTTTACATTACAGAGCACTCTGTACCTATGGACCCCTCTACATTACACAGCAACCTGCACCTCTAGACCCCTTTACATTACAGAGCACCCTGTACCTCTGGACCCCTTTACATTACACAGCACCCTGCACCTCTGGACCCCTTTATATTACACAGCACCTGGCACCTCTGGACCCCTTTACATTACACAGCACCATGCATCTCTGGACCTCTTTACATTACACAGCATTGTGCATCTCTGGACCCCTTTACATTAACACAGCACCCTGCACCTCTGGACCCCTTTACATTACACAGCACCCTGCACCTCTGGACCCCTTTACATTACACAGCACCCTGCATCTCTGCACCCCTTTACATTAACACAGCACCCTGCACCTCTGGACCCCTTTACATTACACAGCACCCTGCACCTCTGGACCCCTTTACATTACACAGCACCCTGCACCTCTGGATCCCTTTACATTACACAACCCCCTGCACCTCTGGACCCATTTACATTACACAGCACCCTGCACCTCTGGACCCCTTTACATTACACAACCCCCTGCACCTCTGGACCCCTTTACATTACACAGCACCCTGCACCTCTGGACCCCTTTACATTACACAGCACCCTGCACCTCTGGACCCCTTTACATTACACAGCACCCTGCACCTCTTTACATTACAGAGCACCCTGCACCTCTGGAACCCTTTACATTACATAGCACCGCACCTCTGGACCCCTTTACGTTAATGCCCTGTACACACGATCAGTTTGTCTGATGAAAACGGGCTGATGGATTTTTTCATCAGATATCCGATGAAGCTGACTTTCATCAGTATTGCTTACACACCATCAGTTAAAAATCAGATCGTGTCCAACGCGGTGACGTAAAACACAACGACGTGCTGAGAAAAATTAAGTTCAATGCTTCGGGGCATGCGACTTTATTCTGAGCATGCGTGGATTTTAAAACAGGTTCTATTTTTTTTCACCGAAGTTTGCTTTTGTGAGAGGTTTGCATTTTCTCTGTTTTGTGGGTGACTGGGAGAAGCCCTTCACCTGTTGTGTTAGGAACCTGCAAATGTTTTGTTTATTTTCTGGTTTTGTTTGTTTTATTTTCATGCAACCGTTTAAAATAAAACTGGCGACAAAAAGTGAACCTCCGCTTTTCAGAACCCTCCCCCCCTCCGGTGTCACATTTAGCACCTTTCATGGGGGGAGGGGGTGCAGATACCTGCATAATACATGTATTTGTACCCACTTCCGGGAATAGACTCCCGCAGGAGTCACGCCTCTTCGCGTCAGCCCCGCTGTCTTCTGGGAAACACACTGGTCCCAGGAGACAGAGGGGACCAGTGAGGGCGCGACTCGCGCATGCGAAATAGGGAACCGGGCAGTTAAGCCGCAACGCTTTACTTCCTGATTCGGCGGGGGCAGCCGAGAAACGAGCGATTGCTCGGCTTCGGCTGCCGACATCGCAGGCACCCTGAACAGTTAAGTGTCCATTTATTAAAAGTCAGCAGCTGCAGATATTTGTAGCTGCTGGCTTTTAACATTATTTTTTTTGTGGGACCTCCACTTTAAAGAGGCAGTAAACCCTGATGGGTGTTACTTCCTCTTTGTTTCCCTGTAAAGTTAAAGCATAATGAGCTACTATGCATTGCATAGTAGCCCATTATGTGACACTTACCTGCAGGAGAAGCCCGCAATGTCCCTGTCTTCCTCGCTAGTAGCAAGCGGCAATTCTTCACCCCTCTTCCTCCCGGGGCCGCAAACTCCGGCTCTGTGACTGGATGGAGTCGTGTGACGTCACTCCCGCACGGGAGCCGCCTTAAACGGCATGACCCGAGATAGAAACGGCACAGTGTACAGTGATTTGCAAATATCTCTTAGACCGTGCAGGTCTGGGAGATATTTCAAGCACCTACAGGTAAGCCTTAATCTAGGCCTACCTGTAGGTTAAAGTGGTTATAAAGGGTTTACAACTACTTTAAAGCGGGAGTTCACCCATTTATTTATTGTTTGATCTTTTCCCCTTAGATTCCTGCTCGTTTTTTCTAGGGGAATCGGCTAATTGTTTTAAAATATGAGCCGTACTTACCGTTTTCGAGATGCATCTTCTCCGTCGGCTTCCGGGTATGGGTCTTCGGGAGCAGGCGTTCCTTCTTGATTGACAGTCTTCCGAGAGGCTTCCGACGGTCGCATCCATCGCATCACTATTAGTCGAAAGAAGCCGAATGTCGGTGCGGCTCTATACTGCGCCTGCGCACCGACGTTCGGCTTCTTTCGGAAAATCGTGACGCGATGGATGCGACCGTCGGAAGCCTCTCGGAAGACTGTCAATCAACATAGGAACGCCCAGTCCCGCAGCCCATACCCGGAAGCCGACGGAGAAGATGCATCTCGAAAACGGTAAGTACGGCTCATATTTTAAAACAACTAGCCGATTCCCCTAGACAAAACGAGCATCCATCTAAGGGGAAAAAGTAATATATACGGGTGAACCTCCGCTTTAAGAACCTGCCGTTTGGACTACCCTTTTCCCCACGGAAGGTTATCCCTCTTGAGCTAACCCCTGACACCATCCAGCAGGGCCGATCCTAGGCAGGGTGCATTGCACCCAGGCGCCTGCAGAGGTGGGGGCGCCGAACATCTAACAGACTCTCTAACAGAAGCCCTCTCTGCGTCCATCACAAAGGCCCCCCTCCAGGTCCCAATAAAGTACTCTGCTTCTCTTCCTGTATTTTGTTTATTGTTAAGAGATCATGTAAGGATCCCAGGTTAATGAAGACTTGGGGGAGCATCTCAGTGGTTGAGTCATTGCCATAGAAACATTTGTAAAGGGGAGGAGTTAGTAAAATGACGACGCCCATGTGGGGGCGCCAGAAATATTTCTACACCCAGGCGCCTGTGACCCTAGGATCGGCCCTGCCATCCAGAATGAAAAAAAATGCCTCAAGTTTACTTTACCCCCATATGACCTGACAATCAGCCAGTCGTTGTGAGAAATACTCACATAAGCATGATTGCTTGCTATTTTTGCACTAGGTATGGACATCCCTATTGCTTTCAGCCAACCATGGCTGTGCAATAAAACTAGCCCTGCACAGGGTAAGCGCCTAACCTGAATGTCGGCACCAACTTAAATATTCATCCAATTTTGTTTTTGCAGCTCATAAAAGATGATTGCATGGGTGGACCCATCATTTTGAACACTAAAATTAAGAGTAGGAATATGCTGGTACTTAACCTATGACGCTTGATCTGTGCAGCAACTCAGAGCGTTTCTACAAATTAAGACAATATGCTTATTGATGAAGCTAATGGACTACTTTCCTCTTTGTAATCTGGCTCCCATCAAGCTGAAATGAAGCCATTTATCCTGCCTGTGGCTGATTAAACACAAAGTAAACCTATATCTGTGAGGAAGTTGTAATGATTCTCCCAAGAGCTGCTCTGTCATGCACCTGCACAGCTCCTCCAAGTAACCCATTCTGTGCTGGTTCTTCGGAATTTCACTATATTTTTATGGCTTTCACAGAGCCTGCCAAATTTTTTAATTAAAGGCAACTGATATTTATTAATGCCCCAGTGCCCGAGTAATGGCTATACCGTTTTTTTAGGCTACATGCCAAGGAACAACAAACCCAACCTGCAAGTACTTCATTTAGGTTGTTATATTTTTGGTTCCCAATGGCACATATATGAGTTTCCGTTTTAACTGGATGCTATTTTATGGTTAACTAGTATGGATATATTAAACTTATTGACCAGTTTATATATTTTGCCAGCTCCAGTACTTTTTTCAGTAAAATGTTTCCAGTTCTGCAAGGAGAAATCTACCTTCTAGAAATAATACATTACTATGCAGAGATTTCATCAGCCTTTGAATCTTTCTAGAGATTCAAATACATCTATGAGCATTGTATTGCCTAGCAATGTTCATCGTTCCACTATAGGCTTGTAGGCAGGTGTAGTGGGACCTCCCTCGACAGGTGGCGCTGTAACTGCTGCAGCCATGCAGAGACGGTGGAGGACAGGAGGAACTCTTGTTTCTCTAAGGCAGCTTTTTGCAACTCTTTTTCCCTTGAGGAACCCTTGAAATAGGTCTTGGGGGAACCCCTAATAAAACAAATTCATTGGGGGACATGTGCATTTGTTTTCGTCCGAATGCTTTATCATCCGAATTTCAGGGATTTTTGCTTTCATTTTGAACAAACAATAACAAACGCGCAGAATACGAAATCCGAAAGATCCAACATAAAAATGCTTTATTTTTGTTTTGTTGCGACAACAGTTTGATATAGATAGAAGATTTGACATGACGGTGATAATAGCGATCTGTGTCTATCAAATCTGCAGTTGAATGTGCCTAACCTAACTCTATTAGTCCAAGATTATTCAAAATTTTGGAGAAAAGATTCGACATAGAGAGAAAAGATTCGACATTATAGGGAATTCGATAAAGCAGCTAAAAACATACGATCGCCGTGAGCGGACATTTCCGGTCAAATGCTCCGCCCATAGGCTATAAAAGAATTCTAATGTTGGTTGACTAGTAATAATAATTAATAAATATAATTATTACTAGTCATACAACATTCGAGTTCTACTATAGCTTGTGGGCGGAACATTCGACCTGAAATGTACGATCGCGGCGTCGTACAGTTTAGCAGCTCCGTTGAATCTTCTTAGAACATCCGACAGACACCATAAGCCTTCAATTGACAGATTCGACCCTACTTAATTTGGATTTTTTAACGATCAAATTAAATAAAAACTAATTTTGGGAGTAACTAAATAAATTTGTTTTTCGGACGAAAACGAAATTCCGAAGTGTAATATTTAAGTGTGCACATATCTAGGAGACATTGGGAAGACGCCCACCTTACATTATAGTCAGAATGCCACCCCTACAGTCAGTTAAAAGTTAATTGGTCTCATTCCACTGACATTACCAAGTGGCGTTGGCCCTGGAACTATGCAGACATCATTAAATGGAAATCCAATTATTCACAGCTTAAAGCGGATGTGCCAGTAAAAAAAATATTAAAAGCCAGCAGCTACAAATACTGCAGCTGCTGACTTTTAATATTAGGACACTTACCTGTCCTGGAGTCTAGCGTCGTCCGCAGCAGAGGACGAGCGATCGCTCGTCTCTCTGCTGCTCCCCCGCCATCCTCAGTGAGGGAACCAGGAAGTGAAGCGCTCCGGCTTTACTACCCGGTTCCCTACGGCGCATGCGCGAGTCGCGCTGTGCCCGCCGATTGGCTCACACGCTGTGTGCTGGGAGCCGAGTGTTCCCAGCACACAACGGGGGACAGACGGGAAGTCTGGAAAAACCTGTCTTTTGCCCGAGATGTGTGGCCGGAAGTGGGTGCAAATACCTGTCTTTAGACAGGTATCTGCACCCCCCTCCCCCCTGAAAGGTGTCAAATGTGACACCGGAGGGGGGGCGGGTTCCGATCAGCGTGAGTTCCACTTTAGGGTGGAGCTCCGCTCCGCTTTAAGGAACTCTTAACAACTTCTGGAGGAACCCTGGTTGAGACTGTCTGTTTTAAGACCTCCATAGGTATCATCAGGGGAGCAGCTGTTTGATTGGACGCTGCTGTACTGAAGGATTTTGGCAGTGCTAATAAATAGCACTGTCACCCTGCACTTGACATGTATTTGCGAAGTGGCTAGGTCAGGAACAGAAACCCACTGGTTAGGAACAGAATGTCTAGAGCAGGGAAAGGTTCCAGTGGAGGAGGGATAGAGTGGGGACTACATGCCTGTGTCACCTCACCAGCCAGGAGCTCTTCCCATCTTCAGGTGCCTTGTTACCAAACCACCTTCCAGCCACCTCCTTCGTCAGATGTTGTCAGGCATTGTAAGCTGTTTAGTGTATTTTCTGTAATATTGAGACTGTGTTTGCAAGACTTTCTGTAAAGTACTGTTGTGTCGGGCTTTACATAAATCCTGTTACAACGTTGTCATGTTAATACATTTTACTGCATTTCTTGATCTCCATGTGCATTTTCTCCACTCTGTGTATCAAACATCTGGCCCTACCTACAGGCTTGTCTCTGGAAGGTGCTCAATGCATCGAGCAGTTCTTTAATTAGAAAAACTCAGAGCATATAAAAGACACCCCATCCCTTAAACCACTGCAAATCCATTCAAACACAAGCTTTATCATTATATTAGGACTAAATACCTTTGTCAAGAAGGTCACACCAGTATGGAACATTGCACTTCTGTAATGCACAGGTTGTCGTATGTGTGATGACATAAATGATTGTGTGCTCAGACATTTTCTACTATTCTTGGCACCAAGAGGACTATATAGTCTGGATAGCTGCACGTGGCCAGTGCTGAATTGTCGTTGGCAGAACCTGTAACCTGTGTCCAGTATTTCTTGATCTCAGTCCGGCTTGTCCCAACCTGACCCCGGCAAGCTCCTCAACAACGCTTCTGCCTTCTTCTCTTGCTCTAGATCTGCTCGTCTGATACTGACCCCGGCTTGGAACCTGACCTCCTACCTAAACCTGATTCTGTACTTAATTTGCCCACCAGCTGCTGACCTGGTCTGCCTCACCTCCAGCTTACTTTCCTGCAGTCCCACCTCTATGCTCACTAGTCTTTTAATCCCATGTTCGGCCATAGCATCTGCGATTAGTGACCAGTTCCCTGCCTGCCATGCTCCAGGGGGAGTTAACACATCATGGACCCGTGGCTCCCATTCACCTGTGCCAATATCCAGTAGACCAGCGAGGCACTTGTGACACTTTTTGCCCTTGTGCTACCTGTCCACCCTATAAGGATACCTGGGCTGGAGGTGTACGAGAGGCCATCCTCATCTTATCTGACTGGCCAAGTAGGGGACAACCCCACAGAATAAGAGGTCAGAGACAGGGCCTGAGCTACCTTATTCTGTTACTATACTACCCTGCTTTTTATAAGTAGGTTAAAGCAAGATAAAAGTAATCTAACAATATCATCTATGGTTTTATAGTGAAGTGCCTATTTACTCACAATGCCTAGATGAAAACATAGGACTATTGAACTTCTTTTACCATAGTTCCTTGGGTTCCTGGACTAACTCAAGGAAAGATTTGTTTCTCAGCTTCCCCTCCCCCTTCAGCAGCTCAGAGAGGCCATACCTAATTAAGCAGAAACAGTTGGGCAAGTAATCTGTAGCCACATTAGAGACACTCTACTGTCAAAACTGCCATGCAGACAGCAGGGTAGCAGCCTAATAGCATACAGCTCCTCCAGGAGACCCAGCTACTGTGTGAAGACTATCCTCTTTTGCTAACAGAATCAGAGCCATCTTAATGCAAGGGTACATGGGGGGCCCCACAATAATCTTGCATTACATCATACTTGTCAACTGTCCCAGATTTGCTGGGATAGTCATGCTTTTTACTAAACTGTCCTGATAGGGTCATGTCCCCGGAAGAGTTCCAGAACCTATACTGTACCCTCCTGATCCCAGTGTTATGCCCTCCTGACCACCCTTGTACTGTGCCCTTCTGCATTCCCCCCTGTACTGTGCCATTTGTGTTGACTAGTCTTTGATTTATGGAATGCTTTCCTTTTTCAAAATCTTTTTTATTGAAAGTACTAATGATTATGTGTTTAATTCTATCAACAATTTATACTTTATTTCTTGAAAGTAGGTGTGTAAATTGGGGCAAGCTGGTAGTGGCCCCAGTGCCATTACTTTGCCCAGGGGCCCATGATGCTATTAAGACGGCCCTGACCAGAATACTCCAGTTTCAGAAGGGTGACACTTTGTCCTAAGGCCTAGGAGCTTTCCATCTGTTTACCTGTGTTACCAGAGCTACCCTGGACTTCACTGTGAGGGACAATGTCTATGAGGAGCCAGGTACTGTCTTCTGTACTGTTTTGCTGAAGTAGTTATTCTGAATCTCTTTTGTTATGAAGTATTATAGTCTTATACTGCTATGCAGTCATGTGCACATGTGTATAGACCTCATCTCATGTAGCATCTTGATGTTTGGAAACACCCCCCCATTCGGTTCGCACCAGAACCTTCGAACGAACCGAACATTTGCGCGAACATTTAGAACCCCATTGATGTCTATGGGACTCGAATGTTCGAATTCAAAAGTGCTCATTTTAAAGCCTAATATGCAAGTTATTGTCATAAAACGTCTTTGAGAACACTGGTCTCGCCCCAGGTAACATTTATCAATGGAAAGAAAGTTTTAAAAACGGTCGTTTTTTTCAGGACTCCTGAAAAAACGACAGTTTTTAAAACGTTTTTTTTCATTGATACATGTTCCCTCGGGCAAGACCCGGGTTCTCAAAGACGTTTTCACAGGCATACTATAGACACCCAGCAGGTACAATATTTAAAGGAGAATTTTTGTTTGCTAAATAATCAATAAAATTGTTTACAACAATATTTAAAGGAATTTTTCATTTTTTTTTTTTATTATTTAAGCATCATTAAAATCACTGCTCCTGCATCAGGAGCAGTGATTTTAATGATGCTTAAATAAAAAAATAAAAAAATGAAAAATTCCTTTAAATATAGTTTCCTTTAAATAGCACAATCACCTGCCTGCCAGTAAATTAGGAAGAACTGATCTAGCTAAACTATACAGTGCAAAAATATATGTACAACACCTAGGATGTATATATATCCTCTACACTGTAACATTAACTGACTAGCCTACCTGCCTGCCTGCTCTATCTACCTGCAAAAAATGACACTCTCTCTGTCTCTCTCTGTTCTCTGTTAACTGCCGCAACACACTATACAAGGCTGCCCTGCAGGAGGCCTTTTATAGTGTGGGGTGTGTACTAAACCCCCTGAGCCATAATTGGCCAAAGCCACCCTGGCTTTGGCCAATTATGGCTCTCCGTTTTTTGCGCGCTGTGATTGGCCAAGCATGCGGGTCATAGTGCATGCTTGGCCAATCATCAGCCAGCAATGCCGCAGTGAATTATGGTCTGTGAAACGTAACTAGAATTTGTTGCGAACGACCCGTTTTGTTCGTATTTCGATGAACGATCGAACATGAGTTTGACTCGAATACGAAGCTCATCCCTAGTTGTCACTCATCTCAACTTATGTTCTTTAATGCTTCCTCACTCAAAATGCTATTTGGTCATTTTTTTTTTGGGGGGGGGGGGGAGAGTTTGTGGGACAGAGGACACATGTACATTATTGCTGACACCTAACATTTTCTTGTAGAAGTACTAAAATATTTCATGGAGATGGACTACCAGTGGTAGGTAGTGGACGACTAAGATTTTGGCAGTAATTCCGGTTAAACATCTACAGGGAATATGTAAAATTATAACCACATACTGTACATTAGTGGTCCATTGATCTCTGCTTTACTTTCATTCGACTTTGATTAGACTGACAAAACAGTTACAAGTCTGTGGTTCTGTAAATTGCATTCTACTATACTACCACCTGCTCATTTGATTGCCAGTAAAAATCATTACTTTGGTGACTCCCAGGCTATGTTCCTCTTGTAAGCCTACCCAAATACTTTTCTCTCCTGACCAGGGCTCAAGTCCTGCGGGAACGCGTGGGAACGGAGTTCCTGCACTTTTTTCACAGCAAGAACGCAGTTCCCTTTGCAGGACTAGAGCAGCCGAGCCAATCCTTCACTAAGCGGCGATGCCCAGCTCGAGTCACTGTCAGGGGCAGGCGAACCTTAGTAATCCTTTATGTTACTGGACGCTTCCTGTACATGGATTCATCAGGTACTGTAGTGTGCGGGTATTCCGTCAATTCTTCGATGCCGCAATGTCTCCTGGGAGCGTTTGTCATTGTTCCCAGGAGACATTGCGGAGGTCTGCCGCGAGTTATTGCAGGTTTTAGAAAGAACTTGCTACCCGATGAATCCATCTACAGGAAGCGGTTAGTAACATAAAGGATTACTAAGGTACAGTGGATTGAAAAAAAAAAAAAACATGCGGTTTAGTAATTATGCCTATGAGCGTATCATTTTTTATTTTTTTTTGGTGGGGGAGTGGATCTTGGGTGGGAGTTCCCACACTTTTTTCCCCAGGACTTGACCCCTGCTCCTGACCACCCATTTACAAAACAGAAATGCATGTAAAATATAGTTATCATTGTCAAACAGCAACCACAGACAGTTTTATAGGGAATCCGGGTGCTTTGCCAAGGCATGTCTTGAGAAAGAGGACTGGTGTGTGCTCAAAATGTGCACGGGTGCTTGCTGTTTGCAGTAAACTGGCTATACCTTACATGGATTGATGTCATTTCTTTATGCTGAGTCTATGGGTTTTGACCCAGAGGTCATCATATGTGATGAAATGTGTAGGTCAGAGCTACATGCTGACTTCATCGCACAAGTGGAAGTGACCTGGAAGTTGCTCTACGTGCCGGGCCAGAATTGCTTTTTTAATGCCCAACTATCATGTAATGCCTCATGTGTGGCTGGTGGCTGAAAGGGAAGATTTATAGGAGCAACCAGGCCATTGGATGATTCTGAGGAGGAATGGCGGAGCCGTTGCTGACATAGATCCTTGTACCATATGCTGTTTATGACTTTTCTACATTAGAGGGTCATATGTATTTGGTAAGCCTACATTTTTGACTTTCTGGTAGAGGATCCTGGTCTGTTGTGGCACTTTTTTCAAGATCCTTTTGTGGAACATTTCTATTTATTTACACATTGTGTGGACTTTTGCACCATTATTTTGAGGATATTCTTTTCTTTATTTGTATTTTGCATTATATATTTGTATTTAGTCTTATATATTGATTATGTAAGGTAAACCGGACCTCCACTACTAAAAGGCCAGTGTGGATACCTGCTCATTCCCGTACACATTGCACTCGTGCTAATATTTATAAGCAAAGGACCAACATAATTCCCAAAATGGCAGTTTGTCGCGCACGGATATGTGCACGTGCGCACACCTGTGCACGATCGCGAGCGTGCCTGTGTACACACACCAATTAACACTTGGAGTCCAGTGGCCTATTTAAACTGCTCTGTCACTGTAAACAGTGCTGGATGATCTTCAGCTTCTTCCTGACCTACCAAGACCTGATTTGCTGCTCGCCTTTGGACTTCGCCTTTACTGTTACCTGGTATCCTGACTTTGGCTTGCTTACTGGACTTGATCTGCCTACTGATTTGGTACCTCTTTGCCTGGCTGTTTCCAACCCTGGCCTGTCTTCTGGATTTGCTTTGCCTATTGATTCGGTAACCCTGCTGCCTGGTTGTTGCTGACTGCTACTCTTCTCCTGGATCCACTTCTGTCCATGCTCTGGTGCCAAGCTGCTTCTACCTCCTGCTCCAAGGACCGTGACTGCCAGCTCTACCCACCTACAGAGGGGACATCACCAGCCAGCTACCCAGGACTCATGCCACTCCTTTACACTTCCTGTTCCCACCTTCAGGAGTGTAGGCGGGAGGAGCAAGGGAGGCCTCCATCACATTCCAGTCTCCACCAGGTATGTGATAGATTAGCACAACACAGTTGGTTGACATGGGTCTAGGTAAGAGGTGTGTGTGTATCATGGATACATCTTATTATTCAGAGAGCAAGCACTCCAACTTCATTGATTCATTATCAAATTTAGCAACACATTGGTCTTTCAGGCACAACAACACTTTACACACCCATAAAAGTTGTGTATGTATATATATATATATATATATATATATTGTACATATAATACTTGTGTAATTAACCTTTTGGGGTTCTTTGCCCTTACCTACTATGCCTTTGAAATGTTAAGCCTGGGTGCTATGCCTTTGCATCAAAAATGCACAAGTTTTTTATAATATAGAAACGTAGACATAGGCATTTTTACATTATTATTATTTATTAATTTTTATATTATTGCAAGTAAATATATTTTATATTATCATAGTAAAATAAAATTTTATAAAAATATTTTGAAAATTAATAAATAAGATATAATATATATATATTTTTTTTTCAGGCGTACATCTTGAGATGTTATCCATAATTTTCTGACATATGCTTGAAAGATCTTCATTGGAGACTCTATCTTGTCTGTGGACATATTCGTAGTGGAACCTTTGCTGAGACCCACTTGTACTCCAGAAACGTGCTGCTTGTTCTTCCAGCCACAGAAGGGACCACGAGGACTCAGTATTTAGCCATGCCATTAATAATTTACAGAAAATGTGGCATAGTCCATCATTGTTAAATAGTGCATGAATAGAAATGAATGAAAGGTCAAAGGAAAGGGGAGATAAAGAGAAACACAATGAGCGAGAGATGAGGAAATATTGCTGTTAAGTGGAGATCTGGCAGATCAAATATTTAGCCAGTTAAGTTCATTAGTAATTGGTAGCTGGCGGTTTCATTATTAACATAGCAAAATTTTTTAGGTTTAGTTTTGTTTTCAGAGAAGGTTTTGTTGTCTTTACTGAATTATTGAACTAAAAATGTATTCCTTTTGGTGAATTAAAATTATTTCTTGATACCATATGAATGCCATAATTATGTGACAATTCGACGATGTATGATGTCAGAATTGACAATAGTTGTATCAGGATCATTAGTGTCCCTACAGGAAAAATTTTAATACAGCCTTATGCAATGTTCCAATAAAATATACCAATTCCTAATGCGGTCAATAGTCTTGATGAAGCACCCTCCAAGAGTAGTGTAGGCTGTTTAAGTAAATGTAGTTGGCTCCTCTGTAATGATTGGAGCAGGAGTTGATTGTGTAGGCCTGCTCTGTGTCTCACAGGCTGCTGCTCTGACTTCTCCTTTTATTCTAGAGGATTCTGGAGTTATATTACGAGGAAGAACAGAGTGGGCAACCTGAATATATATGCTTGGTAGGTGACGGGAGAGCCCATAAATAGTCTTGCAGGGTGCAGTCCCTCTGGAGGAGACTCCTGGGCTTGGGCTTGGGCTCTGGACCTAGGGAAGAAGTGTTAAAGAAGCCTTTGTGAAGGTACCGAGGTTCCAGCTAGGCTTAGTCGGGGGGCCTATTTGCATGCTTAATCCTGGAATAAATTTGGATCAGGAGAGCGCTAACTGAAGAGAGCCAGGAGGAAATTGGGTGTCCAACTGTGTCCAAAAAAAATAAAATAAAAATGGGAGGGGGGCTGACCGGGTCTGTAAGGGGCACTGGGGACCATTGGGCCCCTTACTGGTGTAATGCAAAAAATAAAAAAATAAAAATAAAAACAGGAGGGGGCCAGCTGGGCCCCTGGGGACCCTCGGGCCAGCCGGGCCCCTGGTGACCATCGGGCCCCTTACAGGTGTAATGCCTGTACCCCCCTGGTGGCGGCCCTGCTGGTGGATATCAGAAGGAGGCAACTGTTGATCCTGTGGCTTTGTGAGTAGATGGTCCAAGTGCTGGAGAATGTGTGTGGCTTTTGGTCGCTGGAAAAATTCATAGTCACTGTCTGCATTAGAGATTATGTGGGACATTTTTTTACAGTGCAGCAAGAGAGTTAAAGCAGAGGTCCGCCAATTTTTTTTTTTTTTTTTAAGTCAGTAGCTACAAATACTGCAGCTGCTGACTTTAAAATAAGGACACTTACCTGCCACCGCCATCTTCGGTAAGGGAATCAGAAAGTGAAGCCTTGCGGCTTCACTTCCTGGTTCCCTTACTGTGCATGCGCGACTTGCGCTGTGCAATGCCACTGGTCCCTGCTGTCTTCTGGGACCCGTGTGTCTCCCAGAAGACAGCGGGGGGCGCCAAAACATGGCATAGACTGCGGCAGATATGCAGGGGTCTATGCCTGGAAGTGGGTGAAAATACCTGTCTTAGACAGGTATCTGCTCCCCCCCCTCCCCCCTGAAAGGTGTCAAATGTGACACCGGAGGGGGAGAGGAATCCAGACAGCGAAGGATTCATTTTTTGTGTGGACCTCCACTTTAAGGAGTCCTACGAGTGTTCAGTCCTAGTTTATCCCATGCTCTCTCACCCTGTCCAAGTTCTATGTTCCAATTAAACCCTAGTAAAACACTGTAGACTGTTCAAAGTCTTAGGCCCCATACACACCATCAGATTATCTGCAGATTTTTGTCTTCAGATTTACCAAAACCATGTAATAGGAGGTCAAACCCCAAGAGTTTCAATTTGTATGCAATCAGGCAGGCCCTTGTACTACATGGTTTTGGTAAATCTGAAGAAAAAAATCTGCAGATAATCTAATGGTGTGTATGGGGCTTTACAGATAATTTCCTATAGAAAGTGCCCACTGCTTGAGTAAAAAAGCCTGTGTTTTGCAAGTGTGCTCTAAAGAAGGACCCTTGCTTTCTGTGTCTGAAAGCAGTGGTCTCTCTGCAGAAGCCTAACTGCAGAGCATCCAAGTCAGCAAAGATTGTTCTACCTGAAAACTGGGGAGCTATACTCCTGACTCATATGTAAAAACCCACACTAGCTAGAACAAAAACATTTTGGCTGGACATTCACTTTAAAGCCCAACTCTGGGCAAAAAAAAGAAAAGATTTCCATGCAGTAGGGCTATGCCTACACTTTGTGGGTTAACTGTTTGTTTTGACCAGGGAAGAAGGGTAAACTGTATACTCACCAATTCCTCTGCTTCAATAGAAAGTGGAGCTCCCCCACAATCCAGTGGTGGACTGATTCTAACGTTCTCACCTCCAGAGCAGATCTATGGGCGTGATGACATCAGGAACAGTCCGCTAGACCTGTTTTTTTTTTTTAGAAGCACATGATTAGAGCTTGAGGCTCAAATTGGCTTAAAAAATAGGTGGGCTATGGGGGCAGAGCACTGCGCCCTGAGCCCACCCAGTTGTGTGACATTAGAAAATTAATATTTTCTAATGTCTTCCTGCTTCTCCTCCCATTCAATCAGAAAGCAGGTCCTGAGACCCGATTGGCCAGGAAGTCTTATGACTCCCGGGCCAATCAGATCTCAGGACCCACTTCCTGTTCGGCTGGGAGGAGAAGCAATGGCCGGAGCAGTGGGCGAAGTGGCAGCAACAGCTGCTTCAAGAAGCCCTACCCCGGATCCAGCACCACCTCATCATCGAAAGTTAAGGCCACAGATTGCTGTCTTCCCATCTGACCCACCCAGGGCGGGAGTTGTTTGCACCCCAAAATATTGAGCACCAGCCGCCACTGGTACAGACATGAGGCTTTAGGGAGACTTTGCTTCACATTTAGAGATTACAGGAGCCGGGATGAGCTCAA
The DNA here is from genome assembly GCF_905171775.1 of Rana temporaria. NCBI lineage: Eukaryota > Metazoa > Chordata > Amphibia > Anura > Ranidae > Rana > Rana temporaria. The sequence goes on along the minus strand of NC_053491.1, from coordinate 23,491,448 downwards.
TCCCGGACCGACGTTCTTAGTGGTGGACATTAAGAACTTGCACCCCTTTTGAGAGCCTGAAGGGCACATGCATTGGGTCACCCAATTTAAGAGTTAGTAAGCTGCAATCAATTTAATTTCTGCCTGTGGGTTGTCTCAACCCTCTAAATGCCACTTTTTCTGGACAGTTTGGTCTGGTAAAGGGAGTTGAATGATAACAGACTTACTGGTCAGATTGTCAGATAAAAATAAAGGGAAAAAGCATAAAAAAATGAAAACGAATGCAGCCATCACATCTAAAAATTTGTAAACTGCAATAAATTAAGGGCCGAATTCACAAAGAGTTACGCCGGCGTATCAGTAGATACGCCGACGTAACTCGGAATCTAAGCCCGTCGTAATTTTAAGTGTATGCTCAAACTGAGATACACTTAAACCTAGCTAAGATACGACGGCCTGTGCCGTCCTATCTTAGGGTGCAATTATTCCGCTGGCCGCTAGGTGGCGCTTCCGTTGATTTCGGCATAGAACATGTAAATGACTAGATACGCCGATTCACGAACGTACGCTTGCCCGTCGCAGTAAAGATACGCCGTTTCCATAAGAGATACGCCGCGTAAAGATAAAGCTGCCCCCTAGGTGGCTTAGCCAATGTTAAGTATGGCCGTCATTCCCGTGTCGAAATTTGAAAATTTTACGTTGTTTGCGTAAGTCGTTCGTGAATGGGGCTGGACGTAATTACGTTCACGTCTAAACCAATACGTCCTTGCGGCGTACTTTGGAGCAATGCACACTGGGATATGTACACGGACGGCGCATGCGCCGTTCGTAAAAAACTTCAATCACGTCGGGTCACCAATAATTTACATAAAACACGCCCCCTCATGCTCATTTGAATTAGGCGCGCTTACGCCGGCCCCATTTACGCTACACCGCCGTAACTTAGGAGGCAAGTGCTTTGTGAATACAGCACTTGCCTCTCTGACTTACGGTGGCGTAGCGTAAATACTCTACGCCGCCGTAAAAATGCACAGGCAAAGATACAACAGACTATTATGGCAAGATGGTTATATAAAAAAATTCTTAAATGTATCCAAGAAATAAAAGCTTTTGCTGTGGATGTTGTAGATGGAAATAAAAAGCGTCCTTATAATGGGAGTCCTTCACCTTTTTTTAAGGGATCAGTAAAGCAGATTACTGTCCTTTTACATTGTCCCGCAGATTTCTTATTGTCCTGCATATGCTCTGGATCTTTTTACACTACTATTATCTGAATCGAATTCAAATTACCACATGAAATCAAATCAAATTCCAGACTGGTAAAATAGCTGACAGGGTTCTCCAGTTTAGCAGATTGGAGTGGAATGCATGACATCGGGCACAAAGAGGTCACAGGGTACTGTGCAAGAGGATGGGGTGGGGGCATCTTATTCTCATTATTAATCCCGAGTTGTACAATTTGTAATGGTCAGAATGGTACAACTGTAGGTATTGCTTTCTGTTAATCCTGACAGTGGAGAGGATTTACAGCTTTCTCCGTGTTATGCCATTGGAAGTTAAATAGGCAAAAAATAACTCTAAAGGATCTTTTGATCCGTATCGCCTGGATCATACAATTGTGATTGCGAAAGGTCAGAAAGCAATGCAGAGTAGAATCATAGCTCCCATCCCAGCTGTCCCCCTTTTGGGGCCAATTCCTTCTGTGTCTCTTTCATCCTTGGCTGACCTTCATTTTCGTCCAATGCATATGTAGCATAGCTCCCAACTGTCCCTGATTTCGAGCAATGTCCCTTTGTCCCTCTTTACTCCTCATTTGTCCCTCATTTTGGTCTGATCTATATAGTTGTATATAAAATTAACTTTTTATCTTTCAAAAAGTGTTTCCCAGTATAGCGCCCTGCTGCTGTTGAACAGGTGCTGCTGTAAATTTAGAGGGGTCTGAGTCGTTATTTGGCTCAGACAAATATGATTGAAGGCAATTTAGCCTCTGTTCCAGCCATGGCTGTGCTGGGAGTAACCACCATTGCTCGCCTGGGGGTGTTATTACCATCCCAGGCCAAGGGTGGCAGCAGCAAAGTCAGGGTGTATTGGATGTCTCCCTCGGCGGCGAATCAGTGGGAGTGGTCGCCCCGCTGTGCATGCTGGGGAGGGGTACTTAAGGGACAGATGCCATTGGCAGGGGGCTCATTGTTCGCGCCTCATGGCCCATCTGGCCTGGGGTGCGTGTTCCTGAATCCTGACTTTGGGACCACGTTGGTCTGGGGTTGTGGCTTTGATTGGTAGGCCCAGTAGTCAGACTGGGTCTGCATTTGCAAGGTGATCCTGTGCTGTCCATCCTGCGGGAGGAAGCCACTTGATGAAGGAAGCCAGGGGAGGACCTATCCTGGAGAGGACCATGCAAGAGGTTGGTATCTTGGGAGAAGGCCTGGAAACTTAATCGAAGGATGCACCATACTCTGAGAGGCTCGACGGTGGTCGCCTTTAAGATCTGAGTTCTACAGAAGTAAATCTGGAGAGATCCGGGTGCTGAATCCTGTGTTGGGGGATTCTGGACCAAAAGTGTCTCCTCATAAAGGAAGGTCTGTGGTAGAGACTGTACTTTATTCCGTGCGCCATTACGGCTGCTAGGCCAGTGAGAGGGACCTATCCGGGTGAACAATACCCACTCTGGCTAGAGCGGCGATGAGAACTGTATGTTGGAAGCAGGAGTGTTTCCTATTTGTGATTATACACCTGAACCCACCTACCTATTTACCCTTCCACCCCCTCCAACTTCTTTTCTACTGAGTTCTATAAATAAATCTCAGAAAAAGAAGTGTATTGTGTGGACATTGAAATTCTTCAGACTCTCTTTACCACTCTGGACAGCGAGACACCCCAAAATTACTCAGCAGCTTTTTCGGGGGTAGTGCTACACCAGTGATAAACTTTTCATCCAAATTCTAAATAGCTGCATTTATAAAATGTAAAAGTCAATATAAAGGAATATTAGTGGTAAAAAAAAGCCCTTGTGGGTTTAATTAAACCTTTTTTTGGTTAATTCTCCTTTAAGGGGGTGTGGCAGGAGGCGTGTCCTATGCCTAAATACGTTTGCTCGTAGGTGTCCCTCATTCCCATCTCAAAATGTTGGGAGATATTTATGTAGCACTACACCGGCAGGAGCTGCTGGTGAAGGGTTCCCCTATTCCTGCACAACCAGGCAACAAGGATTTTCCACTTGCATCCAAACATATGAAACGGTCTTTAAACTTGTTTTTGTTGTTTTATTAGGGGTGATACCTTGGATGGGGTAAAGGCAGAGCTTTTTTTCCTCAAAGAATAGGTGCAGGTACTCCTCCCTTGCACGTCACCTCTTGTCTTCACCGCCTATCCCCCTCCAGGCACCGTCCTTTGGTTCCACCTTCTACCTGCCTACCAGTTCTGTCCCTTTTGAAGGATACAGAACCAAGTGTAATTCTGTGGTACTAAATAATTTGTGTGGAATTTGTAAATGATATCAAGAAAAGCAGTAAAATAGATCCCTGCAGTCATCAACAAATAGACCCCCCAGCAACAAAAGACCCCCCTCAAAAAAATACCCCAGCAACAATGGATCCACCCCAGCAACAATGGACCCCCCTTACAACAAAATACCTCCTCAGCAACAATAAATAAGCCTCAGCAACAATAGTTCTCCCAGCAGCCAACATCAATAGCCCATCCAGCAGCCAGCAACAATGGACCCCTACCTCCAAAGTAGATCACGGCCGCCAACAATAGACCTCCCCAGCAACAACTGACTCCCCCCCATAACAGTAGATCTCCCCCCAAAGGCAATAGGTCCCCCAGCAACCAGCAACAACAGAACCTTCAGGACACCCCAGCACCCCTTGCCTCCCTTTCCATTGCATTGTCATGGATATGCAATAGTCTGGCAGCTTACCTGTTTCCATCTGTCCATTAAGAGGCCTGACTCTGTTCTGGTTACCTTCTTATCTCCTCTCCTTCCTGTATGCCCCCACCCAGGCCATCCCAGGAAGTCTATATTAACTGTTGCACTACAGGCCTGCAGTGCTGTTCAACGGTGTTGTTTGCTTTATTTCCTGTCTGCAGCTTGCCACGATTATCTTCCTGTGTACCATTTTTGGCTCATCCCTGACTTCTCCTGTTTGTCTGTGATCTTGACCTTTTGCCTGTCCCTCGGTTACCCCTGTCTGCCTGTTGCCCCGACCTCGACTTACCCATCACTACCGCTTGTCTGCTTGCTGCTTCCCCTATCTCCCTGCGGAGCGTGACCTAGGGGATCCCAGGGGTCGCAACCTGGATCAAGCTGCGGCGAAGGCCATCCTCACCACTAGAGGCTCTGGTGAACACAAAGCTAGGTCTTAGACTCCACGCCCTGGGTGATCTTGGGTTCACACTTCCTCTCTTTTCGCCGCAGTCGGTCATAGGTTTCACTACCCTGTGGTGCATCCCTGACCCCAACGGGTGCACTTGTTACCTGGCCACAGGTGACCTGACATACATATTTTAGTGCTGGAGGTGCCGGAACTGCATTCCTCTGCATTCCCGCTGAAAAAAATGACTGGGTAAAGGTGTTATAGGATGCTCAACTTGACTGAAAAGATAGATGGGGACGACTTCCTCCCTATGTACAAAAATCTTGGACTGTTCTCCTTCCTGGCCTCCAACAGTCTTTGGTGATCAAAAACAAAAGCCCCTTGAGGACTAGAAACTCTTAGTCCCTTTTAGAAAATAGCACAGTGTGCTTTAGGCTGCATTTAGGAGTATCTCCAACTTCCCCCCCGAAAACTTCTAGAAACTGTTCCCAGCTCTTCTGGCTGCAGGAACTACCAGCCCACTTGGCTCCTCCAAATATTTCCCAGGGCAAGGGAAGAGTTAATCACAGCGCTGTCCACCTGAAAGACTTGCTAGTGCTACATGTTGCAATGTTTCCTCTTGTGAATTCCTGGTTGTGCTGATGTACTCACTCTGTCCTCTTTGCTCCCTGCAGCTCCTTAGGCAAGATTCCTTTCAAACCGTAATGTTGTCAGGATCTTCCCACGCCAACCCAAGCCGAGCCTGGAGGCCGAGCCCCTCCCCAGACCCAGTTGTTCCATGTAGGCCACTGACAGACTCAGCACTCCATCTTCCACCTGGAAAGCCTATGGACTTCTATGCAGAACGCCGAGAGTCATGGGAGTTGTAGTCTAAAACATCAGCCATTGAATGGGGCCGATAGACTCTTTACACTACAGCTCTCAAGAGACACAGAGGAGGTAAAGGAATGGTGAGATGACTTTTAGGAAACTGTCTGGAAAACATCATTCCCTTGGCTTGGAGGGAAGCAGTGAGTACCCATCTACACCATACTGATCTATCCTAACCAGCGGCTTGTTTGGAGGTAGCACTACACTTACAGTATATTAGGAAAACATTATGAAAGAATACGTTTACTGAGTCGCCCCTTCATTTCTCTGTGAGAGAGTAATTAAACCTATGCCTGAGAAATCGTGACCTGCTTTCATGGCCTTGCCATGGAGTAAATGGGCGTTCCTGCTCTGTCACAATGCTCTGCAACCTTGGGCCCTAACCACTCATGGGACCTAATGAGTACTTGGTAGGCAGGTGTCTAGATCTTCTGACTTAAGGGGGGCCCCTGTCCAAGTGACAGCCAAGGTTCTGTGCAGAGCCAGAGGTGAGTCTGAGAAATGGCTTCTAGGTCTTAAGCTGGCCATAGATAGATAGAATTGTGTCTGGTTCAGCAGGGAGCAGATGAATTTTGTTCCATGTGTGGAGATGCCTGTTCGACAGAAGTTTTTTCGATTTGTTAGATCGACTTTTGTCAAACGGGCGTGTTGGAAAATTTTTCTCGATCAGCCAGCTTTTGAAAAGACCTGCTATCAGAATAGAATGTCCCGTGGGAGAGAATTCCATTTATCCTCCTTGCTTGTATGAATGGAGGAATCCATTTGTTTTTCTTTTTCGTTCAACCTGCTACGACCAAAAATAAACGCAAAGTTGCCCTTTGCAAGTTCTGAGGTTTAGATGAATATGGTGGAAGGGGCATTAATACTAACACTGAACTGGTATTGCTGTAATTGTAGTCACTAAACATTAGACATGTGCACACTGAAATATTTAGTTTTGTAATTTCGTTTTCGTCCAAATAATGTTTTTATTTAGTTACTCCCAAAATTAGTTTTTATTTATTTTGTTTTTTGTTAAAAAAATGCATTTGTCCGAAAATCCAAATTAAGGTCGAATCTGTCATTGAAGGCTTATGGTGTCTGTCGAATGTTCTAAGAAGAAGAAGAAAAAAAATACAAATTCAACAGAATCTTTAAAAATAAAAAAAAATTGACTATTTGACTCTCCATGTCTCTCTATGTTGAATCTTCATGTCTCTCTATGTCGAATCTTTTCTCTCTATGTCGAATCTTTTCTCTCTATGTTGAATCATTTCTCTTTATGTAGAATAATATTGGACTAATAGAGTTAAGGTTAGGCACAATTAAGGTCGAATTTGTCATTGAAGGCTTATGGTGTCTGTCGAATGTTCTAAGAAGAAAAAAAAAAAGAAGATTCGACAGAATCTTTAAAAAAAATTAAAAAAGGCGATTCTTCATGTCTCTCTATGTCGAATCTTCATGTCTCTCTATGTTGAATCTTTTATCTCTATGTCGACTCTTCTTCATGTCTCTATAATGTTGAATCTTTTCTCTCTATGTCGAATCTTTTCTCTTTATGTAGAATAATATTGGACTAATAGAGTTAAGGTTAGGCACATTCGACTGCAACTAAAACGAAAATGTGTCGGATCTTTCGGTTTTCGTTTTCTGTGCTTTCGTTATCGTTTGTTAAAACGATAACAAAAATACCTGAAATTCGGACGAAAATGCATTCGGACGAAAACGATTGGTAAACCACCTGGTTTTTATAACGGGCTATAACTGTAAATAAATGGCACCTATCTCTCGAATAAGTGGAACACCAAAGTAACAGTTAAAATTAAAAGTTGAATCAAACTCTGATTATGTCATGCAGAATCTCAAGCAGTTGACGGAGTGTACAGGAAACATAATGTGCCATCTGTATGTGATTTGTCTGTGAAACGATGAAAGCACTGGAATGTAATTCAGGCATAATTTCCAGATTTCAGCAAGACAAATTTTTTATTTTTTTACTCTTATAGAAAAAAATGTATATACTGCACCATCAAACAGTTTTAGCAAATGATCCTTCCAATACAGTGCGGCTGCTTCTCTTGGAGTGTTGTATCTCTGTGGTATCAGTAGTAGACATGAGGGTCAGGGTCTAACTAATGTCCATTTTCTCCAGCAATCAGGATGGTTAGTAGTTTCATTGCTGACACTCCCAGGATGCTGCTTTTATCTTCATAATACTGAAATCAGCTGATGTACTACAAAGCAAACAAGTGGATTGCTGCACACTAAAGAAAGGAACCCCAAAACTTTTATTAAACCGATATCCACAGACAGGGCCGACATCAGGAATTATGGGGCCCCTTACACAGCTTCAGGCATGGGCCCCCCGGAGCAGAGAAAGGGGGGGTGCTGCCGCCTGAAATTGAGAAGCGGGGGGGGGGGGGCTTCCGCGAATTGAGAAGCGCGGGGCCCTTTAAAAAAAAAAGAAGAAATAAAGAAAAATATATATAAAAAAATATATAATAATATTTTCATTAAATTCTGTGCCCTTTCTTCTCCAAACGTACCTTTGCTCATTCCGGACAAAAAGTTATATTTTAACCTCATCGGGCCACAGAACTTGTTTCCAAAATGCATCAGGCTTGTCTATATGTTCATTTGCAAAGTTCAAACACAGATTTTTGTGGTGAGGATGTAAAAGAGGTTTTCTTCTGATGACTCTTCCATGAAGACCATATTTGTACAAGTATCTCTTTATAGTGGAATAGTGTACCACAACTCCAGTGTCTGCCAGATCTTTCTGGAAGGATCGTGCCGTCAAACGTGGGTTTTGAATTGCTTTTCTCACAATCCTGCGAGCTGTTCTGTCTGATATTTTTCTTGGTCTTGCAGATCTTGCTTTAACTTCCACTGTTCCTGATGACTGCCATTTCTTAATTACATTCCGAACAGAGGATATTGACATCTGAAAATGCTTTGCTATCTTCTTTTAGCCTTCTCCAGATTTGTGAGCGTCAACTATTTTCAGTTTCAGTTTTCTAGACTGCTTAGAAGAACCCATGGTGCTGATTGTTGGGGCAAGGTCAGATGAGTCTGGGCATTTAAAACCTTTGAGATTGACATCACCTGGTCTTCCCAGACGATTATTGAGAACAATCCATGACACTGGCAGGTCTCAGCTTTGCAAAGGGGGCAGTGCATGCTAGAAATTCTGCAGGGTGCCCAAACTTTTGCAGACACCTATTCTTTTTGTTTTCTGTAATTTTGAAAGTGTAAATGATGGAAATAAAATCTAACTTTTTTTGACATATAAGAATGTCTAATCTGTAATTTGATGCCTTTTGGAGATTTTCCCATCTTTCTTTGGCTTCGTTATGCACATTAATACAAATTTTTACCTGGGGTGCCCAAACTTTTGATCCCCACTGTAGCTGCTGGCTCCATTCTGCTTATATGAGGGCTGGTCTTATAATACATTTTACTGAAGGACACTCTCATGGACTTTAAATGCCATTAGCCATATGTAATGCTCCCATCACATTGTTCATATGTGGGTTGGTCTCATGCTACAGTCCAAAGGAAGTTAAATGACACTGACCATATGGAGTGGCCCATCAATAATGCTTACATGTGAATTGGTAACCTTTACAGTCCATGAGAAGATCCTTTAATGGACTTTGAATAATATTTAACTATATACCAGTCCTGGAGTATATTCTACTAAGGCAGTGGTTCTCAACCTGGGGGTCGGGACCCCTTCGGGGGTCGAATGATGATTTGCCAGGGGTCACCAAATCCTGGGCTGTTCGTAAAGCCTGCACTGCTCTCCCAGTCTTTTTGCGGCTGCCCAGCAGAGCTGTCCCTGGAGCCTGTGGCTGCCCAGCTGGGGTGTTCCTGGAGCCCGTGGCCGCCCACTCTGCCTCTTTGCAGCTGCCCATTCAGTTCACAGCATGACTGGGGGACAGAGACTAGAGGTCAGCTGACTGGTGAGTAATGTGAAGTGGGAGGGGCTGGAGGAGACCCTATCTCCTGATTTCGGCATAGGTGTCACTGCTACGAGACACCACAAAGTCAGAGAGACACAGTGAGTAACACTACCTGTGATTAGAGTTGCCATTAAAAGTCCCCACTACAGTTCTCAGATCAGCAGATGACCTTGATCAAGGGCACCTAAGTTGGCTGATCAGAACTCCCCCCAGCATTTCCACGCATCCCAACTCCCCGCCAGCACGGCCACTTATCCCATTCCCCCCACTCCCCACCAAGGAGTAAGAGAAGGAATAAAATAGAGAATACATTGAAGGGAGAGGAAAAGAGTGGGAGGAACAAAGAAAAGGGAAAGAAAGAATAAGAGAAAGAACAAGAAAGAAGGCTAGAGAGAGGGATGGTGGGAAAAACTAAAAATTAGGATAGAGAAAGAAAGGAGAACAAAGAGAAAGAGCGGCACATCCTAAAATGTACCATAAGGGGTTTCAATACTATACGGGTGGAAGGGACTTGGGGAGAGCTAAATGTCCATTAGGGGTGCAAATTACTTGTCTTGGCTTGGATGCTGACAACCCATGCTACGAAAATATTTTTACTGTTAGGGTCCCCACAACTTGGGTAATTTTATCAAGGGGTCACAGCACTAGTAAGGTTGAGAACCACTGTACTAAGGGATACTTTTGGGAATCCAGAAGAACATCAACTTATATATAATATGGAGGATAAGTTTTTATGTTTTTAATCCATTTTATGTCGACTGTGCCCCCCACTGGGGGTACACACACCCATGAACACTTGACATCACATTTTTTCATTGTTTCCCCTTTTTTTCTTAGAGAGGGGGGATGCTTATACAATTTTCTTGCAGCTGCCATGGTTGTGTTTTTAATAACTGGCCAATTATGATTTTATTTTATTAGTTGAATAATGGGTTTTGTACTTTCTAGATTATTAGGGCCAGATTCAGGTAGAATTCCGGCGGCGTAACGTACTGCATTTACGTTACACCGCCGCAAGTTTTACGGGCAAGTGCTTGATTCACAAAGCACTTGCCTGTAAACTTGCGGCGGCGTAGCGTAAATCCGTCCGGCGCAAGCCCGCCTAATTCAAATGGGGCGTGTATCATTTAAATTAGGCACGTTCCCGCGCCGAACGTACTGCGCATGCTCCGTTTTGAAATTTCCCGCCGTGCTTTGCGCGAAATGATGTCGCACCGACGTAATTTTTTGAACGTCGATGTGAGTTATGTCCTTTCCTATTCACGGACGACTTACGCAAAAAAAAAATATCAGTAGATACTCCGGCGTATTTCTTCTGTGAATCTTGCCCTTAGGCCCCATACACACGATAGAATTTATCCGCGGATACGGTCCAGCGGACCGTTTCCGCGGATAAATCCTCTCGAGGATTTCAGCAGATTTCTCTGCGATGGAGTGTACTCACCATCGCATTGTAATCCGCGCCGAAATCCTCTGGCGATGACGTGTCGCGCCGTCGCCGCGATTATGACGCGGCGACGTGCGCGACGCTGTCATATAAGGAATTCCACGCATGCGTTGAATCATTACGACGCATGCGGGGGATCCCTTCGGACGGATGGATTCGGTGAGTCTGTACAGACCAGCGGATCCATCCGTTGGGATGGATTCCAGCAGATGGATATGTTGTGCATGTCAGCAAATATCCGATCTGCTGGAATCCATCCCAGGGGAGATATATCCGCGGAAAAAGATCCGCTGGCATGTACACACCATAGGATCTATCCGCTGAAACCCATTTGCTGGGATTTATCTGCGGATGGATTCTATCGTGTGTATGGGGCCTCAGTGTTTAATGAAGTAAATTCTTTATTTTCTTTTTCTTTACTGTTTCATGTGTCGGACTACTTTGCAAGGTCCCCCCATGTAATATAAATTTATCTACGGATACATTGCAAATTTTTTCTTATTGAGGTTGAGCTCAGTATGGTTTTTATTCCTTTTATTTTTCTTTTTTTCATGTATGTATGCCACAACATTGCCCTCATAATTTAATATAAGTTCATCCTTTTAATAACATTTTTTTTTCTTTTATTCTTTGCTCTGTCTTGGACACATTTTATTCCTTTTTCCTTATTTATGGGTTCTCCAACCAACTTATGTGCACATCTTTTTAGGGATTGGCTGGGTTCCCATACATTTTCGAGATGCTCTCCCATTCTTTCTCCCACTGTAATCCTTTAATACATATAAAAACGTTTTTTTTTTTTTTAATGTAAAATTAAAATAAAAACAAATATAATGTAAATAGACTTGTGTGTCTGGCAAACAGATCTCTGGAAGTTTGATAACTAATTTTCACACAATCACATCCCCTATGTGTGTGACCAGCTTTAATGTTTCATATTCCCATCGCACACGTTCCTGGTATAATAGGGTGACCAGACAGTCCCCTGATTGGGGACACTGTCCCCGAACCAAATCTGTCCCTGGTTTTGTCCCCAGATTGGATTTAATAGGGGGCAGGGGCAATTTCAAAGACAGTCAGTGCAGAATTAAAAAAATTGAATTACACACCCCCGCTCCGCCGTGCCTACTAGCATAGGGGGGTTGTATTTTTCCCATTATCTGTGCCCCTTTCTGATGATCATGTGCTGGTCGGAGCGGAGGAAATATTTCTTCAGTTTCGGGCGCATGCCCATTCAGCTTCGCTCGCATGTTCTTCTGCCTTGGCTCAAATCCTGGCCAGCCACCTGCTTATCTCCTTGCCTTCCCTGGTAGAGTGATCTTCCTCCGCTCCCCACCCAGTAGTAGCCGGGGCCCGAAGAGATAGGCCCCATACACACCATAGAATCTATCCGCAGATAAATCCCATCAAATGGGTTTCTGCGGATAGATCCTATGGTGTGTACACTCCGTCGGATATTTATCCGCAGATAAATCTCCCCTGGAATGGATTTCCAGCAGATGGATATTTGCTGACATGCTCAACAAATCCATCTGCTGGAATCCATTCCAACGGATGGATCCGCTCGTCTGTACAGACTTACCGGATCCATCCGCCCAAAGGGATTCCCCGCACGCGTCGTAATGATTTGACGCATGCGTGGAATTCCTTATATGACAGAGTCACGCCCGTCGCCGCGTCATAATAGCGGCGACGGCGCGACACGTCATCGGCAGAGGATTTCAGCGCGGATTTCAATGCGATGGTGTGTACACGCCATCGCATTGAAATCTTCTGAAATCCTCGAGAGGATTTATCCGCGGATACGGTCCGCTGGACCGTATCTGCGGATAAATCCTCTCGTGTGTATGGGGCCTAAGACTTGAGAGGCTGTGAGGCGGGCAGCGACGGGCAGAGAGTCGCTGATTGTTGCCATTACTAGTAAAGAAAAAATGTGTCCCCGGATTTCATTTAAAAAATCTGGTCACCTTATGGTATAAGCTCTCAAAAATAGGGTGCTGTAGCAACAACCAGCGGGATACTGGTTCAAGTCATGGAGTAGATATTTTCCAGCACACCAAGGATCAGCACAAACGGGGAGTTTATTGCATGATCACAACACAACTAAAGTACAACTTTTCGGAGTCACGCGGGACCCCTTTGTCAGGCATGTGAGTATACGATGTCATCTGAGGCCTGATGCTCCATTTCCCTGATTGTGGTGTTCCTTCCATACATGTTCTATACTGTAACTGAATGCCTTGCTCTTGTTCAGTTCACAACGTTCGTTTCCAGCACTCACTTGTCTTACAACAAATGTTAATTCTCTCTCACATATCTTCTTTCTGAAACTACAATCCATTAAAGAAAGTTTATGGGCGGCCAGCCTCGGCTACAGTAAACCAGGAGGAGGGACGATAGATACAGAGTGCATGTAAAATAATATGGATCCCAGTTGTAGAATGCCGTAGTCAAGATCAAAGGGAGCAATTGTTTAAACTGCACGACTTCAAAATATTCCCATTGTTTTGAATTATTCCTGATATCTGGCAAAAGTGGAGAAAGGCCAGGGCTTTCCCTCAATGATCTGCTGAGCACACTGTCAGCATGGACGAGAAGAAATGAGCTATGAGGCTTTTTTTTAATAGAATATGTTTTGGCTGTATGGTTTACATACTAAGAAAGCAATTTACTTCATGGCGCCAAGTAAGGATGTTTAATTCTTCAGAACGTATCTCATGTTTGTTGACAATGGCCCATAAATAAAACATGATTGCTGCTGTAATTTATATGGCTGCATGTGTAAACCTAGCGATCCCATTCAATTAGCCGACAAAATAAAAAGTGAGAGAGGATGTCTTTCCATCAAGCCAGGCATTAGCCATGTGTGGGAAGGTAAGTGAAGGAAATCCTGACAACCTGGAGATTTTCACACCTAGGAATTCAATTTTACCCCATTAGCATATTAGCATCAAACTGATCGCCCTATGACAGCGCTGTTTACGGCTGACTCACAGCTTCAACATGTTTATTCATAGTATGAATTTGGAATATTTATTAGTTATTGGAAGAACTGTCATTAGAGTTAAACTCCAAGCAGACAGAGAAGACACAAATGAATGCAGCTCTATATTCATTAATTCGCCATTTGTAAATTGAAGTAGTATAAGTACTGTATTTATTGACGTATAACACTCACTTTTTTATCCTGAATATAGAGGGTAAACTGTGCCTGCGTGTTATACGCAGGGGGCCGTGGAAAGTTTTTTTCCTGAAACTTCCCTCTTAAAGTTAGGGGCCCAGATTCTCGTAGAACTTAGGGCGAGCGTAACGTATCTCATTTACGTTACGCCGCCGCAAGTTTTTCAGGCAAGTGCTTTGGGCCAGATTCACATAGCCCGGGCGCAGAGTAACATAACTGGTTTAAGTTACACCGCCGCAATTTTCCAAGTTAGTGCCCGATCCACAAAGCACTTACCTGGAAATTTGCGGCGGTGTATCCTAAACCCGTCCGGCGCAAGGCGTGCCCAATCGAATGGGGCACGTCCCATTTAAATTAGGTGCGCTCCCGCGCCGGACGTACTGCGCATGCTCCCGTCGCAAATTTCCCAACGTGCTTTGCGCGAAGTTACGACGCGCCAACGTTTTGTGAATCGCGACGGGTAAAAAAGACTTGCGCCGGGAAAAATAAAAAATTTAAAATAAATTTGAAAGCGACGCGGGAAAGACGGGTATACTTTTACATGGTGTATTAAGTTTACACTTTGTAAAAGGTACCCTATCTTTGCGACGGCAAACTAAGACTTGCGGCGACGTAACGACGGGAAAAAAATTAGTGGATCGCCCTAACTGCTAATTTTCATACCCGACGCTGGTTTACGACGCAAAATCCCCCCAGCGGCGGCCGCGGTACTGCATCCTAAGATCCGACAGTGTAAAACTATTACACTGTCGGATCTTAGGGATATCTATGCGTAACTGGTTCTATGAATCAGTCGCATAGATAGAAACAGGGATACGACGGTGTATCAGGAGAAACGCCGTCGTATCCCTTTTGTGAATCTGGCCCTTTATTCATAAAGAACTTGCCTGTAAAGTTGCGGCGGCGTAGCGCAAATCACCCGGCGCAAGCCCGCCTAATTCAAATTAGGCGGGTAGGGGGCGTGTAGTATTTAAATTAAGCGCGTTCCCGCGCCGAACGTACTGCGCATGCGCGGTCCGTAAAATATCCCAGGGTGCATTGCTCCAAATGACGTCGCAAGGACATCATTGGTTTCGACGTGAACGTAAATGGCGTCCAGCCCCATTCACGGGCAACTTACGCAAACAACGTAAATTTATAAACTTTGATGCGGGAATGACGGCCATACTTTAACATTGGTTGCGCCTCATAGACCCAGGGGCAACTTTACGCCGGGACAAGCCTAACGTAAACGTCGTACCCTTACTGCGTCGGCCGCACGTACGTTCGGGAATTTGCGTATCTAGCTAATTTGCATACTCGACGGGGAAAACGACGGAGGCAACACCTAGCGGACAAAAAAAAAATTGCATTTAAGATCTGACGGCGTAAGAGCCTTACGCCTGTCGGATCTAATGGATATCTATGCGTAACTGATTCTAAGAATCAGTCACATAGATACGACGGCCCAGATTAGGACTTACGACGGCGTACATGGCGTTGCGCCGTCGTAAGCCCTTTGAGAATCTGGGCCAGGGTGCGTGTTATACGCCTGTGCGTGTTATACGCCGATAAATACGGTATTTGACGTTGGATAGGCCTCTTGCTGTCATTGTACTGCAGAACTGATGGGAGGAGAGCAGTGGTGGCTGGTGTTTTTTTTCAGGGGGGGTGGCAAATTAAGGCAACCCGCCACCCCCCCCCCCCTCTGAGTGGCAACCGTCCCCCCCCACTGTTTGCCAGACGGTCCGGCACTTACTGCATCGTGGCGGGTGGCAGGCAGCGTGGTGTAGTGGCTTGGTTTCCGAGTCTTCTCCTCCATAGCGGTTTCCGACTCCTCCCCTTCTTTTCCTAGGCATCCAATAGGATCGCCTGTCCTTTCAGCCAATCGAGTGACCGGTGTCAAAACCTGCTTCCTGATTGGCCAGGGGGAGGATCAGTGCTACAACAGCGAATATTAATTTGTTGTTGTAACACACCTGGGTGGGCTGAGAGCGCACTCTCTGCGACCCCAGCCCACCCTATATTGAAGCCTATTAGAGCCTCTGGCTCTAATCAGTGCTTCAAAAAAACTGCCCCTCCTCGCTGGAATTCATGTGCCAGTGTCCTGAAAGGGGTCAGACGCATGAATAGGGGAGGCGCGCGATGGACAGGCCACCCCTGGAGGAGAGGCAGCACCTGTAGACAGGTGCAGGTTATTCTTCCTTTCTGTAGGTGGCACTGTGCCAATGCCACAGGGGAAGGTAAGTCCCCTTAAAGTTCAGTCAAATCCTAACAATACTTAAAGTGGTATTAAAGTTTAGTTTTTAGTTATACTTGTATACAGTGGTTTTGCACAGAACATCTCCAATCCTCTTCTTTTTGGATCCCCTGCTTACGCTCCTGGCTCCTCGCCCTCGAGCAGAGCCCCCAGAGAAAATCGCTTGACCTGGGGATACCAATGCATGCTCACTCCCGAGCCGCTGCTCTATGCAAGACACATGGAGCCATGGCTTGGCCCGGCCCCTCCTGCTCTCTCCTCATTGACTCGCTGGTTGTGATTGACAGCAGTGGGAGCCAACAAGGAGAAAGAGCCCTGGGACAGCCGAGGCTATCGTGAACATCGCTGGATCGGAGGGAGCTTAGGTAAGGATTGGGGGGCTGGGAGGGGGGGCGCTGCACACAGAAGGTAAAAAATCTTCAGCCTTTAGAACCACTTTAAACTTGCTCCCAACCTCATTCTAAGCCTAAGCAAAAAGAAGAAGGCATGCCGGCCTAGTGCATTATCATAAGACTTTTACTAAAAATAAAAATAATTCCAAAGTACTCATAAAAGTACAAGATAATGCGCATCCATCCACAGGAGCATAGCTTATGCATTTCAAGGGCTGTTATCTCTTCATCAGGGCTCTTGAAACATGTAAGCTACGCTTCTGTGGATGGACGCAAATATAGTGTTGGGATTGGACTTTTTGTGAGTATTTGTTTTATTATAAATAAAGGTCTTCTGATAATGCACTAGGCTGGTGCACCTTCTTTTTTGCTTTTGCTTCAGTTTGGTCCCCCCATCTAAAGTGATTAGCAAGGCTGAAGTGTTGTGTAGGCTCCCTATGGTGATTGTCTCTTATTTGGTTCTACGAGAGAGAAGAGGAGCTTTTTCTGAGTCACCATTTAGACTTTTATCATTGAGGGGCATTCAACCTGTAGCGCTGATAGGAGTATTTTGTTTGTTTACTAATTCTAAGCCTATTATAAGTACCCCGTGAAAGAAAAGATATCTATACTTATCCCTCCTGAGGGCACTCTGGTCCAGTCACATGATCTCTCCAGTGGCCAGCTTCAGAATTGATGTCCCCCATAGACTTACTATGCGGCATCCGTTGTTGGCTATTCCTTCTCCACACTGAAGCTGGTGCTGGGGCCCGATCATGTGACCTGACAGGAGCGCCCTCAGCATAGGTTAGTACAGATATCTTTCCCTTTCAGGGTTGTTAGACTAGGCTAATGCCGTGTACACACCATCACTTTATGTGATGAAAAAAAACGACGTTTTTAAAAACGTCACTTTAAATGACCGTGTGTGGGGGAAAACGTTGTTTTATGTCTTCTGAAAAACGACAAAAAAAAATTGAAGCATGCTTCAATTTTATGTGTCGTTTTTTAAAACGTCGTTTTTCACTTCACAGAAATTGACCGTATGTAGCAAAAAACGTCATTTAAAATGAAGTTTTTACACCCGCGCATGCCCAGAAGCTAGTTATGAAGCGAGCTTCAATGGAAAAACGTGGTGAACGTAACCTCGCTTTGCTAGAACATTGTGAGAAAAACGATGCTGTGTAGGCAACTTCGTCTTTGAAAATTGAAGTTTCAAAAACGTCGTTTTTTACTTCACAGAAAGTGTCGTTTTTTTTCATCACATAAAGTGATGGTGTGTATGCGGCATAAGAATGGAGGTGGGAGCTGGTTTAAGTATAGTTAGGATTTGACTGGACTTCCAATTTAAAGCCTTCATTAGTCTCCCCTGGGAAGGTAGGTGTCTAAATTTGATGGTAAATTCCCATGAGATTTCAGGTGGCCATCCTAAAGAGGGGTCCTTTAAAAAGGGGATTGGACATCATATGGCCATGCTTAAGATGAGTGGGAAGTTAGGGAGAGGAACTTGCTTGTTAGGGACAGTGCTTAGGGAAAGGTTCCTAGGGAGTAGGGGCAAGGTAAGGGATTATGTCCAGTGCCGAAAAACCTTCCAAGGATTCCTTTTGAGTGGGCCAGTGCTGAATGATTATAGGAAATACCATCATCTCTCCAGCAGAAGTCAATATCCGGAAACATTACCACAACTCATACTAAGTGGACTGCATTGCAAATATTGTGTTTACCAGTGTGCCATACCATTGCAAGAGTTACAATTTTGAACTGTTATTATAAAACTGCTACAAGCTAAAAATTTGGTGTGTGGTACTTCCCAAGAGGGTACCTTAACCAAGGCTCCTTCTTCACATAAGAATTAGATAAGAGTCAATCAGGCTGCTGCTTCTCTTTTCACTGGCTGGGGGAGGGATAAGATCTCCTCTAGAGATGAGCTTAGGGTCGGTCCAAACCCAGAAGGAGCTGTCTGTGCCGGGCCAATAGTCGCAGTCATGGGAGTCACCAGCCCAGAGTTGCACATACACAAAAGGGTGGAGATGCTCATGACATTCTGACCTATTATGGCCACATGGCTATCTTCAGTTAATTTGGTCAATTACAGGAGGCTATGTGGCCATATTAGGTTAGTGATGTACCAAGCAACCCACCCTTCTGTGTATGTGTAACTGCAGGGTGAAGTACCTGACAGTTTTTCCATCCAGGTGCAGTATAACATGGAATCGGACTGAACCCAAGACGAAACTCAAGCT
Source organism: Rana temporaria (assembly GCF_905171775.1). Classification (NCBI taxonomy): domain Eukaryota; kingdom Metazoa; phylum Chordata; class Amphibia; order Anura; family Ranidae; genus Rana; species Rana temporaria. The sequence continues at coordinate 23,472,855 of NC_053491.1, read as the reverse complement.
CATCCCTAGCCTCCTCCCCTGCCAGACAGGGCCGGGCAGCCCAATCAGCTGCAACCAGGGCATTTCCCACCACGCAGGTACACATACACAAAGGGGCTGGGATTCTCATGATGTCATTGACCTATTATGGCCATATCAAGTCAATTAAGTCAATTGCATTTTAAGTACTTAGGTTGACCAAATATGGCCATATTAGGTCAATGACATTCAACTAATAATAAAAATAATAACTAATAATAAGTCAATGATGTTATAAAGCATCCCTGCTGGTCCAATGTGCTGCGGCCAATACATGCACATTCATTGTGGGGATGCTTTGATGTAACAAAATTTCATAGGTTCTGCCGCACTGAGCTGCCAAACCCAACTCTTCCCTATTAAGGGCTTATTAGATCTCTGGCTGGATCAACAGGAATTTATATATACAGTGTGTGCCACGATTTTAAAGAGACAAAACATAAGGGAAATGTGCAGGTTTTGCCTGGATGTACAAAATATGTTTTCTTTTAATAATTACCAGGCCATATATACAAGTTTAGCCCATGTATATACACCGGCATAGCAAGTAGAACAAGTCGAAACTTACAATTTTACAAGTTGTGTGTATATATCCTTTGAGCAATTTAATACCAAGGCATCTCTTTTCTAAGAATACATACATTGCTTGCTGTTTGTTATTGGTACGCCTACATTTTTATATACATGCTGTGTTAATTGATTTACTTACTTACTGCAGAAGCATGTGTTTCTGAGGTTTTCATTTATTTAAGTGAAAACCAGTGAATGTGTACATACTGTATACAGCTCCTCTGTATTACAATTGTAGAGGTCATTTTATTAATTCAAGGACATGCAAGGTATTACAAGTATTTATGGTATATAGTGTCAGCAATTTATGCATAACTTTACATATTGTACATTCAAGTCAGTCCTTGCATTCAAGGAGCTTACAATCTAAGGTCCCTATCAGATGTGCATACATACACATATATAAAAAACACATATAGTATCTGCGCTAAGGCTCAAAATAGCAATAAACAGCTGACACTATATTGTAGGCAATAATATGAGCAAAAAGATTGTAAGCTCTAACGAGCAGGGCCCTCTGATTCCTCCTGTTCTGAATCATATTGTAACTGTACTGTTTGCCCTTAAGTTGTAAAGCGCTGTTAAAACAGTTGCCACTATATTGATCTTGGACAAAAATAAAAAGATATAAAAAAAAGTGCAGTGCTGATAACTAAAAAGCAGACACAGTCTGACAAGGTACAAACAAGAAATAAACTGAGAATAGTGCAAAACAATCAGAATTGGTCAGAAAAGTCCATAAAGTCCTTAAGTAGAGACCAGTAGTTGATGGTGCTTATAGAGATGTGACAAAGAGTCCTTCACCCTCAATCCACATGGATAGCCTCTTACCAAACAGATTTGACCATAAGGTCAAAAAGCGCAGTCAATAATCAACTCCAGGAATGGACCATCTCCCATCTTTTCTTATTAGTATCCAAGTCAATGGTTAATCCTCCTGACCCAATGGACATCAATACTCCCTATAGAGAGAGAAAGAAACATCTCATAGTGTAGTAAATCCTGAAATAATGATTTATTTATTTTGCACTTACATTTCTAAGTATAAAAACCCACATTTCAATAAAAGTTTTCCTGTTAAACTCTTTTTTATTACATTTTGAAAAAGAAAACAAGCCAAAACAAAAACAATGAAAATCAACGGTAGTATTCCTGTAATATACATAAGAATGCATTTCCATACCCCATAATTTACATACAATTACTCCATACCCCACAATCTACATACAATTACCTATTCAAAGCATGGATACCTCTTCCAACCTTCCTCTTCTCTACATTCGTAAGACCACCCACCCCCTCCATCCAACAGTCCCCTCGAAAGAGAGAGAGAAAAAAAAGGAAGAGGGAAAAAAAGGGGGGAGAGTGCAAACAATACATAACAATAAAAAGAAGGTACCAAAAGGGCCTATAAATGGCTGGTTTCAAACCAACAAGATGGCTGCTGCGTTTCGGTGCGCGAATATTTCATGCGTCATAACTCCACCCTACGTCATTGATGACATCATCATGGGGCGTGATACATACACATACTAAGGCCAATTTAGACAAAAGCCATAACCAACTACAAACAAACACAAATTTAAGAACACACTTACCAGCTAGCCTGCAAACAAACCAAGTTAACGCTGTCTAACAATTCATGTTAAATACAGAGGGTTTCAGTGCAACAAAATAAAGGAATAAAAACCTTAAACAAGAAAGCAAATGCAAGCACCACGTTTAAAGTGGAACTTTACCCAAAAGGGGAAGTTCTACTTGTTTGCATTCCTCCCCCCTCCACTGCCACATTTGGCACTATTTGGGGGGAGCAGGTACCTGGTTTTTCAGGTACCCCCTCTTACTTCTTGTCAGATGCATCAGAAGTTTGCCCTCCCTCCTTCCCTCTTAGCCTTCTTGTACACATCATAGGTCCCAAAAGACTATGGGGACCATTCACAAAGCGCAGTAGAAAACTGTCTGTAAAACAGTGAAGCCTCGTACACACGATCAGTCCATCCGATGAGAACGATCTGATGGACCGTTGTCATCAGTTAACCAATGAAGCTGACTGATGGTCTGTCGTGCCTACACACCATCGGTTAAAAAAAAACGATTGTGTCAGAATGCGGTGACGTAAAACACAACGACGTGCTGAAAAAAACAAAGTTCAATGCTTCCAAGCATACGTCGACTTGATTCTGAGAATGCGTGGATTTTTAACCGATGGTTGTGCCTACTAACGATCGTTTTTTTCCCATCGGTTAGGAATCCATCGGTTAAATTTAAAGCAAGTTGGCTTTTTTTTAACCGATGGTTAAATAACCTATGGGGCCCACACACGATCGGTTTTGATCGATGAAAACGGTCCATCAGACCGTTGTCCTCTGGTTAACCTATCGTGTGTACGAGGCCTTAGGCTTCACTTCCTGTTTCCCTTACTTACTATTGAAGAATCGGCTCAGATGAGGACATTGCTGGATCCCTGGACAGGTAAGTGTCCTTATATTAAAGGTCAGCAGCTACAGTATTTGTAGCTGCTGACTTAAAAATGTTTGGGGGGGAGCCTGGAGCTCTACTTTAAAGATTGACAAGCTGCAAAGTATTACATTTTAGCTTTTGGGTTACGCTTTAAGGACGGGCAATGTAAAGATCATGACGACCCTCCATAGATGCACGTTGTATACAACAACGAATTACAAAAGGTTGTAAAAACGAATGTTTTGTTTAACGTTATTGAATGGGACTCTATGCCTCTGGTGACCTTGACAGAGATATTTTAATTTAAAACACTGAACTTGCAAAGGTTTCAGATGAAAAATCAAAACCTGCCTCAAATAAGAGAATAAGAGAACCCTAACCTACGTGTTTATAACACAGTAATGTGTTTCATTATCCCTTATTCTGTTGGGGGGGGGGGGTTGCTCGATGTATGTTTTCCCTCCCTCCCACAGTGCACTAGGTGTAAGCACACAGCATATATAATAAAGAAAGAAAAGAGCTGAAAACATATCTTCAGTTTTTCTGGATGAAAGCGTTTTTTTTTTCCCTTTAAACAAATCCCCATTCAGTGAACTGTTAAAATAATCTAGGAGGTATAAATCTTGTAAAGACGTGCAAGCCTTGCATTTGTTCATTTTTTTTTTATGTGGATGGCTGTTGACCTTGATCTTCTACAGGCAAGTTATAGTCTGCTTTCTATGCACTATTTAAAAAGAAGAATTGAATAGTTTAAGTGGATACTGACATCTAAGTCAACAAATCCGAACACTTGAAACTAACACGCGGGTAAATATGACAGGAGATATAACGCCTTTGTTAAGCACTGGCAAACAAACGGCAGGCTGAGGCTTCAGAACGGCGGGTACAGTGCCAGTCCATGGAAGGAAAAACATTAAGCTCTCTAATAAAAAGCCAAAATATTTTACACCGCTCCGCAGATGGAAACATTAAAAGACACAGCAGTGTGGTTTAAAGAGGTAGAAACCAAAAAACAAAAATGTAATACGTACAGAGCGAAATCGCGCTAGGACTACAAAGCTGCACAATCATAAATATAAATGGTGAAAAACAACAAAGTCCTCAAACAGTGCTGTGCTAAAAATTCACAAGTAAATCGTGGACAGTAAATAATCATATGAATAAATGAAGTAAAAAAAACAAAAGTCCAAGCGAATGTACAAATAACACAAAAAGTCCCAGAAGGTGCAAATTACACTGGATCAAAATGAAAAGTTCCACAGTGTTGATAGTAGTTAAAGGTATTGACAACTCATGTGCTCTACCACCAATGTTATGCCACGTACACACGATCGGTTCATCTGATGAAAACGGACCATTTTCATCAGACGAACCGACCGTGTGTGGGCCCCATCGGTTTTTTATCCATCGGTGAAAAAAATAGGAACTTGTTTTAAAATTATCTGATGGTTAAAAAAAACGATAGAAAAAAAAGGTTGGTCTATGGGCACGTCCATCGGTTAAAAATCCACGCATGTTTAGAATCAAGTCGACTCATGCCCGGAAGCATTGAACTTAATTTTTCTCAGCACGTCGTTGTGTTTTACGTCACCGCGTTCTGACACAATCGTTTTTTTAACTGATGGTGTGTAGGCAAGACTTATGAAAGTCAGCTTCATCGGATATCTGATGAACAATCGGATGAACCGATCGTGTGTACAGGGCATTACAGTGAAACTCTTACCAGAGCAAATGGACTCTCTATACAGAAAAGAGTCAAATGCACTTTTACTGCAGTATATTGAAGTGTGTCAGTGCAGTTTTACTGCAGTATATTGTAGTGTGTCTGTGTAGAGAATCCTCAAGTTAAAGTGCACCAAACACCACTTTCCATTGATTAAAGTGCATTCAAGTTCACATTTTCCCTTCCCTATTACATTTCAGTAATAAGTCCCCGATCCCATTATGTCTGGGAGGTCAACAAGGAGAGGCAGACATCCCATGGCACTGTGAGGGGACCAGCAGCATATGTGTCCACAGGCAAAGGTGGACATGGTCTGTCCATGCAGAGGAGGTGGTGAACTGGCTTACGAATCCATCTGGCAATTTGGTGGGGCAGTTTTAAACAGGTACCCAGAGTTGGGTTATCTGCTAAAGCAGGCCAGAAGATTCTGTGGCCATTTAGGCGGTCATACACAGCCAGCGGGAATTCCACCTGCCCATAAACCGCCTAATTTGTGACATCACCACCAGGTGGAACTAAACTTTGGCAATGCTGCAGTAGCTGCCCAAGAAGCAGAAGGCCGTCAAGGAGTACATGTGAGTATGGCACAATGACAGACTCAGGGCGGCTTGGCTTTTTGTCCCCATGCCAATGGCTGCTGATAAAGGATGCATGCACTGTACTGTAACCGTTTGAGGCAACAAGGATAATGAGCCGTGACAAAGCATGCATCTGTGACACAATCCCTGTTGTGTTCCTGCTGGAGCAGAATCTGCATGGCATTACGGACAGGGCATTCAAGGCAGAGCAGTGGAAGGAAGAGGAGGACTTCCTTTCCTCTCAAGGCCCACTTTATGCAGACACCATTCTTATGATGCCACAGAACACACAAGAGAAGAGGGAGGAGGGATGGTCGTTTTGGAGGCATTGAAGCAGAGGAAGACATACGTCACACCTTAACAGATGGTTTTCCATCCATAGAACCCTTGGGAGTAGTACGAGGCTGGAAGGAGGCAGTTCTAGATACTGTAATCCTCAGTGACCACAAGGACTGTGCTTCTCATGCCTTAGCAAACTTACGGTGCATGGCCTCCCTTATTCTTCAAAGCCTGCAAAAGGACCCAAGAATGTGTGGCATTACTATTGGTTGGCAACCCTCCTTGACCACCGTTACAAGTAGAAAGTCTCTGAATTCATCCCGTCTCCACAGAGGGAGCAGAGGATTAAATATCTTGAGGACACCTTAAGGGGGAGTTTATGTAATGCCTTTCCAGACTCTGGTAAGGAAAAACAGTCTTGTGCAAAAGCTAGTTTTGAGGCATCTGATGGTTAAAAGAGAAGGGTTGGGAAGAAGGGGCCGCGTCAGTGATGCATTTAATTTTTTTTTTAGTCCTTTGGACACAGGGCTGTTTGCTTCCATATCCCATTGGCAGTGTCTGCATTATATAGTGGGAGATTACCTAGGGACGAAAACAGACATGGAGAGCTTTTCAGTTCACTATCCACTGGGTTACTGGGTCATGGGAAAAAAACACTGGCCAGAACTTGCCCAGTATGAAAATTGAGCTGCTGGGCTGCCCTGCATCCAGCTTGCTTTCTAAATGAATGGGCATTCAGTGCTGCCAGAGGTTTTGTGACAGACAAAAGATCCCGCTTGTCCACAGACTCCATTGACCGACTGACATTTATCAAAATTAATCATTCCTGGATTAGCAGCAGCTATCAAGCCCCTGATGCCGATGTCACTGATTAAGTGTTTTCTGGATCTGGAATCTGTGCAAGATTTTTTTTAGGTAAAAGTTTCATGTGCACAATTAACACCCAAGGACCAATTTATCTGCACCTGTTTGACTGGTGCATATAACTAAAATTTTTGACAATAAGGCCAATTCTTGCTTTCATCAAGAGTACCTATATAGAGTTAAGGTGTGAAGTCACCACCAACACCCAAAGCCCAGTTTTTTCACACCTGTTTGACCGGGGCATATAATTTACATTTTTGACAGTGTAGCATCCTCTAGTGTGCTAGAGTAGGTAGCGTTAGGTTTTTGTTAGTGTAGGTAAAATGTTTTGGCTTGGCTGTCAGCAAAGCCTGTGTTTTAATCTGGGTCAGGGGAGTGTTCCAGGGAGGGCTGGTATGACTCAGCAGGCAGCATCTCTGCTACATCCCCCTACTTCTGGAACTTGCTGAAAACCTCCAGAAGAATGATAAGGAGGTTAGGAGGAGCTGCCTGGATTATTCATGAGGGTCCTGACCAATCCCCAACAGATGGGTTGGCTGGGGCAGGCCCCCTTAAATACTCAGGGTAAGCCCAGCTGGGCAAAAGAGTATGAATGGAAGTTGGAGATAGAGTGCTAGAAGGCTGCCTGTGGGCCTTTGAGGGTAACACCCTAGTCTGGGGGGTGACATTGGGCCTGGGAGCTTGGATGAAGGAGGGATCCTCTGATATCCCAAGAAGGAATCCTGTCCAGTGGCACGGGAGAAGGTGTGAGGACAGAAGGAGCCAGTGAGCACTTCTGGGAGATTTACAAGGAGATGGCAGCCAGGTGGGCTGGTTGGCGTTACAGTCGGGGAGGTCTTAAAAGGCAGCCTGAGAGGACTGGGTGAGAGCAGTCTGAGATGTATGCAGAGTCAGTCTAGGAGGACTGTGGAAGCTTAGCCAGGAGGCCTAGAGAAAGGGGCACCTGTAGGCAAGTGGGCTGGCAGTGCTTGAAGAGGTGGTGCTGGGATCAGTAGCCACAGATGGGCAACTGGGCACTAGAAATTTGCTACACAACCAAGGGGCCTGCGGTCCCTGCCTGAAAAGGGCATTTGCTACAATCTGACTGAGCCCTATTGTCAGATCACCTAACTGTTGCCAGCTGGTCCTGGGCGTTGTTATGCTTCAAACAAGTGTTGTGCTGGAGGAAGCTGAGGAGTGTGTAAATAGTCTGTATAGAAGAAGTTATCCCTGGAAAGTTCTACTAAAGTCAAGGGGGCCTCCCATAATACCAAGTTTAATACCCCTAATAAAAATACAGAAAAAAACAAATCTGCAAGGACTGTTTCTTGACTCAAGAGTGCTGTGGAAAATTCTGTGTGCCTGTTCATGCAGGGTGGGGGATCCCTTTTTCCCCAGTGGCTCCTGAGGTGGTAGTGCTACAACAGCAAGGCCAACACTTTTATCAAGAGTACCTCTATAGGGTTACAGTGTGAAGGCACCACCAACACCCAAAGCCCAATTTTTCCACACCTGTTACTTTTAATTCTGAATTTATCCAAAAAAACTTGAATCTTGTTCTGAGTGCACTAAATTGTCATCATAAAAATTGGCTCCCCAAGTAGTTGTTTACTAAATAAGTCAAACTTGCAGGGAAATGTCATTTTTCTGGCTTTATAAATGTAATTTTTGCTGCAGCAGGTTCTATACATGGTACAGATGCACCACTTTACAGGCAGACTAAAGGGACCCCCCAAGCACTATGTTTAAAGACATTTTTCATTTTTATTATTTCACTTTAAGCATCAGTAATCACTGCTCAATTAAAAAATTATTTTTTTTAGATTGATACATGTCCCCTAGGGCAGTACCCAGACCCCCATACCCTTTGTATGCCCAATAATTTTCATATAAGGCCTTCAAAATGGGCACTTTTGATTTTTTAATTTCAGGTCCCATAGACTTCAATGGGGTTCACTGTTCAGCTCTAAACTTTTGTGATGTTCGAAAGTTCTGGCGTGAATTGAACTGGGCGGTGTTCGGACCATCTCTAGTCGGGATCTGGTTTGCCTATTCTACTCCTAGCACACATTAGAGGGTGCTACATATTAATGAGTGCTCTTATATTTATCCATTTGTGAGTACCAACTTGTTTATTTTAATAAAACTTATTATAATGCGATTTTACACTATGTGGCTTTCCTGGCCTTTTTCTTCCATATGACTCCACTGTGCTGCTAATGGATGTCAGACACATAAGGTCGCAGCAGGATATTGTTGAGCCTGCCATATGCTGAGTAGGAGACCAGCTTTAAATACAAAATGCATTTGACTCTTTTCTGTATAGAGAGTTAATTTTCTCTGGTAAGAGTCTTATCGTACCATTGGTGGTGAAGCACATGAAGTATTGATACCGTTAACTACGATCAACACTGATGCACTTTTCATTTTAATACAGTGTTATTTGCACCATTTGGGACTATTTATGTTATTTATACATTTATAGGGACTTTTTATGATTCAAAATGATTCATATGATTATTTACTGCCTCCCCTGCCGGCAGAACACAATGACAGGCTGATTATACTGAAGTTGGTCAATTGATCGGCTTGTGTACAACCAGGATTCCCATACTGTACATGGATCCAAAATTTCATCCATGTATTGCTGGCTTTAGTTTTTTGCAGAGACAGGGCTTAGAGAAGTCATTGTCTTTTTAAAGGCAGGTGACCACACTGTCTGGATAGACTGGGTCTATGGGTCTATAGGTCAATGCATAAACAGGCATTTGGAACAGAACAGATCCTTCACGTGTGGATTTGATTTGGAGTTGGGTTTTTTCTGCCCTTTGTTTGATCAAAAGTTGCTTCAAGTTACTTTTGCTTTCCTATTAACTAAGAAGATCCTTTGCAAACAAAGCCCATATGCACAAGGCCTTTAGCATATATAAGACCTCCTACCAGGGTTTTAGGCTGCTCTGTACAGATGGCTAATGAGTGGGTGTCAATCAGTATTGCTGTAGCTCATGTCAGAAGCTGTTGTCCGTTTGTTAAAGTCAAGTAGAAAGTGAGTGGGGTATGTCAGGGCCCCTCCGCAATCAGCCTGTGGCAGATGTATCCGTTATTGCAATTGGTACCAGCATCAGGAACTCACTTGTTGTGAACACATCCAGCCTGTGGTCAGTGGTCATCTGTATCACAGACAACTTCCTGGAATGCAATATAAATAAAGGTATTAGGAATTAAAAGCATAAGGCTTGGGACTGTGTTCAGGAAATACTGACGCCTGCCTCTACTGCCATGTCACCGGCCTTGCCCTTGTGGAGTAACCCTCGTTTTCCCCATCTCCTCACTACACAAGATCCGATCATATGGGTGTCAAAGGGAATTAAAACTTTGGGTGATGTCACCAGAGGGGGTGAGCTGTTATAGATCTAAAACAGAAAATTGAGCTTCCAAATCCCTATCTCTTTTGCTAACTCCAATTGCGACACGCTTTTGTATCCCAATTTGGCTCCACTAAGCTGGAACTCAGGTCCTCATTTTTGGAGAATGTTCTCAATGGCTGACTCCATGAAAAAAACGTTATCTGAATTATATAAATAACTATTTCCTGTCTCTCCCCCTTTGGTGGCCAAGTGTAGGGCGCAATGGGTGGAGGAGGTTCTGGATATGGGAGGAGAGGAGTGGGATGATATGTGGAGTGTTCCCTTTACACACTTAAAGCGGGGGTTCACCCGAAAAAAATTGTTTTAACATTAGATTGAGGCTAATTGTGGGAAGCACAATCGGGTGTTTTTTTTTTTAAATCAATGCAGTACTTACCTTTTTAGAGATAGATGTTCTCCGCGGCTTCCGGGCATGATCTTCGGGACTGGGCGTTCCTATTTGATTGACAGGCTTCCGACCGTCGCATACAGCGCGTCACGAGTTGCCGAAAGAAGCCGAACGTCGGTGCGGCTCTATACGGCGCCTGTGCACCGACGTTCGGCTACTTTCGGCAACTCGTGACACTCTGTATGCGACGGTCAGAAGCCTGTCAATCAAATAGGAACGCCCAGTCCCGCAGTCCATACCCGGAAGCCGCGGAGAACATCTATCTCTAACAAGGTATGTACTGCATTGATTTAAAAAAAAACACCTGATTGTGCTTCCCGTAATTAGCCTCAATCTAATGTTAAAAATTAGTTTTTTGGGTGAACCCCCGCTTTAAGGCACACACCGCATGAATATCAGAAGTAAAGTTTCGTCCAACGAACGATCTACCGATTTTAGGATCGTTGGTATGGTGCTTTGACAGCCGATTCCGATTTTTCGTCCGACAAAAGCTGGATCTGTAGAGTATAACATTTTTGTCGTATGTGAACTCAACGTCTTCCAATTAATCAGTAAGGTTTTCGTAAGAGCAAGACTACGCATGCTTGGAAACGAAAGAATACATACAAAACTATTCAACACATTACGTCACTTCTGACACGTGTACAAGAATTTTCTTATGGTGAATAACCTCTTCACTTTCGACATGAGACTAGCATGCAACAAAAAAACGGACTAACGGTCGTCCGAAAATCTGATGCGTACAAAGCTTTAGTCTCTGCTAAAGTTTTCTTAATTCAATTTAATTTCCTGCACAGGATATATTACACCCCAGCAAGGTTATCTAAAAACTCCCCAGGAACGTTGGCAGAATGTTGGCATTGCTCACAGTCCCCAGCCAATTTTAGCCACGTTTTTTGACACTGCCAGGTAGTCAAGGAGTTCTGGTCTGCCGTTGGGCGCTGTATAACATAGATTACATCTATGCCTGTGCCCTTGATGGTGGCGACATGCTTGCTTTGCTTGGTGGAGGGCTTGGCACCTACTAGAGCACAGCGTACTTTGCTTAGCTTGTTATTGTTTTATGTGCGCAAGGCACTGATCCTCTACTGGAAGAAACCCACAACGCCCTCACTGTCGTACTGGAAGGGGCTTGTGAATAAGGGGATTCCATTCTATAAAGCAACATACCTGAGCAGAGGGTGTCCAAAAAAATATGAGAAAGTTTGAAAGATTTGGTTGGACAGCGATCTTTCTGTAACCTAATGATTATATGAATTGTACTAATTGGGAGGAGGTTGCCTGGGTGGTGATGGATATGGGTGTATATGGCTTTGTAATACTTGTACTAACATTGGGATTATTTAGGGACTGACTACTGCTTAGATAACTGTATGTAGGGATGATTGATGGCCATATTACCCTAATGCCCTGTACACACGATCGGTTCATCCGATGAAAACGGTCTGATGGATTTTTTCATCAGATATCCGATGAAGCTGACTTTCATCAGTCGTACCTACACACCATCAGTTAAAAAAACGATCGTGTCCAGCGAGGTGACGTAAAACACAACGACGTGCTGAGAAAAATGAAGTTCAATGCTTCCGAGCATGCGTCGACTTGATTCTGAGCATGTGTTGATTTTTAACTGATGGATTTCCCCACAGACGATCATTTTTTTTATCGTTTTTTTACCATCAGATAATTTTAAAACAGGTTCTAAGTTTTTTTCACTGATAGGAAAAAACTGATGGGGCCCACACACGATCGGTTCGTCTGATGAAAACAGTCCATCAGACCGTTTTCATCAGACAAACCGATCGTGTGTACATGGCATGAGAACTGTGAAATCGTTCTATTGATGCCTATAATATGATGTTCGTATACTTTCCCCTTTTGTTTTAGGGGAATTGCATCCAGGTAGGTGGTGAACCTGGACTGGAGGGGAGAGATGTTGTGGGAGTTTCTTTATTTTTACTTGTCTTTTCTATGAATCCCGCCCTGCCTGGCGTTTTTTTGTTTATTTTCTTTTTGTGTTTTTGTACTATGCAAAATATTAATAAAAATACATTTGCAAAAAAAAGGATTAAAAAACATATACAATGAAGGATACCATTGCGAATTATATTCACAAACAGTTATCACTGTTTTTGATTATTAATATTATTATTGGCTTCTAATAAGTCGGCTTGTGATTTCTCACTGTCACCAGCAGATATAGTATGAGATTTCGCAAACAAAAGTAAGTTATATTTTCTTTAGCCAATCCAGTAAGAGGTTTCGGCCACTGGTGCATGCTGGGGGAGGATATAAATATCTAGGACAGGCTATGTGCTCTCTATTTCTTTCCCTGGGCTGAGGCCTAGAGGGGTGCTGCTGCTGTTAGGCCCAATAGACTGGTTTGGGGCTTAATGTGTGCTAAAGTGTTCCTGAAGCTGTCCTGCCTGGTCTGGAGGAAGCTGTGCCAAGAAGGAGACCCAGGTCTAGGACCCTTGCTGAATAAACCAGGAAGAAGGCTGGTCTCTTAAAAGGGCCTGGTCACTTGGAGGAGGCACTGAAATTTGGTAATGTGCTTACAGTGTTGTCTGGTCAGCTTAAAAGTTCTGACACTGTAAGTCTGGCCATTGATCTGGAGAGTCTGTAAATGATCTGCTACAGTATCTAGGAATGCTAACCCTCTCCTCTTTAACAAGTCTGCAACAAAAATAAACTATAGTGACTGGTGCCCAATATCATTTTGTCTTTTGTAAAGTTTTATATAAAGTTTTATAAAGCCACATGGCCATATTAGATCAATGACGTTGACTTAATAAGACCTTGTAGCCATATTAGATTAATGATATCAAGAACAACCCTGCCCCTTTGTATACATGAAGCTTTGGGGCATCTGGAAGTGAACATAATACTGTGGATCATCTAGAAGTGTCAGCCTCAGCTTCATCGCAGCACTTGAAGCTGCAAGGTGAGGAGTGGACCCTCCACCTGAAGCTCATTGGCCCAACACTGACAGTTGGCCTTCCAGGCTCAGTCTAACATGGGTTTAGACCCAACCCAAGTCCACTCCTAATTAGGATCTTCGTGTCACCTAGATGTGCAATGTGCAATGCCTCCAAACTTCATATGCATGTAACTACAATAAATCTGTGGCCGCACACTGATGACGTCACTTTTAGATGTCCCACAGCTTTATGTACACAAAGATGCTTGTGTTATCGTTGACCTAATACAGCTACTTGGCAATATTAGATCAATGACATTGATTAATATGACCTTGTAGCCATATTAGTTTGATGATATCAAGAGCAATCCTGCCCTTTTGTATATGTGAAGTTGTGGGGCATCTAGAAGTTCACTACAGAACGTGAAGCTGCAAGTTGGGGAACTCCCACCTGAAGCTCATTGGCCCAGTAGCACTGACAATTGCCTTCCAGGTCCAGCCTAACATGGGTTTAGGCAACATTTGTCAAACACAAGGCCCACGGGCTAAATCTGGCCCACCAGGCATTGTCATATGGTCCTCCCAACAAGTTTTGAAGCCGGAATGTGGTGGAACTGTCTTCCGCCACCTCTGGTTCTCACCCTCTGCTACGGCTCCTGCTTGTTTTAACAAGGGACAGCTTTGCCTTTAGCAGCTTCCAGATGTAACAGAACAGGTACTGGATAACAGAGCCAAATACATGGGTAGAAGAGAGCCACCTACACAGGGCTGTACTAGTGCCGCCTACATAGGAAGTTACTAGAATGGGGCCGGGGAGGGGGCATAGGGCACCCCTGGAATTGCGCTCTGTACAAATCACATCCTGAACTCTTCTGCACTCTGTACATTCTGTACGTAACACACTCCTGAACTCTGCACTATGTACGTAACGCACTACTGAACCCTGCATTCTGTACATAACTCATCCTGGAACTCTGCATTCTATACATAACGCACTCCTGAACTCTGCACTCTGTATGTAAAGCACTACTGAACTCTGTATGTAAGGTATTACTGAACTCTGCACTCTTTATGTAATTCACTCTGGAATTCTGCCCTCTGTGCCTAAAGTTCTCCTGGGCCCTGCACTCTGTACAAAGAGTAATCCTGAACCCTGCACTCTGTACGTAGTGTAATCCTTAACCCTGCACTATGTTCCTAGAGTAATCCTGAACCCTGCACTCTGTACGTAGTGTAATCCTGAACCCTGCACTCTGTACGCAGTGTAATCCTGAACCCTGCACTTTGTATGTAGTGTAATCCTGAATCCTGAACTCTGTACGTAGTGTAATCCTGAACCCTGTACTCTCTACGCAGTGTAATCCTGAACCCTGCACTTTGTATATAGAGTAATCCCGAACCCTGCACTTTGTACGTAGTGTAATCCTGAACCCTGAACTCTGTACGTAGTGTAATCCTGAACCCTGCACTCTGTACGTTGTGTAATCCTGAACTCTGTACGTAGTGTAATCCTGAACCCTGATCTCTGTATGTAGTTTAACCCTGAACTCTGTACATAGTGTAATCCTGAATCATTTGCTCTGTACGTAGCACACCCCAGATACAACTGGCCCTTTGAGGGCAACCATACTTCTGATGCGGTCCACCATGATATTGAGTATTTAGTATCTATGTGTGTCACTTAGATGTGCCATGTGGAAAGTGTATGTAAATCAAAAACTTAGCTGCACAGAATCACAAATCTTTTAGCAGGGAATGCTATCTATACAGTAAACATGTAGCTCAGTTGGGTATTCAGCTGCCTGCGCAAAGTTTCACTTTAACAATTCCTGTTGTGTTATCCTACTTCTGGTGTAATAATCCGGCCATCACAGGAAGAGAAAGTGACATGGAGTATTTAGATGTACTGAGTGACAACCTGAGATTACCTAATTGGTTGAGGATTGCCCCAGTTAACACTAAAAGATAAGCACCCTGTGCTCAAAGAGTAAAGAAGAAGAAAAAAAGAACAACAGTATGTCAAGTTGTGCTATTAAAGTCCAGTAAAAGTATCTGTTGTGTGTTCTGGGGAGGGGGGGAGGGGAAGCCTCCCAGACACAAGAGATGTTTGAAAGTTGAGTCAGTCTATGGGCTGTTTCCAGCTTCAAAGGTTGATTTGCATCCACCCTATCTCGGTACGTGAGCTCCATGAATGGAATCACACACCTATATCTCTAGGATTTAATTAGTTGTTTAGACATGTAGCTTTGTTTGGTTTTAACTAAGTGGTGTGGCTCTAGTCTGCCCTCCTCTTCTTCTTCTCCCTTTGTACATTCTTTCGCTCTCTCCCTCTCCCATTGTAGAAAATACCCTTTATTATTAAAAATATCATTTTAAACCTTTCGAAAAAATCATAAATGAAAACATAAAAAAATGTACAGGCTTGTTCTGTGAGCTCACTGGATGAGCGTTGAATTTACAAGGAGTATTACCACGAATTAAGGCAGAACTATATTCAAAAAGTAAAAGAAACATTCAAAAAGTAAAAGAAACACATGGATAGCCCAATAAAAGATGAAATAACAAAAAAGAAGAATCAATGTTGAACTTTGAGTACAAAATTTCGAATTTATAGTACTTTTTTATGGTCTTTTATATTTGCTTATTATTCAGCTTTACTTTTTATTATTTACTATAAAAACATTTTTTTTTTTTTTTACGGTAGTCTGATGGCCAGCATCATTCAACCCGCTTCCTCTGAGCCCAGGTTTTCCTGGACCTGCCCAGGTTCTTTGCACTGCTTCCATTTAAAAAATACATTTAAATATACAGGATATTCATTGTTACAGACTTACATCTGTAATATGGTAATATGGGTCTTTTATATTTGCTTATTATTCAGCTTTACCTTTTATTATTTACTATAAAAAATAGTATATATATATATATAGAGAGAGAGAGAGAGAGAGAGAGAGAGAGAGAGAGAGAGAGAGAGAGAGAGAGAGAGAGAGAGAGATCTCTATATATAAATATGTGTGCATATATATATATATAAAGGGCCAGATCCACAAAGAAGTTACGTCGGCGTATCTATTGTTATGCCGCGTAACTGCTAGGTTGCTCCGGCGTATCTTTGTTTTGTATCCACAGAACAAGATACGCCTGAATGGGGGCTCGATCCGACTGACGTACGTCTTACGCCGTCGGATCTTAGGTGCATATTTACGCTGGCAGCTAGGTGACGCTTCCATTGATTTCCGCAAAGAGTATGCAAATTAGCTAGATACGCCGATTCTCAGAACGTACGTCCGACCGGCGCATTTTTTTACATTGTTTACGTAAGGCTTTTTTCGGGGGAACATTACCCCTGGGTCTATGAAGCGTACGCAATGTTAAGTATGGACGTCGGGCCAGCGTAAAATTTTCCGTCGTTTGCGTAAAATGTTCATGAATAGGGCTTTGCGTAAATTACGTTCACGTTGAAAGCATTGACTATTTGCAACGTGATTTCGAGCATGCGCACTGGGATACCCCCACGGACGGCGCATGCGCCGTAAAAAAAACCGCCATTTACGTGGGGTCAAGTAGAATTAACATAAAACACACGCCATATTATCGCATTTGAATTGCGCGCCCTTACGCCGACACAGTTACACTACGCCGCCATAACTTACGGCGCAAATTCTTTCAGGATACAGAAACTACGCTGTAAGTTACGGCGGCGTAGTGTAAAGATAGGCAGATCTTTGTGGATCTGGCCCAAAATGTTTTATAATATATTTGTTTTATTTGTTTTATGTCTGGGCATCCTGTCCTGTGCTGAGCCCGAGTCCATGAGCTGATCCCCATTCCATTAGAGAAGGGGTCTCCAAACATTCTAAACAAAGGGCTGGGTTTATTGTCCTTCAGACTCTTGGAAGGCCGGACTTTGGACAGCGGGATTAGAAATTTTCCTGGCATCATTGTTGGTGAACATCTGGTATTAGGGGGAGGAATTGTGCCCCATTGCTGGTATCATAGGGAGTAATAGTGCTCTATTAATTGTGTCAGTGGGAGAAATGGTGTTCCATTGTCGGTGTCAGATGGCAGAATAGTGCCATGTATCAGTGGGAGGAATAGTGCCCCAAGGCCCGGATAAAGGCGAGCAAAGGGCCGCAGTTTGGAGACCACTGCATTAGAGGGAGAGTTTCTTGCCTAAGGACGCAGTGGACGGGATCTGTACAGCCGTAAGGAACGGACAGGAGTTGAGTGGCGCACACGATCGGGATATCCTGATACCCCGCAGAGGGTTATTTCTGCAAGTGCACAAGACCTCGCCTAAAAGGGGGTCCATTCTTTATGGTAAGGATGTTTATATTCAATCTTCTTCCTGGTTTACCTCTTGGGGAGCGGCTTCCTTTCAACTACCTTGGTGGAGGTTGATTCACATACTTTCAACGCTATTTCCACATTTGATTGTTCAATATTCACCAGTTGTGGACTTTACCCTTCACATTGGGACTTATTTGTTTATTTACACTTTACTCATATGTATTTGTATATAATTATTATTTATTTATTACATTGATTATGCACGTATATTATCAGTTTGTGTCATCAGATTTTATTTAGCGCGACCTTATCCCCCTTTTTTTCTTTGCCCACACATTTGCCTGCTGAGGAGGGAACGAGCGCCGTTGAGATAGACAGAGCAGGATGTCCTGTGTACTCAACTCTTCTCAGTCTCGCAGTCCTGCCCAGTCCCTCCCCTTGGCCCGGCTCCTAGGATGGACATAACACCGTTCCAATGGCGGGAGGCGGGACTGGGCGTGGCTGCGAGCCGAGCCGAGAGGAGCCGAGTACACAGGACATCCGGCTCTGTCTATCTCGTGGCGCTCGTTCCCTCCTTCCCCTCCGAGGCGGCCGTTCGGCGTATAACACGCACCCGCGATTTTCCCCTGATGTTAAGGGGGGGGAAGTGCATGTTATACGCCGATAAATACGGTATATGGGGGTGATTCACAGAGAGTTAGGCCGGCGTATCAGTAGATATGTCGACCTAACTCGGAATCTACGCCGACGCAAATTTAAGCGTATTCTGGAAACCAGATACGATTAAATTAGACTCAGATACGAGCGCCGTAAGTGTCTTACACCGTCGTATCCTAAAGTGTAATTCTTAGGCTGACCGCTAGGTGGCGCTTCCATTGCAGTCGGCCTAGAATATGTAAATAAGTAGATATGCCCATTCACGAACGTACGATTGCCCGACGCAGTAAAGATACGCCATTTACGTAACGCACTTTCAGGCCTAATGTTATTCCATCAAATAGCTGGAATAGTAATGTTAAGTATGGCTGTCGTTCCCGTGTCGAAATTTTAAAATTTTACGTTGTTTGCGTAAGTCGTCCGTGAATAGGGATTTACGTCATTTACGTCCACGTCTAAACCAATAGGACCGTGCAGCGTACTTTGCCGCAATGCACACTGGGATATGTACACGGACGGCGCATGCGCCGTTCGTAAAATACGTCAATCACGTCAGGTCACCCCCTATTAACATAAAACACGCCCCCTCAGCCGAATTTGAATTAGGCGCCATTACGCCCGCCCGATTTACGCTACGCCGCCGTAACTTAGCAGGCAAGTACTTTGTGAATCATGTACTTGCCTCGCTAACTTACGGCGGCATAGTGTAAACACGATACATTATGCCGCTGCAACGCTACGCCTACCTACCTGAATCTAGCTAAATATATACAGTATATAAATACAAAAGGGTTCTTCAAAAAGTTTCCTGCACTTTTCATAAACTTTTTGAAGACCCCTCGTGTATGTACACAATATTGCCAAAACTTTTGGAACACCCCTCCAAATCATTGGATTCAGGTGTTCCAATCACCTCCATGGCCACAGGTGTGTAAATCAAGCAGACGGCTTCTACAAACATATGTGAAGGAATGGGTCGCTCTCAGGAGCTCAGTAAATTAAAGCGTGGTACCGTGATAGGTTGCCACTTGTTCAAGAAGTCCATTCATGGAATTTCCTTGCTACTAAATATTCCATGGTCAACTGTTAGTGGTATTATTACAAAGCAACTGGGAACAACAGCAACTCAACCACGAAGTGCTAGGCTATGTAAACTGATAGAGCGGGGTCAGTGCATGCTGAAGCGCACAGTGCGTAGAAGTTGCCAACTGTCTGCAGAGTCATTAGCTACAGACCTCCAAACTTTGTGTGGCCTTCAGATTAACACAATTAAGCCTCATACACACAATCGGACTTCAAACAAACTGATTTTTGTTCGAAGGGCGTTGGCCGTGAACTTGGTATGTATACACACGGCAGGACTTTTTCAGCCAACAAACATAAACGTAGTGACGTAATTGACATACTCTGTGTTTTTTCTGCTCTTTAGTGCCACCCTTTGGGCAACTTCTGCTATTGCTGGTTGATCTTTTGCATTGGTTCTGAGCATGCGTGTTTGTACTTTGGACTTAAGTCCGATGGACTTCTGTACACACAATCGGACTTTGCTCCATCTGACTTTTGTTGCCGGAAAGTTTGTCTGTTTGCAGAGCGAACATTTGTCCGATGAAAACCGAAAAACTTTGTCCGATGGAGCATACGCACGGTCGGATTTTCAGAAAAATATGCTCATTTTGAAGTTTGTTGTCAAAAAGTCCCATCGTGTGTATGGGCCTTAACAGTGCCTAGAGAGCTTTATGGAATGGGTTTCCATGGCAGAGCAGCTGCATCCAAGGCTTACCTCACCACGGGACTCTAGAGCAGTGGAGACGTGTTCTCTGAAGTGACCAATCACACTTCTCTGTCTGGCAATCCGATGGATATGTCTGGGTTTGGAGATACGCCGTCGTATTTCTTTTGAGAATCTGGCCCTATATTACCAAAAGTATTGGGATGCCTGCCTTTACACACACATGAACATTAATGGCATCCCAGTCCGTAGAGTTCAACATTGAGTTGGCCCTCCCTTTGCAGCTATGACACCTTCAACTCTTCTGGGAAGGCTGTCCACAAGGTTTAGGAGTGTGTCTATGGTAGGGTGACCAGACTCCCCGGTTTCTGGGGACAGTCCCCGGATTGAGGACACTGTCCCCGGTTTTGTCCCCGGATTGGATTTGAACAGGGGCTGGGGCAATTTCAAAGAAAGCCAGTGCAGAGTAAAAAAAAAATCTGAATTACACCCCCGCTGCTCCTACTAGCTTAGGGGGGTTTATTGCCCATTCAGCTCCTCTCGCATATTCTTCTGCCTTGGCTCAAGTCCCGGCCAGCCGCCTGCCCGCCTATCTCATAGCCTTCCCCGGCGGAGTGATCTTCCTTCACTGCCCACCCAGTAGTAGCCGGGCCACAGAGAGTGAGGCCCCGTACACACAACCGGTTTTCTCCACAGAATCCAGCAAGAAACTCGATGGAAGACGTATTCTGCCGAGAAAACCGGTCGTGTGTACACTTTTTCGCCGAGAAACACGTCGGGAAACTTGTCGAGCCAAATAGAGAGCATGTTCTCTATTTCCTCGTTGGGCAATGGGAAAATTTGGCTCGACAAGTTTTCTGATAGCCGAACAAGGAACTCGACGAGCAAAACGATGTGTTTTGCCCGTCGAGTTTCTCGGTCGTGTGTACGGGGCCTAAGACTTGACAGGCTGAGAGGTGGGCGGTGGCGGCGATGGGCAGAGAGTGGCTGATTGCCGCCATTACTAGTAAAAAAGAAATATGTCCCCCGATTTCATTTTTAAAATCTGTTTACCTTATGCTAATGGACAGACGGTAGGCATTGCGTAGAGGGTACAGAAGGCACTTTAGAAATGATTGAGTGGTGGTAACAGACCAGCAATAGTAGAGACAGTAATGCAATTTGCCAAAGATTGAAGTTCAGGTGATGCGGCTCTTTTCACCCGGCTGCCATCATCCATCTGTCTAGCACAATACACGGCCAGCGTGTTCAGACCTGAGGAGTGCTTTCTACCTGTATACGGTTCACATGCATCCAAAGTTATCTCCAACAACATTTAAATGCACCGGGCTGCCCCCGTGCCTCCTGAAGTTCAAGGGTTCAATAACAATGGCTGTCTTGGCAGGTACGGCGTTCAAAGTGCGTTTAGGATCAAGACATGTGCATTCCTAGGCCAATAACTTGTCCAGTAATTGGTATATTGATTGCTAATGTCATCATGTTTTCGAACGTATAAACCCTTCAGTATATCACACAGCCGGCAACCATCCAAGAAAGCATTGTTTATTCATTGGAGTTCCCATACTGGCCTGGCTTGAATTGTGCTTGAGGGCCTGCTGATAAAGATCAGCAGATGATTGGGTGCACACATTCTTAACATGTCTGACCCATGACATCCCAAGGGCAACAGGCAGCCTGTCATTACAGGCACAATGCTCCTCTTTCTTTCCACTTATCTAAACCCAGATGACTTTGAAATTTGTATTAACTCATTAATGACTGAAAATGTCATTAGAGGCAACCAGGAAAAAGAGAGTTAGTGGAGTGCAGAAGGTATGGCTTGCACAGAAATTCCAGCACTGGCTATAATTAGAGGCATACGGCTTCTTTTTTTTTTTTTTTTACACGGCAGATCCGGCCGGCTAACCACACCTGGACCCGACTCCTAATGATAGGAAAATGGAGAGAGGTTTACAAGAATTATTCCCCTCATCTATAACTCTTATTATTAATATTTCCCAGCAGTGCGATGAAACGTTCACCTAACAGGTTGGGAACAGATAGAACATATTGAATGGATCAACACAGAGTCGGAATATTTTAGGATTTATGGAATACATGAACACTTCATTTTTTTTTTATCAAACAGCTCACGGTAGTGCAACAAGGTGGCTATTTATTTAAAGAGTAACTCCACTTTTATTGAGAAAAAACACTCCCCTCTGGACAGTGGTGGCCCATCCATTAGGAGTACTTGGGCGCTGCCCCTCCTATCCTCACCACCCCCTATATGCAGTGGATAGATTTATTTAAAGAGTAACTCCACTTTTATTGAGAAAAAACACTCCCCTCTGGACAGTGGTGGCCCATCCATTAGGAGTACTTGGGCGCTGCCCCTCCTATCCTCACCACCCCCTATATGCAGTGGATAGATTTATTTAAATAGTAACTCCACTTTTGTTGAGAAAAAACACTCTTCTCTGGGCAGGGGTGGCGTGTATATTAAGGGCACCCGACGCTGCCCCCTCTATCCTCGCCACCCCCTATATGCAGTGGATAGATTTATTTAAAGAGTAACTCCACTTTTGTTGAGAAAAAAACACTCCCCTCTGGGCAGGGGAGGCCCGTCCTTTAGGGGCGGCCCGAGCACCGCCCCCTCTACCCTCGCCACCCTCTATATACAGTGGATAGATTTATTTAAAAAATGACTCCACTTTTCTATAGAAAAAAAACTCTCCCCTCTCGGCAGGGGCGGTCCGTCCATTAGGGGCGCCCGGGGGAGCCGCCTTACCTATCCTCACCACCCCCTATATGCAGTAAATAGATTTATTTAAAGAGTAACTCCACTTTTGTTGAGAAAAAACACTCCCCTCTGGGCAGTGGCGGCCTGTCCATTAGGGGGCACCCCGGAGCTGCCTCTTCTATCCTCGCCACCCTATATATGCAATGGATAGATTTATTTAAAGAGAAACTCCACTTTTGTTGAGGAAAACATTTTTCACCTCTAGGTCCATCCGTTAGGGCAGGGGTGGCCAACCAGTGGCCCGGGGGCCACATGTGGCCCGCGGAGCCCTCTGATGTGGCCCGCGACCTCCTGCTCTGGAAGGGCAGGTCGGCAAGCAAAGATCACAGGTTGCCGGCCACAGCATCAGTGTTGTGATGTGAAGCTGGTGGTAAAGGAAAAAAGTGGCTACGGAGCAGAGCCCAATAAGCTGAAGCTTCCTCTACAGAGCCGGCTTTTGCCACAGACGGAGTCTATGGCAAAGTTCAGCTAACCCCCAGGATAGACACAGCTGCACTCGCGGTATGGGTAAACCGCAGCACATCAGTGTGAAAGCAGTCTTAGGCCCTTTTCACACGATCAGCCCGACAGAGCGACAGATGTCCGTTTACGCCTGCCTACTTTCAATCCGAAAAATATTTGTCTCCTTCCATCTGGGCGGATTAGAGGGCCTATAGAGTAGCCGTGACCTGTCATCCGTCCGCTCTACTCATTGTGGCCCGCGACTGGTTACCAAGTTGCATAAGTGGCCCTCGCTCTTCAAAAGTTTGGGCACCCCTGCGTTAGGGGCACCCGGGCGCTGCCCCCCCCCATCCTCGACACCCCCTATATGCAGTGTATAGATTACATGAATCTATCCACTGCCCCCGCGGCCGCCCCCTATTCATGTGTCCAGCTCCTTTCAGGTCACCGGGCATATGAATTACAGCTGCAGGGTTTTTTTTTTTAAGCACCTTGATCAGAGCCATAGACTCTAATATGCTTCATAATAGGGTGGAACCCACCCAGGTGTGTTGCAACAGCAAAAATTGACCGGCCAATTTGGGAAGCAGGTATAAAACCCGTTTCCAGATTGGCCAAAATGTCAGGCGATCCCATTGAACACCTAGCGCCGGGAGGAGGAGAGAGAGGCTGCTCCAGGAGGGGACACCGGAGCAGCTTTTCCCGAGACCGCCACGCTCTCACCACCCACATCCAAGATAAGGACCGTAGATGATGTTGGGGGGGTGGTGTTAGTGCTGCGGGGGAAGGGGTAGTGCTGCTCCACCGGCGGCCTGAGGGAGAGGTTGTATGCCGCCCCCCCCCCCAAAAAAAAACACCAGCCGCCAATGCCTCTGGGTGATCTGTGTACATTGCAGGGATTTTACTAAACTTTGCTGCAGATTCCTCCCTTTTGTTATTCTGAAGAAATAGCTGTTTGTCTGTATCCATGCACAAATTGAATCTAATAGGAGTGGTTTTATAATTATTTTTTATTGGAAAAAAATAAAATGGAAACCATTTATCGTTTTCCTTCCACTTCACAATTTTGTGCCACTTTGTGTTGGTCTATCACACAAAATCCCAATAAAATACATTTAACTTTTTGGTTGTAACATGACAAAATGTGGAAAATTTTAAGGGGTGTGAATACTTTTTTAAGGCACTGTATATGACTAGTTTAAGATTGAATCATGGAGTATGGGGTAGTTAATTCCAAAGATTGTTTAAAGTTGAGTTAAAGTGTTTGTAAACCTGAACTTCTCTTATTTGCTTCCTTTTGATTTGTCAACATTGGTGTTGCATCCATAAAGGGCGCAGGAGCGCCGCCCCCTCTCTCCTCCACCTTTCTATCACCGATAAATAGATTCATGCATTGTATAAATCTATCTATTGTCGCCGCTTCCGCCCCCTATTCAGGTGTCCGGCCCCTTGTCGGGCGCATCTGAATTACAGCGGCAGGGGTGTTTTTGGAAGCGCCTGATTAGAGCCGTGGGCTCTACTAGGCTTTTTTTTTAATTGGTAAACAGCGGGCACAATGCTTTGCGTTCGCTGTTTACACAGTGTTGTGTTAGAGAAGCGAATAAATCGCTTCCATAACACTGACCCGCCTATCAGCCAATCAGGTGCTCGGGTCTGGTTACCCTGTCACCTGATTGGCTGAAGTGACAGACGCCTATCTGGGGGCCAATCAGAGCAGAGATGACGGGAAGAGGACGGGAGAAGACATGGAGGACTCGGAGCGCGGAGGACAGCGCCAAGTCAGGTAAGTGCCAGGCAGGGGGGCACACTAGCAGCATTTGATAGGGCACAGTAGCGGCAATTGATGGGGCACACTGGCAGCATTTGATGGGGCACACTGGTGGCAATTGATGGGGCACACTGGCAGCATTTGATGGGGCACACTGGTGGCAATTGATGGGGCACACTGGCAGCATTTGATGGGGCACACTGGTGGCAATTGATGGGGCACACAGGTGGCAATTGATGGGGCACACAGGTGGCAATTGATGGGGCACACTGGTGGCAATTGATGGGGCACACAGGTGGCAATTGATGGGGCACACAGGTGGCAATTGATGGGGCACACTGGCAGCATTTGATGGGGCACACCGGTGGCAATTGATGGGGCACACTGGCGGCATTTGATGGGGCACACAGGTGGCAATTGATGGGGCACACTGGCAGCATTTGATGGGGCACACTGGTGGCAATTGATGGGGCACACTGGCAGCATTTGATGGGGCACACTGGTGGCAATTGATGGGGCACACTGGCAGCATTTGATGGGGCACACTGGCAGCATTTGATGGGGCACACTGGTGGCAATTGATGGGGCACACTGGCAGCATTTGATGGGGCACACTGGTGGCAATTGATGGGGCACACTGGCAGCATTTGATGGGGCACACTGGCAGCATTTGATGGGGCACACTGGTGGCAATTGATGGGGCACACTGGCAGCATTTGATGGGGCACACTGTTGGCAATTGATGGGGCACACTGGCTTACTTGGGGAGCCATAGCCCAGGCTGGAATTATGTGTCCGGGTTTCAGGCCACAGACACATGATTCAAAACTTGGGCTGTCTATGTGAATCCTGGGCTGGTGGCAAACCTAGGGGGTTGGGTAACCGCTAGGGTGACCACATTTTCAGACTACCATTCAGGGACACCCCCCCCCCCTTCCCAAAAATCAGCTTGTGCTGTAACGAATCACAGCACAGTGATTGGACACAAGAGGCGGGATTTATGATTTCTCCAATCACAAGCAGGGGGGCGGGGACTGTGCTCCTCCAGGCATTCCTGGCATGGACAAGTACTGTCAGTGAGTAAAGCGGTGATGTGGCTGCCTTTTTTGGGGGCATCAGATTGGCCCGGCGGGGGGGTGTCAATTTCATTTTGGGACACTGTATTGTCCTGGAATGAAGGTGCCCGGGACAGACCTGCAAAATCCGGGACACGTGGTCACCCTAGTGGCCGCCCCCCGCCAAAAATAAAAAACCCTAGCCGCCACTGACTAGGAGGGTGTTACATGTTCCTATTGTGTTTGTTTTTGTGTACCAAAAAGGAAAGCAGAAGAAATGTTACTTGTACACCTGACTTGTTTCTTCAAAGACCTCTCACCTTGGTCACAGTACAGAGCATTTCCTCTATTGTGTGTCTGCAAACTTCATTTTCACCTCTGAGTAACAGAGACTTCACAGTTTGGGCTTTTTTCAGTGAGAAAAGTATATCGGGCCCAACAAATAAAGAGCAAGCCGTAATTTATAGTCGTAAATCCCTATTGCAGCATGACACAAGGAATCCTACGGAAAGTGTAAATTGCTTTCAAAGGCCCGAGGAGAATGCGCTGGGCTTTGGAGGAAGCCAGATAATCGAATTTAGCGATAACATTTTAGTTATACCCCATGCATCTGTCTTTTTTCCAACTATTTTACTTTTGTACCTTTCAATTTCACTGTTGTCCACATTTGCAGTTCCTTTCATTGTTTCCTACTGACTTCCTTTCCTTCACCTGGGGCAGGAAAATTGTCTGTCTGTCTGCTGTTTGCCAGTTGCCGTGCCTGAGAGACGAGTACCAAATATACAGTGTGTGACAGAGTAGTATTAACCCATTAGGCCCCTTTTACACTGGGGCGGTTTGCAGGCGCTATTGCGCTAAAAATAGCGCCTGCAAACCAACCCTAAACAGCGGATATCCCTCTTCAAAGTACCGCCATATAGCACCGGCGAGTGGGCGTAAGTGGTTAAAGCGTTTTTTTAGGCATGTAATTTTGGCATGTAATTTTTTTGGGGGGGGGTGGGAGTGGGACTTCCTGTCCCACTTCCTCCTTCCGCCCAGGAACCGCTTAGGCGATACGTCATATCGCCTATGGCGGCCCCTCCCTGTAGGCGATCGCCTGGGACACGAGACAGGTCCCAGGCGATCACCTGTCCACTCAGGGAGCGCTGCGCCATTCGCGCATGCGCAGTGAGTGCCCGGCTGTGAAGCCAAAAGCTGTCACGGCCGGGTGCCCACAGTTGCAATAGAGGCACCGGCAGAGAAGGGGGGGAGAAGAGCGAAGCTCCGGGCGCTGGACAGTGGAACAGGTAAGTGTCTGTTTATTAAAAGCCACCAGCTACACTTTTTGTAGCTGCTGACTTTTAATAAACAGAAAAAAAATATGAACTCCCCTTCAAAGTTGTTGAGGGGGGGGGGGTTTTGCCGTGGCATGTCTTACCTCTTCTTCCTCCTCTTGTTCATGCTAATGCAGGAAATTATTCTCTCTTTCGGGAATGCGGGAGGAAGTTCTCATTGCGGAAAAGTCCCTGTTCTGCCTCTTGTGCCCGCGATCGCTCATGGCCGGCAGTCATCATTGGCACCCCCGCAATGCAGCGGGGCGCACACGCTATCGCTATCCCACTTAAAGGGACCGGCATACAGCTACGACGATTCGCAGGGTCGTAGTACATTGACGGCGGCATGTCGCCAAGTGGACAGACTTCATGGTTAGATCAGTGGCCTGAGGCACCCTTTATATCCAACGTCTCAAACATGCAATATTAACTGGTTACCGACCAGCCGGCGTCGTTTTACGGCGGCAGGTCGTCTAACCTGCGCGAGAGCCCGTAGCTATACGTCTGCTCTCGCGCAGGCCGCTCTCCCCCGACTTCCGTGTGCGTGCCCGGCGGGCGCGATCACCGCCGGGCAAACGCAATCGCTCATTACAGAGTGAGGACCCCAGCTCCCGGTCCTGTCAGGGAGAGAAATGCTGATCTTGTATGAATGTATGAACAGAAGATCAGTCATTTCCCCATGTCAGTCCACCCCCCCTACAGTTAGAACACACCCAGGGAACATACTTAACCCCTTCTCCGCCCCCTAGTCTTAACCTCATTCACTGCCAGTGGCATTTTTATAGTAATCCAATGCATTTTTATAGCACTGATCGCTATAAAAATGCCAATGGTCCCAAAAATGTGTCAAAAGTGTCCGAAGTGTCCGCCATAATGTCGCAGTACCGAAAAAAAAAAACGCTGATCGCCGCCATTACTAATAAAAAAAATATATTAATAAAAATGCCATACAAATACCCCCTATTTTGTAAACACTATGGGCCAGATCCACAAAGAACTGTCTATCTTTAGGCAGGCGTAGCGTATCTCAGATACACTACACCGCTGTAACTTAGAGCGTAGTTTCCTTATCCTTATATTTGCGCCGTAAGTTACGGCGGCGTAGCGTAAATGTGCCGGCGTAAGCACGCCTAAATCAAATGAGGAACAGGGGGGTTGTGTTTTATGTAAACTAAGCATGACCCCACGTAAATGACTCTTTTTTTCGAACGGCGCATGCGCGCGCATGCTCAGTATCACGTCAAATTTTCAAATTAAATTACGCCCGCTCAATGCCTAGACGATGTGAACGTAACTTATGCAAAACCCTATTCGTGAACGATTTACACAAAGGACGTAAACAACGGAAAATTCTACACTGTCCCGACGTCCATACTTAACATTGCGTACACCTCATAGAGGCAGGGGTAATGTTACGCCGAAAAAAGCCTTACGTAAACATCGTAGAAAAATGCGCCTGGCGGACGTACGTTTGAGAATCGGCGTATCTAGCTAATTTGCATACTCTACGCAGAAATCAACGGAACGCTACCTATCGGCCAGCGTAAATATGCACCTAAGATCCGACGGCGTACTAAGACGTACGTCAGTCGGATCGAGCCCACATTTAGTCGTATCTTGTTTTGTGCATCGTAGAACTTATGCGGCGTATCAATAGATACGCCGGCGTAAGTTCTTTGTGGATCTGGCCCTATAACTTTTGCGCAAACCAATCAATAAACGCTTATTGCGATTTTTTTTTTTACAAAAAATATGTAGAAGAATACGTATCCGCCTAAACTGAGAAAAATTTTTTTTATATATTTTTGGGGGATATTTATTATAGCAAAAAGTAAAAAATATTCATTTTTTTCCAAATTGTCGCTCTATTTTTGTTTATAGCGCAAAAAATTAAAACCGCAAGGGTGATCAAATACCACCAAAAGAAAGCTCTATTTGTAGGGAAAAAAGGACGCCAATTTTGTTTGGGAGCCACGTCGCACGACCGCGCAATTGTCAGTTAAAGCGACGCAGTACCGAATCGCAAAAAAGGGCTCTGGTCTTTGACCAGCAATATGGTCCGAGGGTTAAGTGTTTAAACATGCCTGACTTCATGGTTAGATCAGTGGCCTGAGGCACCCTTTGGGCCAGATTCACAGAAAAAGTACGCCGGAGTATCTGCTGATACTCCGGCGTACTTTCAAATTTGCCGCGTCGTATCTTTATTTGGAATTCTCAAACAAAGATACGACGGCATTTGGCTAAGATCCGCAGGCGTACGGCTTCGTACGCCTTCGGATCTTAGGATGCAATACTTCGGCGGCTGCTGGGTGGAGTTCGCTTAGTTTTCCGCGTTGGGTATGCTAATTAGCTGTTTACGGCGATCCACGAAGGTACGCGCGTTCGTCGCATTCTCTTACGTTGTCGCTAGTCGGCTTTTCCCTTCGCAAAGTTACGGCTGCTATTTAGGTGGTGTAAAAATAGACAGCCCATGTTAAAGTATGGTCGTCGTTCCCGCGTCGAATTTCAAATTTTTTTTTTTTTCGTAAGTCGTCCGGGAATACGAAAGGACGTAACGCACGTCACCATTCAAAACATTACGTCGGGGCGACGTCATTTCGCGCAAAACACGGTGGAAAATTTAAAAACGGAGCATGCGAAATACGCTCGGCGCGGGAACGCGCCTAATTTAAATGGTACACGCCCCATTTGAATTAGGCGGGCTTGCGCCGGACGGCTTTACGCTACGCCGCCGCAAGTTTACAGGCAAGTGCTTTGTGAATCAAGAACTTACGCTGAAAACTTGCGGCGGAGTAACGTAAAGGACATACGTTACGCCGCCGCAAATGTATGTGAATCTGGCCCTTTATATCCAACGTCTCAAACATACAATATTAAAAACTATTTTATATTGAATATAAATTAATAAAATTATAAAAAAAAAAATTAAGCAATGCTTTATAAGCAAAAATATATATATATTAGTATATAATGGTCGCACTATGATTTATGCTCCTTTGGGAGAGTCGATGAAAATTATCCGAAGAGAGATGACAGTTCTTCATATGAGTAACAAGCCAAATCTAAGTGTGGGGGAATTCACTTGCGCTACTTAAAGCAATTGCGCCATCACAAGTTCCATTGACACGTCATGAAAAGTGGGTCATTATAGAATCCATGTTTAGAATGTAGCAGTCTGAAGATAATGTCATTCATCACAGTTACAACAGTGGGCCACTAATAAGCTCTCATTGCATATTCATAGCCGCGGTGTCTGCCGTACATTCCGGCACTCTCGCAGAGGTTGGGCGCGCGTTCCATAATCCTGTCCAACCCTGGCGATGACTGTTCCTTTGTCATGTTACCTCAATTACACTGTAAAAGTCTTCCTCAAGATTGATGGCCCTGATCTGTGGTTCAATTGTAAATTAGAATGCTCCTCTCCCTGGGGAGCCACACTCCTTATATGTGATTACATTTCAAAAAAAGGCTTCTAATAGAATAATGTAGGAAGTTTATTCTCTTACTTTTATGTAGTTAGTTTTATTTGTGTAGGGGGAGGAGCCTAACTTCAGGTGTAAAGTGATCTCAAATTGTACATTGTTTGCCCCGTAACTCCCGTTTTTCCCTTTCAGCGACATTTATGGCTGCAAAGTACAGCAAGGTATGGGAAATTATTATCCTCGATGGAGTCTGTGGATTGCGTTTTCAAAGTTTTGTGGTTTGCATATTATTTTTTATTTTTTTTCAAATACACTATATTGCCAAAAGTATTGGGACACCTGCCTATACACGCACATGAACATTGGCCTAGATTCAGGTAGGGCTGCGCACTCTTACAGAGGCGCAGCGTACCGTTTTAACGCTACGCCTCCGTAAATTACCTGCGCTACGCTTCATTCACGAAGCAGTAGCTCCGTAATTTGCGTGGGCGCTCCGTAAAAATGGCCGGTGTAAGCGTGCGTAATTTAAATGATCCCGTAGGGGGCGTGGATCATTTAAATTAGGCGCGTTCCGGTGCCGAACGTAGTGCGCATGCTCCGTCGGGAAAGTTTCCCGACATGCATTGCGGTAAATGACGTCGCAAGGACGTCAATTGCTTCAACGCGAACGTAAATGGCGTGCAGCACCATTCACGATTCACTTACGCAAACAACGTAATTTTTAAAAATCGCGACGCGGGAACGACGGGTATACTTAGCATTGGCTGCCCCTGCTAATAGCATGGGCAGCCTTACGCAGAAACCGACGAACGCAAACGACGTAAAATGCGAACGCAGGGCGCACGTACGGTTGTGAATCGGCGTGAGTATGCAATTTGCATACTCTACGCTGACCACTACGGGAACGCCACCTAGCGGCCATCGTAAGAATGCAGCCTACGATACGACGGCATAAGAGCCTTATGCCAGTCATATCTTAGGCTGCAGTCGGCGTATCGAACTTTCTGAATACAGAAAAGTCGATACGCCGGCGCAACTAAGCAATTGCGCTGCGTATCTATGGATACGCAGACGCAATTGCTTACTGAATCTACCCCATTAATGGCATCCCAGTCATTTAGCTGGATTCAGAAAGATTTACGCCGGCGTATCAGTAGATACGCAGACGTAACTCTGAATCTAGGCCGTCCTAAATTTAAGCGTATTCTGGAAACCAGATACGCTTAAATTAGGCTCCTTAATTAAGTCTCCTACGCCGTCGTATCTTAAAGTGTAATTTTTAGGCTGGTCGCTAGTTTGGCGTAGAATATGTAAATGACTAGATACGCCGATTCACGAACGTACGTGCGCCCGTCGCAGTAAAGATACGCCCTTTCTGTAAGAGATACGCCGCGTAAAGATAAAGCTGCCCCCTAGGTGGCGTAGCTAATGTTAAGTATGGTTGTCATTCCCACGTCGAAATTTGAAAAATTTACATCGTTTGCGTAAGTCGTCCGTGAATGGGGCTGGATGTAATTTACGTTCACGTCAAAGTCAATACGTCCTTGCGGTGTACTTTGGAGCAATGCACACTGGGATATGTACACGGACGGCGCATGCGCCGTTCTTAAAAAAACGTCAATCACGTCGGGTAATTTACATAAAACACGCCCCCCATCCTCATTTGAATTAGGTGCGCTTACGCCGGCCCCATTTACGCTACTCCACCGTAAGTTAGGAGGCAAGTGCTTTGTGAATACAGTACTTGCCTCTCTGACTTAAGGCGGCGTAGCGTAAATACGATACGCTACGCCGCCTTAAAGATGCGGCGCTCTCTGAATCTGGCTATTAGTCCGTAGGGTTCAACATTGAGTTGGCCCAACCTTTGCAGCTATAACACCTTCAACTCTTCTGGGAAGGCCGTCCACAAGATTTAGGAGTGTGTCTATGGTAGGGTGAATAGACATCCCCGGTTTCCGAGGACAGTCCCCGGATTGAGGTCACTGTCCCCGGTTTTGTCCCCGGATTGGATTTGAACAGGGGCTGGGGCAATTTCAAAGAAAGCCAGTGCAGAGTAAAAAAAAAAAAAAATCGGAACTACATCCCCCTCTCCGCTCTGCCTCTCCTACTAGCTTAGGGGGGTTTATTGCCCATTCAGCTCCGCTCACATGTTCTTCTGCCTTGGCTCAAGTCCTTGCCAGCCGCCTGCCTATCTCCTTGCTTTCCCTGGTGGAGTGATCTTCCTCCACTCCCCACTCATGCAATGCATGAATCTATGTATTGTTGAGTGATGGGTGCAGGAGAGAGGGGGCGGCGCTCCTGCGCCCCCTTTGGACGCACCGCCACTGCTCCAGTCATGATTGAAAATCAAGTTTGTTTTCCGATGTATATAGGGAGAATAGCCTACCTGATCAGTACATCAATTTATAGTCAGGGGTTGTTGTAGTACTTCAATCCATCCTCTTCCATTTGTTGGTGAATTCATGTTTGTGATGCAGGCGATGAATTCACATCCAATGCAGACTGTTTGCTGTCTTTCATATACGGGAAGCCTGCAAAGTTAAAACAAATCAGTATGAAGAAGCTTCTCATGGATAGCCACCAGAGATAAACCTTCCTGGGACATCTAAATTGGATTTGATCCAGGAAGTACATTCCCTGCGACCCTGTGAGATGCTTTTTGAATTCTGGTGACTACAGGGAATTTCTTTGTTTTTTAGTAATTGCTGGATATGGTGGGTAACTTGTCGATTGTTTTTATTTGTAGCCTGGAATGTCTCCTTATCACTGTCATTACTAGTAAAAAAAAAAAAAAATGCTATAAATATATCCCCTATTTTGTAAACGCTATAACTTTTTTGCAAACCAATCAATATAAGCTTATTGCGATTTTTATTACCAGAAATATGTAGAAGAATACATATCGGCCTAAACTGAGAAAAAATTGCTTTTGTTATATATTTACTATAGAGTAAAGTACAAAATATTTGGCCAGATTCAGGTACATTTACGTTGCTCCGCGGCAGCGTAACGTATCTGATTTACGTTACACCGCCGCAAGTTTACAGCGTAAGTGCCTGATTCACAAAGCTCTTACCTGTAAACTTGCGGCGGTGTAACGTAAATCCGCTCGGCGCAAGCCCGCCTAATTCAAATGGGACGGGCACCATTTAAATTAGGCGCGTTCCCGCGCCGAACGTACTGCGCATGCTCCGTCGGGAAAATTACCCGACGTGCATTGCGCTAAATGACGTTGCACGGATGTCATTGGTTTGACGTTAACGTAAACGGCGTCCAGCGCCATTCACGGACGACTTAGGCAAACGACGTTAAATTTAAAATTACGACGCGGGAACGACGGCCATACTTAACATTGCTTAGACCACCTAGGAGGCAGCCCTAACTTTGCGACGCGTATAGCTACGGAAACTACATAAATTTAGATCGACGGGCATCGCAGACGT
Source organism: Rana temporaria (assembly GCF_905171775.1). Classification (NCBI taxonomy): domain Eukaryota; kingdom Metazoa; phylum Chordata; class Amphibia; order Anura; family Ranidae; genus Rana; species Rana temporaria. Next base: position 23,438,748 of record NC_053491.1, on the reverse strand, counting down.
TCGTGAATCGCCGTAACTAGTCATTTGCATATTCTACGCCGACCGCAATGGCCTGGCCACCTAGAGGCCGGCCTAGAATTGCATCCTAAGATCCGACGGTGTAAGTCAATTACACCTGTCGGATCTTAGGGCTATCTATGCGTAACTGATTCTATGAATCAGCCGCACAGTTAGGACGGGCGGATCACAGAGATACGACGGCGTATCAGGAGATACGCCGTCGTATCTATTTTGTGAATCTGGCCCTTTGTGTTTTTTTTTTTTTAATTGTCACTCTTTTTTTGTTTATAGCGAATAAAATAAAAATTTGCAGAGATGATCCAATACAACCAAAAGAAAACTCTATTTGTGGGGGAAAAAAGGACTTCAATTTTGTTCGGCTTCCACCCACAACATTCCACTGAAACTGCCCTACTAAAACTCACCAATGACCTGCTAACTGCTAAAACCAATGGCCATTACTCCATACTCATACTCGTAGACCTCTCGGCTGCCTTTGACACAGTTGACCACCTGCTCCTCCTCAGCAAACTACACTCCCTTGGCCTCCATGATTCTGCTTTATCTTGGTTCTCCTCCTACCTATCTCAGTGCACTTTCAGTGTCACTTATGCCCTGTACACACGATCGGTTCGTCTGATGAAACCGAACCGATGGATTTTTTCATCAGATATCCGATCAAGCTGACTTTCATCATCCTTGCCTACACACCATCGGTTAAAAATCTGATCGTGTCCAACGCGGTGACGTAAAACACAACGACGTGCAGAGAAAAATGAAGTTCAATGCTTCCGAGCATGCGTCGACTTGATTCTGAGCATGCGTGTATTTTTGACCGATGGATTTCCCCACAGACGATCATTTTTTTCTATCGGTTTTTTAACCATACGAAAAATTTAAAACAGGTTCGATTTTTTTTCACCGATGGGAAAAAACTCATTGGGCCCACACACGATCGGTTCGTCTGATGAAAACGGTCCGTTTTCATCAGACGAACCGATCATGTGTACAGGGCATTACAACTCCATCTTCTCTGCTCCTGTTCCTCTTTCTGTTGGGGTACCCCAAGGCTCCGTCTTTGGGCCACTCCTATTCTCACTCTATACCTCTTCCCTGGGCCAGTTGATAACCTCCCATGGCTTCCAATACCACCTCTATGCAGACGACACCCAGATCTATCTCTCTCTCCACTCCTCAACTCACCCCCTTGACCTCCTCACGGATCTCAAACTTACTGAATGACATATCGGTATGGATGTCACACCACTTCCTCAAACTCATTCTTTCTAAAACTAAGCTTGGTATGTTTCCTCCTTCCCGGTCTCCTCTCCATGACTTTACCATTAATATCAACAACACAACTATTGGCCCCTCCACACATGCCAGGGTGCTCAGTGAAATCCTTGACTCTGACCTCTCTTTCAGCTCCCACATCCAATCACTGGCTAAATCCTGTTGTCTTAACCTCCGTAACATCTCTATAATTCGACCCTTCCTGACTAATGACACCACAAAGCAACTTATTCACTCCTTGATTATTTCCCGCCTTGACTACTGAAACTCTCTCCTCACTGGCCTACCTATACACAGGCTCCTCCCCCCTTCAGTCTATTATGAATGCTGCTGATAGACTAATACACCTCACTAACCGATTTGTAACTGCTGCTCCTCTCTGCCAATCTCTTCACTGGCTTCCCCTACCCCACCGTATAAAATTCAAAATACTAACCACAATATACAAGGCCATTCACAACATTGGCCCCATCTTCATCACCAACCTCATCTGCAGATATCGCCCAAATCGTCCCCTCCGCTACTTCCAGGACCTCCTAATCTCTAGCTCCCTTGTTACCTCCTCCCATGCTCGTCTCCAGGACTTCACTAGAGCCTCTCCCATCCTCTGGAACTCCCTGCCCCGGTATGTTCGATTAGCCCCTACCCTGTCCACCTTTAGGAGATCCCTGAAAACTAATTTATTCAGGGAAGCCTATCCCACACCCACCTAACAACTGTCCCTAAGCCACCCCCATCAAATCATTCTTTGCAGCTATTACCTTTTTCCTACTCCCCCCCCCCCCTTTAGAATGTAAGCTCTACGAGCTGGGCCCTCCTGTACCTTCTGTATTGAACTGTACTGTAATTGTGCTGCCCCCCTATACATTGTAAAACATTGTATAAACTGTTGGCGCTATATAAATCGTGAATAATAATAATAATAATAATAACAATAATAATTTTGTTTGTGTGCCGCGCCGCACGACCACGCAATTGTCAGTTAAAGCGACGCAGTGCAGAATCGAAAAAAAATGGCTTTGTCATTGGGCAGCCAATTCTTCCGGGGGTCATTAAACTGTATGATTATACTGGCCCAGATTCACGTAGATCGGTGCATCTTTGAGCGGGCGTAGTGTATCCTTTTTACGCCTCTGCAACTTAGACAGGCAAGTGCAGTATTCTCAAAGCAATTGCTCCGTAAGTTGCGGCGGCGTAGCGTAAATAGGCCGGTGTAAGCCCGCCTAATTCAAATGTGGAACAGGGGGGCGTGTTTTATGTAAATGTTATGTGACCTGACGTGATTGACGTTTTTAACGAACGGCGCATGCGCCGTCCGTGGACATATCCCAGTGTGCATTGCTCCAAATACGCCGCAAGGACGTATTGGTTTTGACGTGAACGTAAATTACGTCCAGCCCCATTCACGGACGACTTACACAAACAACGTAAATTTTTTACATTTTGTCGCGGGAACGACGGCCATACTTAACATTGCTACGCCGCATGTACGCCACCATATAGCAGGGGTAACTTTACGTTGGGAAAAGCCTAACGTAAATGGCGTATCTGTACTGCGTCGGCCGGGCGTACGTTCGTGAATTCGCGTATCTAGCTGATTTACATATTTCTAGGCGTAAACCAGCGTACACGCCCCTAGCGGCCAGCGTAAATATGCAGTTAAGATCCGACGGCGTAAGAGACTTACGCTGGTCGGATCTAATAGAAATCTATGCGCAACTGATTCTAAGAATCAGGCGCATAGATACGACCGCTCAGACTCAGAAATACGACGACGTATCTGGAGAGACGCCGTCGTATCTCCTTTGAGAATCTGGGCCACTGTCTTGTTGAGTCCCAAGCCCTACTCCATAGGAGTCACTGTTTCCATGCACTGCACTGATGATGGTTGGAAACAGTTGTATGCAGTTTGCAATAAATGGCTTTATAATGTTGGACTATAGTTGCACTTTACACCTACAATTCTCGCAGTGCATTTGGCTGATGGAACTGAGGCCCTGGACACACGATCGGACGAAACCGATGAAAACGGACTGAAGTTCAGTTTCATAGGTCCAAACTGACCGTGTGTGGGCCCCATCGGTCAGTTATGCTTCGGTCCAAAAATGTAGAACTTGCTTTAAAATTCAACCAATGGACACCTAACCGATAGGTCAAAACCGATGGTTAGTACGCAAAAGCATCGGTTCCAAACGCGCGCATGCTCAGAAACAAGTCGACGCATGCTTGGAAGCATTGAACTTCATTTTCCTCAGCACGTCGTTGTGTTTTACGTCACCGCGTTGGACTCGGTCGGTTTTTGAACTGATGGTGTGTAGGCACATCAGACCATCAGTCTGCTTCATCGGTTAACCAATGCAAACGGTCCTTCGGACCATTCTCGTCCGATGGACCGACTGCGTGTACGCGGCCTTAGAGCAATGAATGGCATTCCACCATGCACCACCCACAATCCTGAAATAAATATCTTTGGGACATGTGATGGAATGGGACATGCGAATACTTTCTGTTCTGAGAGGTCTTTACTGTGGTCAATCCTAAAATGTGTTCCATGATGGATATTTTACTTCGCTATCCTGAACACCTAACAGGGAGTAGGCGAAAAAATCACTAAAGTCAGTGGAATTCCCCTTGTAGAAAGTTGTCACCAGAACAGGTGTCCCCAGTGGAAGCTTTACATTGACTTCCTGTTCTGGTGACAAAAGTAAAAATCTGGATTTCCCATTACCCTCTGTCCCAGGAACAAGCATCATCAGGACACATAATGGGGGGATTTATTAAAACTGGCGCACAAAACCCAACCAAATACATTTTGTGAAACAATTTTGTGGAATACAGACCTTCAAATTTAAGCACCTCATCCCTTGTAAAGAGAAACAATGTAGAGGGGAAGGAAAAGGGTACCAAAAAGCCCTGGGGACTTTTAAACGGTGCTGATAAAGTGAAATAACACAAATGTAATATAGAAAAATAGAAAAATAATTTTATTTGATAACAATAAATAAATAAAAACCATCCGATAAATATTATTATTGTTGAACTTCAAAGATATGAGAAGACCTGTTTGCAGTATTGAATCGCTCTACGTGTTTCGCTCCAAAATAAGCTTCTTCAGGAGCTTGAACGGGTAATACTACAAAATATCATATACCCCCTTTTTGAATTATTGTCTATATACATTTTTGTTCTCAAAAGTTTATACTGTGCTTATATATATGCACCTATACTTACCAATGTGTTGTTTCCCATCCTTTATATTTTTTGTCTCTTGATATTTTGTAGTATTACCTGTTCAAGCTCCTGAAGAAGCTTATTGGATGGTTTTTATTTATTTATTGTTATCAAATAAAATAATTTTTCTATTTTTCTATATTTCATTTGTGTTATTTCACTTTATCAGCACCGTTTAAAAGTCCCCAGGGTTTTTTGGTACCTTTTTCCTTCCCAAATACATTTTATGCTTATTCTAGAATAAAAATTCTATTCTCAATAAATCTTCTGTTGGAATAATAAAAAAAAAAAAAAACTGGTTTACAAAGAATCAGGTGCAGCTGTGTATGGTAGCAAATCAGCGACAAGGGTTTAATTATTGAGCGTTTCGCAATACGAGCACTGTATCTGTATTTAAAGGGGTTGTAAAGGTAAAAAAAAAATCCCTAAATAGCTTCCTTTACCTTAGTGCAGTCCTCCTTCACTTACCTCATCCTTCCATTTTGCTTTTAAATGTCCTTATTTCTTCTGAGAAATCCTCACTTCCTGTTCTTCTGTCTGTAACTCCACACAGTAATGCAAGGCTTTCTGCCTGGTGTGGAGTGTTGTGCTCGCCCCCTCCCTTGGACTACAGGAGAGTCAGGACGCTCTCTAAGTTGCAGATAGAGAAAGGAGCTGTGTGTTAGAGGGCGTCCTGACTCTCCTGGAGGGAGGGGGGCGAGAAGGACACTCCACACCAGGGAGAAAGCCTTGCATTACTGTGTGGAGTTACAGACAGAAGAACAGGAAGTGAGGATTTCTCAGAAGAAATAAGGACATTTAAAAGAAAAATGGAAGAATGAGGTAAGTGAAGGAGGACTGCACTAAGGTAAAGGTAGCTATTTAGGGATTTTTTTTTTTACCTTTACAACCCCTTTAAAAAAAAAAACTGACCCGGTTTGCGTGTGTTGTCTTGCAAAATGTGGCCTGAGGTGGGGGGAGGCGCTGGAGCCAATTGGAGCCGCTCAAATCCGTTCGGAAATGCACAGAAAAACTTAGAAATACTCCGTTCCTGAGCCTTTCTGAGGTTTTCCAAGTTCAGCCGAGCTGTCACCAAGCCTTTCCATGTGTTTCCAAGGCTCTCTGATGCCCCCCCCCCCACCTCTGGCCACATGCGGTATTGCATGCCATAGAAGTCAATGCAGAACAAATTATTTTAGTTTCCATTGACTTCTATGGCGAAACTCGCTTTGATATGCGAGTGCTTTGGATTACGAGCATTCTCCTGGAAAGGATTATGCTCCTAATCCAAGGTTCCACTGTTGGAGGATAATGGTTTTACAAGAAGTGTCATCTAAGAACAGTTTTGACTTGATGTTTGAACATTATACCTTGGTATCCATGGCTGTCATGGACTGAAAATACATTGTAGACTGTTGAACCATCAGTGACCATCCATGTCAGAGTTCCTGTAACATAAAGTTATAAAATATATTAAAACATTAATTTATTTGGCACAATGATATCAGTTAGGCATAGAACAATGGGCAAAGGTTAGCAAACCATAGTGACCAATCAGATTAGGTAAAGTACAAGCTAATTGTTTTCTATAAGTTGGTGCACTTTGAGTGCCATCCTTGCTCTGTACTGATATACTCAATCAGCTGAATGGTAACCGTAGATTATACATTATTTCTTATAATTAATACACATGCAGCAATAGGAGAAACTTACTAAAGTGCACTTAGGCAAAGATGGTTTTACTTTGGACCTCAAACTTTTTAAATGATATATTTTTTTAAATCCCCATGATTGTGAATGATGTTTTACATAAACATGGCTTCACCACTTGCCTACTGGGGACTTTCACCCCCTTCCTGCCCAGGCCAATTTTCAGCTTTCGGTGTTGTTGCACTTTGAATGACAAGTGCCCGGTCACGCAACGCCCTAGCCAAACAACATTTTTTTCATTTTTTTTAAAGACAGATAGAGCTTTCTTTCGGTGGTATTTAATCACTTAAAGGGGTTGTAAAGGAAATGTTTCCCCCCTAAATAGCTTCCTTTACCTTAGTGCAGTCCTCCTTCACTTACCTCATTCTTCCATTTTGCTTTTAAATGTCCTTATTTCTTCTGAGAAATCCTCACTTCCTGTTCTTCTGTCTGTAACTCCACACAGTAATGCGAGGCTTTCTCCCTGGTGTGGAGAAAGCCTCTTGAGGGGCTGAGGGGGCGAGCAGGAGTGTCAGGACGCCCACTAACACACAGCTCCTTTCTCTATCTGCAAAGTAGAGAGTGTCCTGACACTCCTGCTCGCCCCCCCCCCCTCAAGAGGCTTTCTCCACAACAGGAGAAAGCCTCGCATTACTGTGTGGAGTTACAGACAGAAGAACAGGAAGTGAGGATTTCTCAGAAGAAATAAGGACATTTAAAAGCAAAATGGAAGGATGAGGTAAGTGAAGGAGGACTGCACTAAGGTAAAGGAAGCTATTTAGGGGGGGGGGGGGATTCCTTTACAACCCCTTTAAAGCGGTGGTTCACCCTAATTTGACACTTTCTGTCAATGCAACTACTAGGCATTGACAGTAAACAAACCATTTTTTATTTATTTTTTTAATCGCTCCTTACCCCTTCTTCAGCAGCCGTTCCTGGGCTGTCAATCAGAATCCCCCTGCGGGGACTGGGCGTGTAAGTCCATTCTCCCCCGTCCTGTCAATCTATCTCCTGACACTCCCCAGGAGACGCGCTCTGCTCTAATCGCGCGACAACGGGGTGTGAGCTTGTTACGCCGCCGTTGTTATGGCAACCGTGTAGTGTTGACGGCGACGCTCGCCGTCAACACTACACATGCGTGGGATCGAGCGGTGAATGCTGGGAGGCCAGCATTCACCGTATCCCGGAAGAAGACCCTGTCGGCTTTAAAGTGGCCACAGGTAAGATGGAAACGTCCATCGCATCAGAATATAAAATATCCTTTCCACGATTACACCGATTACGCGGGCTAAAGGAGTGGGACACCCGGGCAGTGCATTAGTACAGGTAAGCCCTGACGATTGATGCAAAAAAAAAAAAGGATATCCCGCGGAACCCCCGCTTTAAGGACCTTGCCTGTTTTTCAGACTCGGTGTTTACACGTTAAAAACATGTTTTTTTGCTAGAAAATTACTTAGAGCCCCCAAACATTATAATTTTTTTTCTAACACCCTAGAGAACAAAATGGCGGTCATTGCAATACTTTTTGTCACATCGTATTTGTGCAGCGGTCTTACAAGCGCCCTTTCTTTGAAAAAAAAACAAACACTTTTTTGAGTAAAAAGTAAACAGTAAAGTTAGCCCAATTTTTTTTTTATTGTGAAAGATAATGTTACGCCGAGTAAATTGATACCCAACATGTCACGCTTCAAAATTGCGCCCGCTCGTGGAATGGCGTCAAACTTTTACCCTTAAAAATCTGCATAGGCGACATTTAAAAAATTCTACAGGTTGCATGTTTTGAGTTACAAGAGGAGGTCTAGGGCTAGAATTATTGCTCTTGCCTCCGACGCTGCCGATGGCTCCAGTAAGCGGCGGAATCCGTTGCGGAGACCACCATTATCGTTTACAGGACCAGCGCCTGAAGAGATGGATATCTCGGTTGTGGCAGCAGCTGCTGCCCTTACAAGATTGGAGGCAGGGGGAGATTGTGGCACTGCAGAGGCACTGCAGATTGTGGCACTGATAGACAGCACTGATGATGAGGCACTGATGGGCAATGACAGGCATCACTGATGGCCACTGAAAGGCATCACAGGAGGGCACTGATTGGCAGCACTGGTGGGCACTGTTGTGGCTGCACTGATTATCAAGACACTGACGATCAGTGCCCTGATTGTCATTGCAAATGTCCACGCTGAGGAATGTCGCTTACCGACTCTCCTCGCTTACCGACTCTCCTTACCCGTTAACCGGCATTTCCTGATTGGACACAGCTGATCACATGGTAAAGAGCCTAAGTCATGGTCGGTGATGCGTCAGCATGAGAAGAAGAATGCCGATAGCCGGTATTTCCTGTTTACTCTGTGATCAGCTGATCACATGGTAAATAGCCTACATCATAGGCTCTTTACCATGTTCGGTGATGTGTCAGCGTGAGAAGAGGAATGCCGATAACTGGCATTTCCTGTTTACTCTGTGATCAGCTGTTATTGGACACAGCTGATCACATGGTAAAGAGCCTACGTCATAGGCTCTTTACCGTGTTCGGTGATGCGCTATGTCCCAGGGACTAGGAGGACGTCATATGACGTCCCCCCAGAACTAGACCGCTCCCGCCCATCCGTAATTTCACTATACAGCAGACAAATTAATATAATGCTTTCTCTGACTGGATGAGTTGGAGATCATGAACAATGCAAGGTGTCCTATAAATTGTGGCAGTGCCAAGCCAAAGCACAACAAGATTCAAAGGTGTAATGCATTAGGGTGTGCATCCCAAAGTTCTAACACATATGCATTTGAAATATTTAGCGGCCTCTTCACCGCTCTCCATCCTGAAACAATGGGATGAAGGGGGAGCACATGGGGGACCCGGGCAACAGAAGGAAGAGTAACAGGGAAAGCAGGGGTGGCATATATTAGTCCAGATCCCCTATACTTTACTCCTGTAGCAGCTGAATGTTGACAAAAGGGAGGAGGAGGAGAAGCCTACTTTCAGCTGCTGCAGGAGGAAAATAGAGATCGGTTCCACTAAAATTCCACCCTCCCCCACCTCTCCTGTCCAGGTTCTGAGGGTCGGCAAGGAAGGATTGCGGTTTTACCCATCACCCGCCCATCATTGGCAGGTTGCCAATCCCAGGATTAGGGTGTGCCCAGGCACACCTGGCACACCCCTTGCGCACGCCTATGACAAGATTCAAGTATTAATAGATGTGCCCCTTGTATTTAGGCAATGTTTGCTTTTCCTGGAGTTGAGCTTTAACTATAAAGAGAAAATGGACTACAGCGCTACTAATATATAATACAAGGAAAAAAACACAACATAAAAAACCAAATAATAAAAGCTGCAGTCTAAGCGGTGAAACCAAACCAATAGTGAAAATTGTAAAATAATAATGCGCTAATATTAACTTAATGTATGGTACAAAGTACAAATAGTGCAGATTGCAAATTCACAATAAATCAGTCCCAACATAAACACAATATAAAGTGAAATTTTAAGAGTCCTGATATTGACTGGAATAATCCACAATGCCTCCCCTCTGATCAGAGGCGCTCCCAACGCTCCAAGCTGTAAGGATCAGGTGTGCAGGCACCAGCAATACTCAGGAGCAATCATGTGCAAAAAAAGGAAAAAAGAAAGAAGAAAAAACCTCATTGCGCAATATATTGGATAAGATGGAATATGGACAAAGATTACATCTGTAGTGTGTGCACTCACGAAACCCCGCTAGGACACAGACAAGTAATTCGCCACTCAGCTTCAAGATCTCCTCACTTGGATCTGACTGGCTTGGCGTACGATCGTCCCGTCACTATAGGCTCCTCCCCTACGCGTTGCGTCACTCGTCACGTGACTTACTCACGGGTTACCCATGCCAAGCCAAGCCAGTCGGATCCAAGTGAGGAGATCTTGAAGCTGAGCGGCGAATTACTTGTCTGAGTCCTAGCGGGGTTTCGTGAGTGCACACACTACAGATGTAATCTTTGTCCATATTCCATCTTATCCAATATATTGCGCAATGAGGTTTTTTTCTTCTTTCTTTTTTCCTTTTTTTGCACATGATTGCTCCTGAGTATTGCTGGTGCCTGCACACCTGATCCTTACAGCTTGGAGCGTTGGGAGCGCCTCTGATCAGAGGGGAGGCATTGTGGATTATTCCAGTCAATATCAGGACTCTTAAAAATTTCACTTTATATTGTGTTTATGTTGGGACTGATTTATTGTGAATTTGCAATCTGCACTATTTGAGCTTTAACTATAGTTTCCTCCAAAATCTCAAAAAGTTGAACGTTTACGTCCTCAGAAATACATACAAGTCTTCTTTGTATGACATGATGCTATTTTCTGCTAAAGACATTGACTTAATTCATCCTGTAGCCAGAAGAAGACAATCAGAATACAAATGATATATTGAGGGGGGAGGGCAAGGGATTGAAATGGAGCGTTAAACACACATTTAGCAGGAACACACACATAAAACAACATTAAACCAACATCTTACAATACATGGTGCTGTTACATGGAAGAAATTAGATGTTTCACAGAGGAAGCGACAGGATCTACAATCTGGAAACAATTAGGACAAATTCATGAGTTGTTAGCTAGCATTCCACACTGTGCAACTCATTCCGAGGTTAGTGTGAGTGAACAGATGTAGCCGATCTTTCCCATCTAGTAGCACCACACGTACTTTGTATCTCTAGGACTCTGGAATTTGTCTACTTGGACGGGATATCTGTCTGATGCAGGAAGCACCAGGTATTCCCGTTTGAGTTATGGCCGTTTCCCGCTGCAAGAAGAGTTTTTGTTGGTAGTATTCGTCTTTGTTTTTTTTTTCAGATATTATTAGCCAGATTCAGATAGACTGGCTTAATTTTGAGGCGACGTAGCTTATCGTATATAGGCTACGCCGGCGTAAGTCAGAGAGGCAAGTGCTGTATTCACAAAGCACTTGCCTCCTAAGTTACGGCGGCGTAGCGTAAATGGGCCGGCGTAAGCCCGCCTAATTCAAATGATGAACAGGGGGGCATGTTTTATGTTAATGACTAGTGACCCGACGTGATTGACGTTTTTAACGAGCGGCGCATGCGCCGTTCGTGGACATATCCCAGTGTGCATTGCTCCAAAGTACGCCGCAAGGACCTATTGGTTTTGACGTGAACGTAAATTACGTCCAGCCCCATTCACGGACGACTTACGCAAACGACGTAAAAATTTCAAAATTTGACGCAGGAACGACGTCCATACTTAACATTGGCTAGGCCAGCTTTTTGTTTGACTAACTTTACGCCGGAAAAAACCTTAGGTAAACGCCGTAAAAAAATGCGCTGGGTGTACGTACGTTTCTGAATCGGCGTATCTAGCTCATTTGCATAGTATACGCCAAAATCAACGGAAGCGCCACCTAGCGGCCAGCCTAAATATGCACCCTAAGATACGACGGGGTAGGATACTTACGCCGCTCGTATCTTAGCCTAATTTAAGCGTATCTGGTTTCCAGAATACGCTTAAATTTACGACGGCGTAGATTCAGAGTTACGACGGCGTATCTACTGATACGCCGGCGTAAACGTCTTTGAATCTAGCTATATATGTTTAACTACCGTATTTTCCGGCGTATAAGACGACCGCCTAATTTTCCAGCTAAAATGTTGGTTTTGGGATATACTCGCCGTATAAGACGACCCCCTTCCTACTAGTCATGCCTCGCCTTGCCTCACTGTGCCATTACATGCCTCACTGTGCCATTACATGCCAGACTGTGCCACCATTACATGCCAGGCTGTGCCACTACATGCCTCACTGTGCCATTACATGCCAGACTGTGCCACCATTACATGCCAGACTGTGCCACTACATGCCTCACTGTGCCATTACATGCCAGACTGTGCCACCATTACATGCCAGACTGTGCCACTACATGCCTCACTGTGCCATTACATGCCAGACTGTGCCACCATTACATGATAAACTGTGCCACTACACGCCTCACTTTGCCATTACATGCCAGACTGTGCCACCATTACATGCCAGACTGTGCCACTACATGCCTCACTGTGCCATTACATGCCAGACTGTGCAAAAATTACATGCCAGACTGTGCCACTACATGCCTCACTGTGCCATTACATGCCAGACTCACTGTGCCCCATTGCATGCCTCACTGTGCCACTGCATGCCTCACTGTGCCACTACATGCCTCACTGTGCCATTACATGCCAGACTCACTGTGCCCCATTACATGCCTCACTATGCCACTACATGCCAGACTCACTGTGCCCCATTACATGCCTCCAATGCTGTATCCTGGCCTAGGGCAGCACTTTGCAGGGGGGCAGCACGGAAAGTGTCCCCGCTGGCTTGTGCTACACTGTTGGTGTAACGCAAGCTGTTTCTCATTTTGACTGTCCTATCATCCTGGATCACAAACCTTCCTCACTGTGATCTATATTTTCTGCTGTACTATTGGCATGGTTATATCTTCTTAGTCCTCTCCATAAAATTATCAGAAATTTGTGCTTGAAGTAGAACTATAGGCAACACTTTTTTTTTTCATTTTGGATAGAGTAAGGGAGGGTTATAGCCCCTGTCAGTTAATTTTTTTACCATCCCTGTCCCATTGCAGGGATTCCCCTTCACTTCCTGCCCCATAGCCAAACAGGAAGTGAGAGGAAATCTATACAAATTAAGGGAATCCATTTCCCCCACCCAGGCATTGAGAACTAGTGTCCCCACTCGAAAATGTCAGGGTGGGTCTTAAACAGAAAGGGGTGTGGCCTTGACAGGAAGGGGTTGGGTCATATTTAAATTAGGGGGTGCACAAGTTTAGTCAAGCCTAGGGCAGCACAAAACCTAAATACACCACTGCATGCCTCACTGTGTCACTGCATGTCTTGACGATCCCTTACCTTATCCTAAGACATGCAGTATCTGTCAGACCGCGGCCATCCATTTTTTCAAAAGCCGCGCCTCCTGCTTCTGCTGTTCCGTGATAGGCGGAACACCGAGGACGAGAGGGCCTCCGTGATAGGCGAACACTGAACACAGTGTCTCCTGGGAAGCTGAGTGTTCCGCCTATCACGGAACAGCAGAAGAAGGAGGCGCGGCTTTTGAAAAATGGACGGCCGCGGTCTGCATGTTAGGTTACCGGCGTATAAGACGACCCCCGACTTTTAAGAAGAATTTCAGGGGTTAAAAAGTCGTCTTATACGCCGGAAAATACGGTACCTCAATACCGGGCACTTTCACCCCCTTCCTGCCCAAGCCATTTTTCAGCTTTCAGCGCTGTCACACTTTGAATGACAATTGCGCGGTCATGTACCCTAATGACATTTTTATAAATTACATTTTTATAATTTTTTCCCCACAAATAGAGCTTTCTTTTGGTGGTATTTGATCACCTCTGCGGTTTTTATTTCTTGCGCTATAAACAAAAGAGGAGGGACAAGTTTGAAAAAAACACAATGGGCCAGATTCAGGTAGATCAGTAGATACGCCGTCGTAAGTTCGAATCCGCGCCGTCGCAACTTTAAGCGTATGCTCAAACTGAGATACGCTTAAATGTTGCTAAGATACGGCCGGCGTAAGTCTCCTACGCCGTCGTATCTTAACTGCATATTTTCACTGGCCGCTAGGGGCGTGTACGCTGATTTACACCTAGAATATGTAAATCGACTAGATACGCCTATTCACGAACGTACACCCGGCCGTCGCAGTAAAGATATGCCATTTACGTAAGGGGTTTTCAGGCGTAAAGATAAACCACCAAAAAGATGGCGCAGCCAATGTTAAGTATGGACGTCGGAACCGCGCCAAATTTTTCAAATTTTACGTTGTTTGCGTAACTCATCCGTGAATGGGGCTGGCCGTAATTTACGTTCATGTCGAAAGCATTGACAATTTGCCGACGTCATTTGGAGCATGTGCACTGGGATACGTCCACGGACGGTGCATGCACCGTTCGATCGAAACGTCATTTACGTGGGGTCACACTTAATATACATAAAACACGTCCACAGCTTCAACATCTGAATTAGGCGGGCTTACGCCGGCCCTAATACGCCGCCGTAACTTTGGCAGCAAAATCTTTGAGAATAACATACTCGCCTCTCAAAGTTACGGCGGCGTAGCGTATAGGAGATACGGTACGCCCGCCTAAAGGTATGTGAATCTAGCCCAATATTTTTTACTTTTTTTACTGTAATAAATATCAATTAATTTTTTTTTTAAGCAAATTTTATTTCTCAGTTTTGGCCGATGCGTATTCTTCTACATATTTTTTGTAAAAAGCGTTTATTGATTGGTTTGCACTTTTCGCTCTATTTTTGTTTATAGCGCAAAAAATAAAAACCGCAGAGGTGATCAAATACCACCAAAAGAAAGCTCTATTTGTGGGGAAAAAAAAGGACGTCAATTTTTTTTGGGAGCCATGTCGCACGACCATGCAATTGTCAGTTAAAGCGACGCAGTGCCGAATCGCAAAAAGTGGCCTGGTCATTTGGAAGCCAAATCCTCCAGGGCTGAAGTGGTTAAAGACTGTTACCCCAACATTTCATATTCCTTATACACTCACGACCACTTTATTAGGTCTACCTTGCTAGTACCGGGTTGGACCCCCTTTTGCCTTCATTCTTTGTGGCATAGACTCATCAAGGTGTTGGAAACATTCCTCAGAGATTTTGGCAGGGCTGTATCTTGGCATAGACCAACAAGGCCTAGGCCTAGGGCAGCACGTTGCAGGGGGGCAGCACGGAAAGAGTCCCCGCCGGCTTGCGCTATTAGTGTAGCACTGTTAGTGTAGCACCAGTCTTATGGGGCGGACTGGGCAGAGAGGCAAGCATCCCGCAACTGTAGGGGGGGGCGGAGCTTCTAATTTTGACTGTCCTATCATCCTGGACCACAAACCTTCCTCACTGTGCTACATATTTTCTGCTGTACCATTGGCATGGTTATATCTTTTTAGTCCTCTCCATAAAATTATCAGAATTTTGTGCCTAAAGTAGAACTATAGGAACACTTTTTTTTTTCATTTTGGATAGAGTAAGGGTAAGGGAAGGGCAGGTCTTTAACAGGAAGGGGTGTGGCCTTGACAGGAAGGGGTGGGTCATATTTAAATTAGGGGTGCACAAGTTTAGTCAGGCCTAGGGCAGCACAAAACCTAAATACATCACTGGATTTTGGTCACATTGACATGATAGGATCACGCAGTTGCTGCAGATTTGTTGGCTACCACATCCCAAAGGTGCTCTATTGGATGAGATCTGGTGACTGTGGAGGCCATTGGAGTACAGAGACCTCATTGTCCAGTGGTGAGATGATTGGAGCTTTGTGACATGGTGACATTATCCTGCTGGAAGGAGCCATCAGAATATGGGGACACTGTAGTCATAAAGGGATGGACATGGTCAGCAACAATACTGAGGTAGGTCGTGGGGTTTAAACAATGCTCAACTGGTACTAAGGGGCCCAAAGTGTGCCAAGAAAACATCCCCCACACCATTACACCCCCACCACCGGCCTGAACCGTTGATACAAGTAGGCATGTGCATTTCGTTTCGTTCCAAATCGAAATTCGGACAAATTTTTCATTATTCGGACATTCGGATGCATACGAATTCCCGAATTGCAAAATTAACGAATTTACCGAATCCGAACGAACATTTTCGATTCCGAATCGAAAACCCGCGGACGAAATTCGATCGTAATTTGAAAAAATAATTATATTCGAATTGAATTCGAAAAAAAAATCCAATCGAAAAGAGACTATTTGTTTTCGAATCTGGTCGAAATATTTTCAATTCCGACCGGATTTTTCGAAATTCGGTCGAAAACTAACGAATTCCGAAAACGAATTTAACACATGTAACAAAATTAATTAAATAACGAATGAAAACGAAACGAAACAAAACAAATGTTTCCCTTTTGCACATGCCTAGATACAAGGCAGGATGGATCCATGCTTTCATGTTGTTTATGCCAAATTCTGACCCTACCATCTGTTGTTGTAGCCGAAATTGAGACTCATCAGACCAGGTAATGGTTTTCCCAATTTTCTGTTGTCCAATTTTGCTGTGTGAATTGTAGCCTCAGTTTCCTGTTCTTAGCTGATAGGTGTGGCACCCGGTGTGGTATTCTGCTGCTGGCCTACACCAGCAGTGACTGTGGAACCAATTATCTGAGTTTCCATTGACTCCTATGGGGAAACTTGCTTTGATATACAAGTGCTTTGGATAACAAGCATTCTTCTGGAACGGATTATACTCGTAATCCAAGGTATTACTGTATATGCATAGTTACACGGGACCAAGCTGTACCAATACAAATATATCCATATCTGGATTTTTTCTTTCACATATATAGAGTGCTAGACTCATACTAAAAAATAGAACTTTTAAATGTACTACTTAAAATACCCCAGCTAATTATTGACATAATGTATTCTGTATAAGGTATATGACATGCTCATGTTTACATTGCCATAGATGTATAATTCTACATTTAGTAATTCGCATTTCTTGGATGAAAGGTCTCCTTGCAGTTCAGTAATTCTTTAGGTACAATGCAAAGAGGTGACACATGTTATTGGTATTTCCTTCTCTTTACAGGTCAGTTTTTGGTTGAAACTATAAAACATGTGTTCACACTTGTAAATGTAATAGTTTCAATCAGAAAAAAAAAATGCTCAATAAAGCCAGAACTGGAGTTACACATTTTCGGTTGATTGTGAACTGTTTTAAAACAGTTTTATTTGAATTTCTGGTGAGGCAGTAACTATATACTTGGATGGAGTGCTTAATGCACTAAAAGGTGTGGATTTGCCACCCACTTTGCCTGCAGACCAGTAGAGACTATTATCTGGAATCCTTACATCGGTCTTCATGTAATGGTCTTCTTAACCACTTGACGACCGCCTAACGACAATATACGTCGGCAGAATGGCACAGCTACACAAAGCAACGTACCTGTACATTGGTTTGAATTTGCCGCTGTGCGGGCGTACAAAACAGGCTTTTTTTCTTAGGGAATAGGTGCAGGAACTCCTCTTTCTGAGTCACCCCTTGTCTCCGCCCCCTACCCACCTCTGAGCACCATCCCTTGGTTCCACCCCCTACCCACCTCTGAGCACCATCCCTTGGTTCCACCCCCTACCCACCTCTGAGCACCGTCTCTTGGTTCCACCCCCTACTCACCTCCCAGTACCGACCCTTTTGTGGTACTAAATCATTTGTATGGTATTTGTTAAAACATACAAATAGTAGCGGTAAAAAATATGATGGTAAAAATCAAATGACTGATATATAAAAAAGGAAAAGTCCAAATATATATAGTGAGAAAACTTAATGGACAAGTGAACAAAGTCAATAGTTCCAAAACCAGATGTCTGATATATGAACCAGAAAAAGGAGGAAAAAATTCCAAATGTATGTAGTGAAGGAAAACTTGATTGATGTGTGAACACAGTGAATAGTTCCAAATCAATGGTGATTTTCTCTTGAGCGTGATAAACACTGGTGATAAACCCGCCACCAATAAAGCAGAGGCTTACCAGATATATAGAACCCAAATGAGCCTACGCCCAGAGGGTCAATCAAGCTGTATGTATACAAAGGCTGTATCAGGATGGGACTCAATCTTCATACGACAACACCGCCAAGGTAAAGGAAGATGTTCAATGGTATAAGATAATCACTCCCGAATGGTCTAACCATAACACAGATGTATGGAGAGAGGTGAACAGAGAGGCACATAGCATAATACCGTAGGAACTGGATATTTAATAATGGTTATAAACACCTCGGGGGGGGGGGCGAAGCAAGTTTTTGTGAAACGCGTCGGGTGATTCCACTGCTGCCACGGACATATTTATCGATATGCTGTTTTATTTCCACTTTCATGTAAGTTTTTATAACCATTATTAAATATCCAGTTCCTACGGTATTATGCTATGTGCCTATTCTGTTAACCTCTCTCCATACATCGGCAGAACAAGCTCACGGCCAAGGCCCTTCAGACCAAAATCCACGGAAAAGTCTGATGGAAGTCCGATCGTGTGTATGAGGCTTTAGACTGAACACAGGAATATGTCTCAGCCCCATCAATTTGGGTGAGAGATCTGTCCATCTATTGCGAGCAAATAATCTAGTAGGCCATTTAGATTATTTTTTTATGCTCCTTTGTTAAGGAATCTTGTACTTCTTTTACATGGTAGAAGCTCATTTATTGTATATAGAGAGCAATGAGGTAGTTAGGACTGATTTTTGCATAGCCAACCCTGGCTAGATTTTCAGGGGCATCACCCCCAAATCTGCTGTTTGTCATTAAAGTGGTTGTATAGGTTCATTTTTATTTATTTTTTAAATAACAAACATGTCATACTTACCTCCACTGTGCAGTTTGTTTTTCACAGAGTGGCCCCGATCCTCCTCTTCTGGAGTCCCGCGGCGGCTCTCTCGGCTCCTCCCCGCAATAGCTAACCCCCTCTGGGAAGCTCTCCCCCGAGGGTATTACCTTGCTGGTCCTCTCCCTGTCATATACTAGACGACAAGTGTATGACTCGGTCCCGCCCCCCGGCGGCCAGGTCATTGGATTTGATTGACAGCAGCGGGAGCCAATACCTGCGCTGCTATCAATCTATCCAATCAATGTTGAGACTCTGTGAAGAAGAGGACGCCAGGTGAAAAAACACGAACCTTTACAACCTCTTTAAGCTCTACTCTAAGTCACCTATGTCTCAGGCCACCAATTTACCATTGGTTCACCCATTTGGGGCCTGTATCCCTAAAACTGAATTACAAGTAGACAAGTTGTGTAAATAAACTGTCTTCTTCACTATTTTTACCACCAGCTTCAGCTTGTTATGCATGTCCATGACATTTAATTTTGTAAGTGTTATATTCAGGGCCGCCATCATGGGGGTACAGGCAGTACACCTGTAAGGGGCCTTGAGGTCCCCAGGGGCCCGGATGGCAACCCCCTTTAAACAAAAAAAGGCCCCATATGGCAACTCCCCTTTTTTTTCTTTTTTTTTTATTAAAAAAAAAAAAATTTATATATTTTTATTTTATTTTTTATTAAAGGGCCAATTTAATAACCCAGGGCCCCGGATGACAACCCCCCTTTTTTTTATAAAAAAATATATATTTTTTATATATTTTTTTATTATATATATATATATATATATATATATATATATATATATATATACACACACACATATATATGTATATTTATGTATATATATATGTATATATATTTATTTGTATTATTATTAAAGGGCCCAGAGGTCCCCAGGGCCCCGGATTGGCAACCCCCCTTTTTTTATAAAAAAAAATATATTTTTTTATATTATTTTATTTCTTTTTTTTTTATATATATTTGTTTTTTTATTAAATGGCTCAGAGGTCCCCAGGGCCCCATGTGGCAAACCCCCTATTTTTATTTGTTATAAATGTTTATTTTTTTATTTTTGTTTATATATATTTATTTTTTATGTTTTTATTAAAGGGCCCAGAGGTCCCCAGGGCCCTGGATGGTAACCCCCCCCCCCCTTTTTTTTTTTTATAAATGTTTATTTTTTTTTATATATATATATATGTATATATATATATATGTTTTTTTTTTTATTAAAGGGCCCAGAGGTTTATTTATATTATTATTATTATTGAAGGGCCCAGAGGTCCCGGATGGCAACCCCCCTTTTTTGTAATTTTTTTTATATAAAAAAAAAAAAATATATATATATATATATATTTATTTATTTTTTATTAAAGAGCCCAGAGGTCCCCGGATGGCTACCCCCCTTCTTTATATATATATATTCTCTGCTCCAGGGGGCCCATGCCTGAAGCTGTGTAAGGGGCCCCATAATTACTTATATTGGCATACTAATGTTAGCCAGGTGACTGGGGAGCAGTACTTTACAGCTGGCCTAGGGGGGCAAGAAGTATAGACCCAGCAGGCTAACCTTAGTATGCCAATATAGTTGTAGGTTGTAGGTATTCCTGCACACTTTTGTTGTTCTTTATTTCTTCAGTTAAAGTGTCCCAGAGGATTAGGGATAAGCTAGGATTTGATCCCAGAAATGAGTTGCCACTGCTGGTCCACTGAGCTGTGGGTGGGAGATTCCCCATCCCACGGGTACAGGTACATGTATACAAAGGGGCGTGAATGCCCATGACATCATGATATGGCCATGTGCAAAATTAGGTCAATGATGTCACTTGCATCCCCACTCCTTTGTTGCTGCTGATTGGGATGGTGGTCTGCTGTCCTATGACAATTTCCTGCCGAATCTGGCTAAATTGAACTCTTGAACCTTAGCTCTTCCGTTATAGGGACTGGTGAAAAGCTTGGGTGCGGTCCAAACTTAGGGTTTGGCCCAACCTGGAAGGCAACTTTCATTCCTGGGCCAATGATCTGTGGCTAGGACATTCCCCACCCCGCAGCTCCACGTGCACAAAGGTCACAGCACGAGATGTAAATGTATATGTGTACATGGTATGAACAATGGAGTGATAGACAGTTGCCTAATGTCTATAGATATCTAAATCCATCATCTGCACATTATTTGCACGTATATGATTACCTTTATGATAAGTGTTATAAAACACATACGGACCCTCCAAAAATGATTCGCTCTTTTTGATTTTTCATTCTCAGACAGGGTGAAATTCCATCTTTCTTCACAAGAATATCTGTTGAAACAGAAAATAAAGAAATTAAATATTCATACCAAAGTTTTAAAGAAAATGACTCAACTTTTCCTGCAATATTCACCTTGAATTGAGAGATTTCCCCCACAATACTTTTTTCTGCTGCTAGATGTCAATCAACCCAGTGGCGGCTGGTGGTATATTTTTTGGGGGGGTTGGGGCAGCAAACAATGCACCCACAGCCACTCCCCGGTCAGTCAATTGGGTTATCAGCCCCGCACTTACCCCATCTAGGTCATGGGCAGCACTTCCTCCGGGCAACGGACGGTGGCTTCCCCTCTATCTCCTCCTCCTCAGCATCAGAGTGTGCGTCTCCTCTTCCTCCCTCCTCCTCTTAGGCAGCCAATAGGATCACATCTCCTATCAGACCAATCGGGTGACGGGACTCAGGACCCGCTTCTTGACTGGCTGGGAGGAGAATCAGGAAGACAATAGCCTCTGGCTTTAATCCCATGCTTAAAAAATAAAAAACATTGTAATTCATGCACCAGCGCCCCACGTGTAGATTAGGGGGCCGGACGCTTGGATAGGGAGGGCGGTGCCCCTGCGCCCTGTACAGGGCACCACTGAATCAACCATTTGTCAACCTGGACCCACGCCCAGCCTATGACTGGACAGCAAAAGGAGGAGTAGTCCTCTGAACCCAATAAGCCTTGCACCGCAAACCTCCTCAACTACTGGCCAGGGTTGTGGGAAAGAGGCAACATGGGGACAGGGTGATTCATCAGGGGGGATCACTCCTGGCAAGACCTTCCCCATCTTTCATGTTAAGAGCATGTGACCTGGTATGGGTATGGGTCAGGAAGGGGGGCACAGTCTCGCCCTTTCCTCCCCGCCCCTGTTTTCCTGGCCAATCAGGCTGCATGCTTGAAATAAAGCTGGTCATGCATGGGTCATCAGGTTGAACGAAAAAAAAATGACCCAATTCCTCCACACTCAATGTGGATGCAGGAATCCTGCCCCGCTGTGCCACTGTGTTCTCTCTTGCCATCAGAATACACGGATCAGGGCTGATAGAACAAGAAAATACCAATAGGGTAGTTGAACAGAAGTTCATCTACCGCAGTTGGTTCAACCACACTGGCCACTACAGAGTCCCCCCCTTACAGTGAAAGGGAACTCTGCAAGTTCAGATGTAAAAGGGGAACTCTGTGGATTCTGATGTAAAGGGGGACTCTTGTTATTATTATCATTATCATTGTTATTATTATACAGGTTTTATATAGCTTCATATGATTAGAAATGTTATAATAGCAAAATTTATGTATAGTTTATACAATAAAAAAATAATAATTGCTGTGCGCCGCTAAAGTGTTTGGGATTGAAAAGGTGGCAACACTACATCACAGCGATGTGCCCTCATAGGCAGAATTAGGGAACCCTAGAAGAATTAGGCATTTTTAATGTTTCACTTCAAGCATTTAAAAAATCTTTGCTTCTGACGGCATATAATTTTTTTTTTTTGCATGTGTATATGTTTCCAAGGGCAGTGCCCACCCAATGCTATCTTTTGACACCTCCTTGTCTTTTACCCCAGAAAATTATCATTTTCAATTTATCAGATTTGGTTTCCATTGGTTTCATTGAGGTTTGGCATTCTAATGCCGCGTACACACGACCGTTATTCATGTCATGAAAAAAAATAAAGTTTTTTCGACGTGATTTGTCGTGATTCCTCTCAAGCCTGCCTTGCATACACACGTTCGTGAAAAAAAAATGCTCGAGCAAAGCGCGGTGACGTACAACACGTACGACGGCACTATAAAGGGGAAGTTCCATTTGAATAGCGCCACCCTTTGGCTGCTTATGCTGATTTCCCTGTCTCTTAAAGTGGAGGTTCACCCGAAAAGTAAATTTTTAACCTTAGATTGATGCTCATTTTGTCAAGGGGAATCTGGTATTTTTTTTTAAATCTAAGCAGTACTTACCGTTTTAGAGAGCGATCTTCTCCGCCACTTCCGGGTATGGGCTGCGGGACTGGGCGTTCCTATTTGATTGACAGTCTTCCGACAGGCTTCCGACGGTCGTATACATCGCGTCACGATTTTCCGAAAGTAGCTGAACGTCGGTGCACAGGCGCCGTATAGAGCCGCATCGACGTTCGGCTTCTTTCGGCTACTCGTGACGCGATGTATGCGACCGTCGGAAGCCTGTCGGAAGACTGTCAATCAAATAGAAACGCCCAGTCCCGAAGACCATACCCGGAGGCGGCGGAGAAGATCGCTCTCTAAAACGGTAAGTACTGCTTAGATTTTTTAAAAACTACCCGATTCCCCTTGACAAAATGAGCCTCTAATCTAAGGTTAAAAAAAAAATTTCGGGTGAACTCCCGCTTTAAGTTGCTTCTGAGCATGCAAGTTTTTTTCCCCCTCGTTGAAGCGTACACACGACCGTTTTTCACGACATAAAAACGACGAGAAAAAATAGAGCAGGTTCTAAAAAAAAATCGCCCATTTTTTCTCGTCTAGAAAAATGCTCTGGAGCCTACACACGGACGTTTTTCACGGCCAATTTGAAAAATTTAATTTTTCCCGTCATGAAAAACAACCGTGTGTACGCGGCATAACTTATTTGAAGTTCTCTGAGCCCAGAGCAGTTTGGCTCCTCATTAATTTCAATATTTTTTTTTATTCTTCCTTTGTGAATAATACGTTTTTCAACTACCTTTTGCTGTACTGAAAATCCAATTCTTTGCAGGAAGGTCCTTTTCCCCAACATCTGATCTTCCCCTTGCCCTGTAATATTATATCTCTCAAAGTATTCTTTCTGTTTTTATGTTCTCTCTACTTCTGATTTTCACAGTGTGCTAGATTAACCTCTTCAAAGCCGCGCACGTGTGTAATGCCCCGCCGAACAGTTGTTCGCTGACCTTTTCCGGCAGCCCAGATCCCTGGCAGGGCTACCATCACCGGCTATGATACTTTAATGATATCTTCTTTAAATGACACATTCAAGCAGATTTGCGATTGTCACAATGTAGCGTCTTTCGATCCCACCAGCAGAATGTAGTCCTATCATTTCAAGCTGTCTTATATGCATCATATGTGCATTATTTGGCAATTTCTTAGACAGCTGTTAGCCATTAAACGCTGTGTCCTCTAGTTAAATGCTCATTGTAAATAATAAATTCCTGTTTTGCAAGGCCTGTGTGATGTTACATGGCATATGTTTTCCAGTTTAGCATTCGTCTACTTTTTTCTGCTATAAAAGATACCATACTGTATAACTTCTAGGGGTGACTGATCTCAACTTATAAAGATGCACTGTTGCGGTAACACTTAGGTGGAGTTCCTGATACTCAAATAAAGGAGATGACGGCTCTAGAAGTAATGACTTTTCTAATAAATTCAGCATGTGTGATATACTGAGCTGCCCCTTTAAAGTATATCTCTAGCCAAATCTTATTTTCTTAATACAAGAAATGAAAGGCGGCACATCGAGGTTTCCAATTACAGCAGAGGATGAGAGAAGGACCGGGCGGAGAAGACATCAGGTCGGTGAAGATGGAGGACACTGGACACCGGACAGCCCTTGCCGCTCTCCGCTTGCCTGCCTGCCGCCATCACCTGCTGCCCACCCGAGACAAGGTAAGTGCCGGGCAGATGATGGGGGGCACAGTGGCAGCACTTGGGGAACAGCGGCAACATTTGGGGCACAGTGGCAGCACATAGGGCACAGTGGCAGCACATGGGGCACAGCAGCAACATAACATTTGGGGCACAGTGGTAGCACATGGGGCACAGTGGCAACACTTGGGGCACAGTGGCAATATTTAGGCCACAGTGGCAGCACATAGGGGCACAGCGGCAACATAACATTTGGGGCACAGTGGCAGCACATGGGGCACAGTGGCAACACTTGGGGCACAGTGGCAGCACATGGGGCACAGCAGCAAAATTTGGGGCACAGTGGCAGCACTTGGGGCACAGTGGCAACACATGGGGCACATTGGCAACATTTGGGGCACAGTGGCAATATTTGGGGCACAGTGGCAGCACATGGGGCATAGTGGCAACATTTGATGGCACAGTGGCTGCATTTGATTGGCACAGTGGCTGAGTTTGATGGGCACAGTGGCTGGGTTTGATGGGCAAAGTGGCTGCATTTGATGGGCACGGTGGCTGCGTTTGGTACAGTGGCTGCACTTGATTTTTTTTTCCAGAATTTTTTCAGTTTGTTTGCGCCCCCCCAAAAATTTTGAGCATCAGCTGCAACTGGCACCCATACCCCAGCCAGCTTTATTCTAGCAGATGGTGATTGGAATGGGCTCCCAATCATGTGAAAGCAAATCACTGTGATCATGTAATTGGAGAGTCCATCCAACCCTCCTGATGTAAAGACCCAGGCCCCGTACACACCATAGAATCCATCCGCTGAAAAATCTCAGCGGATCGGTTTCAGCGGATAGATTCTATGGTGTGTACATTCCTGCGGATATTTATCCGCGGGAATTTCACGATTCCAGCAGATAAAAATTTGTAGACATGTCTACAAATCTATCCGCTTGAATCGATCCCAACGGATTGATCCGCTGGTCTGTACAGACTCACCGGATCAATCCGTCCGAAGGGATCCCCCGCATGCGTCGTAATGATTCGACGCATGCGTGGAATTCCTTATATGACAGCGTCGCGCTCGTCGCTGCGTCATCATCGCGGCGACGGCGCGACACGTCATCGCGAGGGGATTTCGGCACGGATTTCGATCATATGGTGAGTACACTCCATCGGATCCAAATCCGCTGAAATCCTCGAGAGGATTTATCCGCGGACCGTATCCGCGGATAAATCCTCTCGTGTGTACTAGGCCTCAGTTAAAATGCCAATGGGACTGGGCAGGGAAGAGTTAAGATGGGCCATTGAAGGGCAATAAAGCCTCAGCTCAACCACCCATCCTACTTTTCCTGCCTTCCCAGCCTTACAAAGAACAACCAGTGTAAAGCACCCATAACCAGGCAGCCTACTTGTAGCAGATGGTCTCGGAGCCGCAGCTCCTGTGTCCGCACCCCTCCTATGAATGAACTTTAGATGTTCATTATGTTTGTCACATCAAGCAGCTCATAAATTGATTTCAGCCAGAACATGGAATAAAAATAGTTCAACGTACAGCTCGGAATCGCTGACTACTTTCCCTATAATTTGTTTGTTTAAGTTCAGGGATTAAAGTTGTAGGAACAACATTTTTATATCCCCATCTTCTGCTTTTATCCAATTATAAAAAAGAAAGTCAAAAAATACATTTTCGTGAAAGGGAAGACCAAAGTAGCAGCCTGCACTTCGGCTGTAACACGCGACTCCTCGCCAAGAGGGGAGTTGAGTTACTTTTGTGTGGTACATTAAAATTCATCTATTACGTTCATGCTGTAATTGTACATTATGTTTGGCAAACTCAGCTATGTTGGCCAGACAAGCGGTTATTTCGGCTTGTAAGTGAAAACCCAGTAGGTGGGTAAGTGTAATGCTGGCGATATCCAGCGATTCAGAGAAAGTGTCAGCAGTGCGTTTGATAAATCATTCCTTCTGCCAGAGGAGGATGTAGGCTTTCCACCAAGTAAAAGTCTATTTACTAATAGTTGCATTTTTTATGAGCTATGTGCTTTGTACTGCAGGGATTTAACCCTTTTAGGAACACTAAGTTGCCATTTGTTATCACTTCTCCAGCTCTTGGTATTAACCACTTAACCCCCGGACCATATTGCTGGTCAAAGACCAGAGCACTTTTTGCAATTCGGCACTAATAATTTATTGATTATTGAAGTTATAGCGTTTAGAAAAATAGGGGATAGTTTTATGGCATTTTTATTAATATATTTTTTTTACTAGTAATGGCGGTGATCAGCAATTTTTTTTCGGTACTGCGACATTATGGCGGACACTTCGGACACTTTTGACACATTTTTGGGACCAATGGCATTTTTATAGCGATCAGTGCTATAAAAATGCATTGATTACTATAAAAATGCCACTGGCAGGGAAGGGGTTAACATTAGGGGGTGGGGAAGGGGGTTAAGTATGTTCCCTGGGTGTGTTCTAACTGTAGGGGGGGTGGTACTCCTCAATAGAGGCACATAAATACTGATGGGTAGATAGAGGGCAGGTGACTAGGGGTGTGTCCCTGCCTCCACCTATGCTTGGTATGGTAGTAAGGAGCACTGGAAAAAAAAAACACATAAATGTATAAGGGTATAAAATGCATCTCCATCCCTGTATGGTATAAAGAAAATACAGCAAATGCTAGGGTAAACATACCGATTGTTGTCTACTTCAACGCGGTTAACCATGTGAGTACCTACCCATATATTTTCTATAGAACATGTACAATTTCAATTACCATATTTATCGGCATATACCGCGCGCCGGCGTATAGCGCGCACCCCAAGCTGCCCGGTGTCCATCGGCGGCCTTGTCCAGCGTCCGTCTGCGGCCTTGCCTGGGGTCCGTCCAGCCTTGTCGGTGTCCGTCTGCTGTCTTGCCCGGTGTCCATCGGCGGCCTTGTCCGGCGTCCGTCTGTGGCATTTCGCGGGGTCCGTCGAGCCTTCTGGGTGTTCGTCTGCGGCTTTGGAGGTGCAAACCTTGCCCGGGGTTGCGTTCCGTTGTGTGTTTATATTTGGCACGCTGTGCAGAGCCGGATTTCCTGCGCACTCGGCTTCTCTCGGCTCCTCTTGGCTCCTCTCGCGTGGCTGCGGGCGGAGCCGAGCGTGGCCAAGCCTGGCCGAGCCTAGCCGAGTGCGCAGTACACTCGGCTCGGGCAATGCTCGGACAATTTCGGAGACAGCGGGGATCGGCGGGGATCAGCGTATATCGCGCACCCATGATTTTCCCCTGATTTTAAGGGGAAAAAAGTGCGCGGTATACGCCGATAAATACGGTAATCCTTAAAAGGCTTCCTAAATAAATACCCCCCAATTCTAATCATTGGCTATATGTGTAATATTTTTGGATGTGGATGTACACATACATATGTCTAGTTATGTGTGTGTGCATATATATATGCATATGCCCTACCATGGCGGCCCACGGCTGGGGCTTTTTTTTCCTTTTCCCCCTCACCCTTTTTCCTCTTCTCTTCCTCTTTTTCCCCCCTCCCCCCCCCCCCCTCCTTTTTCTTTCTCCTTTCATTCCTTCAGCACTCTAGGATCCTACTCCTTGGTCGTCTTGTCACACAGCAACAAGTGCCAATTTATATGTACTAAATGTGTATTATTAGGCTCCATTCACATCTATGCGACAACGGCGTATGCGGCGTATTTTGCCGCGAGTGTGAAACTTTTTTTTTTTTTTGACAAAGCATTCCCATTGCTGTCAATGGGCGAACGCCAATGTCGCCTGAAAAAAAGGGTCCGGGACTTTTTTTTCAGGCGACAGGCGTTCGGCGTCCATGAGATGTGAACCATCTCCATAGACAGCAATGGGAATTCTCCCCTCTAGCGGCAGAAGCGTCCGGCGTCGGGCGTTTTGTCGCATAGATGTGAATGGAGCCTTAGGGCCAGATTCACGAAGCAGATACGACGGTGTATCTCAGATACACCATCGTATCTCAGCTTTTTTCAGGTCCTATCTATGCGCCTGATTCATAGAACCAGTTACGCATAGATAGGGCTGAGATCCGACAGTGTTACACTGTGTTACACTGTCGGATCTTTTTTTTGAATTAAAAATGGCGCCGGGGGCGTTCCCGCTGATTTACACTGAATAATATGTAAATCAGCGAGATACGCGAAATTCACGACCGTACGCGGACCCGACGCAGTGTTCTTACGTCGTTTCCGTAGCGCGGTACCCGTCGTATACTTACCCCTGCTAAAAGCAGGGGTAAGTATTGTTAAGTATAGCCGTCGTTCCCGCGTCGAGTTTGAAATTTCCTACGTCGTTTGCGTACGCCGATTCACGAACACGCGCGTCGCAAGTCTAGCTCCCGTCGCAACCACTGACGTCCTATTGACGTCAGTGGGAGCAATGCACGCCGGGAAATTCCCCGGACGACGCATGCGTATTTAAATCGGCGCGGGAGCGCGCCTGATTTAAATATGACACTCCCCTAGCCGCGGAATTTGAATTCCGCTGGGGGATTTAGGATCCGCCGTCGCAAGTTTGGAGGTAAGTGGTTTGTGAATTAGCCACTTGCCTCCTAAACTTGCGGGAGCGGATCTTAATTCACGTAGAACGAGCGGATCTATAGATCCGCTGCGCTACGTGAATCTGGCCCTAAGTCTTTACTGGTGTATTTATACAAATAATCAATTGTTTTTTTGTTTTTGTATCATTTTTAATAGATCGATATGTCTATGCTCCTGAGAAAGCGTTGTTTTTAAACGCGTAACATGTAGAGCGAGCCCTCCTTTTCCTCTGGACCCACCGCCTGGTTACACATCACACAATTAACTTTTGATCATACTCCTTTCTGAGTCTTTTATGATAGAATTGTATTATGATTGTGATAACCTGTGTGGATCAGTTATTGATTTAATTTCTTTCATTTTATATTTGTAACTGTTTTTTATGACATTTCTATAAAATAAATGCTCTAGTTTCTTATTATACAGGGTGGGCCATTTATATGGATACACCTTAATAAAATGGGAATGGTTGGTGATATTAACTTCCTGTTTGTGGCACATTAGTATATGTGAGGGGGGAAACTTTTCAAGATGGGTGGTGACCATGGCGGCCATTTTGAAGTCAGCCATTTTGAATCCAACTTTGATTTTTGGTGTATCGATATAAATGGCCCACCCTGTATTTATCGTGTGCCTTCAAAGTCCACAATTACTAGTCCTTAGCCAGAATTCACATTTAGATAGAGAACAAGTTTTCTTTTACTCCGATGGAATTCCGATGTGAGTTTTGTCGGGCAAAGCTCCGATCGTGTGTATAGGGCTTTTAACCACTTCCCGCCCGGCCTATGGCCGATTTACGTCCGGGAAGTGGTTATGAAATCCTGACAGGACGTTCTAGAACGTCCTGCAGGATTTCATGCCGCGCGCGCCCGTGGGGGCGCGCATCGCGGCGATCGGTGATGCGGGGTGTCAGTCTGACACCCTGCATCTCCGATCTCGGTAAAGAGCCTCCGGCGGAGACTCTTTACCACGTGATCAGCCGTGTCCAACCACGGCTGATCACGATGTAAACAGGAAGAGCCGCCGATGGCTCTTCCTCACTCGCGTCTGATAGACGCGAGTAGAGGATAGCCGATCGGCGGCTCTCCTGACAGGGGGGGTTAGCGCTGATTGTTTATCAGCGCAGCCCCCCCTCGGATCGCCACACTGGACCACCAGGGATGCCCACCCTGGAGCACCAGGGTGGGCAAAAAAAAAAAAAAAAGCCAGAAAAAAAAAAAAAAGTGGAAAAAATAAATAAAAAAAAAAACATAAAGAAAAAAGATGCCAGTCAGTGCCCACAAATGGGCACTGACTGGCAACAATCAGTGCTGCCACCCCAGTGTCCATCAGCGCCACCCCAGTGTCCATCAGCGCCACCCCAGTGTCCATCAGCGCCACCCCAGTGTCCATCAGTGCCACCCCACAGTGCCCATCCATGCCCAGTGCCCACCTAGCAGTGCCCATCTGTGCCACCCATAAGTATCCATCAGTGCCGCCCATCTGTGCCGCCTATGAGTGCCCAGTGCCGCCCATGAGTGCCCATCAGTGCCGCCTATGTGTGCCCATCAGTGCCGCCTATGTGTGCCCATCAGTGCCGCCTATGTGTGCCCATCAGTGCCGCCTATGTGTGCCCATCAGTGCCGCCTATGTGTGCCCATCAGTGTCGCATACCAGCGCCGCCAATCAGTGCCACCTCATCTGTGCCCGTCAGTACTACCTCATCGATGTCCATCAGTGCCATCTCATCGGTGCCCATTAGTGCCGCCATATCAGTGCCCGTAATTGAAAGAGAAAACTTATTTACAAAAAAATTTACAGAAAAAAATAAAAACGTATTTTTTTTTCCAAATTTTCAGCCTTTTTTTAGTTGTTGCGCAAAAAAAAAAATCGCAGAGGTGATCAAATACCACCAAAAGAAAGCTCTATTTGTGGGGAAAAAAGGACGCCAATTTTGTTTGGGTACAGTGTAGCATGACCGCGCAATTGCCATTCAAAGTGCGACAGTGCTGAAAGCTGAAAATTGGCTTGGGCGGGAAGCTGCGTAAGTACCTGGTATGGAAGTGGTTAAAGAACAAGTAGAATGGTCTTACTAGATACTGTTTACTTAGAGTAGTATTGAGCGGGCTCTATGCTGATTAAGATAGTGGGCGTGAATGCATCTGGTTGGACGGGGGGGGGGGGGGGCAGTGTACATGGCTCAAGTGGATGGGGCGTGTATACTTCCCCCCCTTCCCTCCTGTGAGTGCCCTCCCCTTTACTGTTTATCATTTCCTGTGATGTCATTTTGTATTGAGGAAGCGATTGGCTATTGTGGCCATCACTTCCTGTTTGTCATTTCTTTTGTTTCCGATGAATAAAAAACCCAAGTGTCTGTGCTCCAGGGACAGACGCTTGAGACTCCAGCTTGAAGCAGCATCGTTTCTGATTCTACCCGGTGCCAATGAAGTACAATAAAACCTTGGTTTGAGAGTAAGTGGGTTTGAGAGCGTTTTGCAACAAAATGTTTTTATAAATTTTGCCTTGATATACAAGCGATGTCTTGATATACGAGTAGCGTCAAGTCACAACTGAGTATAAAAAAGATGAGAGGAGACTCTAAGTGTAGCAATATGGTTACATTTAATGAAGGTACAACATTTAGCAACTTATTGCTACACTTATGCCGCGTACACACGATCGGTCAATCCGATGAGAACGGTCTGATGGACCGTTTTCATCAGACCAAACCGATCGTGTGTGGGCCCCATCGGTTATTTATCCATCGGTTAAAAAAATTGAAACTTGTTTTAAAATTAACCGATGGATACCTAACTGATAGAAAAAAAAACGATCGTTTGTAGGCACGTCCATCGGTTAAAAATACACGCATTCTCAGAATCAAGTCGGCGCATGCTTGGAAGCATTGAACTTCGTTTTTTTCAGCACGTCATTGTGTTTTACGTCACCGCGTTCTGACACGATCGTTTTTTTAACTGATGGTGTGTAGGCACGACTGACCATCAGTCAGCTTCATCGGTTAACTGATGGAAAAATCCATCAGACCGTTCTCATCGGATTGACCGATCGTGTGTACAGGGGCATTAGAGGCACCTCTCTTCTCTTTTATACCCTGGAATAGAGGTAGGGCTTGAGGGACCCCAAAAGACCCAAAAGTCCAATAGTAAATGCTGAGAAGAGGGGGGCATTGGGACTATAGCGGTACACGGTAAGCAGGTAGACTCAAAAGAACAATTGTATTAAAAAAGTATACATTTATTAAAATAATATCAAAGAAGATATAAAAGACATCAAAACACAAACAAAAAATCACAATAAACAAATAACGTGACCAGGCGCACAGATCACTGAGATTGATTGTCCCTGAGGGGAAGATCACAGTGGAAATGGGGGTCACGTAATCTCTGTGATCTGTGCGCCTGGTCACGTTATTTGTTTATTGTGATTTTTTGTTTATGTTTTGATGTCTTTTATATCTTCTTTGATATTATGTTAATAAATGTATACCTTTTTAATGTAATTGCTCTTTTAAGTCTACCTGCTCACCTTGTACTGCTATAGTCCTATTGCCCCCCTCTTCTCAGCTTTTGCTACTGGACTTTTGGGTATTTTGGGGTCCCTCAAGGCCTACCTCTATTCCAATCGATCTTCAGCATGATGCTACTATCAATTCTATATGATGTTTATTAGGAGGTTAATATTTAAATCTCTTTTATACCCTGTAAAAAAAAATGCTTTGAGATACAAGTGCTTTGGATTACAAGCATGTTTCTGGAACGAATTATGCTCACAATCCAAGGTTTTACTGTACTTCATATTCCTTTTACCAAAGAGCTTGATACCAGTGGCGTCACTAGGGTTGGTGTCACCTGGTGCGGTAAAATATGGTGTCACCCCCCCCCCCCCCCCAATAAAAAATTTCAAATATTTTTTACCCTACTGTTTGCTCTCTGTTCTCCTTTCTTCCCCTTTTCTCTCTCTCCCTATCCATCTTTCTTGTTCGTTCTATCCCTTCTTCTTTCTCTCCATTTTTCTTTGTCCCCTCCCCCCACCTCTCTTTCTCCAGAACCGGAATTCACATCTCAGGAGCCTATAGGCCAGGGGCGTGCCTAGAGCATTTGGCACCCGGGGCGGATCCAATATCTGGCATCCCCCCACACGTTAAAATGTAAAAACACCACACTGTGCCCCCTGCATACCTCTGCATTCTTCAATATCTTTTTGTTACTACTGTGTACCCCGCTCCACAACTGCACCTCTGGACCACTTTACATTGCACAGTACCCTGCACCCCTTTACATTACACAGCCCCCTGCATCACTGGACCCCTTTACATTACACAGCCCCCTGCATCACTGGACCCCTTTACATTACACAGCCCCCTGCATCACTGGACCCCTTTACATTACACAGCCCCCTGCATCACTGGACCCCTTTACATTACACAGCCCCCTGCATCACTGGACCCCTTTACATTACACAGCCCCCTGCATCACTGGACCCCTTTAAAATTACACAGCACCCTGTATCACTGGACCCCTTTACATCTCACAGCCCCCTTCACCTCTGGACCCCTTTACATTACACAGCACCCTGCACCTCTGGACCATTTTACATTACACAGCACCCTGCATCACTGCACCCCTTTTACATTACACAGCCGCCTGCACCTCTGCACCCCTTTACATCACATAGCCCCCTGCACCTCTGGACCCTTTTACACTACACAGCCCTCTGCACCCCTTTACATTACACAGCACCCTGCACCTCTGGACCCCTTTACATTACACAGCACCCTGCATCACTGGCCCCCTTTACATCTCATAGCCCCCTGCACCTCTGGACCCTTTTACATTACACAACACCCTGCATCACTGCACCCATTTTACATTACACAGCTACCTGCACCTCTGGTCATGTCAGCTAAAAAAAAAAAAAAAAAAAATGTTTTTTTTTTTTTTTTTAATCGGGATGGTGTCACCCCTCTAGTGGGTGTCACCCGGTGCGGCCCGCACCCCCCGAACCCCCCTAGCAACGCCACTGCTTGATACAGACATGCTTTTAAGCACGAAGGAATTGTTTTGTGCTTTGTGTGCTTTTAGACGCTGAAAGTGCACATTTTGGCGCGGTATGGATTTGCGTACTAAGCCCAAGGGAATTTTTCCACGACACCCTGGTGTCAACCATGGACTTCTCTCACTTTGGAGGGATTTCCTCTCACTTCCTATTGTGACTATGGGACAGGAAGTGAAGGGAAATCTCCCCAATGGGAAACAGATAGCAAAAAAAAATATGACAGGGGTTAGAACCTTCCATTAAAAAAAGTTTGGTCTTTAATTCTGCTTTAACCACTTGCTGACCACCGCACGCAGATGAACGTCGACACAATGGCACGGGCAGGCACATTGGCGTACCTGTATGTCCCTTTAACTTGAGCATGCTCGCAGGTCCCGGAAACTCGATGTTCATGGACAGTCCGCGATTGCGTGCGGCAAAGGCAGAACAGGGGGATGCCTTTGTAAACAAGGCATTCCCCTATTCTGCCTAGTGACACTGTCACTGATGACTGTTCCCCATGATCGGGAAGGGTCATCAGTGATGTCTCACGTGTAGCCACGCCCCCTAACAGTAAGAATCACTCCCTAGTACTGACTTTACCCCTGAAGAGCCACCTAGTGGTTAACCCCTTTGCTGCCAGTGTCATTTTTACAGTAATCAGTGCATTTTTATAGCACTGATCGCTCTAAAAACGACAATGGTCCCAAAAATGTGTCAAAAGTGTCCGATGTGTCCGCCATAAAGTCTCAGTCACAATCAAAATCGCTGATCACCGGCATTACTAGTAAAAACAAAATATATTAATAAAAATGCCATAAAACTACCCCCTATTTTGTAGATGCTATAACTTTGCGCAAACCAATCAATAAACATTAATTGCAATTTTTTTTACCAAAAATATGTAGAAGAATACATATCGGACTAAACTGAGGGAATTTTTTTTATATATTTTTGGGGATATATATTATAGCAAAAAGTAAAAAATATTGTTTTTTTTTTCAAAATTATCGCTCTATTTTTGTTTATAGCACAAAAAATAAAAACCGCAGAGGTGATTGTAACGGAATGGCCCATGACACCCAGAGACCTTTGAATGATGTGGGGTACTCCTGTGCCAGCGTCACTAATGACTCTTGGGTCTAGGGTCATCCTATGCCCCTTTTGGGCATAGGATGGCTGAGAAATGATAATTCATGTATTGCCGGAGATCTGGACATATTACAGGTGATT
This sequence comes from Rana temporaria, assembly GCF_905171775.1. Taxonomy (NCBI): domain Eukaryota; kingdom Metazoa; phylum Chordata; class Amphibia; order Anura; family Ranidae; genus Rana; species Rana temporaria. The sequence goes on along the minus strand of NC_053491.1, from coordinate 23,403,476 downwards.
TCATGCTGACCCACAACCGGTCAATAAGAGAACGTCCCCTTCAATGCTTAACATAGACTGTTGAGATGCTAAGCTTGAGAGTCAGCCTGGCTGGCTATTATGGGATGTTAAAGTATCTTGCTGTGATTACATTCTGTGTCCATTGTACTAATTAGGTCTGTAAAGGTCAGATGTCTAACTTTTAGGTGTTAATTGAGCCTGGCTCCTGAAAGACATTCCATTGTGTGATGCTAATGACACTGTTTGTGTGAAAAGCCTATTGATGATCAGGTGTGAATAGCTTATTGTCGGAGACAGAACGTCTGACATAGGAATGTGTATTATGCAGGTGAATCGCTTATTGTCGGAGTCAGGACGTCTGGGGGATAATTACCTCATCTGAATGTCATTAACTAAAAGAATGTGTATGAAGTCCCATTGTGTGATGTTTAGGGGGCGGAGAGTTTCATTGTCCCTGTAACATGCTTTTTGGTTGTGAACTGTGTAAAAACCTGAGTTTTACCATTAAAAGATTCATTCATTCATTTTGAAACCAGAAAGAACAGAGCTTGTGTCTCGTCTTAATTCTGGGAAATGGAATGGGTCGTGCCTGTCGGCTGGATTGTCGGATAAGCTGTCGTGGTTGATGGAATGGAAATCGTAAATGGTGGTGACCGTTACAGTGATCAAATACCGCCAAACGAAAGCTCTATTTGTGGGAAAAAAATGACGTTAATTTTGTTAGGGTGCAACGTCGCACGACCGCGCAATTGTCAGTTAAAGCGATGCAGTGCCGAATCGCAAAAAGTGCTCTGGTCAGGAAGGGGGTAAATTCTTCCGGGGCTGAAGTGGTTAAAAAAAAAGTTTGGCCTTTAACTCTGCTTTAAGAGCACACATCTTCATTGTATTTACTCAGCAAAGAAAGTATGTCATTTGCAGCATAACAAATACATGCTCCAGTCCTTTAGCAAACGAGCTGCTTTGTTTTTCGATCTGTATTGTCCATGATGATGTGAAGATGAAAATAAATAAGGTGAAATAATTAGGGTTTTCTCATCTGGAAACCAAGAACGTAATAAGCTGAGTTGTTAGCATTGTGCCCCTGCAGTGTCCTCATCCTAAATTCAGTTCTCATCAGGAATACTATCTGCATGGGGTTAGTAAGATTTCCTCCCACAACCCAAAATCTACTAATAGGGAAACATGGATTGGCTTCATCGGGAGTCTCTTTCTAATTCTGGTAGGAAAACAAATTGAAAGCTACTTCAGTGGTAGGTCCAGGGGGGGTGAATATTATCGAGCCTTTTGTCAAATTTCATTAAAGCGGTGGTTCACCCATAAAAACGACTTTCCCCTATTACACTGCCCCCCCGCATTACAATACGATTATGCCATTATTTTTTTTTTGGCTGCTGTACATACCTGGGTACAGCTATTCACCCGTGTCCTCCGGGTTGCGAGTCCCGCAGGAGTGGGCGTTCCTACCATGGCGGTGATTGACGTTTTGACTAAAAAATGAGCTCTCCCCCGTCGCGTAAGCCGCGTCACGACTGGCGAAAGGAGCCGAACTGCGATGCGCAGGCGCAGTATAGCGCCGACTCGCCGTTCGGCTCCTTCCGCCAATCGTGACGCTGCTTACGCGACGGGGGGGGCTCGTTTTTTAGTCAAAACGTCAATCACCGCCATGGTAGGAACGCCCACTCCCGCGGGACTCGCAACCCGGAGGACACGGGTGAATAGCTGTACCCAGGTATGTACAGCAGCCAAAAAAAAATTAGTGCAATAGCAGTGTAATAGGGGGAAGTCGTTTTTATGGGTGAACCACCGCTTTAAATATGTCCATAATTAACATACCGTATATACTCGAATATAAGCCGAGGCACCTAAGTTTACTACAAAAAAATGGGAAAACGTATTGACTTGAGTATAAGTCTAGGGTGTCCATTTGCATGCCTCTCTGTGTCCATTTGCATGCCTCACTGTGTCCATGTGCATGCCTCACTGTGCCCATGCCCCACTGTGCCCATGCCTCACTGTGTCCATGCCTCACTGTGTCTATGCCTCACTGTGCCCATGCCTCACTGTGCCCATGCCCCACTGTGTCCATGCCTCACTGTGCCCATGCCTCACTGTGCCCATGCCTCACTGTGCCCATGCCTCACTGTGTCCATGCCTCACTGTGTCCATGCCTCTGACGTTTAACATGGGAGTCTATGGAAGGGGTGCCCGGTTTTGAAAAATCGGTGCTCCCTGGCCATAGGTCCCCCCAGAGGAAGAGTGGGGCTACATGTGTGCCAAGTTTGGCCAGTACCAGTTCCCAAAAATCTGGGAGATCAGGCGCGAAAAGGTGACTCGAGTATAGGCAGAGGGGGGCATTTTCAGCACAAAAAAATGTGCTAAAAAACTCTGCTTATACTCGAGTATATACGGTATGTGTATTTTTGAGGCTCTCCTCTAATGCCCCATACACACGATCGGAATTTCTGATGGCCTAAAATGCAATGGAATTTTTAGTCGGAATTCCATTCAAGCTGTCTTGCATACACACCATCAGACCAAATTCCGACCGTCCAAAACGCGATGATGTAAAACACTACGACGACCCGAGAAAAATAAAGTTCAATGCTTCCGAGCATGCGTCGACTTGATTCTGAGCATGCGTGGGTTGCACACAGACGATAGGAATTTCCTAACGATTTCTTTCCATCGGAAAAAAATAAAACATGTTCTATTTCTAAACACCGACGGAAAAAAGTCTGATGGGGCCCACACACGATCGGAATTTCCGATGAAAAAAGTCCATCTGACTTTTTTCATCAGAAATTCCGATCGTGTGTACGCGGCATAACAATCTGAAATACAAATATCATCAATGCATTTAGTAATGACGATTTACTCAACTAGTTCCCCTGTAGAGCATTTTAATTCTTTTATTTTGTGCACATATGTTAAAATCTCCAATTTTTGGGGTATGAAATTTCCTAATCACTTGACCTCCAGAAGATTTACCAGGCCATTGTTTGCAACATGGTACTGTGTTACTTTAACCACTTGTCGACTGCCTCACGTAGATATACAGTACATCGGCAGAATGGCACGGGCAGGCAAAGCAACATACAGAACACGCAGACTCGATGTCCGCCGGTGTCCCGCGGTCCGGTCACAGAGAGGCAAAACAGGGAAATGCCTTTGTGAACAAGGCATTTCCCTGTTCTGCCTAGTGACAGGACACTGATCTACTGCTCCCACTGCACCCACTAACACACGGCTCTTTTCTCTATCTGCAATGTAGAGAGCGTCCTGACTCTCCTGTAGTCCAAGGGAGGGGGCGCGCACGACACTCCACACCAGGGAGAAAGCCTCACATTATTGTGTGGAGTTACAGACAGAAGAACAGGAAGTGAGGATTTCTCAGAAGAAATAAGGACATTTAAAAGCAAAATGGAAGGATGAGGTAAGTGAAGGAGGACTGCACTAAGGTAAAGGAAGCTATTTAGGGGGAATAAATTACCTTTACAACCCTTTTAACCTCCCTGGCAGTATGATTATTTCAGATTTTAGGTGCTGAAAGAGGTACCATTATTTGCAAGGAAATTTGGCATTTTATACTGTAGGCCTGTAATTCTTAGGAATAACTCACTTAAACCTGACCAAACAAGAGTCTAGTAGGCATCCCGGGTATGACATTTTTTTAAAAACAAAATTATAAATTATAATATAATGAATAATTATAAATAATTATAACAAATAATAATATAATTATAATAAAAATTATTCAATAATGTAATCAACTCAAAATCACTGAAATTTGCTCAGTTGCAGAATTGTCGCTGTCATTACTTTTATTTTTTATGATGAATTTCCCCACAAATCGCTATCGCACAATTCTGCAAGTGATTATAATTTATTATCGCTGTTTTCTAGCTGCTCTAAAAGCACTTTTGATGTGAAGGAATACTTTTGGTTGCAATGGACAATCTACAGTTTGCAGGCAGAAAGAACAGTTTTTATTATATAAAAGAACATGTAGGGCAGTGGGCAGACCACTAGGGACAAGGGGGGTGTGTATTTTTTACATACAGTACTGTAATCTATAAGATTACAGTATACTGAATGTAATGTGTTTGTTTACCTTTTTGAATTTGGCGCCGTTCTCCGCCCCCGTGCGTCGCAACGTCGCAGGGAACAGAGATCGGCGGCACACAGAGGCACTGTGTGAATTGAGCGAGGACCCGCTCGCTCACACAGCGCGGTGGCATCGCAGGATCCAGGGACAAGGTAAGTAAACCATGCCTGTGGATTCTGCGAGGCGAGCCCGAGTCTGACTCGGGGTTACCGATCGCAGCACAGAAATGTAACCCCCGAGTCAGACTCGGGAATACCGCCAGGGGGGTTAATGCCCACTAACCAGCTAAACACAATGGGGTGGGATATTGCATGTAGTTTAATAGAGGCTTCACCTCCCTCTTATTCTAAGGTACTGGCTGGAGGGGGCGTGACACAGCCTGTGACTGGCAGAAATCTGCCCACACTATATTATTTCCACAAAATAATAAAGATTTGATTTTAAATATATATTTGTATGACAATTTAAAAACAGTTTATTGATATTATTAATTTATTTTTACTCTGTATTCCAGGCTGTTTTTATTTTTTTTTATTTTGAACATGTGACCAATAGCTGAGAATTAGAAGCTTCTCCTCCTTATGTTTCCCTGCAGACAGGCTGGGAGAGAGCTAAGTCATGTGACAGCTGTATATCAGTTAGCAAAAATGTGTTTAGATGGTTTTTTTTTATATTAAAATAATTTCAGTGCCATCATCCATATTCAGAAATAGAACAGACAATGTAAATCAGTGGTCATCAACCCTGTCCTCAGGACCCACTAACAGGCCAGGTTTGCAGAGATTGGGAGTATGTCTTCATATAGGGGTAACCTCAGCCACTATTCCCTTGCCCCCACTCTCCCCTTGTTCAACAGGCCAGGTTTGCAAGATAACCGAAATACATCACAGGTGATATAATTTGCTGCTCAGTGATTGCAGTATTCTAGTCTGCATCTCCCCAAGGTAATACCTAAAACCTGGCCTGTTAGTGGGCCCTAAGGACAGGGTTGATGACCACTGATGTAAATGATACAGTACGTGTTTAGTATCACGTTACTATCCCTGTCTGGTTTTTGTCATGTTGCCAATGGATTCTCTTAATTTGCAGGGATTTATTCTCACTTCCTGTTTTGGCTATGGGACAGAAAGTGAGGGGAAATCTCTGCAATGGGACACAGATGGCAAATAAGATAAAAAAAAAACTTACACGGGTTATAACCCTCCATTACTCTATCCAAGATTTGAAAAAAAAAAATGAAAATTGTATTACACTTACCGTAATTTTATTTTCCTGGAGCCTATCCATAGCAGCATACATGTGATAGTAGTCCCACCTAAAATTTCGAGTTGTCACTGGGTCAGAAATAGAGAAGAAATGTTCCAAATGGTAGCTTTGTTCTGATATCCTGTGGATAGATACTTTTATTATATTAGGTAGGTACTCTTAACACCATACAAACCATTAAACATGAAAAATGGTTATTGTAAGGCTGATATTTTGGACTCACAGTACCATGTTTCCACATTATGTCCTGTTGGAGGATTTCCAAAACTTGCTGATTGCTCAAGATCTGTTGCTGAAATCTTTTCAAGATATCTAAAGTAAATTTAAATAATAGAAAAATAAAAATAAACAGATTAGCTATGTACAGTTAGAGGTCCACCATCCCCACAGTGTCCTCCATCAAAGAGTCTAAGGCCCTCTTTCAAATAAGAGGTCCCCATCATGCCCCCTTTCTTATCCCTCCTATATTCTGAAGCCCCCCATCCCCACATTGCCCCCCCCATCACAGAGTCAGAGACCCTCCACCAAATCAGAGTTCCCTCTCTACGTGAGAGCCCTCCATCACATCAGAGCACCCCATGACAGAGCCCCACCCATCACATCAGAGTACCCCATAACAGAGCCCCACCCATCACATCAGAGTACCCCATGACAGAGCCCCACCCATCACATCAGAGTACCCCATGACAGAGCCCCACCCATCACATCAGAGTACCCAATGACAGAGCCCCACCCATCACATCAGAGTACCCCATGACAGAGCCCCACCCATCACATCAGAGTACCCCATGACAGAGCCCCACCCATCACATCAGAGTACCCCATGACAGAGCCTCACCCATCACATCAGAGTACCCCATGACAGAGCCCCACTCATCACATCAGAGTACCCCATGACAGAGCCCCATCCATCACATCAGAGTACCCCATGACAGAGCCCCACCCATCACATCAGAGTACCCCATGACAGAGCCTCACCCATCACATCAGAGTACCCAATGACAGAGCCCCACCCATCACATCAGAGTACCCCATGACAGAGCCCCACCCACCACATCAGAATACCCCATGACAGAGCCCTACAAATCACATCAGAGTACCCCATGACATAACTAGTGTCCCCATTGGAAGGTTTCCCCTCTATTACTTTTCTAGGGACAACCCAAAATGTGGGATTTTCTTTTACTTTCACTTTCATTGATAAACAGGACAAACAGAGAGGATGAATCTCCCTAGGGGGGACACAGACAGCAACAAAACCTGCCAGGTATTTTCACACCCCCCTACACTTTCCAAAGCTAAAAAAAAATGTTTTTCCTTTAGTTGTACTTTAAGCTAAAAACCTTCCAATGTGTGTGTCTCCTCCCCCTTTCCCTAACACCTCCCTGACACCACTCTGGATACAGTGTTGTCCCCGCCCACAGCCCCGTCCTCCCCTCTTCCTGCATTTACACCTCTACTGAGAAGAGAACAGCAGGAACCATTGGCTCCTGTTGTTTTCAGTCAAACCCTATGAGGAGAGAGTGGGGTGCGGGGCCGAGCAGCGCTGTGTGTGTCTATAGGCACACACAGTATTAACATGCTTTCAGATTTACCTAACAACATCTATAGATGAAACCCCTTAAGAGAGGTATGGACTCCAGAGAGAGAGATATAATTTTGCCCCTGTACAAATCATTAGTAAAACCTCATCTGAAATATGCAGTTCAATTTTGGGCATCAGTTCTCAAAAAGGATATCGGGAACTGGAGAAAGTACAGAGAAGGGCAACCAAACTGATGAGAGGCATGGAGGAGCTCAGCAATGAGGAAAGATTGGAGGAACTGAATTTATTCACTCTTGAAAAGAGAAGAATTAGGGGGGATATGATCAAAATGTACAAATATATAAGAGGTCCATATAGTGAACTTGGTGTTGAGTTATTCACTTTACGATAAAAAAGATTTCATCTCCAAATACGGAAAGGTTTCTTCACAGTAAGAGCTGTAAAAATGTGGAACAGACTCCCTCCAGAGGTGGTTCTGGCCAGATCAGTAGATTCCTTTAAGAAAGGTCTTGATTGTTTCCTAAATGTACATAATATAACTGGATACTGACATTTATAGGTAAAGTTGATCCGGGTAAAATCTGATTGCCTCTCAGGGGATCAGGAAGGAATTATTCCCCCTGCTGTAGCAAATTGGATCATGCTCTGCTGGGGGTTTTCACCTTCCTCTGGATCAACTGTGGGTATAGAATTGTGTATATGGGATTGTATATATATTTGTTATTTTTTGGTTGAACTAGATGGACTTGTGTCTTTTTTCAACCTGATTAAATATGTAAGAAAATTCAGCATGTAATTCTATTGCCATGTATGTGACAAGTTAGGGTTCCCAAGGTGCAACATGCATCACCCTTCCATGTGCTCCTTGCTACAAAGGCCAGTTATTGGTGGGGCCAGTTGCCATCTGTTTGTATTGTTGGAATACTTGTGAAAGGACGCACTGGACACCTTTGCTGCCATGGTGCAGTGTGCCCCTGTGCATTTAATGGGGTTGTAAAGGTGGAATTTTTTTTCCTAAAAAAATATTTACCTTTACAACCCCTTTAACCACTTAACACCCACAATGACGGCGGGCGGAATGCTCTATTGTTCTGACAGGACGTCATATGACGTCCTGTCATTGAAAGCCTCTAGGGCGCGCGATTGCCCAGTAACTGAGCAGGGACGTGGATCTGTGTGTGTAAACACAGAGCTCCACGTCCTGTCAGGGAGAGAGGAGACAGATCTGTGTCTCTTGTACATAGGGACACAGATCGGTCACCTCCCCCAGTCACCCCCCTCCCCCTACAGTTAGAACACACCCAGGATACACATTTAACCCCTTCCCCGCCCCCCTAGTGGTTAACCCCTTCCCTGCCAGTCACATTTATACAGTAATCAATGCATATGTATAGCACTGTTCACTGTATAAATGTGAATGGTCCCAAAAATGTGTCAAAAGTGTCCGATGTGTCCGCTATAATGTCGCAGTCCCGAAAAAAAGCGCAGATCGCCGCCATTACTAGTAAAAAAAAAAAAAAAAAAATCATTATGTCCCCTATTTTGTAGGCAATATAACTTTTGCTCAAACCAGGTTATTGCGATTTTTTTTTTTACCAAAAATATGTAGACTAATACGTATCGGCCTAAACTGAGAAAAAAATATATATATATAAAAAAAAAAAATTGGATATTTATTATAGCAAAAAGTAAAAAATATTGTGTTTTTTTCAAAATTGTCGCTCTTTTTTTGTTTATAGCCTAAAAAATAAAAACCGCACAGGCGATCAAATACCACCAAAAGAAAGCTCTATTTGTGGGGGAAAAAGGACGTAAATTTTGTTTGGGAGCCACGTCGCACGACCGCGCAATTGTCAGTTAAAGCGACGCAATGCCGGAAGCTAAAATCTCGTCTGGGCAGGAAGGGGGTATATGTGCACAGTAGGCAAGTGGTTAAGGAGGGGTGGGCTCCCTCCAGGCTCCCCTGCCCTCTGTCTATGCATTATCATGCATGTGCTTCCACTGTGGGGGCTCTCAAAATGTAGAGTTAGGACTGCAGATAATAATTGGGGTGCCGTGAAGTGGCTCTGCAGCTTACACATATGTTTGCAAATGTGTGCAAAGCAAAAACACCTGTTTTTAACGTATACTGTGTCAGACAGGACAATTTGGTTGGTTGCAGGCTGGTCGGTAAGTTGAGCTGGGAATTTTCATTGGTTTTGTTTGATAGAGTTCCCAAGGTTCATTTCATAACTTTTGGCAAAATGAAGCCTATTAACAAACCTGCATGTGTTCATTCTTGAGATCTTCTACATGTCTGAAGGCTCTTACACAAATAACAGGCTTCATGATAAAAGGTAAAGAGGTTGTCAGATGTCCGGTGCGGTTGAATTCATAGGAAACCCCTAAAGAGAGGCAGATAAAGACAAATATTTGGCATTGGACACATGAATTTAGGTACATATTGCTCAAATGGAATAAAAAATTATTAAATCAGTATGTACCGTATTTATCGGCGTATACCGCGCACTTTTTTGCCCTTAAAAACAGGGCAAAATCGTGGGTGCGCGATATACGGCGATACCCGCTTCCCGCGCCGTGTTTGAACCACTGCGCCGACATATACCGAGTGCAGTACACTCGGGTATACTCGGGCAGCTTGGCTCCTCTCGCGGTCACGTCCTGTGCGTCCTGTACATCCTTTACGCGAGAGGAGCCGAGCCTGCCCGACTATAACTGAGTGTACTGCGCTCGATATATGTCGGCGGAGTGGTTCAAACACAGCGCGGGAAGTGGGGATTCGACTCGGAGACAGCGTTGGTGGACACCACCGACACCACGATGGCCGTAGAAGGACGCCGGACCGGACAAGGCCGCCGATGGACGCCCTTGCAAGACACCAAAACTGTAAGTATAAGGAAAGGAATTTCAGGGCTACATTAGGGGTGTGCGTTATACGCCGGAGCGCGTAATAGGGCGATAAATACGGTAATTAAAATACATTGAAGACTAAGGAACCTTCAATTATATATAAATAGCCAACACGTGTATGCTACTGACATGTTAACACCTTTTGGTTTGTGCGGGCCTCATCCTTGGGTCAGCATCTTAGTCCAGAAAGTAGATACTGACCTTGGATGACGCTTAAACATATATGACTCAACCCATAGAAATGCCATAAAGACATGGATGACATAACATGGTCCATGAAGAGGAAGGAGGAATGGATTGTCAAGGACTACTCCAAAGCTATGCCCTATGATGCGAATGATGTTTGAGGACTATCTCATACCCAGAAAATGTAGAAGGCTTCTTAAAATTATATGAACATTTATTGAAAAAATTACATAAAAGACATTATCAATTATACAGCAACAATAGTAGAGTTGCTGTAGATTCCAGGTTCAGACGTGGTCCCCAACAGGTTTCGCGACAAATGTCGCTTCTTCGGGAGGAGTCAACTGTAAACAGCTATACAGAGATACAGTGCTCATAGTTATAGTTTCAAAGAATACTAGTAAAAACAGTATGGTAGCAAAACTACCTATATAACATAATATATGGGCATCTTTGCTACCATACTGTTTTTACTAGTATTCTTTAAAACTATAACTATGAGCACTGTCTCTCTCTATAGATGCTTACGGTTAACTCCTGAAGAAGTGACATTTGTCGCGAAACATGTTGAGGACCACGTCTGAACCTGCATCATTGTGTCCCCACACACCAATGGGGCAATTTCCTAATTGCTAATGCATGGAATCTACAACAACTCTACTATTGTATGTCTTTTATGTAATTTATTCAATAAATGTTTATATAATTTTAAGAAGCCTTCTTCATTTTCTGGGTACCGAGATAGTCCTCAAACACCATTGGCGTCATAGGGCATAGCTTTGGAGTAGCCCTTGACAATCCATTCCTCCTTCTTCACTGTATATTTATAGGATGATGGTACCTACCCCTATCCCTATTTGTTAACCTTTGCATGAGGCAACACCTTCTCAATGGTCCATGAAGACATGGATGAGCAAGTTTGGGGTGGAGGAACTTAACTGGCCAGATAAAACACCTTTTTGATGAATTAGAGCAGAGACTGCAAGCCGGGTCTTCTCGTCCAACATCAGTGCTTGACCTCACAAAGAAGAATGGTCTGGAAGAATGGTCAAACATTCCCATAGACACACTCCTAAACCTTGTGGACAGACTACCCAGAAGAGTTGAAGCTGTTATAGCTGCAATGGGGGAGCCACCTCAATATTGAACCCTACGGACTAAGACTGGGATGCTATTAAAGTTCATGCGCGTGTAAAGGTGTCCCAATACTTTAATATAACGTTTATCCAACTGGAAGAGGGGGAGAAGGGGAGGGGCAAGATGAGATCAGGTTTTATCTCTGCCTGATCAGCATACCTTCACCTACTCTAACGCACTCCAAACTACTTCCCAAATTAATGTACTCCGAACACATACCTGCCAGCCATTGCCGATCCTGACCTCCCTGGGGCCCTAAGCAAAATGGCACATTAAAGTTGAGAAGCGGGGGGCTGCTGACATGTCACATTAAAGTGAGAAGCAGGGGGGGGGGGGCTGACATCTTACCTCTTCTCCCATGCAGCCAGCGAGTTGAGAAGCAGGGTGGGGGGCCGAAAATGACTTCTCACCAGGCGGGGCCTCTAGTAATTTGGGGGGCCCTCAGCAGCTTTGCGGGGCCCTAAGCGGCTTGCATAGTGAGCCTATAGGGCAGATTGGCCCTGCTGCCAGCTCTATTCTAATATAATGCCATGCCCTCTACCGCTCTAATTAATGCTGACAATGCTGTCTGAACTTTGCATACACTGTGTTCTTTTTTCTTTCTTTTTTTGAATTACCGCTGCATCCAATTGCTACCTAAATAAATCAAAATGCATCTGGAAGAAGGAGACTCTGGGGGGACATGCTGTATAGAATGTCCTGAGGATACAAAGTTACTGAGCCCTATACTTACTGTACAATTACAGCTCTACAGTACGCGCTCCCCCGCATAGCTTGTACGCTACCTTTGCCTTTTTCAAGGTGGCATGGCGCTTTCCTTATTGTATCCTGAGAACCGTATCGTTCTGGGTCTGGTATGACTGGTAATATCCTGGTAATATCCTTTTTATATATATATATATAAATCAGCTGGGTTAACCTAAAAGTGACAAAAAAAAGAAAAACAGAAATTAAGTGAGATTGCATTTTACAAGCATTTGCTGTAGTTCTTTTTTGTTCTGTTGGGCTTAATCTCCCTTTTTTGCTTGTAAACCAGAGCACAAGTCTCCAAACTTTTTTTTAAAAGGGCCAGTTTACTCTCCTTCAGACTTTAGGAGGGCCGAACTGTGGCCAACGGGAATAGAACATTTCACGGGCATCAATGGGAGTAAATAGTGCCCCATCTTTGGTATTAGGGGGAGGAATGGTGCCCCATTGTTGGTACCAGTGCCAGGAATTATGCCCCATTTTTGGTGTTTGGTGTCTCATATCGGTGGGATGAATAGGGCCAGATACAGGCAAGCAAAGGTCCGGAAAGCTAGTGATAGAGATTGGTCATTTTAAAGCTGAACTCCAGGAATTATTTGGCTAACCAAACACAAATGCACGCTACTCAATATATATATATATATATATATATATATATATACACAAATGTTTTGCCTTTCATTTTAAACTGAAAGGGTTGTTTTACAAGGTGATCGTTCACAAACACTGTAAATATCAAATATTGCATTAAACGATATACCGTATTTTCCGGCGTATAAGACGACTTTCTGCATCCAAAATCATGCCCCAAAAGTCGGGAATCGTCTTATACGCCGGGTACCTGTTGTCAGAAGGCGGCCATCCATTATTCAAAAGCCGCGCCTCCTCCTCTGACTGTTTCGTGATAGACGGAACACTAATTTTCCCAGCAGAGCCTCTGTTCAGTGTTCCGCCTATCACGGGTGCCTTCTCATCCTCAGCCTCGGCCTCGGATGAGAGGACATCCGTGATAGGCGGAACACTGAACAGAGGCTCTGCTGGGAAAATTAGTGTTCTGCCTATCACGGAACAGTCTGAGGAGGAGGCGCGGCTTTTGAATAATGGAGTCGCCGCCGTCTGACATACTCTGCAAACAGGAGAAGGTAGGGAGATCGTCGAGGCAGGGAATGAAATGGCACAGTGAGGCATGTTACTAATGGCACAGTGAGGCATGTATAGATGGCACAGTGAGGCATGTATAGATGGCACAGTGAGGCATGTATAATGGCACAGTGAGGCATGTATAGATGGCACAGTGAGGCATGTATAGATGGCACAGTGAGGCATGTATAGATGGCACAGTAAGGCATGTATAATGGCACAGTGAGGCATGTATAGACAGGGCCGTTTGAAGGAATTTGGGGGCCCCAGGCAAAATGCAAAACCCCCCCTGCATGCAAAACCTACGTTATCGCTACACTAATTTTTTACACCAATGTTCTTTCTTCTCACCCCCTCCCTAGTCCCTATGTTTTTCTATTCTCACTTCCCCTTCTTCTCTGTAGGCTGCCGCTGTAGCGTGGCCGAGCTCCTCTTTGTCCTGTCAGTCCGGTGTTCTATCATTATAGGTCCCCTATCAGATAGTGCCCGGGCCAGGTACCGCGCGCGGTACAGGAGATTCAGTTTCCTGTGTTCCCGGCCGGACAAAAAGGAAGTGAGCACTCAGTGTGCACTTCCTGTCAGTCTGGCCGGGAACAGGAAACTGAATCTCCTGTACCACTCGCGGTACCCGGCCGGACTGACAGGACTCCAGGAAGAAGGAAGAGGAGCTTGGCCACGCTACAGCCTGAGAAAGGGAAGTTGGGGGCTCCTGGCCAGCTTGGGGCCCCAAGCAATTGCTTGTTTTGCCTGTCCTGTAGCGACGGGCCTGTGTATAGATGGCACAGTGAGGCATGTATAATGGCACAGTGAGGCATGTATAGATGGCACAGTGAGGCATGTATAGATGGCACAGTTAGGCATGTATAATGGCACAGTGAGTCATGTATAATGGCACAGTGAGGCATGTATAATGGCACAGTGAGGCATGTATAATGGCACAGTGAGGGGTCGTCTTATACAGTGAGTATATCCCAAAAACAACATTTTAGCTGGAAAATTAGGGGGTCGTCTTATACGCCCAGTCATCTAATACGCCGGCAAATTACGGTATATATATATTTTTTAATACAGCTAGGTGAATGTTGTCATCTAACTACCTGTCAGCGTTATCCGTATAGACCGCTGATGTTGAAATCACATACTGAGTTACAATAATTTACACGGATTGGAGGGGGTGTTGCAAGGTCACTGTATACAAACTAAAGGTAACATTAATCTTGTCCGCACCTGAAATGCCTGGACTTAAAACATCTGTCCACGTTCAGATCTTAACCCTTTGCATTTGCTGTGCAATCGCGTCTCACTTCAAAAGAGAGATAAACCTGATAGTAATGGCATTAAACTGTAATTTCCATGCATTGCATTGTGACCTTAAAGCTCTTATACTGTCCATACTGAGGGTAGGCCTTTTATCATAAAGGGTTAAAGAACGCCTGGATAAACAATCATTTAAGCCCCTCCCTCATTATCATCTCGGTCAGAATATTATCTGTTGTGATAAGAAATGATATATTGATGTATAAGCAGTGTCACCCAACCACAGACACATAATCCATCATTACACCCCGTCACTTTCCTCTGTAGCCACAGTCCTCTGGAATACGTTCCCATGTAATCAGCCTGGACTGGAAGGGATTTTATGCTAAATTATTACAGTGATAATTGAGGCAAACGCCAATTTTTCAACTGTGTTGCAAATTTTTGCAAAAAAGGTGCACATGTGTTTGCTTTGCTTTTATGTTTTAGCATGATTTGGTATGTTAGTAACATATTATAATGATATTGTTTAGGAGTGTGTTTTAAAAATAATTGTATAATTTTAAATAATTTTCCCCCCAATATTATAGAATACCCCCAACTCAATACAGGGGTTTCCTTTCCTCCATATCCCCCCCCCCCCCATAGCTACGAGCCCCTAATAACACCCCCCATCCTTCTCTAATTGTTTCTTTCCATATCTGTCCCATCCCAGCAATGGCCCCTCTAAACTACTTCCCCAATATCACCTGATACTGACACCCCACCCCCTAAAGCGTGTGGCATATAGGACCCCCCTCACACACACACACACACACATTTCCTGCCATCACTACTGCCCCTCTAATAACACTGACCCCAATAACCTCCCCTATACTGGCCTCCCTTGCCTCTAGGAGTTCCCCTTCATCACATATTGCCTCACCCAATATAGGAAATTCCCCACTAAGGGTCTCTTTCCATTTCTGCCCCTTCCCAACAATGGTCCCTCCAACTTTTTCTACCATTACCACCTAATACTGACATCCCATACCCAAAGCATATGGCCTTCTTCCATATAGGGACCCCCCACACCTTCCTCCCACCACTATTGCCCCTCCAATAACACTGACCCCCAAGAACCCCCCCCCCCCCCTTACTGGCCTCCCCTGCCTCTAGGAGTTCCCCTCCAACTATTTCCACCATTACCACCTAATACTGACATCCTATCCCCAAAGCATAGGGCCTTCATCCATATTAGACCCCCCACCTTCCTGCCCCTCCAATAACACTGACCCCAAGAGCCCCCCCATACTGGCCTCCCCTGTCTCTTGGCGTTCCCCTTCATCACATATTGCCCCACCTAATATAGGAAATTCCCCGCTAAGGGTCTCTTTCCACATCTGCCCCTTCCCAACAATGGCCCTTCCAACTATTTCCACCATTACCATCTAATACTGACATCCCATCCCCAAAGCATAAGGCCTTCATCTATATTAGACCCCCCACCTTCCTGCCCCTCCAATAACACTGAGCCCAAGAGCCCCCCATACTGGCCTCCCCTGTCTCTTGGAGCCCCCTTCATCACATATTGCCCCACCCAATATAGGAAATTCCCCACTAAGGGTCTCTTTCCATATCTGCCCCTTCCCAACAATGGTCCCTCCAACCATTTCAACCACTACCACCTAATACTGACATCCCATCCCCAAAGCATAGGGCCTTCTTCCATATAGCACCCTCACCTTCCTGCCACCACTACTGCCCCTCCAATAACACTGACCCCAAGAACCCCCCCATACTGGCCTCCCTTGCCTCTAGGAGCTCCCCTTAATCACATACTGCCCCACCCAATATAGAAAATTCCCGACTAAGGGTCTCTTTCCATATCTGCCCCTTCCCAACAATGGTCCTCCAACTATTTCCACCATTACCACCCAATACTCACATCCTATCCCCAAAGCATAGGGTCTTCATCCATATAGGGATGTGCTTGGGTTCAGTCCAATCCCCAGAAGGGATGTGCTTGGGTTCTGTCCAATCCCCAGAAGGGATGTGCTTGGGTTCTGTCCAATCCCCAGAATGAATATGCTTGGGTTTGGTCCCAATCCCCAGAAGGGATGTGCTTGGGTTCCCAAATCCCAAAATGATGCTAATAGTTCCAGTCCAATTAGCTGCTGGTGGGGGATTCTTGTAACATCACTCACCCAAAATGACCAAATAACCATATCAGGTCAATGACATTAATCTAGTATCCTCCTCCAGCACCTGATTGGCCTGGATCTGACAGATTTCTTCTGGGTGTAACCGAACATGGGCTTGGACTTGAACCCGAGTAAAAACCTAAAGCTGCTCCCTAATACCTGACCCTATCACACACTTACCAATGCTCAATGAGGACCGTGATGTAAAAGCACACAGGAGCTAAAACTAAAATTTTGGCACATTTTGCCCATTGGAGTCCTGGAAACACTGTAAATTGTTGCCTGCCTTGAAGAATTGCCCTCTAATAGTTTTAGGTCAGGGGTATGGGGAAATAAAAACAACATAAATAGAAATTTCATACCAACTTAATTGGGTGTTTGAAGTAAATACAGGTTTTCTCTGGCAGAAAAATGCGTCCTTTTATTATAACACATCCTTGAGGGTGTAGAAGGTTGCTACACGGACAAAATAACAGCGGATAACAAAATGGAGTTGCGCTGCATTTCAAAATAGTAAGATAAATGGAAAAGGAAGTGTGGCAAGGACAATGGGAAGAAATCAATTGTATTTGTGCATAGTGGGAAATTTGATGAAGTAACAAAAAAAAAGATAATAAGCACAGATTACGGGGGGAGACTGGAAAAAGTGAGAACATGTTGTAAAAGACTCCAGTGAGCCATTCACGACATCGGAAAAACACACTGGTTCACATAGGTGGGAAAAAAATCGGGGGCTATTGTTATGTGGCATGTTATTTTATGAGTCCTTATAATAATAATTATAACTTAGGCCTGTGCTCATAGTTGGATTAAAGTTAGATAATAAAGTTATTTCCTAAAATGTAGGCTCTTTGCAAGATTGCCTGCTGCTGAAAAGTAAGCAAAACACCTCCAGGTAGCTTTAAAAAAATGTGTAAAATCAGTACTAAAATCAAGTATCTTTATTCAACCTTACCAACTATGTACAGTATGGGCCAGATTCACAGTCAGCTTACGCCGACGTATCTGTTGATACGCCGCGTAAGTCCTGTGATGCGCCGTCGTATCTATGCGCCGTATTCAGGGAACAAGATATGCCTGAATTTTGCCAAGATACGACCGACGTAAGTCTCCTACGCCGTCGTATCTTGGGTGCATATTTACGCTGGCCGCTAGGGGGCGCTTCCGTTGATTTACGCATTGAATATGTAAATGAGCTAGATACGCCGATTCACAAATGTACTTGCGCCCGTCGGATTTAGCTACTCCGTTTACGTAAGGCTTACTCCCGGCGTAAAGTTACCCCTGCTATATGAGGCGCAGCCAATGCTAAGGTATGGATGACGGAACAGCCGTCGGATTTTACGTTGTTTACGTAAGTGGTACGTGAATAGGGCTGGGCGTAGGTTACGTTCACGTCTTTGCCATTGAGCCGTCGTATCTTAGGGCGTAAATTCAACGTGATTCTAAGCATGCGCCGTTCGTTCGGCGCTTCATTTACATGGGGTCACGATTCATTTCAATGCAACACGCCCACTACCAGCCTAATTTGAATTAGGCGGGCTTATGCCGGCCCATTTACGCTACGCCGCCGTAACTTAGGGAGCAAGTGCTTTGTGAATACTGAGATGCGCTACGCCCGCACAGAGATACGTCGTTCTCTGTGAATCTAGCCCTCTGTATCTATATGTATTACCATATGTAATACCTTATGATCCCGCCATGAGGGTACTTGTTCAGTCACTGTTATGGGGTGATAGCTGTATAGCTGTGCTCCTGCCTTGACACATTATCACATGCACCTCTGGTGGAGACTATGGGTAAGGTTCAGGCTCAGGACCCTCCATGAGTTCAAGGTGAATCCCACAGGTTTGAGACTGGTAGTCCCAGTGAATTTCACCAGGTTGGATTCTCAGTACCTATGGATGAGCTTGAGTTTGGCTTTGGTTAGGTCTAAAACCCACCTTCAGCCGAACCCAGTTCGGCTGAATCATTTGCGGCCAAGACATTCCTTGCCCTATAGCCACATGTGCACAACAGTGAAGGATACCCGTGATATCGTTGACCTAATATGGCTTCAAAGCTATATAAGGTCAATAACATTGGCCTAATATGGCAATGTAACGAGAATTAGAATAGAAGTTGAAGCATCACACCAATGCCAAGAGATCTAGATACAACTTTATTCCATTAAACATCAGGGATACTGTACCCCTGACTTTGAATGGAATAAAGTTGTATCTGGTCCTCTTAGCAGCAATGGTGTGGCGCTTCAATTTCAATTCTTGTTACATTACACTACAAGCCAGAATGTGGAGATCTACTGTGTAGAAGTTTCCTGCCCAGGAACCAGATCATTTACACCAACAGCAATACATTTAGATAACAATATCAATAAAGATAACCCCATGGGTCCAGCACGACAGGTCTTTCTTCAATGTTTATGGACATGTGGCCATAATAGGTCAATGACATTGGCCTAATATGGCCATGTATCCATAATAAGTCAATTATGTCAAGAGAATCCTCACCTTGTTTGTGAGTGTGGCTGCAAGGTGGCGATGCTGGTGACATCATTGACCTAATATGACCACATTAGTTCAATGTCATGATGTAATATGGATTTGAGACCATATAAGGTCAATGATGTCCCAAGCATCCCCGACCCTTTGTGCATTTACAGCACAAATGCACAAAGCTTCTTTCCTGGTTTGTCAAAACATGAGTTTGGATCAAATGTAAATTCATCACTATTTGTAACCATAAAAAATTGCATGCGCCTTTGAACATAGGTCAGCTGGCATAGAAGGGCGATAATGGAGGCTTTATTAGTGTCAGTACCTACACTATAAAAAAGTTGGGCATGGAATAGCCATAGTGTCCGTGTGATAAAAAAAACTGTTCCAAGGAAAGGGTAAGGAAAAGTTACAAATTGCTTAGGTAGAGATTAGAATCAGTTAGGAAACTGTACTTCAATTATGATTGCTAGCTCTTTGGACAATCAACTTCTAGAGAAATAAAATCAAGTGCAAGGGCAGTGTTTACTAATACCACCTCACATTGAATTACTCACATTAAGCCCACCCTCCTATTTCCATAGTAAGAAAAACAAGTTTGGCATACTCCAGTTAGGCCTATTGTCCCTAATTAAAATTGCCCTGATTCTGGCAGGTTTTACACTGCTGCATCAAAATCTGACTGAGAGCCTTGTCAGCTTTATCAAACAGTGTTCCAGCTGGGTCTGTGCTGTTTCTGCAAGAACCTGAAGAAGTTCTGCAAGTTCCCGAAGAAGTTTGTTCCAGTCAAGTGGGCGTCCCATAATCATCCCACCCCCATCCAAGCTTATAAACCTCTAAAAAAATACAAAAAAAATACAAAGTTGCCAGACTGTTCCATGTCTCAAGTGAGCCTGTGGAAATTCGGTGTGTTTGGCTGTGCAGGGTGAGGGATCCCTATTCACAAGCGGCTCCTATGGGGGGTGCTCTACACAAAAATGGATAATAAAAAAAAGATGAAAACAGTATGGCAATTATTTATACAACTGGTACTAAATATCATTCACTTAGGGCAGTGATGGCGAATCTTGGCACCCCAGATGTTTTGGAACTACATTTCCCATGATACTCAACTACACTGAAGAGTGCATGAGCATCATGGAAAATGTAGTTCCAAAACATCTGGGATGCCAAGGTTCACCATCACTGACTTAGGGTTTAGATTTACTTAAATGAGTCTAATAATCCAGTCAGTTCTACCCTAATCATTCAAAACTAGGTGACTCTACCTTATATTATATAGAATGTGATTCAATGTGAGCGTAAAAAAAAGAAATACGAGCTGAAATGCAGATGCTGCTACATGTTAAAAATACATCAGCTAACACTGACCATACATTCAGCACCGAATTGTCCACAATGAACAAAAAAGCATTCCATGATCCCCTGTTCACCCAAAGTTATTTACCGCATTTGCCGGTGTATAAGACGACTGGGCGTATAAGACGACTGGGCGTATAAGACGACCCCCTAATTTTCCAGCTTAAATTTTGGTTTTGGGATATACTCGTCGTATAAGACGACCCCCTTGCTAATAGTCTGTCTGGAAGCTGAGGGGTAGCCAGAACAACCGCTGATAGAAAAAAACGCTGACAGGAACAGGCTTTATTCAGCTTTTTCAAATCTCACTGTGCCCATTACATGCCTCACTGTGCCATCAACATGCCTCACTGTGCCATCAACATGCCTCACTGTGCCATTACATGCCTCACTGTGCCATCAACATGCCTCGCTGTGCCATCAACATGCCTCACTGTTCCATCAACATGCCTCAGGCCCCATACACACGACCGAGTTTCTCGGCAGAATTCAGCCAGAAACTCGATCTGAGCCGTATTCTGCCGAGAAACCCGGTCGTGTGTACACTTTTGGCCGAGGAAGCCGACGAGGAACTCGTCGAGCCAAATAGAGAACATGTTCTCTATTTCCTCATTAGTCAATGGGGAAACTTGGCTCGCCGAGATCCTCGGCAGCTTCACAAGGAACTCGACGAGCAAAATGATGTGTTTTGCCCGTCGAGTTCCACGGACGTGTGTACGGGGCCTCACTGTGCCATCAACATGCCTCACTGTGCCATCTCATGTACTGCGGGCGTCCATTATTCAAAAGCCGCGCCTCCTCATGCTGTTCCGTGATAGGCGCCTGTGTGCCTGAGGTCCTCTCGTCCGAAGCCAAGGATGAGAAGACATCCGTGATAGGCGGAACACCGAACAGAGGCTCCTGGGAAAACAAGTGTTCCGCCTATCACGGAACACCACAAGGAGGAGGCACATCTTTTAAATAATGGATGCCCGAGGTCTGGTACCGACATATAAGACAACCCCCGGGTTTTGAGGCAAGTTTGTAAGCCCAAAAGGTTGTCTTATATGCAGGAAAATACTCTTAATATCCAAAAGGCATTACCGCAGGTATGACCTGTGGATGTTCCATCCCACCAAATGCTTTTGACCTAAACACCAATATCCAGACACAAATATATATATTTTGTGTAATGACTATGCAATCATTGGTATCTTACTTGAATCTCTTGCTGTGTACAAGCACTTGAGACTGACCACTGTGCTCATAGAATACTGTTTATTTTAATAGCTGGGTTTCCGAGTGACCATTTTTACCCACTGGATAGCTAAGAATATAACTATTCATGGGAACTAACCTGCGTTGGTAAATGTCTTATTGATTGCCCATGTGTTTGCACTTAGTCATACCAAATGTTTCAGCTTCCATTCAGGTTAAAAATTAGTTGTTTGTTAACTAATTTATAGTTAATAGGAAAATCAATGGACTTAAGAAAGAGAAGAGATAATGAAAAGGTTTACGTGAGACCTAATGAAATTGTATATATAATTTTTCAGCAAACTTTACTTATAGGCAGGATTGGCTTTCTGTATCCCGTAGTATAGCCTTTCTCAACCATTTTACATCAGTGGAACCCTTAAAATAATTTTAAAATGTCAGGGAACCCTTGCTAAATTTAATTCATTAGAGGTCAGTGGGAAGAATGCCCCTTGTATTGGTGGTCAGTGGGAAGAATACCCCTTATATTGATGGTCAGTGGAAGGAATGCCCCTTATATTGATGGTCAGTGGAATGATTGTCCCTTATATTGATGGTCAGTGGAATGAATGCCCCTTATATTAATGGTCAGTGGGAGGAATGCCCCTTATATTGATGGTCAGTGGGAGGAATGCCCCTTATATTGATGGTCAGTGGGAGGAGCGCCCCTTACTTTGATGGTCAGTGGAATGAATGCCCCTTATATTGAAGGTCAGTGGGATGAATGCCCCTTATATTGATGGTCAGTGGCAGGAATGACCCTTATATTGATGGTCAGTGGGAGTAATGACCCTTATATTGATGGTCAGTGGGAGGAATGATCCTTATATTGATGGTCAGTGGGAGGAATGCCCCTTATATTGATGGTCAGTGGGAGGATTGCCCCTTATATTAATGGTCAGTGGGAAGAATGCTCCTTATATCGATGCTTGCCCCCGCATGCTCATTGGAGTGGTGGGCTGTGGAGTGGGTGGGAGCGAGATTGGCTGACTCAGCCTCTCAACGGCTCGCTGAGAGGCTGAGCTGGGTGCCGGTCCAAGCATGTGGGCAGATCCTGACTTCATTGTTGCGCTCTTGCCCCAGCCTTGACCGGCTCTGTGGCATCAGCCAACAGCGGGACTCCGCCCTCTGTCTGCTTAAAGTGGGTCACAGGAGTGCAGAACAAACTGCACTCCTGTGATTCATAGGAGAAGTATAGCCAAATCAGCTTTGGCTGTACTTCTATACTAAATAATTCCAAAAATTGCATAGGAAGGAAAAGAAATGCAGCAATTTGTATTTCTGATGGGTGAGGGTGGTAAAGAGGAACTGATTTCCTTTTGAGAGTTTAGTTCCACTTTAAGGCCCTGAGTTTGATTCCCACCATTGTCACTGCCTACATGGCATATCTAATAGCAGTTGATTACATTCAACCTGACTTGTTCTGTAATATTGAAGAATTTTCGTAGTTCCTATGAGGGTCATAAAAATACCACGGAATATATACAGTTTATATACATGTACATTGGTGGTTTGGTGGTTTACCCCATGCGTTGGTGGTTTACAGGACTTCTTATGGCTTATACCAATACCAACCTAATCGTTCTCTTTGTTCTTCGCAATACCTCCTGCTCTCTAGCTCTCTCATCACCTTCTACCACACTCATCTCCAGGACTTTTCCAGAGCCTCTCCAAGCCTATGGAACTCCTTACCCCAATCTGTCTGTGTATCTCCTACTCCAGGGGTGCCCAACCTTTTGAAGAACGAGGACTACTTAAACAACTTGGTAACCAGTCGAGGGCCACAATGAGCGGACCGGGCGGATGACAGGTCATGGCTACTCTATAGGTCCTCCGATCCGCCCAGATGGAGGGGACGAATTCCCTTTTGTTTTGGAGGTAGGCGGGCATAAACGAACATCTGTCGCTCTGTAGAGGTGAATTGAGGGTTCCATTTGGTCGGGCTGATCGTGTAAAAAGGGCCTAAGACTGCTTTCACACTGATGTGCTGCAGTTTACCCACAACGCAGGTGCAGCATAGTGCGCCTGTGTCTATTCTGCGGGTTAGCTGAACTTTGCCATGTTCCGCCTGTGGCAAAAGCCGGCGCTGTAGAGAAAGCATCGGCTTATGGGGCTCCGCTCCGCAGCTGCTTTCTTCCTCTACAACCAGCTTCCTTCACAACACTGATGCTGCAGCATGGCGGGTTGGCAACCTGCGATCTGGGCTTGCCAACTCACCATTCCAGAGCAGGAGGTCGCGGGCCACGTTGGAGGGCTCCGCGGGCCACATGTGGCCCCCTGGCCACTGGTTGGCCACCCCTGTCCTACTCTATTAGCTTTTAGACGATCGCTGAAAACCCTTCTCTTCAGAGAAGCCTACCCAACCCACACCTAACAACTGTATTTTCATCTTGTCCATCACCCCCCACAGCTACTACCCTTTGTTCCACTCGACTCTCCCTTCTAGACTGTAAGCTCTAACGAGCAGGGCCCTCTAATTCCTCCTGTATTGTATTGTAATTGTACTGTCTTCCCTGATGTTGTAAAGCGCTGCGCAAACTGTTAGCGCTATATAAATCCTGTATATTAATAATAATAATAATAATATGTTGAATTTAAAATAATGTTGCCTCCGCTAAATGATTCTTTCATATGAGTACATCAGAAGATTTATATAAGTGAAAGCAAATCTGACACTAACTATCTGTTCCCGAAATCGTAGTTTGAAATATTATTAACTTAGTATTATTTTTCTTCCGTCATCTATATTATGTAAGAAACGTTAGTGCCTTTTTAAAGTGGAATAAAAATGTGCGATTAAATGTGTTCTACTGATTAAAGCTGCAGAAAATGACTTTGAATGGTTACTTGTCACTTGGCAGATTAGTGGCTGAGCACACAAACAGTTCTTCTCTGGACCTTCTCCAATTACATCCCTACTAAATTCTTCTCAAATCTAATATTGTTTTCTTAAGCAATGTGGAATTTTAGATTGGAGATAAGTGCTCAGTTTGATGTAGTGTCTAATGATAGGGATAGCGAGGATCATCAGTAATTCATCTAGAGCTGCTAGGAATGTAGAGCAAATCTGGGCTTTCCCCTCCCTGACACCTCCTATTAATCTTCTTCAGACATTTTCCAATAGGTGTCTGCTTGGTGTGCCCAATGTCTGAACACCCTGACACCAGACCTGCCTCCCGGACACCTTCGTCCCAGCTTCTCCATGCATTATATGCTCAGGAATAGACACTTACAGCTTTATTTACTACTGAACTGGTGGATCTGTGTAAACTTCATGTACAGAGGGGAAGTTCCTCTAAATGTCACTGTATGTGAATTTCAAATCAACACAAATTCATCACCTAGTTTAGAGGGGAAAAAAATTACCCTTTAGTAAATTGCCCATTTAGCGGATACAAATAATGTGTGTTGTGTAGAAAACTCAGGAAAGATAAAATGTGGATGTTTGAAGCACCATTGAAAGAAAACATTATTAAAACACACTTTTATTTTAATTACTATATTATTATTTTTTTTTTGTATCCCTTTAGTGGATATAAATAATGTGTGTTGTGTAGAAAACTCTGGAAAGATAAAATTTGGATGTTTGAAGCACCATTGAAAACAAAACATTATTAAAACACACTTTTATTTTATTTACTATATTATTATCATTTTTTTATTATTTTTTATTTTTTGTATCCCTTTAGTGGATATAAATAATGTGTGTTGTGTAGAAAACTCTGGAAAGGTAAAATGTGGATGTTTGAAGCACCATTGAAAACAAAACATTATTAAAACACATTTTTATTTTATTTATTATATTATTATTTTTTTAGTATTTTTTTTTTTTTATCCCTTTAGCGGATACAAATATTGTGTGTTGTGTAGAAAACTCTGGAAAGATAAAATGTGGTTGTTTGAAGCACCATTGAAAGAAAACATTATTAAAACACACTTTTATTTTATTTACTATATTATTATTATTTTTTTTATTATTTTTTATTTTTTGTATCCCTTTAGTGGATACAAATAACGTGTGTTGTGTAGAAAACTCTGGAAAGATAAAATGTGGATGTTTGAAGCACCATTGAAGACAAAACATTATTAAAACACATTTTTATTTTATTTATTATATTATTATTTTTTTTGTATTTTTTATTTTTTTTTATCCCTTTAGCGGATACACATAATGTGTGTTGTGTAGAAAACTTAGGAAAGATACAATGTGGATGTTTAAAGTACCATTGAAAGAAAACATTATTAAAACACACTTTTATTTTATTTATTATATTATTATTATTTTTTTATTTTCATTTTTTTTGTGTATCCCTTTAGTGGATACAAATAATGTGTGTTGTGTAGAAAACTCAGGAAAGATAAAATGTGGATGTTTGAAGCATCATTGAAAACAAAACATTATTAAAACTCACTTTTATTGTATTTATTATATTATTATTATTTTTTATTTTATTTTTTTTGTATCCCTTGTGGATGCAAATAATGTCTTGAATAGAAAACTCTGGAAGGATTAAATGTGGATGTTTGAGGCACCATTGACAACAAAACGTTATTAAAACAATTTTTTATTATTATTAATATTATTATTATTATTATTATTATTATTATTATTATTATTATTATTATTATTAATATTATTATTATTATTTAATTGTTTTATTATTATTTGTATCCTTTTAGTGGATACAAACAATGTGTTGAATAGAAAACTCAGAAAAGATCAAATGTGGATGTTTGAGGCACCATTGACAACAAAAAACAAAACATTATTAAAACAGAATTTATTTATTTTATTATTTATTTATTTATTTTGTTTTAGTATTTGTATCCCTTTAGTGGATACAAAGAATGTGTTAAATAGAAAAGGCACATTGACAACTAAACATTATTAAAACAGAATTTATTTATATTATTATTTATTTTTTATTTTTTTGTAATAGTGTTTGTATCCCATTTATGGATAAAAATAATGTGTTGAATAGAAAACTCAGAAAATATGAAATGTGGATGTTTGACAACAAAACGTTATTAAAATATAATTCTTTTTTTATTTTAATTATTTTTATATATATATATATATATATATATATATATATATATATATATATATATATATATATATATATATATATATATATATATATATATATGTTTGTATTAGTATTTGTATCCCATTTGTGGATACAAATAATGTGTTGAACAGAAAACTCAGAAAATATAAAATGTGGATGTTTGAAGCACTATTGAAAATAAAACATTATTAATACACATTTTTATTTTATTTATTATTATTATTATTATTATTATTATTATTATTATTATCATTATTATTATTATTATTATTATTATTTTTATTATTATTGTTTTATTATTATTTTGTATCCCTTTAATGGATACAAATAATGTGTTGAATAGAAAACTCAGAAAATATAAAATGTGGATGTTTGAGGCACAATTGACAACAAAATATTAAAACTTAAATTTTAAGAATTTGTTTTAATTTAAATTTGTATTTGTATCTGTGTGCACCAGTTTTAGTAAATCCCACCCAATGTGACCTAGCAGGGAACATGGACACATAGGAGGTTGATTTACTAAAGACAAATATGAAATTCACTTTCCAAGGGAAATTGCACTTTACATGGGAATTTGCCAGGGGAGCATAGTGAATGTGGTAAAGTTTCACTTTGTAAAGTATATCCAATCACCTGCAAGGAAAAAATATAAAAAAAAATGAATTTTGTGATTGGATGATGGAAGTTAGGCTAAGGCCCTGTACACACGGCCGAGGAACTCGACGTGCCAAACACATCGAGTTCCTCGGCCAGTTCAGCCCTGAAGCCGCTGAGGAGCTCGGCGGGCCGAGAGCTCCCATAGAACAACGAGGAAATAGAGAACATGTTCTCTATTTCCTCGTCGAGCTCCTCGTCGGCTTCCTTGGCCGAAAGTGTACACACGACCAGTTTCCTCGGCAGAATTCAGCCAGAAACTCGGTCGGAAGCTGAATTCTGCCGAGGAAACTGGTCGTGTGTACGGGGCCTGTATGTAAAACCAGCTTGCAGGATATGTAACTTCCTGCTTGTGTGATTGGCTCAGGCTCGGTTCACACTGCCGCGAACCTAAAGGTCACTTGACTTACAGTGCGACTTGAGTGTGACCAGATGCGACTTTGAAGCAGCTTCAGGGAATGCCTGGGTAATCTTCCTGTAACGTTGAATCCAAATAACATCAATTAAGATGAGGATCCGACATTAAAGTCTATCGGCGCAAGTCGGATAGAAGTCGCCTTGAAGTAGTACGGGAACTTTTTCTAAAGTCGGAGCAACTTTAGTAGTGCTAATTAAAGTTGATGTAAACCAGATTCACAAAATTTGTGAAAAAATAAAAATGTGTGTTTTCTTATCTTCCTTCAAAGCCCTAAGTCCCGTGTTTTTCTGCTGCTCCGTTCTTCTGTTATCAGCATGATAACCTCTGATTCTGGCACATGTGTTAAAAGCAGCCTGAATTTTGTGTCAGGGTAGGTGCTATAAATAGATTAGCAGAGAGCTTGTCTATTCACAGCACAGCTCGGAAAGTATCTGCCTATGTGGAAAGGGGGTGTGTGCCTTTCCTCCAATCAGCTGTCTCCCAATGTAAGCAAAAAAAACACACCCACAGGTGAATCAGGAAGAGAAAATTCTAACATGATGTGCACTTTCTAAACGATATATAAAGCTGAAGACAGCAGATATACGTGTAAAATTGGTTATTGATTCATTTTTATTATTATTATATTATTACTTGTTATAATTATTTATAGTTATGTTATTTATTATATTATAATTTATGATTTTGTGTTTCAAACTTTATCATACCCGAGATGTCTACTAGACTCTTGTTTGGACAGATTTAATTCCCCTTTCACACTGGGGCGTTTTTCGAGTGTTTTTCGAGCGTTATTACAGCGTTATTACAGCGTTATTACGGCGTTATTCGAGCAAAGCCTCATCTGCAATCCCAATGTGCTGGTAAAGCACCACTAAGACCCTAACGTTTTAGGGCGTTTTTGCAGTGCTTTTCAATTCATTTCGATGGAGAGGGGCGTTTTTGGAGCGTTTTTTTCAGCGCCCAAAAGCTGCTCCAAAGATGCTGCTTGCAGGACTTTTCTCAACGCCCCGCCAGTTTAACGCCTCAGTGTGAAAGGGTAAGGCGTTTTTACAGCGCGTTCAATGGAGAGGGACGTTTTTGGAGCGTTTTTTTTCAGCGCCCAAAAGCTGCTCCAAAGATGCTGCTTGCAGGACTCAGTGTGAAAGGGTCCATTGAGATGCATGGAGAGCGTTTTAAGAGCCCTATTTTTAACGCTAAAACGCTGTAAAAACGCTTCAGTGTGAAAGGGGTCTAAGTGAGTAATTCCTAAAAAATTTCAGGCCTACAATATAAAACGCCAATTTTCCATGCAAAATAATGGTACCGCTTTCAGCACCTAAAATCTGACATAATCATACCTCCAGGGAGGTTAAGGGAGCAAATCCTTCCGGTCCTTAAAGTGGAGGTTCACCCTAAAAACAAGTATATACCTCTCAATCCAACATACTGCCGACATGTACAGTAAGCAAACTGTAGAGATTCATCTAGGAAAACTTCAGGGAAGTAAAATCAATCAACGACCAATCAGGTTTGAGCTTTTCGAACTAAGACAATAACGGTGATTGGCTGCTTTAAAAAAAATTGCTTTATTCGCTCTTCTTTTCATGAATCAGCACCTATTATTCTACACAGTGTCACTGATCCTTCTTCTCAATAGAGCAACAATGTAACAAGAACAATGGGATGACTGACAGCAATACATCACTGGATAGTTTTTGTTCAAAGTGGCATTACAAGGTTTTTACTCATGATTTACTAAGGGAGAAGAGAATTTTCACTTTAACCACTTAACCCCCGGACCATATTGCTGCCCAAAGACCAGAGCACTTTTTGCGATTCGGCACTGCGTCGCTTTAACTGGCAATTGCGCGGTCGTGCGACGTGGCTCCCAAACAAAATTGGCGTCCTTTTTTCCCCACAAATAGAGCTTTCTTTTAGTGGTATTTGATCACCTCTGCGCTTTTTAGTTTTTGCGCTATAAACAAAAATAGAGCGATAATTTTGAAAAAAATGAATATTTTTTTACTTTTTGCTATAATAAATATCCCCCAAAAATATATAAAAAAACAATTTTTTTCCTCAGTTTAGGCCGATATGTATTCTTCTGCATATTTTTCGTAAAAAAAATCGCAATAAGCATTTATTGATTGATAAAACTATCCCATAATTTGTAGACACGACGCCATGACATCATGCGTTTTGCTGCAGAGATGACGGCAATGGCCGGGGCGACTTCACCTTCCAGGACGCCGAGGGAGCCACACGGAGGCTGCCCCCAAGCGGCCTGGATGCCCATTCACCAGGGAGAGGGGGAAAGGAGAAACCACCTGCATCTGTCTACCCTAATTGCCTTTGGTATATATCAATGACCAGCTGCTTGCAGATCACACCATGATCGCTCGCAGACCCTATGGACGACCACACTGCACATATCCTCTCCTGGTTCCTAGTTGCCAACTTTTCTGCCTGACCGCAGTTAAACCTATATTTCAACATATAATAACCAACATAATACAAGGAAAATTTCTATATTACACATATATTCCTATGATTCAACTCTTTTGATACTCGTTTAACTTTCACTAATTAGGTTCATTCACTCACACTCTAAGGCCCCGTACACACGGCCGAGTTTCTCTGCAGAATTCAGCCAGAAACTCGATCGGAGCTGAATTCTGCCGAGAAACCCGGCGTGTGTACACTTTCGGCCGAGGAAGCCGACGAGTTCCTCATCGAGCCAAATAGAGAACATGTTCTCTATTTCCTCGTTGTTCAATGAGGAAAGTTGGCTCGCCGAGATCCTCGGCGGCTTCACACAGAACTCGACGAGCAAAACGATGAGTTTTGCCCGTCGAGTTCCTCGGACGTGTGTACGGGGCCTAACACCCATTTGCAGACACACACTTGTTTTTACATTGCTTCAACATCACAGCTTATATCCTGCGGGTAACATCAATACACACACATACACAACATACACAACACACACATACACACCTTTTCTCATTTTCACATATTATTTAAATTTGATTTAAATTTTATATTTATATTATATATATTTTTTTTTCTCTCATTTGATCACCTTTAGCATTACACACAACACCTTATCACTCCAATTTTATCACCAACCCTCCACTGTCCCTGCTGGGCTTGCTCTATCACATACAGTGGGGATCGAAAGTTTGGGCACCCCAAGTAAAAATTTGTATTAATGTGCATAACGAAGCCAAGGAAAGATGGAAAAATCTCCAAAAGGCATCAAATTACAGATTAGACATTCTTATAATATGTCAAAAAAAGTTAGATTTTATTTCCATCATTTACTCTTTCAAAATGACAGAAAACAAAAAAATGGCGTCTGCAAAAGTTTGGGCACCCTGCAGAGTTAATATTGTGTACTGCCCCCTTTGGCAAGTATCACAGCTTGTAAATGCCAAAAGTCTTTCCATTCTTGTTTGAGGTATCTTTACCCATTCTTCATTACAAGAGTCTTCCAGTTCTTTGAGATTTCTGGGCTGTCTGTCACACACTGCTCTTTTAACCTCCCTGGCGGTATGATTCTTTCTGAAAAAAGGTGCTGAAAGCGGTACCATTATTTTGCATGGAAATTTGGCGTTTTATACTGTAGGCCTGTAATTCTTAGGAATAACTCACCTAAATCTGTCCAAACCAGAGTCTCTAGTAGACTATGATGAAGTTTGAAACACAAAATCATAAATTATAATATAATAAATAATAACAAGTAATAATTTAATAATAACAATACTTTTTATTCAATAAATCTTAACAAATAATATATTCAGATACTCTGATTTTTTGGGGGGTCAAACAAGGGTGCAAAATCATTATTCAGTAAACGTCTCGGGTATGAAACATTTTAAAGCAGGGTACAGCGCAAAGTCCAACGTTGCAGTCGGCATAATAGAAACGCGTTTCTTTACGGATTTTTCTTTCGTTTTCGTCGCGTTTGGAGCAGCAAACCACACACATCCTTGTGGGTGCTGTTTTTTTTTCAGTAGGTGGAATGTGGTCCAAAAAATGACGACCGGTCAGTCTTTCAGGGTTCACTACACCAGAAGCCCGACGTCCAGATCGGTTTACCGCCATTGGCGTTTGGTGCTTCAGAAAGATTTGTTCTGCCACCTTCCACACAAAGTCTGAATGGGCTATAGGCCTGTCACTTTTTTTTTTCATCAGGATGAAGGAATTCCAGAGACATTGTTCGACAAGATGTCGGAAAAAATTTTTATAGTACTTTTTCTGCTGCTTCCTCATCGCTGGGTAAAAAGTCATGGCCTGGTCAGCCCTGTCCACACCTCCCATCGTGTGGTTGTAGTCCAACACAACTTGTGGCTTCATAATATCCTTGCCACCTTTGGTATGCACCATGACGGTCGAGGTGTTATGGACTGTGCTCATAAGGGAAACGTCTTTTTTGTCCCGCCACTTCAGTGCCAACATTTTCCCTTTTTGCCATGCAGCTACTTCTCCTTTCCCAAGCTTTTTGCTGGGAAATGCTGACGGCATGTTACGCCGGTTAGGCCTCACGGTTCCATAAGCGTCGGTCTTATTTTGGATAAGGAACTCGTACAGTTCTGGGGAGGTATAAAAATTGTCTGTGGTGACACAATAGCCCTGGTTGAGCAAGGGCTCCATCAATGACAGAACTGAAGCGGTTGCCATCCCAAAATCGCTGAATCGCTCGCAGAACTTGGTCCCTTTCCCAGTGTATACGACTGAGTTCCAAATATATCCAGAGCTGGATTCACACAGCATAAAAGTTTTTATACCAAAGCGAGCTCGCTTTGATGCGATGAACTGTATCCAGCTGAGCCGACCTTTGTAGGCCATGAGACTTTCATCAATGGTAACGTCGCGCTCAGGAATATAGGTCCGCTGGAAGTTCTGCAAAATAAGCTGGTAAACCTCCCAAATTTTTTTCAGCTTTGGAGCTGGATGAGAATGCTCATCAAAGTCCTCATTATTTGCAAAGTGCAAATATTTCATGATCAATGAAAATCTGTACTCCGACATCACGGATCCAAAAAAAGGTGTGGCCAATAATTTGTTCGTGGACCAGTACCATTTTTGCAGGGGTTTCCCCACCACTCCCTGTAAAATAATGAGGCCCAAAAACTTCCAAATGTCCTCGCTGGTTACAGGCTCCCATTTTCTGCGCCTTGAAAATCGCTGAGGAGTCGCAGCTTCTTGTTCTTGGTATCGATTTGTCTCAATAACTATTTTGTCGATCACTTCAGCGGTCAGAAAAAGTTGGAGGTATTCCAGGGGATTGTCATCAACGTCCACTTTTATCCCAGGTGCTCCTGTAAATGGAAATCTTGGGGGCGCTACGTGGTCATCACCGCAATCAATTGCGCACCAAGTCCGCACATCGCTGGGCACAGGATCGTCGCTTATATCACTTTCTGCGTCTGATGACGAACTTTGCCAATGCGTCGCTGTCACTCAGCTCCTCCGCATGTGATTCCGTATCGCTGTCGCTGTTTTGCAGCAGGTCGCATAGCGATTTTGATGTACAGGTGCGCTTTGCCATGATCGCTGTGCAGTTTGCAGACACAGGTACAGTACAGGTACAGTCAATCTGCAGACAGGGCACTGGGGAAAGCACTGGGGGGCAATCAAAGGTCACTGTAATTTATTTTTAATTTTTAGCCAATTGTGTCAGTGTGTTTTACTATGTGTTACTTATATTTTTTGAATTTCGCGCCGTTCCCCCCCCCCGTTCCGCCCCCCTGCGTCGCGACGCTCGCAGGGAAGGGAATCAGGGGAACACAGTGCATCGGGCGGACATCCGGCCGCCGTGCACTGGGGAAAGACATCGCTGACATCGCTGGATCGCAGGGAAAAAGGTAAGAAACCTCTTCCTGCATCTAGCGAAGCAAACCCGTGTGTGTCTCGGGGTTACCGATCGTAGCCTAAAAATCTCGCCCCGAGACACACACGGGAATACCGCTCAGAAGGTTAAGGTCTATCCATAGATTTTCAATTATGTTGAGGTCAGGAGATTGTGAAGGCCATGGCAAAACCTTCAGTTTACGCCTCTTGATGTAATCCCTGTGGATTTTGAGGTGTGTTTAGGATTATTATCCATTTGTAGAAGCCATCCTCTCTTTAACTTTAGCTTTTTCACAGATGGCATCAAGTTTCCATCCAAAATTTGCTGAAATTTTATTGAATCCGTTTTTCCTTCTACTCGTGAAATGTTCCCTGTGCCACTGGCTGCAATACAACCCCAAAGCTTGATTGATCCACCCCCATGCTTAACAGTTGCACAGAGGTTCTTTTCATTAAATTCTGTGCCCTTTCTTCTCCAAACGTACCTTTGCTCATTCCGGCCAAAAAGTTCTATTTTAACCTCATCGGTCCACAGAACTTGTTTCCAAAATGCATCAGGCTTGTCTATATGTTCATTTGCAAAGTTCAAATGCAGATTTTTGTGGTGAGGACGTAGAAGAGGTTTTCTTCTGATGACTCTTCCATGAAGACCATATTTGTACAAGTATCTCTTTATAATGGAATAGTGTACCACAACTCCAGTGTCTGCCAGATCTTTCTGGAGGGATCGTGCCGTCAAACGTGGGTTTTGAATTGCTTTTCTCACAATCCTGCGAGCTGTTCTGTCTGATATTTTTCTTGGTCTTCCAGATCTTGCTTTAACTTCCACTGTTCCTGATGACTGCCATTTCTTAATTACATTCCGAACAGAGGATATTGACATCTGAAAACGCTTTGCTATCTTCTTATAGCCTTCTCCAGCTTTGTGAGCGTCAACTATTTTCACTTTCAGTTTTCTAGACAACTGCTTAGAAGAACCCATGGTGCTGATTAGTGTTGAGCAGAATACGCCATATTCGATTTCGCGATATATCTCGAATATATAGTCGAATATTCGAGATATATTCGCTAAATTCGAATATTCGTGATATTTTATCGAAATGAAATGATTGCGAATTTTCGCTATTGCGAATGCGAAAATAATTGCGAATTTTCGATAACTGCGGTAGGAGCGCTCTGATTGGCTCAGAATATTCGTGATATTTTATCGAAATTTCGCAAAATGCGAATGCGATATTGATGGCGAAATTTCAACAACAGCGCTAGGAGCACTCTGATTGGCTCAGAATATTCGTGATATTTTATCGAAATTTCGCAAAATGCGAATGCGATATTGATGGCGAAATTTCGACAACAGCGCTAGGAGCACTCTGATTGGCTCAGAATATTCGTGATATTTTATCGAAATTTCGCAAAATGCGAATGCGATATTGATGGCGAAATTTCGACAACAGCGCTAGGAGCACTCTGATTGGCTCAGAATATTCGTGATATTTTAAAATACAAAATAATTGCAAATATTCGGCAAATGCGGAAAGAGCACTCTGATTGGCTCAGAATATTCTTGATATTTTACAATACAAAATAATTGCGAATATTCGGCAAATGCGGAAGGAGCACTCTGATTGGCTCAGAATATTCTTGATATTTTACAATACAAAATAATTGCGAATATTCGGCAAATGCGGAAGGAGCACTCTGATTGGCTCAGAATATTCTTGATATTTTACAATAGAAAATAAAAAGTGTTTTGCATTGGTGGTGATTCTTTACTCTATCCATCTGTCACAGCCGTTTGTCAATCAAACACCTTGAAGATTGAACACGTTCATGCTGCATGCTTTGGACTTTTTTTCACTTCACATATCAAAGACATTTTTATGAAAGATTATTTTTCTATTATTGGGACTATATTTCTTTATATATTTGTTTCACTGTGTATTTCACAAGTTATTTGCGCTTGCTTATTTTATAATTTGCCCACATGTCTTGTCACTAGACATATTTTTTATTCTTGTAGAGCGACTCCATTTTCTGTCTTGTATTAATTTATGTTGTATAACATTTTTGAGTTGCTGCTGTATTCTCCCCTTTTTTAAGGTATGCGCAATTTTTTCCTTCTTACAAAAAATAATAATATCAAACATACAAATATTCATAACATACACATACACAAAGCCCCCCCCCTTTTGCATCAGAGACAATCAGAGTTCTCCTACCACAGTTATCGAAAATTCGCAATCATTTTCGCATTCTCATTAGCGAAAATTCGCAATTTTTTTTTTTTATATTCGGCAACATAAAAGGATCGCCTCAGCTTAGCTACTCGGCCCAGGGTCTCTAATCATACCAGCAATGCTTTTAGACGTCGATAGGATGTGATCTGTTTTAAAAATAAAATTGAAAAAATGCGAATATTCGGAATTGCGAATATTCACCGCGAAATTTGAAATATATCGCGAATACTCGAATATGCCATATTCGAGCCGAATATTCGCAATACGAATATTCGTGAGCAACACTAGTGCTGATTGTTGGGGCAAGGTCAGAGGAGTCTGGGCATTTAAAACCTTTGAGATTGACATCACCTGGTCTTCCCAGACGATGATTGAGAACAATCCATGACACTGGCAGGTCTCAGCTTTGCAAAGGGGGCAGTGCATGCTATAAATTCTGCAGGGTGCCCAAACTTTTGCAGACGCAATTTTTTGGTTTTCTGTAATTTTAAAAGTGTAAATGATGGAAATAAAATCTAACTTTTTTTGACATATTATAAGAATGTCTAATCTGTAATTTGATGCCTTTTGGAGATGTTTCCATCTTTCCTTGGCTTTGTTATGCACATTAATACAAATTTTTACCTGGGGTGCCCAAACTTTCGATCCCCACTGTATATATTTCACTCACACAACCTTCACCAATCCCAACACTTTAATTCAAGATTGCACCTTAATCTACTACAATTACACTCCATCTAACATTGTACCTTATTACCCATACCCCTAGAAGTTAACTATACTTCTGGGTTTTTTGGTACCTGATGAGACACTATGATAGCAGTTGGTCCATATACTTCTAATAATCAATGTTAATGTGCCAAGAGCCAATATACCCATAACCTTTACACTCTATATATGGTCATTGATTGGGGATTCATTGCAGTTTCCGATTCTCCCGTTCCCTGAAGGGCGTCAATCTTGTGTGGCTCCTTCAAAGCCCCTCAGACCGGGCTCTTCTGCCGTGGGGGAGTGGGTGCCCCTACGATATCCTCCTCATCACCCGGCGATTCACAACCCATCTGGCCATGGGACCATCCACTCCACTTCAGCGGTAAATATCTCATCATGTTAGACCCCAAATGGGACTTATGATGATGTTTTCCTATATCTGAAACTATGTAATGTGTTTTATAGAGCCAATTTCCCCCTGATGATGACCGCTACAGAGGTCGAAACGCGTCAGGGATTCCACCACATTCAGCAATCTGATGTGTAACAATGTGCACAGTATTGTGTAAACTTGAATATAAGCTACATTGTGGATTATGTATTTTACCTACTGGCCAGCCTTTTAAATGTTGTAACTTCATTCATTGTGATACTTGTACAATTTCAATAAATGTACCTCTTTTTGCTATCCATTTGCTAATTTTTCAACTATATTACACTGCTGTCCAAAGCCCCACGGGGGAACCTTCCCATTCTTCTTCATAATTTGTAGACACTATAACTTTTGTGCAAAGCAATCAACATACGCTTATTGCGATTTGTATTACTCAAAATATGTAGAAGAATACGTATCGGCCTAAACTGAGAGAAAAATCGCTTTAAAAAAAAATTGGGGATATTTATTATAGCAAAAAGTATAAAATATTGTGTTTTTTTCAAAATTGATCACCGCCGGGCACCTGCGATCGCTTGTTACAGAGCGAGAACCAGGAGCTGTGTGTGTAAACACACAGCTACCGGTCCTGTCAGGCGGGGAAATGACCGATCGTATGTTCATACAATGTATGAACAGCGATTCGTCATTTCCCCATGTCAGTCCCACCCCCCCTACAGAACACACCCAGGGAACATGATTAACCCCTTCCTCGCCCCCTAGTGGTTAACCCCTTCACTGCCAGTGGCATATTTTTAGAGTAATCAATGTATTTTTATAGCACTGATCGCTATAAAAATGCCAATGGTCCCAAAAATGTGTCAAAAGTGTCCGAAGTGTCCGCCATAATGTCGCAGTACCGAAAAAAATCGCTGATCGCTGCCATTAGTAGTAAAAAAAAATATTAAGAAAAATGCCATGAAACTATCCCCTATTTTGTAAACACTATAACTTTTGCGCAAACAAATCAATAAACGCTTATTGCGATTTTTTTTTTATACAAAAAATATGTAGACGAATACGTATCGGCCTAAACTGAGGAAATTTTTTTTTTATATATTTTTGGGGGATATTTATTATAGCAAAAAGTAAAAATATTCATTTTTTTCATTGTCGCTCTATTTTTGTTTATAGCGCAAAAACGAAAAACCGCAGAGGTGATCAAATACCACCAAAAGAAATCTCTATTTGTGGGAGAAAAAAGGACGCCAATTTTGTTCGGGAGTCACGTCGCACGACCGCGCAATTGTCAGTTAAAGCGACGCAGTGCCGAATCGCAAAAAGTGGCTCGGTCATTGACCAGCAATATGGTCCAGGGGTTAAGTGGTTAATAAGATGAAACTGCGTTCAGCTCAAATACTGATTCATGTTCCAGCAAACTCTTGCTTTAATTTCCCTTGCGCATGATTGTGAATGCCACGTGAGCGGCTCCAACCTTATTTACTAAACAAATTATTATACTTTCATATTAGAGAACTCTAACAGCAAAATGAAGGGGTTCATCTAAGAAAACTTCAGCAAAGTAACATCAAGTAACAACCAATCAGGTTTTAGTTTTGTGCCAACTAAGACAAGAGATGTGATTTGCTGCATTGAAAGTAAAAAATACATTGAGCGTTCTTTGCTCCACTTTTGATAAATCAGCACCTATTCTTCTGCACAGTGTGGTGGAACTCAATGGGGCAACAATGTATCAAGAACAATTGGATGACCTGACAGCAATCCATCACCGGCTAGTCCAACGTGCCATTACAAGGTTTCACTCTTTTACTCATTATTTACTAAGGGGGGGAGGGGGACGGGGGTATAAAAGTGAATGTTCACTGAGCTTAGTAAACGGGAGAAGAAAATGTACCCTTTGATAAGTGAACGCTCAGTGAGGCTTTATAAATAAGAAGAAGCCATGTTTGCTTTAATCAAGAAATCATGTGATCGAAAAAAAATCATTTTTTTTTCTTCTTTTATTTCCATTGCTTATGGTTTGATTTTCAATGAGAATACATAAAGGAGAAGAGATTTTAAATTTTGTGAACATTTACTAAGCTTAGTACAGTGAAACCTCGGATTGCGAGTAAAGCGGGCGATTGCGGAAACGAGCGTTTTGCAATACGAGCATTTTTTTTTTTTTTTTAATCCTGACTTGGTTTGCGAATGTTGTCTTGCAAAACGAGCAAAATTCAAGCATCTGCTGTGTGCAGTACCGCATTTGGTCAGAGGTGCGGGGGCGCCGGCGCCGATCGGAGCAATACGGAAATACTCGAAAACACTCAGAAATTCTTCTTTACCGAGCCTTTCCGAGGGTTTCCGAGTACAGCCAAACTGTTTCCGAGTATTTCCGAGGCTCTCCGGCGCCCCCCTCAACCTCTGGTCACATGCGGTATTGCATGCCATAGAAGTCAATGTGGAAAAAATTATTGAACAATTGAACAAGTCGCTTACCATGACTTGTTCATTCCCTGACTTGTTTATTCCCCGACTTAGTTGGGGTAGGCGGTACACTTTGGTGGGTCAGCCACGCCCTGTGACCTTTGACCTCTGGGAACCCGCCTTCTGACCTTTGACCTCTAGGGGAGGTCCCTGTTCCAATTCCTGAGTTCTAGTCATATTCTTCAATGGTTAACCCTAACCCAACCCTAACTCTAATCCCTAATCCCTAACCCCTAACTCTAATCCTAACCCTCTAACCCTCTAACCCTAAGTCTAATCCCCTAACCCTAACCCCAACCCCAACACTAACCCTAACCCTAGACCCTAACCCTAACCCCTAACCCTAACTCTAATCCTAACCCTCTAACCCTAAGCCTAATCCCCTAACCCTAACCCCAACCCCAAAACTAACCCTAACCCTAGACCCTAACCCTAACCCCTAACCCTAACTCTAATCCTAACCCTCTAACCCTAAGCCTAATCCCCTAACCCTAACCCCAACCCCATCCCTAACAGTAACCCTAATCCCTAACCCCTAACTCTAATCCTAACCCTAACCCCAACCCCAACACTAACCCTAACCCTAGACCCTAACCCTAACCCCTGACATTAACTCTAATCCTAACCCTCTAACCCTAAGCCTAATCCCCTAACCCTAACCCCAACCCCAACACTAACCCTAACAATAGACTCTAACCCTAACCCCTAACCCTAGCTCTAATCCTAACCCTCTAACCCTAAGCCTAATCTCCTAACCCTAACCCCAACCCCATCCCTAACAGTAACCCTAATCCCTAACCCCTAACTCTAATCCTAACCCTAACCCTCTAACCCTAAACCTAATCCCCTAACCCTAACCCCAATACTAACCCTAACCCTAGGCCCTAACCCTAGCTGACCTTTGACCTCTGGGACCCCGTCTTCTGACCTTTGACCTCTGGGAGAGGTCCCTGTTCCAATTCCTGTGTCCTAGTCATATTCTTCAATGGTTAACCCTAACCCAACCCTAACCCTAATCCCTAACCCCTAACTCTAATCCTAACCCTCTAACCCTAAGCCTAATCCCCTAACCCTAAACCCAACACTAACCCTAACCCTAGACCCTAACTCTAATCCTAACCCTCTAACCCTAAGCCTAATCCTTTAACCCTAAGCCTAATCCCCTAACCATAACCCCAAACCCAACCCTAACCCAAACCCTAATCCCTAACCCCTAACCCTAACTCTAATCCTAACCCTAACCCTCTAACCCTAAGACTAATCCCCTAACCCCAATACTAACCCTAACCCTAGGCCCTAACCCTAGCTGACCTTTGACCTCTGGGACCCCGCCTTCTGACCTTTGACCTCTGGGAGAGGTCCCTGTTCCAATTCCTGAGTCCTAGTCATATTCTTCAATGGTTAACCCTAACCCAACCCTAACCCTAATCCCTAACTCCTAACTCTAATCCTAACCCTCTAACCCTAAGCCTAATCCTCTAACCCTAACCCCAACCCTAACCCTAATCCCTAACCCCTAACCCTAACTCTAATCCTAACCCTAACCCTCTAACCCTAAGCCTAATCCCCTAACCCCAATACTAACCCTAACCCTAGCTGACCTTTGACCTATGAACTTTAACCCTAAGTGTATCTCCACTTAGTGACTCTCCCCACCCTAAACCCCTACCTTTCCCAGATCCCGCTCGGTTTGTTGGAAAAAAACATAAGTGCATCTCCACTTCTATGGGGAAACTCGCTTTGATATACAAGTGCTTTGGATTACGAGCATTCTCCTGGAACGGATTATACTCTTATTCCGAGGTTCCACTGTATGTAAAGCCTCATACACACGATCGGACTTCCATCGGACTTTTCCGTTGATTTTTTGTCCAAAGGGCGTTGGCCGGGCGTGAACTTGTTCTGCATACACACGGTAAGACTTTTTCAAATCACGTGTTTTTTTTTTCAGCTCTTTACCGCCACCCTGTGGGCAACTTCTGCTATTGTTGTCTGATCTTTAGCATTGTTCTGAGCATGCGTGTTTGTACTTTGGACTTGTGTACACATGATAGGATTTTGCTCCATGGGACATTTGTTGCCGGAAAGTTTGTCTGTTCTCACAGTGAAAAAGTGAAAAGGTTTGTCCGATGGAGCGTACACACGGTCGGATTGTCCGATCAAACAGGTCTGTCGTGTGTATGGGCCTTTAGATGAAGCCATGTTTGATTGAAACGCTCTTCCTTTTTTTTTTTTCTCATTAAAGAGGAACTGCAGTCTGCTCACATAATTTGTAATAAAAACATCTTTTCCATTCTGAAGCTTCCCTCCAACCACTTTTCATATTATTTATATGCTTATTTATATTATATATACGCTGCAGAAATCTCCCTCCACTGAGTCTGGCTGCAACCATGTTAACTGTGGGCAGCTTCAGCTGCTGCCTGTTTATTTCCTGGATTTATACAGACACACAGAGGCACGCCTGCTCTGCAGCTCTCTCTGGCCTTCTTATGACTCATCCCTCCCTCCCTTCCTGGCAAACTCTCACAAGAGTGAGAGAGAGAGAGCTGTGCATTATGTCATAAGCCTAGACCAGGGATCTCCAAACTTTTCATACAAAGGGCCACTTTATTGCCCTTCAGACTTTAGGAGGGCCGGATTGGGGGCCAGCAAGGGAAGAAAATGTCACAGGCCCGGCATCAGGGAGAACATATATGGCCTCAGGGTTGGTGGTCAATGGAAAGAGGAGTATTCCCCCTATTAGTAGGAGGAATAGTATCCCATCATTGGTATCAGTGGATAATATAGTGCCCCATTGTTGGTGTCAATGGGAGGAATAGTGCCTCATGTCAGTGGGAGGAATTGTGCCCCAAGGGCCGGATAAAGGCTAGCAAAGGGCCAGATCTGGCCCTTGGGCCGCAGTTTGGAGACCCCTGGCCTAGACTAATGACCAGACAAGAAACAGGAAGAGGGCTGTATAAGGTATTTACTGGCAGAAGAAAAAATGTTTTACTATCCAAAATTAAAATAACAAGTACAGAAGATGAAAAAATTACTGAAGGTCCACTTTATTTTTGGTTTAATCAACCAATCAGGTGCTAGCAAAAATCCTATTTTTTTTACAATGTTATTTATTAGAATGTTCCTTTTGCATTGTATCTCTCCCTGATGTTTGAATTGCATTTTTGTTAATGTGAGATGTATTTTTTTCTTCCACGTTTTATTGTCAAGTTTTAATTGAACAAGCTAAAGTCAGAAGCTGATTGGCTACCATGCACAGCTGCACCAAATTCTGAATTCTTTGAAAAGTTAAAGGGTCACTAAGGCTGCATTCACACCTTTGCGTATTTACGCCCGACGCCCAACGCTCGTGCCGCTGGAGGGGTGATTTTACATTCTTGTCTATGGAGATGGTTCACATCTCACGCCGAAACGCCGTACGCCTGCCGCCTGAAAACAAGTCCCGGACCCTTTTTTTCAGGCGGCTTTCGGCGTTCGGCATAGACAACAATGTGTTGTAAAAAAAAAAAAAAAGGGTTAAAACGACCCGTTTTGGCGCGGCAAATCGCGGTACAATACGCCGCAATTTGTCGCGGCAAAATACGCCGCGTTATAGTGTGAATGCAGCCTAAAGGAATTTTTTTTTTCGCTAAATAGCTTTCTTTACCTTACTGCAGTCCTGGTTTCATGTCCTCATTGTTCGTTTTTGCTCTCAAGTTGCTGTAATTCTTCTCTGATCTCCACACTTCCTGGTTGTCTGTTTCCTGATAACCACAGTGCTGGGAGCTTTCTCTCTGTGGTCACTAACCAAGGAGGTGTGATTACTGTGTGTCTAAAACCCCTCAGCACCAATCAGTTTCGTTTTCCAAACCATCACTGCCCTGTATTGGCTCTGTGGCTCTGTACATCACAGAAGCAGGGAACAACATGCAAAAACGAAACTAGAAACTACAGGTACATTATATGATTGATTTTTGTCTATTTTTAATCATTTTTAAAAGGAATCAGTTAACTATTATGGGCCAGATCCACGTAGCGGATCGTAATTTTCGGCAGGCGTAGCGTATCGTATTAACGCTACGCCGCCGCAACTTTGAGAGGCAAGTGCTGTATTCACAAAGCACTTGCCTCTAAAGTTACGGCGGCGCAGCGTAAATATGCCAGGGTATGGGCGCGGAAATCAAATGTTAAAGATGTGGGCATATTTTATGTTAATTTTACTTGACCCGACTTAAATTACGTTTTTCTGAATGGCGCATGCGCCGTCCGTGGGGGTATCCCAGTGCGCATGCTCGAAATTAACTCGCAACAAGCCAATGCTTACGACGTGAACGTCATTCTACGCAAAGCCCTATTCGCGAATGACTTACGCATACTACGTAAAATTTTCAAAATTTTTACGCGGAAACGACGTCCATACTTAACATTGAGTACGCCTCATAGAGCAGGGGTAACTTTACGCCGAAAAAAGCCTTACGGAAACGACGTAAAAAAATGCGCCGGCCGGACTACGTTTGTGGATTCGCGTATCTAGCTAATTTGTATACTCGACGCGGAATTCGACGGAAGCGCCACCTAGCGGCCAGCGTAAATATGCACCTTAGATCTGACGGCGTACTAAGACGTACGCCAGTCGGATCTAGCCCAGCTTCTGGCGGATCTTGTTTTGTGGATACAAAACAAAGATACGCCGGAGCAAACTAGAAGTTATGCGGCGTATCAATAGCCATGACTAAGCACTGACGCCAGTGCGAAACGTTGGCCATACTGATTTTTGTGGGCTTGCAGTGACTGTATGCACAGTTGAAAATAAAGACATCTCTTTTAAAGAAAATTTTGGAGTGCGGCTGTCCAGCTTTTGTTCTTTTGTTTTTTGCCATTACCGCATTGCCAGCACCCTGGTGGTTCAACAACCCCTGATCATCACGAGGCTCACCTGGAGCGGTGAGAATTCTGTCAATAGATACGCCATCGTAACCTCTTCGTGGATCTGCCCCATAGTCTCTATACCCTGTGTAAACAGTCATTTCAGCAAAAAAATAAAAAATTCCTTTACAACTACTTTAATGTTCAATAATAAGATGAAGCCATGTTGGTTTAATCAACCAATCAGGTGCTAGCTAAAGTCATGATTTATTTTTAGGTCCTTTGCATATGATTTGGTATTAAAAGATGACAGAAAGGAGAAGGGAAATTACACTTTGAAAGGTGAATGCTCACTAAGCTTAGTAAATAAGGTGGCACAAAATACTGAATCCTGTGTCAGCAATCATCTTTCCTTGTTTTAATTTTCCTTGCACATGCATGTGTATTCCAAGTGAATAGCTTTCACCTAATCTAGCATTTACCATTCCTTTAGTGAAT
This sequence comes from Rana temporaria, assembly GCF_905171775.1. Classification (NCBI taxonomy): domain Eukaryota; kingdom Metazoa; phylum Chordata; class Amphibia; order Anura; family Ranidae; genus Rana; species Rana temporaria. The sequence goes on along the minus strand of NC_053491.1, from coordinate 23,358,773 downwards.
CATGCCCAATGGGAGAAGAGAATTTCCACTTTGAAAAGTGAATGCTCACTACGTTTAGTAAATAAGATGGCACAAAATAATGAATCATGTGTCAGCACTAGGGATGAGCTTCGTGTTCGAGTCGAACTCATGTTTGACTCGAACATCGTATGTTCGATCGTAAGTCGAAATACGAACAAAACGGGTCGTTCGCGCCAAATTCGAGTTACGTTTCACAGACCATAATTCACTGTGACATCGCTGGCTGATGATTGGCCAAGCATGCACTATGACCCGCATGCTTGGCCAATCACAGCTTGCAAAAAACGGAGAGCCATAATTGGCCAAAGCCAAGGTGGCTTTGCCCAATTATGGCTCAGGGGGTTTAGTACACGCCCCACACTATAAAAGGCCGCCTGCAGGGCGGCCTTGTGTAGTGTGTTGTGGCAGTTAACAGAGAACAGAGAGAGAGAGAGAGAGAGTGTCATTTTTTGCAGGTAAATAGAGCAGGCAGGCAGGCTAGTCAGTTAATGTTACAGTGTGTAGAGGATATATATACATCCCAGGTGTTGTACATATATTTATACACTGTATAGTTTAGCTAGATCAGTTCTTCCTAATTTACTGGCCGGCAGGTGATTGTGCTATTTAAAGACGTTTTCACAGGTATACTATAGACACCCAGCAGGTACAATATTTAAAGGAACTGATGCAGGAGCAGTGATTTTAATGATGCTTAAATAAAAAAAAAATATATATGAAAAATTCCTTTAAATATTGTACCTGCTGGGTGTCTATAGTATGCCTGTGATAACGTCTTTGAGAACCCGGGTCTTGCCCGAGAGAACATGTATCAATGGAAAAAAAAGTTTAAAAAACTATTGTTTTTTCAGGAGTCCTGAAAAAAACGACCGTTTTTAAAACTTTGGACCAGATTCACAAAAGGGATACGACGGCGTTTCTCCTGATACGCCGTCGTATCCCTGTTTCTATCTATGCGACTGATTCATAAAATCAGTTACGCATAGATATCCCTAAGATCCGACAGGTGTAATAGTTTTACACTGTCGGATCTTAGGATGCAGTACCGCGGCCGCCGCTGGGGGGAGTTCGCGTCGTAAACCAGCGTCGGGTATGCAAATTAGGAGTTACGGCGATCCACGACGGTTTTTCGCGTTCGCTACGTCGCCGCTAGTCAAGTTTCCCGCCGCAAAGTTACACTTTTTTTTTGGTGCCTTAACTTTAGTCAGCAAGTGTATTGCTGTCTAAAGTATGGCCGTCGTTCCCGCGTCGAAATTTAAAAATCAACGTCGTTTGCATAAGCCGTCCGGGAATACGGAAGTGTGCTACGCGCGTCGCCGTTCTAAAAAATGACGTCACGGCGCACAAAGCACGGCGGGAGTTCGGAAACGGAGCATGCGCGGTAGGTCCGGCGCGGGATCGCGCCTAATTTAAATGGCACACGCCCATTTAAATTGGCCCGCCTTACGCCGGAGGCCGCGGGCGTAGTTTTCATCGCAATCAGGCACTTGCGATGAAAAATAGCGGCGGTGTAACTTATCTAGGATAAGTTACGCCGCCGCGATTCTACGTGAATCTGGCCCTGTTTTTCCATTGATACATGTTCCCTGGGGCAAGACCCGGGTTCTTAACCACTTCAATACCGGGCTTTAAAACCCACCTCCTTCCCGGGCCTATTCTGGCACTTCTTTCCTACATGTACAAATCCTCATTCTTTTGCTAGAAAATTACTCAGAACCCCCAAACATTATATATGTTTTTTTAGCAGACACCCTAGGGAATAAAATGGCGGTCATTGCAACTTTTTATCTTGCACCGTATTTGCGCAATAATTTTTTAAACGGCTTTTTTTTGTAAAAAAAACGGTTTCATAAATTAAAAAATAACAAAACAGTAACGTTAGCCCAATTTTTTGGTAAAATATGAAAGATGATGTTACGCCGAGTAACTAGATACCTAACATGTCACGCTTTAAAATTGCGTACACTCATGGAATGGCGCCAAACTTCCTTACTTAAAAATCTCCATAGGCGACACTTTAAAATTTTTACAGGTTGCCAGTTTAGAGTTACAGAGGAGGTCTAGTGCTAGAATTGTTGCACACGCTCTAACGCACGCGGCGACACCTCACATGTGTGGTTTGAACGACGTTTACATACGTGGGCGGGACTTACGTGTGCGTACGCTTCTGAGCGCGAGCTACCGGGGACAGGGGCATTTTAATTTTTTTATTATTATTTTTTCTTTTTTATTTTACTTATTTCTTTATTTTTTACACTTTTTTTTACACTTTTTTTTTTTTTAATCGCTTTTATTCCTATTACAAGGAATGTAAACATCCCTTGTAATAGGAATGTGCATGACAGGTCCTCTTTAAGGAGAGATGCAGGGTCAATAAGACCCCACATCTCTCCTGCAGGCTGGAAAGAATGAGATCGTGAAAAAAAATTCACAGATCTCATTCAAACTAGCCGCAATTGCGGTTTGTTTACTTACGGGGACCCGGGCGTGACGTCATCACATCGCGCCCGGGCCTCCGACGGTCATAGAGATGACTGGTGACCAGATGGTCACCAGTCTTCTCTATGGCAAACATCCGGCGGACGGCGATCATCTCTCCGGGCCCCCGGTGGGACGGGAGAGCCCGGAGAAGCACCGGATGGCGGCGGGAGGGGGGGGATGTCCCCTCCCGCCGCCTGTAAGAACGATCTAGCGGCGGAACCGCCGCTATGATCGTTCTTACGGTGCGCAGGATCGCCGCCGCTAAAAAATGATATCTCAATGATGCCTCCGGGTGCAGGCATCATTGAGATATCCCCCCCGCAAAGCCCATCACGTCATATGACGTCCACCCAGGATAACAGGTCCCCGTTTTGGACGTCATATGACGGCGTGCGGGTGTCAAGTGGTTAAAGATGTTTTACGACAATAACATGCATATTAGGCTTTAAAAATTAGCACTTTTGAATTCGAATGTTCGAGTCCCATAGATGTCAATGGGGTTTTAAATGTTCGCGCGAACATTCGGTCCGTTCGAAGGTTCCGGTGCGAACCGAAGGGGTGTTCGGCTCATCCCTAGTCAGCACTCTTCTTGCTTTTTTTTTTTTCATTTTATTTGCCTTGCATGTGTATGCCAAGTGAATAACTTTCACCTAATTTAGCATCCTCTACTCCTTTAGTGAATCAACCCCAATGGGTAAGCTATATATATATATTGAACTGCTATGTACATAAAAGAAGTTGTAAATAACACTTGTGGGCTACAATAGTCTCAATGTGTAATTTAATATCCAAGACAAATGAAGTCTTTCCACGTCAAGCCCAGTCTGCACAGAATCACTTAGCAGACAAGTATTTATTGAAAAGGTGCTGGATCCGATATCATTTTT